>NC_083788.1:13592863-14185155 GCF_015708825.2 Lethenteron reissneri
TCAGTTTTGTTGCCAGAAAAAAGGGGGAAACTCCTATTAGTATATTTTGGTACTGGCAAAAGACAAAGATGCCCCGTGTAGTCCGAACAGACGTTTTGGAGCAAGTGCTGCTGTTAGAGAGTAACCCCTCTGAAGGTCGTCACGTGACACAAGAGGGTTGGTGGGTGGCCAGCACCACGCCAGTTGCGATGTTACTAAGTTGAGGCTGAGTAGACCTAGGAGAGGCCCAGCCAGGACCGGTTCAGATAATCGTCATTGGTGTTGGTGGCCGTGAGCGGGAATCGAACTGGGGGTCGCTTGGTTCGTAGAGCAGCACGCTAACCGCTGCGCCACCGCTCCTCCCCCCCATGTTCACGCGCGCGAGAAGCGAGTGTCACGCGCAGGGCGTGCTGGGAGGGCCTCGCGTCGCGGTTTGAGTGACAGCAACAACAACAACACAACAGCAACATAACAGTAACACAACAACAGCACAACAACACAATAGCAAAAAAACACAACAGCAACACAACAATAACATAACAACAACACAACAGCAACACAACAGCAACGCGACAGCAACACAACAACACAACAGCAACACAACAACACAACAGCAACACAACAACATAACAGCAACATAACAACAACAGCAACATAACAGTGGCGCAACATGGATGTGGCTGAATATGCACGTAGCGTTCCGACCCCGTGTCCCGACTGGACACCGGTGAAGAAGAATAAGAAGAATAGCTTTGTGGCTCATCGGATTCCTCCTGCAGTCGAGATGAATGTTCTGATTCTGCATAGTAGGCACGTGGAAGATGACCGGTGTGCTCTGAAGAAGGGTCATTGCTCGAATCGTCGCCTATTTTTTTTATCCCTTTCATTGGTCACGGAGTCATCGACGCATCGTTCAGAGATTCTGCTCATCACCGCGCCACTGCCACCAACGGCATTGTCGACAAATAACAACAACAACAACAATACTCCACGTGTCCTGCCACACAGCTCACTGTCCACGTACGCCGGCAACATCGCTGGCTGGTGAAGCGTATTAACCCCGGCTGAGATCTCATGAGGTGCAGGATGAGTTTGGTCTGCACGAGTGAGCTGGGAGGGATGCGTTGTTTCTTGCTCTCTATAATCCACAAGCTGAGTAACAACTTGCGCTGGTGGACTATTCAAATTGGGAACACACAAATGAGTTCACATTTGGAGGTTGCCACCGGCACGCCATGGTCCCTACTCTCGTCTTTAACGTCTCCACTGCGAGTGAGGTGGGCTGCCCGTGGCACGGTTCGTATTATCAAGGATCTTATTACACCCGCACGGATAGCCGAGGGCTACCGTACACGTTTGCGACAGGCGGCGAACCCAAATTGATAATCAGAATATTTCGTTGTACTGGAGGAATCCGATGAGCTATGAAGCTCTTTTGCACAGATGTCCTGTAAATGTAAACACCACGCGTGCCCACGTGACCGTGCGTGCGTGGCCCGGCTAAACACAACAACATCATCGCGAAGTGCAACGAGGTGCATGCAGTCAAACACTCGCCGTTTCTTCTTGGTCGCCTTCTTGTGCCCGCTCTTCTTCAACGTCCTGGGAGCCATGCCGCAGCCTCCTGCTCGCAGTCTCCACGGCGACTGGCCACTCTGCTGGCTTGAACTACACGATTCTATAGAGGGCGTCCGCTGTTGTTCTAAAGCCGTGGTTATTAGCCTCTACTGTAGCCTTTGGGTTCTCAATAGTAAAACAATATGTTCATAGCTACACAGGGGTTTGATGAAACAGAGTCAGTTGTACTTGCGTGCCCGTGCCGAATTTGTGTTTTCCGATTATTTAGCTTCTAAAAAAGAATCTGTCCATGTCTTAAAGTATGTCCCCGCATGTTACACAACGGACGACGTGAGTGTGTTACGCCGCTACTCTGGCGTGCGTGTATGGTGCACTATCGCTTCTCCAAACCCAGCACCGGAGCGGAGCCCACAAAGACGACAACCTCCACGGAGCCCCTCTTCATCTTCATCATCGCATCGCAGCGCTCCACGTGTTGTGTGCATTACGTCACCACTTAGCAACCGCGCACACACGCGCACACGCGCACACACAAACACGCGCTGAAAGGACGTCATTCAAGGGACTTGTTTGCTATGTTCAAGCTTCTAAAATCAACATTGGGCATCTTGGCGTGGCAGCAAAGGTGGCAATTGTTGGCCAAATACCCCAATGCGGGGATCTCCTAGAAAAAGAAAAAAAAGCTGAGCAGAAACTCATCGCGAGTGAGACTTTACAGGGCTCAGGGCATTATTAATAGAGTTGTGTGCGCTAATACAGTGGGGATCAGGGCTTCATTTCAGATGGAGCAGGCCAGGGTTGAGCTCCAGAAAATACCCCCCCCCCTCGCTATCGGTGGGGGGGTTCAACAAATATCTCGTGAGAAATAAAGCAGCCCTGGTGGTGACCGTGCAGGCGAAATCCGATGAGCTATGAAGCTCGTTTTCACAGGTGTCCAGTGGGGGCAGGTCAGAATAATCCAACAGACATATCAAATCATGATAGGAGTGCCAAGTACGGTACAGTATAGGAAGGGTTTCTCTGTGTGCCTATGTACGTGTCTCTCTCTATGTATCTCTGTGATGTATCTCTCTGCTTATATGTCTGTCTATATGTCTCCAGTTCTGTGTTTTATCTCCCTCTCAAATTTAGCATTCTCTGGAAGAACGTAATCAACCAGGTAGGGTGTTGACTGTTATGTTAGCCGACTCTCTGTGTTGTATCGCATTACATTTCTAAGTATACTAGGTTTGTTTTCTATTTCATTTATACCTGATGATGATTGCTTGTGTTGCAATCGAAACGTCGTATGCTAGTATTTAAGTTATTATTTTCTCTTTATACGTGACTTTACCGAAAGAACCAAAGAGTAATTCCTGCAGTCACGAAAGCTCCAAATTAAATATGAAGGGTAACCAAATCACAAAACAAAGTGTATTGTCCAGAGAGACAATGGGGCTGAGACTGCCCCTAGGCAGGATGTGGACTGGAGACGTTGACATTTGGACGACCGTGCTCCGTGAAAGCAGTCAGACCACGTGGTGGGCGGTGCAGTGGGCACAGTGGTGAGCACACCCACGACCCCCTGCGACGTCGGTTCGACTCCTGGCCACGGCTGCCATCAGTAGCAGCGAGTGACGCCTCAAGGCGGCCCGGCGTGCCCGCTGCACCAACGGGTTCGAAGCGGCGTGGTCAAGAAGTGGGCAAACAGCCCCCTCCTCCACGGCTGCTGACACAGCATGGGGGAGATCCTCGTCCGGCAGGAGGCCACTTTGCCAAGGGGCTTCTCAACTGTTCGCGTGAATTGTTATCGTTCGGCAATTAGGGTTTTTCGATTCCACGCACCATATTCGAACAGCACTTTGCGTTGTTCCGTCTAGACTCTAAGAGGACTCGCTGGCCACGACAACCCACGTGACAGCACGAATGGCATTGTTCTACCAGGTACCCTCTGCCTCCAAAGACAACGATCCCCCGTGTAGCCTCTTAACAGACTGTTGGGGCAAGCGCTGTGAGCGAGCAGAACCTATGAAGGCCGATTGGCTGTGGTGGCCAGCACCACGCCCGACACACACGCGCACACACACATCTTCGCATTAAGCAAATGGGCGTGTGTTGGGGGTCTTCATTAAGTATTGATTACATTCTACTGTTTCCTTTCCTCGCTGTCTACTCGCGCTCGCCGTTCTCCTCCTGTGCCACACGAGACGCAGCAGCAGAGCGAGAGGCGAGGCAGAGCGAGAGGCCAGGGGGCCGCCTACGGGGAGCGACTTCGCGTGGCGTCGTGATGGAGGGGCAGAGTCGGCGAGGGAGCCTTGCCGCCTCGCCGGTGACGGGCAGGCGGGCAGCCCGGACGGCTACAGAGCTCGTGATGAGCCGCTAGAGAGTTGGAGCCCCGTGGAGTCTGTTGCCGTTCTTCTCGCGTGTGGCACGCGGTGCGTTCTCGTGTTCGGACTGATGCTCAGACTGCGCGTTCGCTTTACGGATTAACTTTATAAAAACGTAATTGTCTTTGTATAAACTTCAATACCGTTGCTGTCATTAGAGTTGAAGGCATTCATAATGCTGATTGTTTCCGTGAGATGTCTACGCACAGCTGTGAGACGATGCGATCTTAAGCTTCGTTGCAATGAGTAGCAGCGAGCGGCGCTGTCCACTGGGCTACTCGGTCACTCGGCTTTACACTTCGGTAGAAACAGCGTCGTTTCCTGGGCCTGGCGTACACCTTGCTTGCTTGGGGGCAGGTTTTCGACAGCTTGCTTGGGGGCAGGTTTTCGACAAATATCCACCCCTTGCCAGCTACAACCGGGAAGTAGATTTCAACGGAGTCCACGGCACGGATCAACTTCGCAGTGTTTTCCTTCCTTCGGCACGCCAGTAACTGGGACGAAGCTCCACAGCTCTTCCATCACGGGGAAACTTCTTCCAGGTACAAAACACGACTCCAACGCAGATGGGGCAGGCGGAGCGGACCGGTTCGTAGATCCAACCGTGCCCCGTGTCCCGTGGCGCGCGCAGGCCGACGTGGGGGACTACGAGGCGGTGGCGGCGGCTTGCAGCGGCGTCCCCTGCGTGCTCCACACGGCCTCCTGCGGCATGCCCGCTCGCGAGCAGGTACTGTCCCACCGGGGTTACCGACAATCCCACGGAAACCGTTCGCAGACACGAGAGGATCTAATGCGCACTCCACAGGTGTAGCAACGATGTAAGCTGCTTTAAAGCTTTCGTGACTGCAAGGATTCATACTCTTAGTTCTTTAGGTAAAGTCACGTAGGTAAAAAATTAAATTAAAATAAAAAAAAACAATAAAATCCACTTGATACAGATTTTTTGCTGTGACAGTTTCACCTGAAGACGGAAGCTTGCGTTGCCTCCGAAACGTCGTGATTTTATTGTTTTTTTTTAATAAATTTTAATTTCATTTTTTACCTACGTGACTTTACCGAAAGAACTAAGAGTATGTAAGCTGCTGTCGCATCGCACCGGAGTATCATGTCCACACGCAACTGTTGTTCAGATATCTCATCGTTAACATAGTGCACCTGGAAGAGTCCCTTGCGATGGAATAGCTCGCTTGCGAGGGTGTCCAGGGTGTCGATTGATGGGCGCATTAGCAAACGCTGGAATGGCACGTGCACATAAGGATTTGAAATATATAACCTATACACGTTAAACACATTATTTGGTGATGCTGTTGCTTTGGCAGTGGTGTACAAGCACAATTAACAACAACAACCTCAACACGTTTGTCAATAATACTGCGTGGATTTTTCGATTTAAAGCTTTCGTGACTGCAGGGATTCATCTTCTTGGTTCTTTCGGTAAAGTCACGTAGAAGGGAAATAATAAAATAATAAAAATAAAACATAATAAAATAATTCTCACGACGTTTCGGCCACAACGCAAGCAGCCGTCCTCAGGTGAAGAACAGGTCTGTCGGGAAGACAGCGTCTGAATGAAACACCCCAGGCTTGGAGCGTCTATTTAATCTGGGTTGGAGGGGAAAGCGCGCCTTGACAAAAGAATTTGCATATCAAGAGAAATTTAGCATATTTATGGGAAATGCAGATATGGGATTAGTACTACTTGTGAAATGCGTAGGAGGTGGGTGGGGGGTTTCAAAGTCATATTATGCCCGTGCATTATGCAGGATTAGCAGCATCTGTTATTGTGTGGCGCGTGAGCACAGCGACACCAAAGACAACTGATGTCACCGTGCTGTCACTCATACTTGTGCATTCCTGTCACTGCAGTGACCTCACTGAAGTGCCCGAGACCACGATTGTATTGTCTCTGTTTCATTCATGGAGCCTCAAACCATTTTCAGAGCAAGGGACACACAGCTGAGGGAGATATAAACGGGCTGACAGAGCTGAAACATTGTATTTTGGGTCGCATAAACCTTGAACAGAGAAAGCTGCAAGTTACTGTAAATGGAAAATACCCTGGCGTTCCAACAGCACCGAGCCAATTCACATCGTAAGAAAACGAGGAAGAAGAATGAGAGCGCTCGTGGAAGGGGGTGGTGAACGATGATGACGAATGGGGTCAAAGTTAGTGTAACTGTCAGGACTGTTCTGCATGCTTCTCGTTTCAAGTGTCACGTGATACTGCTCATTACTCAACTTTGTTGGAGTCGTGTTCTGTGCAGCGGTTGTAGTGTGCGTGTGTGTGTGCGCGTGTCTCTCTTTGTGCCTGTGCGCAGGGTGTGCAAGCGCATTCTATTAATGACGGAGAGCAAGTGAACGTGTTTCAATGGCTGCAACCGCTGGTTTGTCTACGAGTTTGTATTCGTTACGATAACTATCATCATTGCCACTGCAAATCACACCATTGCCATCACCCCCACACACACACACATTACTACCACACATACACCACCCATACCATCATTATTATGTATTAGTATCACCAATCAATAATGCCAATACCCACCTATTTCGCCATAAAGTAACGGTGACGTCACCACGGCGCCTGTGCCAGGCCAGGTGCACTTTGAGGCCACGTGAAGTGTCGAAGGCTCGCCGACAGATCTCTGGACAGACCCAGCAGGTTCCATGGGTTGGCTGACTGAGATGACCGATATATGCACCAGCTGTACCCCCTTCTGTGCCAGCCTAGGTGCAGGAGGTCACGGGACAGACCCAGCAGGTTCCATGGGTTGGCTGACTGAGATCATTGGTAGATACACCAGTTGTACCACCTGCTGTGTCAACTAGAATCACCACCAATACCGACACCACCACACTCATCACCACCACCAAGACAAGCGTCATCATTACCACCGTCATGTGATTCAGCAATATTTGGGAGGGAGGGTGACGAACTCTATTAAATGCATATCACCTGTGCTCACTATCTGCCTCACCCATGTCAATCACGTGTATAAAGCGGTGCTGGTCATTCATGCTCAGGCAATGCTTCTGTTTAACAGTTTGAGAAGCTTGGGCACAGCATGCCTCGGACATGCGTACCTGTTCACCTGGTCTACGCTGCAGGTGCGAACTCACCTACACACACGTTACGAATTGCCAGGTCCATGCGTGCAGAACTTCACTTTCAAGAATGCCTCATGTCCGCACGTAACATCGTGCACACGATGTAACAACCATCAACCAGCCTTGCCTGCAGAAGTGCATCGCCTTCTTGTCTTGGGTCAGCAACAACATACATTTGATCAAACGTGATAGTTTAATGTTTTACATTATGTTTGCGTATCGTTTGAAACTCGTGGTTTTCCAGCCCGCTCAATGTTTTCTCATCATTTACAGATTTTACACAATATACTGCAGTAGTCACAGTATACCACTGGATCTGCACTTGTTGTAACCTGCGTAAACCTCTGAGAGCTTTTGACGTCTTGAATGCCCCCCCCTCTCTGCCCCCACCCCCCGTGTGGTTTGGCTGCAGCCCTGACGATGGAATGGGTGCACCTACTGCTGAGGCATTTGGTGGAGCTCCCTCCACTCCTCACCAGGAGCGAGGTAGAGTCACCAAATCCGCGATATTTTGTCAAATAATCCGCACCGAAATGCACTGCACTCTGGGGCAATCCATCGCACGGCATGGCACGGGCAAAGGAGGGTGTGTGTGTGTGCGTGCCGTGTGTTGTACGCTCTCTTGCATATGAGCTTGCACACATTCGGACGGGATTTCACACGTTTCCAAATCATGTGACTGCGTAGTCCAAATCTGGACCCACGGTCCCAAATATATTCCGGCCGTTTGAAACCAGCACCGGTGAGAGATGCATTCACGTCGCTTCTTTCGGGCTTCTGCGAGACGTTCACTCTCAAACGCCGATGTGCCGGTGCAGCAGACGCTTCGTCATCCAGCGATCGTCTCGGACTACTGCGTCCCAAATCTCCTTTGGGCGTTGGCATTTCTTGAGTGTTGACGTAACTCGTAAGGCAGTGATATCTGTAATCCAGGTCATCCACACGGGGTCTTCTGGCTCGGGCCTGCGTGTTGAGCATTCCCTCTTTCACGATTGCTGACTCATCAGATGAACAAATTCCGATTGATGGGCGTCCGTGCAATGCACCCGTGGAATGCGGTCACTGCCGCTGTAATTGACGAGTCGGGTATTTGGCGAACGACACTGCAACACGCGGGCTCCAGGCTGCTGAGAGGTGATGAGAGAAACAGGGCACGAGGCACACGAGGAAAGGCTTTTAAAGGTTTTCAAAGTGCACGTTATAATAACGAGGCACGCATGCATAATAGAGCAGGCGGAGTTGCATTATTGACGGCCATTGTTTAAGAAGTGCCGTGTGGAATTACGCCTCTGGGTCTATAATAACACCATCCCGCTTTGATGACCTCATTCACGGGATTCGGCGTGAACCTTAAACCGAGCTGTTACTTAACCCAAGCCGCCAGCCGCCGTGCTTCTCGGACACCATATTTATTTAATGCTGTATTATTTACAACACAGTATTCACATCGCGCCAAACGGTGCTGGAATCATCAGCAAAGCGACGCAATAGCTCATGCGAAATGTGAAGAACTCGCCACCACTCAGAAAACAAAAGTCGCTCGTATAATAAAAAAAAAGTGATTAATGCGAGTAAAACCACCGGTATAAAAAGGGCGCCCGTCAATGCGAAGGTCATTGTGGTGGCGATTGGCTAATTAATTCAAGTCACAACTGCACGATGCCAAAATGTCACCAGACACTCGGCATCCTCCGGAGGAGGCAGGGTCAGTCTCGGCTGGCCTCGTCACAGGCGCAGGAGACGGCGGGCAGCACCGGCCCAACAGAGTTGGGTTTCAATCGGGCGACTTGTGGAGTCGGGGACGAGAGAGAGTTGCTGACGCGCCGCGTGCAACTCTCACGCCGCAGCCTTGATTACGAGTGGAAACCCCCGCACCGCGTTCATCCACCGCAGGTCAGAAGCCTGCTCTTCCCTCGCCCTGCTCCACCTTGCAATGCCCTCCCATCGTCGTTCCCCCCTCCCAGTTCTTAAACTCTGCTCAATTCAAGCAACATTCACTTGTTATCTTTTAGACCAATGCTGTGTGTTGCTGGCCGCTTGGCGTTTTTGTCCTTGAGGACCTCTGTGCTCAGCGATCAGGGGCATTTTTTGTTTGTTTTTGAAAGTGCCCACGTTTTTTTTTGTCCGCGACGTCAATCGTCGTTGCCTCCCGTGTGCTTCGTGTGTAGGTGCGGAACGTCGGCGTGACGCACACATTCTGCATCAGCAAGGCACGCCGCCAGCTGGGATGCCGTCCGCGCGAGTTCTGTTTGTCCGAGACGCTGCACGTGCCGAAGATCACCCGCATCAAAACGTGGCGGACAGGCGTCGCCCGGCATGAAGCGCTGATGTGGGCCGGGGTGCTCCTGTGCTTCTGTCTCCTCGTGCTCCACTCTGTGGTGGTCCTTCTGATGATGTTCTGAGGCCGTTGGATGATGCTACGCTGCGCTTTGTCGATGTGAAATGAACAGCACGTTTCTCAATATTGGAAATGCTGTCAGTGTACGGCACTTATCCATCACTGAATTACAGTACAGGAACAGGTTTCTTTGGACACTTTGGGAAATGGCTCGACTCACCGGTAGTTGAAAATACAAAAAAATCAGAACAGACATCAGTGTCTTCCAAAGAGAGAGAGAGAAAAACAATTTTAATTCCAATGGCAAAAGTGTAAAATAAAGTAAATGCATAATTTGAGCAACTTACCCCTCGAAAATTACCCCCAATTATCACCACCACTACCACCACCACCCATTGTCATTTTTCTACATGGACGAATAGCAAACACTACATTAACTCTCCCGAGGCCCTCTTGTCGTAACCAGTGGACCTCGAGATTGGCATTTGTCTCCTGAACAGATTGCCAAAGATGAGAATACAACATTTGTGCAGCACCTGGCACCATCATCTTGAGCAAGGGAATGACAGACACTTGAGAGATTTTCTTATCAACAATCGACTGGTAGATGAAGTAATTGGATGAAGGTGTTTATTCATGGAAAGCAAATACTCTGCTGCAGTTCCACAACACCATGTAATGAGCACAACCAAGCTTAATATACTCGACATTCGATGAGCGACAGGATTGTGGAAGATAAGCTAAGCACGTGAGACTTGAAATCTACTGATAACAAAACTATACTGCAATACCCCTTAAGCCAAAAAGCCAGTGCAGTTTACAGGAGGAGTAAGACTATCGATTATTTATTTTGGAGCGTCCAGACTCCTTCTCAGGATGGTCCTGCCTTGGAGATGTGCGGCCATGTTCATGATTGATTGTTTGGGTGCGGCATTACAAAGGAGACAAACGCAATAACAAGGTGGAAATTTAAAGAAGACCGATTACAATGGAATTTGTCAAACGCCCGACTTGACATTTAAAACACAAAGCGAAGTAAGAAAAGTGGATGCCTGGAAAAGGGTGGGTGGAGGGGGGTGGTTGTGGTGGGGTGGGGGAGGCGTTTGTTTATATTTTTGGTGACGTTTTGGCGCCAAAAGTTCACAAATTTGTACAAGAATGTCGCCCGCGTACTCCGGATTATAAGACGCACCACCCCCCCCCCCACCCCGTAAACGTGTGCCCGGTCCACGAAATGTGGTCTCACGCGGGCGGTGAAGCTGCGTCTTATAATCGGGAGAACGCGGGCAACATTCTTGTACATATTCGTGGTGGGTTTTTCGCGCCAAAATTTCACCAAAAATATAAACAAACGCCCCCCACCTTTTTCAGGCATCCACTTTTCTCTGCTTTGTGTTTCAAATGTCAAGTCTGGCCACTCCACTGCAAGTGCCGGGGCCAAGTCGGGCCACTCCACCGCAAGTCGGCGAGCACGCGACCTCACGGCATTGCGGCGACCCCACGGCTTGTGGGCCAGGACCCAGCACGGCCTGAGTCGTGACCACGTGGAGCCGGCAGGGCCTCCTCAGAGTCCATCTCGACGACGAGGGGCCTCATCAGACAGACTCCTGCCACACTTTGATCCACATCAGACTCCTCCCACACTTTGATCCACATCAGACTCCTCCCACACTTTGATCCACATCAGACTCCTCCCACACTTTGATCCTCATCAGACTCCTGCCACACTTTGATCCACATCAGACTCCTCCCACACTTTGATCCTCATCAGACACCTGCCACACTTTGATCCACATCAGACTCCTCCCACACTTTGATCCACATCAGACACCTGCCACACTTTGATCCTCATCAGACTCCTCCCACACTTTGATCCTCATCAGACTCCTCCCACACTTTGATCCACATCAGACTCCTGCCACACTTTGATCCACATCAGACTCCTCCCACACTTTGATCCACATCAGACTCCTGCCACACTTTGATCCACATCAGACTCCTCCCACACTTTGATCCACATCAAACTCCTGCCACACTTTGATCCACATCAGACTCCTGCCACACTTTGATCCTCATCAGACTCCTGCCACACTTTGATCCACATCAGACTCCTGCCACACTTTGATCCACATCAGACTCCTGCCACACTTTGATCCACATCAGACTCCTCCCACACTTTGATTCACATCAAACTCCTGCCACACTTTGATCCACATCAGACTCCTCCCACACTTTGATCCACATCAGACTCCTCCCACACTTTGATCCACATCAGACTCCTCCCACACTTTGATCCACATCAGACTCCTCCCACACTTTGATCCTCATCAGACTCCTCCCACACTTTGATCCACATCAGACTCCTCCCACACTTTGATCCACATCAGACTCCTGCCACACTTTGATCCACATCAGACTCCTCCCACACTTTGATCCTCATCAGACACCTGCCACACTTTGATCCACATCAGACTCCTCCCACACTTTGATCCACATCAGACACCTGCCACACTTTGATCCTCATCAGACTCCTCCCACACTTTGATCCTCAACAGACTCCTCCCACACTTTGATCCACATCAGACTCCTGCCACACTTTGATCCACATCAGACTCCTCCCACACTTTGATCCACATCAGACTCCTGCCACACTTTGATCCACATCAGACTCCTCCCACACTTTGATCCACATCAAACTCCTGCCACACTTTGATCCACATCAGACTCCTGCCACACTTTGATCCTCATCAGACTCCTGCCACACTTTGATCCACATCAGACTCCTGCCACACTTTGATCCACATCAGACTCCTGCCACACTTTGATCCACATCAGACTCCTCCCACACTTTGATTCACATCAAACTCCTGCCACACTTTGATCCACATCAGACTCCTCCCACACGTTGATCCACATCAGACTCCTCCCACACTTTGATCCACATCAGACTCCTCCCACACTTTGATCCACATCAGACTCCTCCCACACTTTGATCCTCATCAGACTCCTCCCACACTTTGATCCACATCAGACTCCTCCCACACTTTGATCCACATCAGACTCATCCAACACTTTGATCCACATCAGACTCCTGCCACACTTTGATCCACATCAGACTCCTGCCACACTTTGATCCACATCAGACTCCTCCCACACTTTGATTCACATCAAACTCCTGCCACACTTTGATCCACATCAGACTCCTCCCACACTTTGATCCACATCAGACTCCTCCCACACTTTGATCCACATCAGACTCCTCCCACACTTTGATCCACATCAGACTCCTCCCACACTTTGATCCTCATCAGACTCCTCCCACACTTTGATCCACATCAGACTCCTCCCACACTTTGATCCACATCAGACTCATCCAACACTTTGATCCACATCAGACTCCTCCCACACTTTGATCCACATCAGACTCCTCCCACACTTTGATCCACATCAGACTCCTCCCACACTTTGATCCTCATCAGACTCCTCCCACACTTTGATCCACATCAGACTCCTCCCACACTTTGATCCACATCAGACTCATCCAACACTTTGATCCACATCAGACTCCTCCCACACTTTGATCCACATCAGACTCCTCCCACACTTTGATCCACATCAGACTCCTCCCACACTTTGATCCACATCAGACTCCTCCCACATTTTGATCCACATCAGACTCCTCCCACACTTTGATCCACATCAGACTCCTCCCACACTTTGATCCACATCAGACTCCTCCCACATTTTGATCCACATCAGACAGAACCCCATACCCACGGTACCCAGACGCCAGTGTTGAAGTGGGTATGTGCATGATTGAGCACCTAGAGAAGGGTACGAGCGGTATTGTGTTAATGGTGGTGAGTTGGGTCGTTAAGCGTAAGCTATTGTGTTCTGTGTGCTATTGTGTTCTGTGTGCTATTGTGTTCTGTGTGCTATTGTGTTGTGTGCTATTGTGTTCTGTATGCTATTGTGTTCTGTGTGCTATTGTGTTCTGTGTGCTATTGTGTTCTGTGTGCTATTGTCTTCTGTGTGCTATTGTGTTCTGTGTGCTATTGTGTTCTGTGTGCTATTGTGTTCTGTATGCTATTGTCTTCTGTGTGCTATTGTGTTCTGTGTGCTATTGTGTTCTATGTGCTATTGCGTTCTGTGTGCTATTGTGTTCTGTGTGCTATTGTCTTCTGTGTGCTATTGTGTTCTGTGTGCTATTGTGTTCTGTGTGCCATTGTGTTCTGTGTGCTATTGTGTTCTGTGTGCTATTGTCTTCTGTGTGCTATTGTGTTCTGTGTGCTATTGTGTTCTGTATGCTATTGTGTTCTGTGTGCTATTGTGTTCTGTATGCTATTGCGTTCTGTTGATAGCTGTTGCGTCGCGAGATACACACGGCACACCGATGTTGATGCAGAACGCACACCGTGTCAACCCACACGCTTTACCCCGTATTCTTGTGCAGGGAAATTGAGTTTCCAGGTTCACACGGCGTACAATACGGGCTAACAACAAAACATTTGTCGATTTGTTTGTGTTTACTCCCTTGTGATGGGGCTTTGCAGGATGAACGTTGAGATGTATAAGGGGCACGGGGTGACCAATACGGTCTGAATTGGTCTGTAACGAGGTATAGGGCACTGATAAGGTGTTGACAGCGATGAGATCTCAATGCAAGCGACTCAACCTTGCAGCAACGGCACCAACCGAACTTCCGTCAAGGTCCACGATCTCGAGTGCAGTGCGTGTGATCGCCCAATAGCTTGAGGTTGTTGAGCCTGCGTGTGTTTTTTGAGGTAATAAACACTGCAGCCTCAGCGTTGTTATTATTATTGTTGTTGGTCTCTCAAACCCCGCTCACCTTGACGGGCTCTGTAGCGTCCCTTTGCGTGACAATCGCCTGGGGCAAAATTGAAGGTGGGCCGAGGTCGAAACGATTATTAAACACATTCCTGCGGAGGGAGCTGGTAGGAACGTTGGGTTGCTCGGTCAATGGCCAGAGTCAACGGCGGCGTGGTGTATTCCGCAAATATGCCCGACTGTGAGGGCGGGCACGAGCCGGCGTGAGTAGGTTAAACGTTGAGTTTTATAAGGGCACCACGGGGTGAACAGCCCCTCCCCACCCAGCCCCACCCCTCCCACCCCCCACCCAGCCCCACCCTCCCCACCCAGCCCCTCCCCACCCAGCCCCTCCCCACCCTCCCCACCCAGCCCCTCCCTGCACGACGGACAGACACAATAATCCCCTGTGGGCTGGTGTAACCAGGAGGTTCCTACCAGTAATAGACGCACAACACGATGTTTGGAGTGTTTTTTGGATTTTTTTTAATGAAGCGACGTTATCAATGGGACCCAGAGCAGTGTGATTATATTGTCCTCGTAGCAAAAGTAGCTACATATGCTACGGGCCCCGCACTTTCAAGGGTCCCGCGCTAAATGATTTCAAGCTATCAATTCCGGTTCAGTGATTCTGCACTTGCTCTATTACTATAGTACTACATAAACACCCAGCTCTGTCATTCTGTGACTGTGATTAACGCGGCACGGATTGGTTGAAGTGCGTCACGTGACTGCGAGCAAGAGACGGGTGAGTGAGAGTAAGGTAGAGTCGCGCTATCTCCACTGCTGCCCTGAGGGAGAGCCGTGCTCTCCACTGCTGCCCTGAGGGAGACAGGTGAGTGACACTGAGGCAGAGCCATGCTCCGTCCACTGCTGCCCTGAGGGACCCCCGTGCTCTCCACTGGTGCCCTGAGGGACCCCCGTGCTCTCCACTGCTGCCCCGAGGGAGCCCCGTGCTCTGTCCACTGCTGCCCTGAGGAAGCCCCGTGCTCTCCACTGGTGCCCTGAGGGAGCCCCGTGCTCTCCACTGGTGCCCTGAGGGACCCCCGTGCTCTCCACTGCTGCCCTGAGGGACCCCCGTGCTCTCCACTGCTGCCCCGAGGGAGCCCCGTGCTCTCCACTGCTGCCCTGAGGGACCCCCGTGCTCTCCACTGCTGCCCTGAGGGAGCCCCGTGCTCTCCACTGCTGCCCTGAGGGAGCCCCGTGCTCTCCACTGCTGCCCTGAGGGAGAGCCGCGCTTTCCACTGCTGCCCTGAGGGACCCCCGTGCTCTCCACTGCTGCCCTGAGGGAGCCCCGTGCTCTCCGCTGCTGCCCTGAGGAAGCCCCGTGCTCTCCACTGCTGCCCTGAGGGAGCCCCGTGCTCTCCACTGCTGCCCTGAGGGACCCCCGTGCTCTCCACTGGTGCCCTGAGGGACCCCCGTGCTCTCCACTGCTGCCCTGAGGGACCCCCGTGCTCTCCACTGGTGCCCTGAGGGACCCCCGTGCTCTCCACTGGTGCCCTGAGGGACCCCCGTGCTCTCCACTGCTGCCCTGAGGGAGCCCCGTGCTCTCCACTGCTGCCCTGAGGGAGCCCCGTGCTCTCCACTGCTGCCCTGAGAGACCCCCGTGCTCTCCACTGCTGCCCTGAGGGAGCCCCGTGCTCTCCGCTGCTGCCCTGAGGGAGCCCCGTGCTCTCCGCTGCTGCCCTGAGGGAGCCCCGTGCTCTCCACTGCTGCCCTGAGGGAGCCCCGTGCTCTCCGCTGCTGCCCTGAGGGAGCCCCGTGCTCTCCACTGCTGCCCTGAGGGAGAGCCGTGCTCTCCACTGCTGCCCTGAGGGAGCCCCGTGCTCTCCGCTGCTGCCCTGAGGGAGCCCCGTGCTCTCCGCTGCTGCCCTGAGGGAGCCCCGTGCTCTCCGCTGCTGCCCTGAGGGAGCCCCGTGCTCTCCACTGCTGCCCTGAGGGAGAGCCGTGCTCTCCACTGCTGCCCTGAGGGAGCCCCGTGCTCTCCGCTGCTGCCCTGAGGGAGCCCCGTGCTCTCCGCTGCTGCCCTGAGGGAGCCCCGTGCTCTCCACTGCTGCCCTGAGGGAGCCCCGTGCTCTCCACTGGTGCCCTGAGGGAGCCCCGTGCTCTCCACTGCTGCCCTGAGGGAGCCCCGTGCTCTCCACTGGTGCCCTGAGGGACCCCCGTGCTCTCCACTGGTGCCCTGAGGGAGCCCCGTGCTCTCCACTGGTGCCCTGAGGGAGCCCCGTGCTCTCCACTGCTGCCCTGAGGGAGCCCCGTGCTCTCCACTGGTGCCCTGAGGGACCCCCGTGCTCTCCACTGGTGCCCTGAGGGAGCTCCGTGCTCTCCACTGGTGCCCTGAGGGAGCCCCGTGCTCTCCACTGCTGCCCTGAGGGAGCCCCGTGCTCTCCACTGCTGCCCTGAGGGAGCCCCGTGCTCTCCACTGGTGCCCTGAGGGAGCCCCGTGCTCTCCACTGGTGCCCTGAGGGAGCCCCGTGCTCTCCACTGCTGCCCTGAGGGAGCCCCGTGCTCTCCACTGGTGCCCTGAGGGAGCCCCGTGCTCTCCACTGGTGCCCTGAGGGACCCCCGTGCTCTCCACTGGTGCCCTGAGGGAGCCCCGTGCTCTCCACTGGTGCCCTGAGGGAGCCCCGTGCTCTCCACTGGTGCCCTGAGGGAGCCCCGTGCTCTCCACTGGTGCCCTGAGGGAGCCCCGTGCTCTCCACTGCTGCCCTGAGGGAGCCCCGTGCTCTCCACTGCTGCCCTGAGGGAGCCCCGTGCTCTCCACTGCTGCCCTGAGGGAGCCCCGTGCTCTCCACTGCTGCCCTGAGGGAGCCCCGTGCTCTCCACTGCTGCCCTGAGGGAGCCCCGTGCTCTCCACTGCTGCCCTGAGGGACCCCCGTGCTCTCCACTGGTGCCCTGAGGGAGCCCCGTGCTCTCCACTGCTGCCCTGAGGGAGCCCCGTGCTCTCCACTGCTGCCCTGAGGGAGAGCCATCAGGCGAGCGAGGCCTGATGGCGAGGGCGGTAGGCCTCACCCAGTGACGTCATAGTGGCTACTTCACCTCGTGCATAATTAATATATTCATCTTTGGCATTTCCCCATCCCGAACCCAATAATCGAATCGTTACAATAACCCAACATTGATTCACCTCCATTCCTCGGTTGCTACATCTTATCAGCAAAAACCTAACCAACAGTAAACATGTGATTATTGCTTTGGCAGTGGCGCAATAAGCATAACAAAATTCAATACATTCTTCATTACGCATAGAATGGCCCAGTAATGGCATATTTTCCAACGGTTCAAAGTCAGCACACTCATCAACCACAGTGCCTTAAAATAAAAATATATATAATCGGCGATGTTTCCGGCAATGGCCCTTCATAGCGAATACGCGGGCTCGAGACGGAGAGACCGATACGAGTTGGAGACTGCACGACACTCCATGGGGCACGATGCCCAGGTTTAAAATGGAGACGATGAAGAGTTACGCTAACTCGTACTGCACTCAGCAGCGATGCGTTTTCATTCCCCACGAAAGCCTCTCATCCTTCAACTCCCTCCCTCCCCCGCCCCCTCCAATTCTCCCTCCCCAATTCCCGACCCCCCCTCCTGCTCCCTCCCATCCCCCACCCCCTCCCCCTTCCACTCTTCATTCTCGACCCACCCCACTGCCCCCCCCCTCATCCCCCCCTCAACCCCTCCATCCTCCCCCCACCCCTTCATCCCCCCACCCCTCCACCCCCCCCCTCATCCCCCCCTCAACCCCTCCACCCCCCCCCTCATCCCCCCCTCAACCCCTCCACCCCCCCCTCAACCCCTCCACCCCCCCCCTCATCCCCCCCTCAACCCCTCCACCCCCCCCTCAACCCCTCCACCCCCCCCCCTCCACCCCCCCTCAACCCCTCCACCCCCCCCCCTCATCCCCCCCTCAACCCCTCCACCCCCCCCTCAACCCCTCCACCCCCCCCCCTCATCCCCCCCTCAACCCCTCCATCCTCCCACCCCTCCACCCCCCCCCCTCACCCCCCCCTCAACCCCTCCACCCCCCCCTCAACCCCTCCACCCCCCCCCCTCATCCCCCCCTCAACCCCTCCACCCCCCCCTCAACCCCTCCACCCCCCCCCCTCATCCCCCCCTCAACCCCTCCACCCCCCCCCCCTCATCCCCCCTCAACCCCTCCATCCCCCCCCCTCCATCCCCCCCACCCCTCCACCCCCCCCCTCAACCCCTCCCCCCCCCCCCTCATCCCCCCCTCAACCCCTCCATCCCCCCCCTCCATCCCCCCCACCCCTCCACCCCCCCCCTCAACCCCTCCATCCCCCCCCCCCTCCATCCACCCCTCAACCCTTCCATCCACCCTCCATCCCCCCCCCCTGAACCCCACCATCCCCACCTCTACAAACCTTGCCCCTGCCGCTGACGTCACGCAGCTCGACCAATCGGCGCACGAGGAAGCGGCGGCCGAGTGGTGGGGGGCGCCCGGGGCCGTTGGCGCATCACGGGGGGGGGGCGGCACGGCAACAACAAAAGCCTCGCAGCTCGCCGCGCTCGACTCTCGCTCGGCCTCTTGCCGCCACAAGCCGCCGCCTACAGCAGCCGCCGCCGCCGCCGCCTCCGCCTCGAACCATGGGAGACGAGAAACCCAAGGTGAGAGGCGCCTCCGTCGCTCGTGTTGATTCGCCGCCGCCGTTGCCGGTGGTGGAGCGAGGCGGTGATGGTGGCGGTGATGAGGAGGAGGAGGAAGAGGGAGGAGGAGGATCGCCTCACGTTTTTGTCGCCCCGCGTCCCGCGCTCGCTGTTGCCGCCATGTTAACGACGACGACGACGACGGTGCCGATGCCACAGGCCCCGGCCCGTGCCCCCCTCTCGCCTCTCTCGCGACTGCCGCTCTGCGATGCTCGGAACGATGTTCGCGCCACCCCATCGACGAACTTCCTCGTTGCCCTGCAACCTTCCCCGCCAAGTCGCCGGCGGTGCTCTTCTTCTAACGAGGCCTCCCCCCCCCCCACGACTCCCGCCTCGACTGCGGCGGCACAACGACGGCGGCCCGCGGAGCACCTCGCGGATGGCGCCACAATTCTCCCGCTTGTTTTACTTGTTCAGTTCTGGGGGGTTCGCGCGACAAACGAGACGCGTTGTGGGGGTCTAAGATGTTCGCCTTTTAGCTCGCTGGGTGTTATTTTAGTTGTTGCTGTTGTGGTTGAGGAGACTTTAAAGTCTTGACGAGGAGATGCGTCCGCCCGGCCTCTCCCCCTGGCCAGGCCCTCCCGCAGCCCTCGCGTGGCCTGGGCCCGCCCGCCCGCCCGCCCGCACGTCGCACATGGCCGTGCTGCTGCTGCCCCCCTCCTCCTCCTCCTCGCTACTTGCCAAGAGGCCTGCCCGCCCAGCCGGCTTGAGCAGCCGCTGCTGCTGATGCTGCTTCGTCTTCCTCCCGCACCCCAACAACCCCTTCTCTCTCCCTCTCGAGCTGCACGGCCTCCTATCGCCTTCATTGTCCCTGCCTCCTCGGCCTGCCCGGCCTCCCGTGGCCTAGCCGGGTTCCCCAATCACGATACATCAGCTGCGGTAGCCTGGCACGCTGTGCTTTTAGCCCCTAGCCACCCTGCCCCTATGGCCCTGCTGCTTGTGTGTATATGTGCGTTGAACTTCTTTCGCACCGTACGTAGCCAACCGCGCGCGCTGTTCCCGCGGTCCGGCTTCGTCTTGTACGGCCTACGCTGGCCTTCCGTGGCTCTACCTGGCATCGGAATAATCCTCTCCCCAACCATGTCCACATCTTCCCAGGGCCAGCCAGACTTGGTGCATGGCCAGCCCTCTCCTGCCCTGTCGGTGCGGCCTGACCACCACCGCCCCCCCCCCCCCCGTGTCCTTTTCTGGACCTGTGTTTGCCGAACATTCTAGCACCGTTAGGTTATTGATCGTCCACCACTGCGGTCCACGACGATCTGGTCTTCACTTGGTGCCCTGCCATGTCCCAGCCTGGCCAAGCTGCCCCCCACACGCACACAAAGCCACCGAAACTTTGTGTGGGGGCGCCATGATGGCGTGCACAGTCGCGGCGCGTCTTGGTGACTTCCACCGCGCTGCCGACCGACCCTCTCGCTTCTCGACGTCGATTGCTTTGCACAGCATGTGCAAGCATCTCTCGCGTGCACGCTGTGGTGTATGCAAGCATGCGTACTCGTCCATGTTCACTCAATGTTTCGAGGGGGGGGGGGGGGGGGTCGAGCCGAGGCAGCAGACTTGGCGGGGAGACGTGCCACTAAATAATGTACAAGAATAACAGCAGGCCGCTAATAATTGTTTTTAATTAAAATACAGGAACAATGAAATGCACGTTTGTCCCGGTATAGGGCACGTGTAAGCAGTACGTGTTGTAAATGTGCTGTGGCTCCAGCTACGACCTTTTGGGTTTACTACATTCTTGCACGTGGCTGAACGGCGTGGGAACGTGCTCAAGTCGTCAATTGTGTAAAATGTGCATTTACAGTGGCTGGTGAACTTCAGGTCACCAGAAGCTACTTGCTGCTAAACCACATCTCGCTTGAAATTCTGCAGCTCCCCATTAGCCTTGATTTGTTTTTCTATAGTTTTTTTGCAGTTAATTTCACACCCCCCATAAAACTCCCGATATTACATCCCGTGCATGCCGAATGTGTATGCCCTGTATAAATTACCCAATTGTCTTCTGTGTACAACTCCGGCGGTCCATTGTTTCTCGCCTCTGGTCTTGGGCCTCTTGCAAGCGGCACATGCTGTACCTACACAAAGCCGTGATTTTTTTTTCAAGTCGTGCATCTTGTGTTCCTTTTAAACGTCCGGTGGTGCCGCAGGAGGGAGTGAAGACGGAGAATGATCACATCAACCTGAAGGTGGCGGGCCAGGACGGCTCCGTGGTGCAGTTTAAAATCAAGCGGCATACTCCTCTGACCAAGCTGATGAAGGCGTACTGCGAAAGACAGGTGAGAGCATCCAGCTGTACAATGACTTGCCGGTAGTGCCGGCGTTTCCATAACCCCGTTTGTGTTCACTTCGCATCCTGCTCACAGCACCCTCCGGAAGTATTCGTGTTGCACAAAGTACGGCTGCATACAGCGTTCTGAGTAATGGATGTCCGTGTGCGCTGCTTGTTGTTTGTATCGAGTGCATCTTGATCTGTTTTCCCCGCTAGTATGTACAATGAGTAATTCTTTGTTCCCTCGAGAGGTAGATCTGTAAACCGCTGGAAAAAGATTTGGTGTTGCTCTTAAGGCTTTATTTCGATTTTAATGCAATCGTGTTTTTGTTCTGTAACACAGGGGCTGCAAATGCGTCAGATAAGATTTCGGTTCGACGGGCAGCCCATCAATGAAACGGACACGCCAGCACAGGTGAGAAGTTTACGTTACAGCATCGCTAAGCTCGCGATCACGTGCTTGGCAAACACCTGCACTTTAAAAAACTACACGTAGCTGCGGCTGTACATTACACATGTATAAGCATGCAAGATAACCAGGATGGACCCAGTGGCCCACTTTAGATTTTGAATGGTAACGAGCAAGAGTTGGGGCCAGGTCGCTTCTGGAAAACTAATAGCTCGGTGGGCTTCACCTGGTAAAATAGTCTAGTTTTTATTTATTTTCAGTGATACGTTTAGCTTTCCTATACTTTGCACTCCCATCGTTTTTTTATTTGTTGCAACTTTCTGACCGTGTCCTGAATGGACATTTGTGAATAAAATGAGCTCAATAGTTAACCGGATTTCTCCCAGGATAAATAAATATTCTGATTTGTGGGTTAACTCTGTAACCGGAGGTAATGTTAAAGGTGTGTGTGGTGTGTGTGTGCTCGCTTGGTGTTATCTTTGTTGCTTGACAGTTGGAGATGGAAGACGAAGACACCATTGATGTTTTCCAGCAGCAGACAGGAGGCGGGTGCTAAGCAGACAGTGGCAGAACCTGGCCTCCCACCGAGTAAAAAAACTAAAAAAATGGTCGCGTTTCTTTTTACTGTTCTGTCAACTCGGCCCCCGAAGTTATCCCCCCACGTTCAATAGCGTCGAAGCAAGCGGCATTGCTGAAATGGAAAAAGGACCAGTATGTTGTGTTAACACCATCTGGAAATAAAAGTAAGGAAAATGCAGTCATTTACAAGGGTCCTGTATTATTGTCAGTTTTAGTAATGAAATCTTACTCGCTAAATGGAGCACCTTCATTTTTTTAAATTCTCGCTAATGCATTTTTCAAAGCTAATGCTGACATACTGTAACTGCTGGTTTTGATGGCAATGGTGGCCATCTTGAATTATGTACCCCTTTCTGCAAGTGACAAAGCCCAATTAATAGGCCCCATTGATATGATGTGCAGTGCATTATACAAAAGACCCTGAGTGGAAGCCCCCATTGATTAATCTTTTTGTGATGGTTTGTAATTTCACTTTGTTTTGAATTAGAATGTAATAAATGGTCCTATTCTATACCATTTGACTTTGATGAGCATTCGTTATGATTTAAAAGGATTCACAAAGGGTTTGTCACATTTAATTTTACGTGCATGTTGTAGTGAATGCAGTCTGTATTTGTGTAGAGGTTGGAGGATGGAAACGTCCAAGAACAGCGGAGTTGATCAGTTTATACTGAAAAGGTGTAGTTTGGGAATGAGGTAGGATTTGTGAATCTTTTTAAACAAAGTGCTGCCATTTTCCTCGCTATATTTTTAGCTAAGTTTTACTTTTCCAAGAGTGTACAAACACAGTAGGCTTTCATGTTTATTGGTCTTATCTTTTGTTTACTTGTACTTCACGTTCATTTAATAAAGTGTTTAAAAGTTACGTCATCAGGAGTGTTATGTTCTCGCAACCAAATGGTCTGATTTCTGAAAGCAGTCTACGGTGCAACCTTCACAGCAGAGTGGCTGATCTGATTAAGCAAACCATGAGCTCTGTATTCCCTTTATAAAGCAGTTAAGGGTTATTTCAAGAACTATTTTTGCAAACTCGATTTAGCTCGATGCTACACATGCTCGTGCACCCCACTTGAATGTTTTGTAAAACGTCCTGAATTCCACTGCATTCCAATCCTCAAGTGTCCTCTACTCATTTGTAGATGGGATATTGTTGAGGGGAGGTGCTACCGACTGGTGAACCTGTACAACCATACGGTCGTGTTCATCCAAGCCCATTCAAAAACAAGGTCATTGCTCATTGGAAATGGGACCAAATGAAATTTGGTGAGGACTGTCCTGATTTGAGGAAAATATGCCGAGAGTAATTTCATCCACATGCATTACTAAAATAACCATCGTTTTATTCTTGCAGTCAAATGTAAAAACTACAAATTGCATTCACAATTCCAATCCTGGCCATGGGTGAGAAGCACTTCCAAGGGGCGCCATCTTGAATTCCAACCTCAAAGCATTGTTTTTGCTCGAGTCGTTATTACATTCTCCGCCGCTAGGAGTCGTTACTACATTCACCACTAGTTATTACATCCACCACTAGTTATTACTTCCTCCACCACTAGGTGGCCACACTCGATATGCGAGCTTTGCTTAACCGAGTGAAAAGTCAACCTGGAATGTCTTTTTTTTTAACAGCAAGTGACCAGTCAAAGCTGATGTCCTTTTCGGGGTGAGCTGCATGCACCAACAGTGAAGGCTGAACTTCAAATAGAGCTCATCCACCAATGGACATGACGTGTCTGGGTTCATGTGGATTGCATGGCGTCACTCGAGCATTCGTGGTACGCTTTAACACCACGCGTGAGGTGTCGATTGACCAGATAGAACCGAAAGACGAGCAGGAACACGGCAAGTTCTGTGACGCACAAATACTGCTTTATAGGTGCTTGGACAACATCACGTGGGTACATTGATATGGTACAAGGAGGATATGCTTCGACACAAACACAACAGCTGCAATGACGTTGCACTAATACAGGGAAACCATGCTTGTTATGCACCTACATTAACAGCAGTTATTGTTCTCAATGTACACACCACACCAGCAACGGCGTTAGACGGCACACACACACACACCTTTAACGTTTACACAATGTGCACAACAATTTCATCCGCATTTGTTCATTAATTACAAGTCGAGAGTAACAGCAGGTTCCTTTGTTTAGCAAGTTATGGATCTGTACAGAATTAGTTGCATGGGGTTTTTTATATTTTAAAACGGGTAGTGTTTACACAAACATGCTGTTAAGCCGAGGTAAAAGATTTAAAAGAAGGATTTAAGGTGCCCCGAGTTGCTCACGTGGCAAGGTTTTGCGCAAAGTGCTCGCGCGAGCTCCACCGTGTATGACTCGGAGCCGGGGCTGGGGCTTGATCATCGATGGACTTCCCCCCGGGGGGTTGGCGACCACCGCAAATTCTCGCCACAGGTTTGGGGCCACAAAACGATGCTCACGCAACTTTAGCCGACTTCGGGAACGGCAGACCGGAGCGCAATGGGGGGGGGGGAGGGGGTGTGAATCGGACCCTGTGTGTGTATTAGCATTTGGAATTCCAAAGTGATGCACTGTTGTCCTTCCACCAAACCTCCAGATTAGCTGGCTACGTACGGTGCGAAGTTCAACAAACATGGAAAATCAATAACTTTACAGTTTTTTGCATTTAAAAAAAGGTTTTTTTGATTCACAACTTTCAACTTACTATGTTAACATCGGGAATACCGATCAGATGACAAGCCGTTGCACACGATCCACGGTGGAATTGTGGCGAACCTTCGGGAAAACTTTGTGTAAAGTTTCCGATACTTTCCTATCCTCTAACCCACCCACTCTGTGCAGGGCAGCTGGCTCCATAAGACTGCATTACATTTCATTTTCAAGTGGGGGAGGAGGTGGGTGGGGATCCCAAATGCGTTATTTCATTTTGTGTGGAGCAAGGACGAGGGTGAGGGATGCTTTTCCCTGTGGTCTCACCGCGCCGTCCTCGGTGCGCTGTGCAACATGACGAGAGCCGTCATCGCAAACGGACAACACAAAAAAATCAAGTTGAATAAATAAAATAACAAAAATAATAAACGCAACCACCCAAGTCCGCACATGTTCACCGAGGGTTCAAGATTAAGTACGCGCTCCTGTGCCCGTGTTTCATTCGCATACAATTAAGGCTGCATAAACACTGCCCCAGGCAATGACTTCCACAAATGTTTCTTTATACGGAGCATACATTTGTCTGATTCGGCATCTTTCAAGTTTAGCAAAACTTGGATTTTTTTTACAGGAAAGTTAAAACGAAGCTCGGGGATGTTTCGCTGCACGTTTGTGTCGAAGTCCGCAATCGACCGAAGCAATCGCTGCCACCTTGCTACGATGATGTAAAGTGTCTTAGGACTGCTGAAGTCCGACCGGCTTCAATTCACTCAGCGGTTGTCAACAGCCCCGTGAGCGCGGCACGCAACCCCGGGGGGGGGGGGTGACCACACCACGGTGAGCTCAACTCTACAGCCACCGCCGAGGGGCCTGCCGTGTGGTCCAAAGTTATCTTCTTTCTGTCACACGATTAATCACATGGGCACGTGAAGGGTTTTCATTGATTAGTGAGATTTTCGAAAAATTAACACCGATACAAAAAAAAAATGCACAACTCGACGAATCAAATGGGGGCGGCTTCGGCGTTCACGCCCCCCGGGGGGCAGCCACGACAGCGGCGGCTCGGTAACACCCCCGGGCGTAAAATGGAACGCGTCGCTGTCGCATGCAAACTCGCGTTCGTCAGCGTGTGGACACCTGACCGACGGGGAGTTCCATTTTTAATGTGGGGGAGGAGGAGGGGGGGGTGGATTTCGTTTTCTCTTTTAGTGCAGCACAAAGTGAGTACAATGAGCTCGTTTGGAACCGGACTGCTGGAGAAAGTTCTCCACACTCCAACGACACCGGTCGGCGAGCGAGCGGGTGGGGGAGTAAGCGCGCGGGGTCACGTGACCACTCGCCCACCCCCTCCCCCCCCATGGATCCGGCAGTGCGGGTGAATAGGCGACTCTTGGAGCACTCCCGCTCTGTGGCTGCCATCACTCTTCGGGGCACATAACTTGCCAGACGATGAGGTGGCTACGCTCGGCTTTCGTGACGACGGGTTTCAACTTCCCCAAGCTGTCATCGGTGTCCTCCTCTTCCCCATCGCCTGCACGCAACACAGACGCGTGCACACACACACGCACACATACATACATACATATAGACACGTGGACACAATTGTGCACAATAATGCAATAACCTGGATATCCTCAAATGTTCTCCGCAGGAATAGTTCTAAATCTGGGTCTCATTGACACAAAGTCGGCCCTTGATGATGATGCTCCTGCTAGTTTAAGTTATATTCTTAGAGAACGCTTGTTGAGAATGTCTGTAACCTTGGGTGACATTCTTTGATCTGAAGCCTTCTTTCTCTCCTCGTATCTCTCATCTCTTACCTTCGCCTGGGTAACGTCTTCCGTATCTACAATTGTCCTACCCTTTCTGCTGCTGAAACCCCGTGTGTTGCTTTTGCCACATCTAATATTGACGACTGAAAGTCTCTTCCCTATGGCCTGACATCCCTCACTGCAAAACTCGACGATTCAAAACTCCAGAGTTCTGACTTGCACCCCATCAAGGAAATCACAAAACGCCAATTACGATCGCACGCCCACCATTTTTAAAATCCTAAATGGTCTTACACCAGTCGACCTCCCTCCTCGCCACTCCCCCGTTCAGACGGTTGCTCCCTCTCCTCTGCTGCCCCGAATGTTCAGAATTCTCTCCTCCTGGTGGTCCACGCTGCTGATCCCCCCCCTCCACCTCTAATCCTTCTCGCCTGCGCCCTTCACAAGTTAAGTCCTAATTACACTCTCCCTGATTTCTCCCACTCTCTTCGTCCTTCCATCTTTATCCTAATTGTTGCCCGGCCCCATTTCCTTTCTCTGGTTCCACGAATTAAGAGACGCGGTCCCCTTCATCGTTCAACTCATCGCAGTGCTCGTATGGCCAGCACTGCTGGAGAGTTGAGCTGTACAAACACCGAAACCAAAAATGGCTCAGAACCAATAGATGCTTTACAAGCACGGTCAGCTGCATGCATCGTCAACGTGAGAATCCATTTTTATTCAACAAGTCGATAAATTCCAAGTCACGTGGCCGCAGTGAGGAGGCGGGCTGACCCGCGTGACCGGTTTTGACCGGATGACCCACACGACTGGTTTTGACCGGTTGACCCGCGTGACCGGTTTAGACCGGATGACCCACGTGACAGGTTGACCTCCGTGGCCGGTTTTACCCGGCCGGACCGTGCATGCAGTCTCATGGGGGAGGTGCGGGGGGGAGAGGGGGGAAGGACCGACCGATGCGGAAGTCGATGTAGCCCTCTCCGCCGCTCATCACCAGCATGGACTTGAGGTGCTGCTGCGGCTGCTGCACCATGGGGTGGTGCGTCTCGCTCGTGGGGGACAGCGCAGTCTTCTCCCCAAAGTTCTCCGAGCAGCTCCTGCTCAGCAGGCACGCTCGCGCCGAGCCTGCCGCGGGCGGGGAGAGAGCGCAGAGTCAGCGCCAACGGCACGGCCGTGGCGAGGAGCGCGGCGGTGGCCGCAGCCTCATTGCCTGCGGACCTTCACGGCGTCAAGCTGCGTCGCAAGGCAGGGAGAGTCGACAGCGGCTCGGGGAGGACTTCATCCAGCAGTTGATTGATCGTGGCTGATGATTGTTGACGATGATGACTCGTGGTGTAAATGTTAATGAATAATTAAACAACATTGGACAAATATATGACTGGGAGTGAAATTATTCGGCAGCATTTGTTGATTGCAAGCAAACTCTAAACTGGTATCAGCATTCAGTGTCTCGTCAAGAGTCAACGAGAGCTGGTTCTTGGCGAGATCCCCCCCCCCCACACGGACACTGGGGGTCTGGCGCAAATCCCAACAGTTCAAGCAGTGGAAACGGCAGCAGCGTCGTCTCAACGAGTCTCAGGACTCACATTCAGGAGAGTCCTGCCAAGTCGTCACAGTTAGGGGCCATGCTGCCGCTGTGTGTGATGTCAAGTGAAAAGTCGGCCGGTTACACACATGGTTGTTTTTTCGCTATGGGAGGAAACCGGAGAACCCAGAGGACACCAGTGCAGAACAGGGGGAGGAACATAGAAACTCGTCACGTAGATAGGTTCAAAGAAAATAACAAAAAAAACTATCTACGTGACTTTACCGAAAGACCCAAAGACTAACATATAAACTCCACACGCACAAAGGCGCCTGTATCGGGGATCGAACCCTGGAACTTCTTGTTGCGAGTGTCACCAGTGCGCCGCCACCACCACCACCACCACCTTGCCGCCCGGCTCACCCGGCACGGCCACGAAGAACTTGACGGCGTCGCGGTGACCGTGGAAGCACAGCTGGGCCTGCAGCATGGAGCAGTAGGGGATGAAGGAGGCGGGGACCGGCGCCTGATCTTCTCCGCTCGTTTCCTCGTCCGTGTGGGCGCCGGTCGCAGGAGACGCCCTCCCTGGTGTCACGCGCACACACACGCACGTGTATGATATGAAAGACAAACACGCGCGAGCGTATTCGCGCGGTTATACGCGCATGCACACGCGGTTACGCCGGCACAACGCACGCGCGTACGTGCGGTTGTGCGGCACAATGTGCAAAAAAGCGCGCAAGCGACGGAGGCGCGCGTGCGTGCGTTACTCCGGCACAAGCCATGCGTGCGTGGGGCACGTGGCCATGGCCATGCGTGTGTGGGACACGTGGCCACGCGTGCATGTGTGGGGCACGTGCGTGAGACTGCGGCAGGGGCAGCCGACTCCCTCCTGTCCTGCTGCCCCGGCACGTGGCGACTCTCCCGCCCATCGCGCACACCTGGCGGACGGGCCGAGCCCCGTCGGGCGCCGGCGGTGTCAGGACACCAGGTGGAGTGGTTGAGCGTACCGACTCGCAAGCGGTTGAGCCGAGGAGCTGAACCGGTTACACCGGGGGAGCCAGGAAGACGACTCGTTTGGCCGCGACTTTCCATACAAAATAGCGCCGATCTTGAATGTCGTCGCACGACAGATTCGGTGACGCAGCCGCTGCCCTCGGCATGGAAGCAGGGAGAGCCCCGGACGCTCGAGGGGGCCAAGAGTGGGGCACCGATGGAGGGGCCTCGTGTGGGGGGCTCCTGCGCCGACGCAAGGCGGCTTACAGGGGACAGACCAATTGCTGCACTCGTGGGTACATAGCTCGGGAGAGAACACTTTCAATGCAGTCCCTTTAATTAAAATCGCTTTGCCGATTATTAACAGTGGGATTATTATTATCATTAAACGGTGTTGAGAGATGTCAGCGATGAAAACACGTGAGCAAATGGGAGCAATCAGGATGATAATGACTCCTTCCTTCAAGGCAGGCGTTTAGTCGTTGGGAAGCTTGCTCTGGGATTTGGAGAGCTGCTAAAGAAGACCGTGGCCGATGAAAGACGTGGACGTTGACGAATGTGACGACGGAGGGACCGAGCATTGGCAGCAGTAAGCGTTTGCGCAAGCGTAAGAGGTTCCGTTTGACGCGCGACACGGCCCAAAGAACGCAGCCGGCCGCACGGGCAACGTCTCGTTGTTCAAGCAGGGAGTTGTAGAACCCGTGCCTTGCTCAGAATGTAACATCACTGCTTATTTTACTCAATTGTTTTAAGAGTGTGTGTGTATATACACGTATAAAATCGTGGGTAAACCCAAAATATTTTACATTATCGCTCACCGATTCCAAACATGAAAAACCAGGAAGAAATGTTTTTATTATAAATTTCTTGAAAAAGGCACCGAAAGTTTTAGACAACACACTGCCGTGTGCTGCCAATATCCAGAATGAATAACCAAATAAATAAAACAAATCAGAATTTTATTTCGGACTTTTACAGCGTTTCCATGAATGTATAAATTCCAAGTGCCATGCCAGAGAGGAATACTCAGAAATAGGTGCGGTGAACGAGGAAGCAAGGCCTTATTTAGCGATTATGTCCGTACCGTTACGAGAAAGCTGATGTTGTTGTGATTGTGATTATTTGATATGACGCACTCCCTGTGAGCTTGCCAATTCATGTCAAACCCCCCCCCCCCCCCTCGGGTGGAAGGACCCCTTCCCATTGCCGGGGCGCAGGATCCTGCTGCGGTGAATATCAGAGCTCCGAGCCAGCAACGCCAAACTCGAGGTTTGAGTCTAGGGTCAAGTGCAGCTAAACGATTATCTCAGCCAGCTGGCCACCCACGAATCCACAAACAAGAGCACGGCATTCTTCACTATTGTCAATTTTCCAGCCGAGCGAAGCTTTAAAGGCTGAATAATGTAAATGAAACGTGAATATTGTGAATTCTCTCTAAGTAACTTAAAGCAGGTTTAACAATTTGTATATTTTTGGTTGACATTTTTTATATTATAGATATTTTTGTTACCACACATGTAACCGACCGCCGGGTGGCTCAGCGGGAGAGCTCATATCCTAGTTGGGGGTTAACTCTGCCCATCATCTCTCTGGGCTCAATAAAATTAGTACCGCTTTTTGGGGAAATCAACTACCGGTCACCCTGTGGATCGGCTCGTCCCCCACAACAGCAATGTGGAATTCCCCCCCACTGGTTCCGGGCTGTTAAAAACGGGAGATGAGCAACCAATGGCTCAACGCTCATATCAGCGGGAAAGCTCCAACCCTTTGTGGACACTTCGAGGGTATAAAACTGGCGTCCAACGCAACACGGCGGGCGACGGGCTGGGCACGCCGAACTTAGGATTGCGCAGACACGAGCTCGGCAAGACAGATGGCAAAACCTCCAACGACGACGAAGACAAAAAGAGCAAAAAATATTGAGACACGGAAGCCAAGCACGAGCACGTGCGGCGGTGGGGGGTGGGGCGGCGGTGGGAGGGTGCCACATGCACGCTCCGTCACGGCAGGCCTGGGTCCGTGCGCGCACAGAGCAACGGGGCTGGTCACACTTACCCCGCAAACCCAACACACGTCCCTCCATGAGCACTACAGCTAAGCAGGGAAAGGACAAAATTAGCCGCCGCAGTTTTGTTGTTTTGCACGTATACACACACGCACACACATCCATTTATAGATACGCTGCGAGAGGCTAAACTGAAGGGAAGATAAGCAACGTTTTAATTCAAAGCCTTGACACCACTCCCACCAATCTCAGCACGCTTCGTAAATCCTTTGACGCTCTCGGCCTGCGAGACTACGAAGCCGTCGTGCATTTGTCGCAGCCACCCTGACCAAGTGACGACTTCTCAGACCGAGACACTTAGCACACCTGACTGCCGGGTCTCTTTCTGGGTTTTGGAGAAAAGGAAAAAGTTGAAGATGGCCAAAGTAACATCCAACACCAGCCAGTAAGCAGCTCACCTGGCCACGCGAATAGTCAGCCGATCACGCTCACCCATATGGCTGCTTCGTGCCAGATGACCAGATAGTAAAAGGGTCGGTCAAGCGTGTGACATATCAGCTTACAGAGATCACCCGTCCGTCGGAGATCAAAGGGGACCAACCGGACAGCCAGGCTATCGACACCCAGCAAGTCGTGCCACCGGGTCGATGGCTCACCGGGCGACGGCTCTCCGGCCCACGTGGGCATGGATTTAGAAGGGCTTTGCCTCAAGAAAAGCGCAAACCAAAAAAGAGACACGTGGCTCTCATCTGGTAAACACGCCCCCCCCCCCCCCCCCCCCCACGGGCTGCGTGTGTCACGTCGAGAAGACTCCCAAGCTTCGTTGTCGACGCGACTTTAAAATCACGGTCAAGCACTCTGACCGCGCTTTAGTCTACATCCCTGTGCCGACAGAATGAGGCGATTGACCGTCGCTTTTATCTACTTGCCGAATGTTTATACTTCAAATTATTGGGATAGATTTATGTCGCGATACTTTTCGCCACCCGACACGGCCAAACCAAGGCAGGTGCGCCAGTGCTGAATGACGCACCAACTACCATTGCTTTCAGCTCGCCGAATTCTCACAACGGAATTCAGCGACGAGATTAAACATTTTTCCATTAGCGAAGGCTTCAAACCGGTTTGGGACAGGCCGCGGACGCTCGGCCTGGGCACAGCTCCCCAAGGCACAAGGTCCGGGCAATTTGCTTTGCTTGGGCCGTCTGTTAGTTTCGCAATGCTATTGCAGCGGCGGCGGCGTGCGCTGTACGGCCGGAGCACAACTTACTCTCGGTGAGCGGGATGGAGATGATGACGCCGTTGCCCGTGCCCACCCACAGGCGGTTGCAGGCCACCAGCAGCGCCGTGATGCGCACGAAGGAGAAGCCCAGCTTCCCTGTGCCTGCCAGACCGCACCGTTACGCACACCGGACATCGATCTACTCCCGGCGCGATCCGATGCGGTGGCGGCGACCGCGTTCGTCGCTCGAATGCACGTTTACGTTGAACGTCTTCCGCACCGTACGTAGCCAAAAGCGCTAATTGACTGGTGCGTGTGGGCGCGCGCGTGCGTGCGATGGGCCGCGGCCGGGTTACCCAGCATCTTGCTGACGTAGGGTTCGATGTCGACGTCCTGCAGGTGCTGGTGCGTGTGCGCGTGGTAGAGCCGCAGCGTCGAGTCCAGCCGGATGGAGACCCACACGCCGTCGCCGATCCACGCCAGCTGCCGCACCTGGCTCTCCTTGCGTGGGTGCGCATCAAACGATTTCTGTGCCACGAGACACGCGCCCCGACCGCCCGGATTTAGGTAAAGCCGCGTTCTGATTTTGTTGCAATGCTTGCGCATTAAACTAATTGGCACGAGGAACAGGCGTGTAGCCAAGTGCCACGACTTGATGGAATGTCACCGTCTGCCTTCTCAATATGATTCTGGAATTAATTGAGCATTGTTTCCAACGTCTCGTTTTGCTTCGTCTCGTTCGTGCCGTGTGGGTCCCACAACCACTGCTGATTTCCCCACAAAGAGGTGCTCGTTTTATCGACCCTAGAGGGAGGAATGATGGCCTGAGTCAAACCCCTCCCCCCCACAACCAGGACTTGAACTCCTCGCGAACTTCCGATTGCGAGCCGCTCGCTCCACTGTTGTTCCGCCCGTCCCATACACAACGCAAGTGCGTGGGGATGGAGGGTCGGGGGCAAGCGGGGAGCAGGGGTGGCGGAGGATGGGCAGGTGGGGGGGGTGGGGCGAGTCGCCCGCACCTCAATGCGCATGTTCTTGGGGTGCACCACGTGCACTTTGTTGCGGTAGCCGCACCACACGCGGTCGTGCACCACCGTCATGCAGCGGATCGAGTGGTGGGGCCGGCCCAGGTCCAGCAGGTGATAGTTGGAGAGGTCCCAGCAGCCCTCTGGCACGGGGGGGGGGGGGGGGTGGGGGTTCAGGGGAGCAACACGCGCAGGCATGAGCGCGACGTACACACAGAGGCGTGCGTCAGTGAAGGTGTGTGCCGGGTTTGCCGTGATGATTTAAAACATTGACATGCGATGATGATCGGGATTATTGGCTTCCCCCTTGACTGCAGTTTTAATGCAATTTCAGATGTCTATCAGCAACCGCCGCCTCGGCTCGAGGGAGCTCTACATACAGCCCCCTTCATAGGGTCATTGGCCTACTCTTTCACGCTGCCCAGACATCCTGTAAGAGGTGGTGCTACCCACACTTTATCCATTCGTCCTACTGCAAGGGAGGGGATTTCAGTCGTATTAAAGGAAGATAAGATTCAAGAAACGAATAGCTCTTATATTGCAGATAGTATCTAGGCTGTGCGTTCGATGCCTTCTTCCGTCAATCTAAAGCTTCGTTATTGAGAGAGAATCAAGACTTTGAGCTCAGTCGCCAACGCTCTCTCGTGTGAAGAAACTCGCTCTCTCGTTTCAACTGCCGTGCCCGGTGTGAGACATGCGGGGAGAGTGTCGGGAAAGACCTGTGGCACGGTGGAAAATGGCGAGTGTGCCATCAGCCAAGGCGACGAGCACCCTGCCCTTGACGTGCCTGCAACGTACGCACACAGACACGGCCGTAGGAGAACGCATGGTTACAGAGTCACACAGACACACACACGGCAGGAGAATGCACGCTATGTCTGTAGAACTTCTTTCGCACCATACATAGCAAACTGCGCCTGTGTTGTGCAAAACGCAGGCGTGCAAGACAGCGACAACACAAATCACGTTATTAACAATACGAGCACTCGAAGAAGGAGAGGGCATTCAATAGTACAATATGTCCGTGTAAACAGCGCAACGCACACACACACTGGTCACCACGTCACGGCGAATTTCACAACTTGCTCGGTGCGGCTTCAAGTGAACGTCGCGTCTCTCTATTTGGTCAATTTGGCGGAGTGATAATTGTTCTTCGGCTTATGGGCGAGCGAGCCGAAAACAACGACAACCGGCGCTTTAAACGCTCGTGCGCGCGACGATCAACACCTATTCTATTTCGGCTACGTCGAGTGGTGGAGGGAATGACGACATACATTTTTGGCGAGATCATTATGGGGCACAACCCAAGAAAACCTACCACGAATCGCGATGCCGCCTGCGAAACCCGACGCGTCAGACCGAACTAACGTTTGGCAGACGTGCAGGGCACTTACACGATGCTCAGCACCGCGTCCTTCAGCTTGATGGTATGTAAACACTTTTTCCAGTGCCGGGCTGCCAAGTGCACATAAAGGCTGCGCACACACACACATATGCACACATGAACATACATATAAAAAAGCGCTCACCATACGTTAAAGTGTCAAACAAACTCAACCCATCCTATTGGCAGCATGGATACAAGTACCTTACAAGGTTCGTATTGCCAATATTTGCACAGACCACTTGCCACGGCTTTGCTGGGCAGCACCAATGGTGTGCTGACCACAGGCCGAGAGCCAGTGGTCTCGACGCTCTGGTCATATGTTTGTCATGAATATCGTGATAAACATCTCCGGTAAGGTCAGCTCACAGTGGAGAAGCAAAGCGAGGCCGGCGGTGCGGTGCTGGTGGCCACAGGGACCCCCCATATCCACTGGCACCATCTGGGCCAAGCCAGCACGGCACGGTGGTTTTCCACTGGCTATTTGCCGGGTCGAGCCGGTAACCAAGCCGTGCTACACCGGCCTCACGACACGTCTGAATCTGGCTCGGGTGCCAGCTGTGCTGGGGGGCGGTGATGCGTCTGCAGCGCGCGCAAGGTCAGCCAGCGGAACTTAAGCACGGCGCCAGTGGCACGGCTCTGCTCGTGCGGTGGAAAAACAACGCCGTGCTTCCTGACCAGCGCCACATTGGCCCCAGCGAGGCCTCCCCACCAGTGCGGCTCGGAATCGCAAAGTGGAAGAGCGGGTTCAGGTTGTCCAGGTTGTTGAGGTTGTTGGGGGTGACGTACCATCCGTTCTGCGCGCCCAGCCACATGGTGGGCAGCATGCTGCTCAGCTCGCCGTCGCAGGCCGACGGGTCCTGCTCTGAGGAGGGTGAGGGGGACCCCTCTCTTGTCAGGGGGTCGTCCACCCCACTGCTGATCGCATGAGGCCGGGGATCGGAGTGAGAGTGCATGAGTGTTAAGTGGGGGGGGGGGGGGGGGGGGGGGTAGGGGATTGGAATGGAGTTGGGAAGATGAAGAAATAAACAAACCATTTGAGACATTTTGGCCAGAAGGCAAAGAAGATCAGGAGGTACAAAGTAAAAATTATTAAATATTGTGACTATTTGTCCCCTGCTGATCCAGCCCCTCACAAACATGGCCTGTAAAATTCACATAGATAGGGTTCAAAAGTTGGTTACTGAATTTTTTTTTATGCAACCAAGGACCGCGTAGCGACGCCACTGCCCGATTCGTTGGCTCGTCCGTAGCGTTTCAGACGCTCACCGCTCACTCACACCAACCTCGACACGAACGTAGTAACGCCGTAGATCAACATTCACCATATATATAGATCCTGGCTCGGCCTCTTAACGCAGGCCGACTCAGTCGCTTCCAGAGAGCTGCACGAGCGAGTGGATCGGCTCAATCCTAAGCGTGGCCGGGACCACGCCGAGAGCCGGCTCAAGACGAGCATACGGCTTTGAGCCGGGCTCACGTGAGCCAGAGGCAAAGCGTGAGCCGAGCTGCGACTAGAAACTCGTCCCAGGCCGTGGCGGCCCCTCACCCGGTGGGGTGCTCGCGGGCCGTCTCCGTGGGGCTCTGCACGCCCAGCGGGTCGGTGAACACGTGCTCCGTGTGCGGCCCCAGCCGCTCCGAGCCCGGCACGTTGGCGGCCGAGTCCACGTCCGTCGCCCCGGCGGCGATCTCCGTGGCCTCCGTGGCCTCCTCCGTGTTCGGGGCGTCCGGGCAGAAAGCGCCTCCGTCCTCCTCGTCTTGCGACGACGACGAGGTCCCTCCGGCAGGCGGTGGCGGCGCCGGAGGCCGGAGCCGACGCGGCGGAGCGACCTGCGGCGAGGGGGCACGGGCGGGCGCGTTACGCACGGGGCACGCCGCGGTCGGGCAGCCACGCGGGCGCGCCGCTCGCGAGGCGGACGGCGAGTCGCTCGGCGTGCGGCGCCCAAACGGTTGGAGCACGCCGCGTGCCGTGGGCAGGATCCGAGGGCGGACTACGAGGGTCGGCAATCTCCGCCGTGACGGAGATAACGAGAGGAGCGAAGAAAAATCAAGGCAAACTGGAAACGGAAAACTGGTGACGTGGACCGGGCCTCTGACTGGCCGAGTGAATACAGAAAGAGCGATGAAGGGAAAGTGCCGCTCTCTTTTCCAGGTAGAGGTGAGGCAGCATTCCATAGAAGTCCTCTCTGCCCGGCTTGGTGGCAAACCAAGAATTTTACCGAGCAGGGGCGGACGGCTGCATTTGCTGCCAGGCTGTACAAGCACATAAATTCACTGCAATGTGCATCTGCATTTCCGAGTCTCGATTAAACATAATTTCATATCTTTCACTGAGCGGCAAGAAGGTGTATTTGTACGTGCCGTGAGTGTATTTTTTTAAATAAACATTTTATCGAAGCCGTGGGCACATTTAAAATGGAAAAAAGGTCAATTATTTTCGGGGTGAATTGTGATAAATGTTGCCGTGCCGGTTGCCATGGTCACAGGACCGCGTGCAAACAGGATCAATGTGATCGATGGAAGCCTCCGAGGACATTCTGTTAAACGGCGTAAAGACTGATTGCGCAGAGGCCTTCTCATTACGTTAATTGGAGTGCGTTTAGTTTCGTTATGTTCGTTTAGGATAAAAGGCTAAAATATACGTCCATTTAGAAATACATTGTATTCCATTTCATTTATCGAAATGTTCCACGTGGAACGTCCCTTGAGGTACGGTGTCTCGTTTTGCCACGGTGTGCAGGTAAAACGTTACTTTAGTGATCGCATGGTAGGTAAGACAAGTTTGTGACGTCACGAGTCGCACTGATTGGGGATGACAAGGAATCGTCTCCACCAAGACTCCTGCGTCAAGTTCAGGCTCCGTAGGAGGCCCGTGAGCAAAACATAAATGGACGATATTTCAAACGTTTAGAAACCGCAGGCACCAAGTCTCAACGCGGCACCTGAGCCGACTTGTTCAGACATCGATTCGGCGGGAGCGACCGCTGCCTCAACACGTGACCCCGGAGGGGCAGCCGGCCACACTGCGGCTCGCTCACAGCCCGGGGCTGCAACGAGCTTCTCGGGCTGTGCCGCGCGTTGTTCGGCACGGGAATTTGCCACCGGCTCTCCGTACGCATGTACGTACAACTTCTTTGGTATCGTACGTAGCCAATCGCGCCAATCGGAGGTGTGGGGGAAGGACAACAAACCAAACACAAAGAGCAGTTATCAAGAAATTCGTTTTCACTGCGTGGTTGCCGATGCCTTCTCGGTTGTCTGCGGTTCCCGCACCTCCGATTGGCACGGTTGGCTACGTACGGTGTGAAAGAAGTTCAACACGCATACACACGTACGTTCCCCCCCCGCGGCTCCGAGCCGCCTGCGAGCGAGCGAACGCTGTCGTGCGGCGGTGGCGCAGCAGCACAAGTTGAAAGTGCCCCTGTGTTGTGGCTGTCCTCGTGCGGTGGTGGCGGTGGCCGTGTGGGGCGGGGGGGGGGGAGGTGGGAAGGCGGCCGCCACTCACCGGCGGCGCCCTTCTCGGAGCCGGGCGTGTCGGAGCAGGAGGGGCTGTCCGTCTGCAGGCTCTTGCATCCGACGGCGGCACACGAGCCGACCAGGGTGATGGCTCCGAGGACCCCTTCGCCAGGGCTGCCCTCCGGGGGGCTGCTGGGAGTGCCCGTGTCCGTCACCACTTCCCCGGCCGGGTAGTCGCCCTCCTGGTAGCCTGCGCCAGAGAGAGAGAGGGGGGGGGGGGGGGGGGAGACAATCGAGGGGGCGGGCTGACAAGATTGCCGGCGCAGAGCAAACGCGTTTCTCCGGATTGCAAGATGCACCTTCCTCTCTGTATTTTAAAAGGAAAATTCGGGGGTGCATCTTACAATATAGTCTTCAGGAAGTCTTTTTTTTAATGTGGTTGTTCGGAATAATCTTGCAGGAAAAGTATCTCCCCCATTTTAAAGCGGCGTGTTCATAATCATTTTCTGCAAGAGGGCTTTCCATTGAATGGCGTTCATTCTATTTCGGTACGCGACGTGGACATCAATGCCGGAATGTACTTTGTAATAATGTCAAACATTTTTTTTTATGATCGGCGGTGGTGGGGAAATAAGTCTGACACGAGGGAGATCCGAGTGCACGCGTAAACTCGGCGAACTGAGCGAGCGGCGGACGCGAGCCGCTCACCGGGCACGCTGGAGATGCAGAGGATGTGCGAGTTGCAGACGACGAACTGGTCCATGATGTTGGCCGGCTGGTTCGCGTCGATGATGATCACCTTGCTGGTGGAGTGCGTGCTCGTGCAGATCCACACCAGGCTCGGCGTCGCCTCCTTCTGCCGACGCCGACAAAACATTCCTCACTGCCGACGGCAATCCTGTTAAGTGCTCGCGCGCCCAGCGAGACCGGGCACGTCATTCACAGGCACTCTCCATTTGCCACCGATGGCTGCGTAAAAGGGTAAAGGTCAGCGCCGACCGCAGCGGCCTCCGCGCTAGAGGAGCTCTTGTCCCAGCTGGAAAGACGCATAGGAAGAGGTGGGAGTACCCACACTTTACCCCCACCACACTCGACCTGCCGATCGACTTATTGTGAGCTGCACTGAGAGAGAGAGAGAGATGGAGAGAGGGAGAGAGACGGGCACTGACCTTGTCGTACTGGCTGTCCCCGTTGGTGAGGGAGGGCGACATGCGCCTCCGGATGGCGGGAGAGGCGGGCGAGGGCCCCCCGGCCAGGTTCACACCGGCTGCACACCACAGCTGCACATGAACAGTAGTGTGTCATCATCGTCGTCGTCGTCATCATCATGAAAATCATCATCGTCATCGTCGGTGTCATCATCGTCATCGTCATCATTCACGAGAAATTAATTCATTAGGAGCGGGTGAAGGGACGGCCACTGCACCCGCACACGGTGGAGGGGGGCGGGGGGAGTGGGGGCAAGCCACCCCAGGGGCCCTGCCGGCGTAATCCAATCAACAACCTCATCAGCCATAATCAATCCAATCCCTCGCAACCACGCCACGTGACAATTCAACCAGACCCTGCACTGTGCCACCGCTCCTCCCAGACTTTGTATCTCACCGCCGAGCTATTTACTACTCGCAGCTGCTGATGGGGGACTCACCTTCATCGTGGGGTCTTTCTCCACGAGCGGCCTGCAGTACACCGGGATGGCCATGTTAACCACCTTGTTGTCCTCTTGCCCTTCGTTGGGACTCTGGAAGTAAATAAGCTTTTTAATGTTTAATCCAAGATACTCGGTGTTGAATCCAAGGCAGGTGTGCCAGCTCTAACGGGTTGGCAGGGACAGCGATTGTCCACACAAAGGCGTAGATTGAACGCAACATAAACCAGGTGGTGAGAACTCAAAGAGACCAGGAAGTGAGTCTCGTTTGCAAGAGTGATCTGGGGCATCGGTCTGACCGTATAATCCCAATTCAGTTATTTCGAATTTGGCAAATGTTGACTTTGCGATGGGTAAGCCTTTTCAGCCAAGGCGATGATGTCACACGCCACGCTTTCGCGTAGATTCTCACCACCAGCATCACACGTGACATCACACGTGACATCAAACGTGACATCAAACGTGACATCACACGTGACATCACACGTGACATCACACGTGACATCACACGTGACATCACACGTGACATCACACGTGACATCACACGTGACATCAAGGACTCTGCGTGCACAATTTCTGTTCCTTTTTCTTGGTGGCGCCTTTTTTCTTTCTTTCACCGGGCAGGCAAAATGCACTCCGGGACACGAGTTTTATCAGTGCATTTTAATATCGCCACTCTCTTTGCAGGGTGCCACGGTGGCAAGATGTTAACTACCTGGCCTGGTATACAGGAGATCGTGGGTTTCATCCCGACCCTGACAGTGTGTCTCTCTCCCCATGGTCATGTTGATTTTTCTTTGGGTCCTCTGCTTTTTCCCTCCACATTTAGAATAAGTTACTTTTCTGAGTTATCATGAGTGGCTGGGTCGCTTCTGAAAAAGAGCTACGTGGCTCAGTGGGGCCTTTAACCTGGTAAATAAAAAATTTAATTGTTTTTTAATAGTTTGGAAAAGCGGTGAGCGAGCTTCCTGGACTAGCGGGCGGCGGTTCACCTGCTTGTGCTTGGGCGGCAGGCTCCAGCCGAAGGCTTGCAGCCGCCCGTCCTCCTTCTGGACGTGGGCACGCACCTGCCGGTACTGCTCGCGCTTTTGCTCGCGCCGCGCCGCCGACGTGTTCTCGCTGCTGGCGGCACGAGCGGGGAGTGGGGGGGAAGGGGGTGAGGGGGCGCGCGGGAGACACGCACGCGCCACTGCGTGAGCAGACGCGCGCGTTGGCACGCAACGCAAACTGCACGCGCGAGCGGGGGGATGCGGCGCTCGTGGTAAAGGTCCAGCACCAGCAGCTCCGTCGAGATAACGGAGATGCGAGCGCACGTAACACTACACGCAGAGACGCACAGACACACACAGACAGATCCCCAGTGTAGCCCACACAGGCCCCCGGGCCACGTGCTGTTAGGAAGCACCTATTAAGGCCGGCATGGCACACGAGGCCGGTACCACACCTGGTCACCTTCGTCTCCCCAAGTGCTGATGTTTACGCACTGTCAAATGTACTCATTTAATGCCGACTCGACCTAGAGGAGGCCCCAGGACCAGTTCAGATAATCACCACTGATGTCAGCCATGACCGGGAATCGAATTCGGAATGCATGCGTGCACTCACGTATGCACACGCATGCACACATACGTGCACACATACGTACACACACACATACATGCGTGCGCACCACGGCAACGGGAGACCCACACAGCGTTTCGCAGCCAAGTAAGACGTCGGCACAGGCTATGGGTAGGCCCTCAGCGGATTGACCAAAGGGCAAGGGAAGGCCGATAGGCCTGACGATCGCTTTGAGGGTTTATTTGTGGCAAAGAGGCGTCGCGGTGAAGAAGTGCCACCTCCGCGCCGTGCCCAATGGGGGGGGGGGGGGTGCCACCCGTTGCCTGTGAGTGACGCAAGCACACAGAGAGGGGCGCTCACGCGAGAAGACCGCCCCCCTACACCACCAACCGGCCGACCGACGCATCCGGGGATAGAACCACAGAGTCCCAGAGCTCCTGCAAGAATGCTTCGCGGCCCGTCCAGTGTGAACCCACCACCCGCCAAGCTGGTTAAACTTCACGATTGTTCACCTTGTGGGTTTGTGTGTTTAAAGAGCACTGCACTTAATGCGTATGAATGCAATCCGCAACATCTGTTAAATACCAGGTGAAATCGAAACCTGATAATTCCCACTTGTCATAATTCCCACTTGTCAAGAACAAATCGTGTCACGTTATCAACCGATTGTGCTCGTGGTTCTCATATTCGCTGCTCCTTGTCGGGGTGACGAGGGCAAATAAAAGCGCCGCAGCTTTGCCAGAATAAGCTCAAGCCAAGACTGGACGAGCCTGCAACGAAACGGTGTTTCTACTTTGCCAGTAGATTGAAATTATACGGCACGTTACAAAACGCCACAAGAAACAACTTCACGCTCGTAAACAAACCCAACGTGCGGAACGCGGCGAGCAGCAGCGCCTGCCAATTCGTCACCCTCCTATCACACAAACGCAACCCCATTAGAGCAAATGACGATACCGGCAGCAAGCGCTCCGCACCGAGCCCCGTGCCAAGGAGGCCAGAGTGGCGCGGGGGGGGGGGGGGGATGTGGTGCCTCTCCCGTGCATACTGTTTGGGCAATCCTTTGGAAAGGACGACGTCTTCCTTAGACCGGACCTTCCTGAGGAACAAAACATTGCGGCGGTTACGGTCGGGATGGCCGCGCGGCGCCGCGGACGCCGTGCTGTGCAAGCACGCGGCTCAATTTAGGTTTTAGATTTTAGTTCTCATCGTGCCTTTAAAAGGGTGCAGAGGTTTCTGTCTTTCAGCCCCCGAATGAGGCTTTGAGCATCCAATGACGATGATAGATTAACAAGACGCAACCCAAACTAAAACAGCTCTGTCAAGTTTACATGATGTGGGTGAGATGAGTACAGGCCCAATATCCAGCAACAAACAGCACGTTTTGAAGCTAAAATAAATCAGAGTTCATACATTGCTTGAATTGAGCAAGGTTTCGATTACAAGACCTTGGGAAAAGAGACGATGCCAGGGAATTTCCAAGCGGAGCAGTGCTCGGGAAGAAGCAGAATGAGAAGTGATGTGACCTGCAGTGTGCTGAGTGGGTGGGTGAATTGGTGAATGGGTGGGTGAATTGGTGAGTGGGTGAGTGAGTGGGTGGGTGAATTGGTGAATGGGTGGGTGAATTGGTGAGTGGGTAAGTGAGTGGGTGGGTGAATTGGTGAGTGAGTGGGTGGGTGAATTGGTGAGTGAGTGGTTGGGTGAATTGGTGAGTGAGTGGGTGGGTGAATTGGTGAGTGGGTGGGTGAATTGGTGAGTGGGTAAGTGAGTGGGTGGGTGAATTGGTGAGTGAGTGGGTGGGTGAATTGGTGAGTGAGTAGTTGGGTGAATTGGTGAGTGAGTGGGTGGGTGAATTGGTGAGCGAGTGGGTGACTAGGAGAGTGAGTGGGTGGGCGAGTGGGATTAAAAAGTGTGGTAGACCGAGACCTCAACATGGGTGGAGGAATGAGTGAATGAGTGAATGAGTGAATGAAGGAGAGTAAGCGAGAGAGTAGTAGGGATAGAAGAGCGATAAGGAGGTGACTGAGTGAAACGACCGGAATGAATCAGCAAGTGCTGAATCATCACCCAGCCTTTCATTTGTTTTGTTTATATATATATTTACATACATACGTGTGTGTGTGTGTGTGATTACACAGTTGCCGAGCACAGGCCCCAAAGGGAGCCAAAACGGCAGGCGGCCAGCAACAAACGGTGATATTGAAGGCGTAATAAATAGTGCTTAACACGTTAACCCGACCGGGTCATCGTGTTTCGTTTCCCTACGTGAGCACATCACCAAAGGAGAGGGTCCCCGAGGGACGCTAACGGTGGAGGTGTGTGGGGGTGGGGGTGGGGGTGGGGGGAACTACTTGTGGAGGTGTGTGGGGGGGGGAACTACTTGTGGAGGTGTGTGGGGGTGGGGGGAACTACTTGTGGAGGTGTGTGGGGGGGGGGAACTACTTTTCGTGCAGGAAGTCGAGCGCGCGGGACTTGTCGCTGGGCAGCTGGGACAGCGTGGCGCTCCGCCGGGCCAGGCCTCCGCCGCCGCCGCCCGAGTTGGGGGCGCTGTACTTGATGTTCACCGCGTGGTACGGCTTCTTGGGCTGCGCCGCGTTGGAGCCGCTGAACAGACGGCTGAAGCTTCACGCCGCAACGCACGCACGCGCACACGACGAGCGTCAGGAAAGCCAGGCAGGATCGCGCCGTTGTTTGTTAGCGATGAGTTTGTTTTCAAGACAGTGAGTGACCGTCCCGCAAATACAACCGGGTCGCCAATGACAGAATGTTTAAATTTTTTTTTTCTTTTCGAATGTAACGGCGATAGCGCTGCAATCGGTATCGCGTGACGAGACGAGGCGGGCGACCGAGCAAGGCCTTCTCACTCACAACTGCCAGATGGAAGACTTGTTCTTCTTCTCCACGATGGAAGGGTGCTCTCGCGACGCCCTGGAAACCACGCGGGGGCGGCAACAACAACAACAACAAGATTATAACAACCATAATAAAGGCAAGCACGCCTACGGCCAATTTCATTATCCACTGCTGGATGAAAAGCTTGCCATGCCATGCTGGTCAAAGCTTGTAAGCTAAGCAGGCCTGTGCCTGTATTGTTCCTGTAAGGGTAACCACCACCAAGCACGAAACGGGGGGGGGGGGGGGGGGGTGAACAGGGCACTATGAAACAACCCCGATGAGTGACAGTGCGTGGGGGAATCTTTAACCCAGCAGTGTATTAATAATAATAATTTATAGAACGTTGCCAACCCACTGCAGGCTTGAAGGCCCTCACCGGATCATCTCGGTCCACCTCACCGCCTCCTGAAGCTCCATGAGCCGCTCCTTGTACTGGTTGCGCTCCATGAGCACGCGCGCCATCTCCACGCGTGTGAAGCGCTTGCGCTGCGCCATCGGCACGTCCTCCTGGAGGGGGGCAGGGAGCGTGCGAGAATTCGGGGTCCGGAGAGAGTGTGGGGTCAGGTGACAGTGTGGGGTCAGAGTGTGGGGTCAGGTGACAGTGTGGGGTCAGGTGATAGTGTGGGGTGAGGTGAGAGTTTGGGGCCAGAGTGTGGGATCAGAGTTTGGGGTCAGGTGAGAGTGTGGAGTCAGGTGAGAGTGTCGGGTCAGGTGACAGTGTGGGGTGAAGTGAGAGTTTGGGGCCAGAGTGTGGGATCAGAGTTTGGGGTCAGGTGAGAGTGTGGGGTCAGGTGACAGTGTGGGGTCAGAGTTTGGGGTCAGGTGAGAGTGTGGGGTCAGGTAAACCGTCGAGGGTCCGGGAGAGTCTCATTCAACCTGGGCGAGTGGAGGTGAGAGTGGCGTCTCTTACGTCATCCGGTTCTTCCTTCTTAAACTTTCGGAACTTGTCTGCTTCGGTTTTCAACCTGAAACAGACCGTTCTGATGAGCGAGTATATCGGTGAGTTGCATTGCACCGCCACCCACTCAAACCTACGCGGGGACGCCTACGTGTTAAAGGGGACACCAACATGGAAACCCACTGACCCTAGAGCTATCGGAGCGATCACCAGCAGCATTATCGCCACCACATCACCACATCCAACACCATCACATCCAACACCATTATCACCAGCACAATCGTCGTGTCCTTTACACGTAACCCGATGAGCATCTACCGAGACGTGGCTGAAGTCGCTCTCGGACGGGGGAGCTCTCTGCGGAGCTGGCCGGGGGGGGGGTGGTGGTGGTGGGTGGGGTGGTGGGGGGGGTGGTGGGGGGGGTGGTGGGGGGTGGTGGTGGGGGGGGTGGTGGGGGGGGTGGTGGTGGTGGTGGGGGGGTTGGGGGAGGGTGGTGTGGGGGGGGGTGGGAGGCTCGGCTCACCTCTTTCAGCTCCTTCGTCGAGCTCCTTCACGCGGGCCTCCACCCTGGCCTTGGCCTGGCGTGCACTCTCCAGCTCCCCGCGCAGCACCTCGTGCTCGCTCGCCAGGTCATCCACCTTGGCGATCAGGTCGTTCTTCACGATGTTCAGCGCGTTCCTGATTGGGGGGGTGGAGGGGGGGCAAATGAAGTCACGGCTCTGCTCTCAGGCTCTGGTTCAAGTCAGCCGACTCGCAGCCACACGTCACTGGAGCCGGCTCTCAGGGTGGCGATCCCAACCGTGCTTAGAACTTGTGCGAGCCCGAGCCGAGCCACAGCTGAGCCGCTTTCTTGGGCGTCTTTGGAAGCTCCGGAGCGGCTCAAGCCTGAGCCCAGCCACGTTGGGGGCCGAGCCAGGACTCAGAATATGGTCATAAAGGATCACTGTGCTCATTGCCAATACCGTCTTGCCTAGATCTCATCCTGAAGATGCTTCACATAGCCTCAGGCGAAACACTGCGTATCTAATTGTGAAATTTGGTTGTGTGAATCGCTCTTCAACTTATCGGAAGTGAGCTGAAACGATAATAATCTGCGTTGTTAAACGCTCGTACACCACGTGACAATTTTATTGGGTTGGCTGTGTCAGTTGGTGGACATAAAGTTGGCCAGATCATTAACGTGGCCTCACCCAAAATCAATTATGAATCATGATCAATATCATCATACCCCTGTGTATGTACATGCACATACATGTGCGTCGGTTTGTCATTCCAATGCTGGATGACTGCCTCCCAAGGCTGCGCAGGAAACGAGGGTCATCTTGAACATACTTCACCACACTGGTCAGTGCGGGTTTTGCGAACATGGGGGAAGTACAGAGCAAGTGGAATTTTCTGAGCTTCCCTCTGCTGCCCACAGCGCCGATAGCATCCGACCTGTGCGTGGCACGGTGGTCGCTCCCGTCCAAGCCACGAAACAGGCTCAACTCTGCTTAGTTTCCGAGGTCTCGTGAGATTGGGAGCATGCCGGCTGAGTTGGTCAACTCACAGAATGGTGTTTATTATTATTATTATTACTATTCGAGCTTACAGGTCGGCTATAAATCCACGTTATTCTTTTTAGAGCGGTGCTCTTCACTACAAGGCCCGCAGGCCACTGGCCACTCCTGGTGGCCCTTAGTGCCGCCCCCGACAATCCACAAAAGTGAAACAACCCCCGATCATCATAATCATCATTGTGCTGTCAAACCCCCAATGGTTTCAAGTGTGTGGTGACCCTCACACTGATGCTGTCTTATCGGCGAAAGTGCCCCCTCCTCTGAAAATGTAGTAAAGAGCGCTGTTTGAGCGTAGGCCACAAGCCTGCTAAAAGCTTGATCGGTGACGGTAGCAGGCCTTACTTGGTCTCCATGAGCTGCGTGTTTTCCAGGATGAGATTCTCGACTTCACGGCCCATTCCTGCGGTTGACGCGAAAAGAGCAACCGGTCACGTGGGACGACGCAGCAGCAGCAACAACGGCACGACGCAGCAGCAGCAACGGGGTCGGGGGTTTTACTGTCAACCCAACGGCGGCGCGACTACTCCACGCGCAAGGTTTGACGAACCCCAAGGGGGACTCGGTGACCCCTTCTCGAGTGGGGCACAACAAAGACGATGTTGAATCAAACACGGGGAACACCAAAATAAATCTAGATTACTTCGTCAACAACACTGACTTGCAGAGGGCCACCAAACAAAGGTGCACTGCCCTAGCGTGCAGCACGCTGCCAGAAGGGTCTTCTAAAAGACGGCTTTGTTGACAGCCATCGGGGGTGGCAAATCTCAACCAATCCGCTGTTACTACACGGAATTGCCGCGATGTATTTATTTTATTTGTTTAAGATACGATACGTTTTTAAACGTAACGATGTGATGATTATCGCGATATCGGTTTCCTCATCACGTTGTAATTGTTCTTTGAATTTTTATCGTTGTTTTATTTTCTATTATCTACTTCCAGATTACTTTAACAAATGATTCAACTTGAAAAATTATTCAACTTGAGTTCACTCCACATAAGCCTTACAATCATTGCAATGTGCAGTGTTGCAATGCGTAAGGCCCATGACACACACGCTGAATGAAATGCCATGGGAACATTGTCATAATTGGCATAGCATCAACAACCACAATTTGTAAATTGAATGTGTAATCGTTACTTATCTACGACTTCAATTCACGTTTGTTAATTCGCAACAAAAATTTGCCGGGATATTTAACACTCAAATGAATAGAACGGTAATCGGGATATGACAATAATTTACAAAAGTGCACTCACGATTATGATGCACCTTTATATCGCATGATATATATCGTAGTACCAATGATATTATACCGTAGTATCGCTATATATTGTAGTATCGATGGAAACTGTAGTATCGCCAGAGTGCGCCACCACGCACGTGTTACACTGCACTTGACCTCATGCTAAGCTTATGTGCAAAATCAGACGCTCTGTTATTCAATAAATGTAAACTATCATAATGCTGGTGTGAATGGCTATGTGCCATTAATCTTGTTCGCGATCTGTACGTTCACAAAATGCAAAGTGACATAGCCGTGAGTAAAAACAAGCAAGGTTGACAGCAGCCTTACCATAAAAGTTATCGCGCGCTAAGGTCCCGCATCAGGGGCGAGGGCGGGAATCACAAAGAAAGTTTAGAAAAGTCAGGAATCCGTGAAAAGTCATAAACGCACAGCGAGAGAAACAGACTCGTACGGCAAAACAGGAGACTCGGATGCAAATGGAAGGTGCGCCAGCCCGACAAACATGCACACGGAAGCACGTTCACGCGGAGGCGACAGTCGTCAAGATCCGAACCCGGTGACCACGTGCGATACCCAACCTACAGCTCGGTGCGCGATCCCTGTGGACCGGCGCAGTGTCTAACAACGCACAGCCGGTCAACGCTGCGGCGTAGAACAAACTGAGTCACGGCTGGAAGCACAAGCTGAAAGCGAAGGATGGTATAATACAAATGATTATGACGATGCAAAGTTCTCGGGCGCTAGCCACGTGCAGCAAGCCCGTTACACAGGACGCAGCATCACGCCGTTGCCGCGTCGGTTTTCACGGCTGCGCTGCACGGCTCTCCCGCGTGCTCTCGGGCCGTTACTCCAACTCTCGCTCGGCACGACGTTTCGCTCCGCGTGCCGGCAGCTTCTTCGGGAACCGAATTCCCGATGGCTATTCCCCGAGGAAGCTCCCGGCGCGGCGGAGTTCCATGGCGGATGTCGTGACGGACAACACGATGAGCGACGCGGGAGAGCTCCACAGCGGAGAGCGCCCAACGTGGGGCAGCACGCAGCTCACGGGAGGAGCACCCACGTCTCGGTTTAATAAAATAAAGTGACAGCCCGCATTGGTTCGCACGGGAGAAACCACAGCTTCGTTAGCAACTATAGCAAACCCGACCGGCGCATATCTTCTACCGCCCAATCACGCTACGTCCACGCCCAGGGCGCGACTTGCGTACAGTCGCAACTCCCACTTTGAATGGACGTTCACACGTCTGACCTTTTTTCCGTAACGTCCGCACACGCCTCTGCCTCTAGAGCGAGTCGGATGTGCGACGTTCTACCGTATTGCCAATAATTCGCCCTCTCGTTGTCACGGCCCCGGGACGCGTGGATTTACTGGGCGAACGTGTCCCCGCGTGTACGCCGCTCGCTGTAGACTTGGCACAGGCGAACTACGCGCACGCCGACACGAGTCCCTGCCGGACAAAGGCCGCCCCTGTGCAAGCGGGGGCGCTGCCCACATGCACGCCCGCGCCACGCAAGAGGCCATTCCTCCCCACAGATAACTCCGCAGGGGGGAACTCAAGGAGGCGTGGTAAAGCGGGAATGGCATTGGAGAGAAATAAACTGGGAAGAGATACACACCGGAAAACTCTCCTATGAGTCAAGGACATTCCGATGGAGCAGCAGGAGGGACAGAGGAGAGAAGGCACTTCGGTAAGGATAATTAATGCGGGGCAGAGCCAGGCCGGTGCGCAACAGGGGAAATCGAATTCTGCGGAAGCCACTCGATTCACACACGGCGCAATTGCAACACAGTGCATCGGCGGCGGTGACAGCGGCCGGTGTCCGAGTAGACGTCAGGTTGTCTAAAGCGCGCAGGCAGACGCTCACGTCTACGCATTTATACGAATACCGTCATCTCAAACTAAAAGTCCTTTTTTTGTTTTCAAGAAGTTGGAGCTTCCTTGCATTTCCACCCAGTCTGGAGGCTGGACAATGCGTCTGGTATGGCTTCATACTTACCATGACGTGTGATAAACATTCACTCATTACGGACATCGACAAATTACTCTGTACTTACTCACAACGTGCATTTGTATTCACACCATGCCCAACCTCTCAAGTACTTCACACACCACAGCTGCAATCACGGACACATTTGGGTGGCCATTAACCAACCCTCACTGCAGCAGGGAAAGTGTTATTATGCCAGACAGAACTTGAGTGCTCAAGACAATTGAGGTATAATCATTAATGATGCTACGTAATGAGCTGGTGAAACGTGACGCTTATAAACAGCCAGGTTCTATCTACGACAGGCCCCAAACAAAAGTTCGTGTCATCTGTACTTATCATTGCACCTTACAGTGGAAGAGTGTGAAATAACACAAGTGAATGCTCAATTGGTCAGATTTCCCTAACGGGCTGGGCGAAATGGGTCACATGGTCATGCACCCGAGTCCTTGGTCGCCCGGGGAACCGCTCGCCTGCCTGTCGTGCCGTGTGCGGAGGGGCGGCGCCGCGCGGAACGTACCGAGAAGGTCCGCCCCCTCGTCCACATCCCCGATGACCTCCGACCCTGCGGTGGAGAGCTCCTTGTAGAGGGAGTCCGTGTTGATTCCGAAGGCCTTGTTCACGATGCCCTGGGTGGGGGTGCTGCGACACAGCGGAGGCGAGACCGCACTCGCTCAGTAAGGATCACCGCCCCTCGCTCGGTAACCATCACCACGCTCACTCGGTAACCATCACCACCCTCGCTCGGTAACCATCACCGCGCTCGCTCGGTAACCATCACCACGCTCACTCGGTAACCATCACCGCCCTCGCTCGGTAACCATCACCGCGCTCGCTCGGTAACCATCACCGCCCTCGCTTGGTAACCATCACCGCCCTCACTCGGTAACCATCACCGCCCTCACTCGGTAACTATCACCGCCCTCGCTCGGTAACCATCACCGCGCTCGCTCGGTAACCATCACCATGCTCACTCGGTAACCATCACTGCGCTCAAGCGCTCTCAAGTGAGCCGCGCGCCGCCCTCGCCCCATCAGAGTTCCCCGTGCCAGCGCGGGGCAACGCGCCACTCCCTCCGCGGGCAGTGCCCACACTCACGGTGACTCCACTGCAGACTTGCCACAACGCGGGAACCCATTTTAACAGACCCCTTAGGCACAACCGGGGCTTGAACGCAAAACCTTGCGATCACGAGCGCACGGCTCACCCCGACTGCGCCAAACCGGACGCAGCAACAATTGATATTTAGCTTCGTGGCCTTGTAGCGGAAACGGTGAAAGTTGACGGTGACCGACGTCTCGCGCGCGTCGTCAACGCAGAGAGAGCAGTTGCTGCCGAGTCACCTGGTGCCGCCAAAGCCGTCGAGGGGAGCCTCCGGCACCATGTCCAGCTCTGGGGTGGAGTCGATGATGTCCTGGATCTCCGACCACTCGTCACTGCTCTCCATCCCTGCGTTCGCACGCACGCACGCGAGTCTAGTATCTCGAGTGTGTTCTGTTTCAGCAGGCGAGAACTCAAGAAGAGTGCAGGATGTTTGTCCGATTTGCAAGCGTGACCTGGGTCATCGAAACGACCCGATAAATGTCATGAAAACGAAGTACAACATCAAAGCAATGAGATATCAGAGTCAAAGACCACCATGGCACAGATGGAATTAAAACACGGTACACAAGCATTAATCGCCATCAAATTAAATATATTTTCTGTAACGAAATTGGGCGTGGACAAATTACTTTTAAAAACCATTAATTTTGTTTGTCAGCAAACCGAGGGAGGCCTGTTTAAAAATAAGCAACGGTTTGACAATTTGGTACGTCGGGTTGGAGATTACATCCAGCATCATCAGCTGTTCACAAAGTTGAACTCTTGCGTGGCAGGAAAATCATGGAAGTGATGTCCAATTTAGGATTAATGTGAAACTATTACATTTTTTCATATCCGAGCTGGATTTTCGGATTTTAGATTCATAACAAAAATTGGCAAAACATTCATCCAACACACCTAATGTGGTCAAGGTGGTCATGATAAAAAATTGACGTATATAAATCACCAGTGATCGCCATTCGCCATGGCGATGGAGCGTTGGGCAGTCGAGACGTTGGCACGTTTTCTGCCCAAAGACCCGACCAACACGGAAACGTTCGGCAACAAACACGAACCGCGGTGCTCATCTACGTGGACGAACGAACGGCTCTCCACCCTCCCCCACTTTGGGCGCTCACCTATGGACACGTTCTTGGTCTCCTGCGAGGCCTGCACCTCCGTGTGCCTGCTCCCGAGCCTCCGCCCGCCGGCGCGCGCCGCCGCCGCCAGACCGGCGGCCGTGTCGCCGCCGGCCGGGGAGAGGACGTCGGACGGCAGCGAGGAGGACGGCGTTGCAGACTTGGTACCGCCCGTGCTCGGCGTGGCAGCCACCGACGATTGGCTTGAGTTGGACAGCTCGTCCTGCGTGGTGGTGCGGTGGTGCCGGCGGGGGGGGCGAGTGGACGGAGGGGACACACACACACGCGGCGTTAGAGACGGGAGACGTCGCGTGGCGTGCGTGTGCGTTATTGCCAATCAAAATACATGAATAGAAAACAAACAAAAATTTTCAGGAGTACAGAATTGTGGGAATGAACTACAGCTGAGACAATTAGAAGATGAATTTAAATTATTGAGTAAAATTTTAAGAGTACTTAAATTCATGCTTGCTTAGTACCGCTCCTTTAAAAATGGAGGAAAACCTCCTACAAGCCAAGTGCAGTGTGATGCAGCTGATGATATCACCAAATCCTGCCCATCACCTCTCATCCAGCGGCACAAGAGGGAATTCCAATGGGGGGAACTTTTCAATTCCATGAGAATCATTTAACACTGAAACCAATACTATCGTTAACATTGGGAAATCTGGAAACACAATCAGCAACGGACATTTAGTGTGTTCGGACTTCAAGGCAATGTGAAAGGTACATCAAGTAAAACGTGCAGAGAGTTAAAAACGGACCGCGTTTAGTCATTTCGGAAGAATTGTCAACACATTTAGGGATTAAATCAGCACAGGTTAGGATCTTGTGCAGACACGGACCTCTTGCAATGTGACAATTTAAAAAGAGATTCATAAAAGTGACGTGATTGCTGGTTACTTGGTTATTGGAGACACATGACATCGCACAACGGAGATGAGAAACTCGCAGCTCAAACCGAGCGTTGGACCAGGTGAAAAGCGATATTTTAACTCTTAACGATTACTTGATTAATTGTTGTCATGTACATATGATTGTTGATTATGCCAAATGTTTGATTTGAACAATTACATGGGCACGCACCAATTTCATGCTCCAGGGTCTTTAACGTGCCCTCTGCAGCACACGGTACAATTTGGTAAATTTCAAAAGCGTTTATTTATTCTTCCGCAGCGGCCCAAGTCAGAGCCGTCCTCTTCATGCGAACCGATTCAAGAGGCAATCGCTGGCTGCGGCCTGCAGATGCGATCGACGTCTGCGGCCTCTCCACGCGGCACACTCAGATCAGCTGATCCAACATACGCGAATGTTGCCCATCTCCACCGCGCACGCACGCACACACGCATTAATAACAGACGTCCGTGATGGTCGTGGCAGAAATCGAGCAGATGGCCCCCAGGTGCTATTGGTCAAGCGAGCAATCAGAATCAGAAGCGACGCAGCAGACGCCACGAAGATCGGCACGCGTGCGCACAGGCGAGAGGGGTCCGTCTACCTTGGTTCCTTCCGCGGCCTCTTCTGCAACAGAAGCTAATTTACTATGGGCACTCGTGTGGGCCTCCTCCGGCATATTGTCCCCTCCCTCCAGACAGACATCACCGGGTTGACAACACGCGACAACGATTGATGAACCCGGCACGCGAGTACGAATTCAGTCACGGCAATGTAGCAGAAGCATCGTTGCACAAACTTTGAAAAATAAAGAGCACATTCGGTCCTAACAGGGCTTGTCGGTACCACACAGGGCGACAAACGCCAACGATGATTTTCCTTTACGCATTCTATCTCGCAATGACAAATATGCACGATAGCAAGCTCACCATGGTAGCTTTTTATCATAAGAAAAATATAATAAGGATACCCATGGTGTGCTTGACAGGGAACATCGTTTTGGGGCAATAAAAACACCAACGGGTTGAATGTAACATCTGTGGAATACGAGAATGAGTAGGAAGTGCGTCATACAAAACAGACATTGTCACCCTAACACGGCCCCATGTGTACCAGGGCCTCTGTGATGGGAGCGGAGCTCCGGGCTACCTTGATGCTGGCGTTGGCGATCACCTGCACCGAGCGGCCCGACTCGGGGCAGGGCCGCTCCCAGCTCTCGTTGCCCGGAGTGTCGCCCTCGCACGGCGGATCGGCGCACACGCCTGCCTCCGCCTCGACTGCCCCGAACGGGAAGAGGCTCAGCGAGGCGGGCCGCTCCTTCCTGGAGTGGGAGGCATGAAGCAGGCTGTGAGTGCCACGCACGGTACCCCTCCCCCCCCACCCCACCACGCCACAGTCTTCACCGACACTTTAACTCGGTTGGGAGTACACACGCGCCCGCTAATTTCCTAACGGGCGATTTTACTCTGCGCCCTTACACGAGAGACTACTTCTGGGGGTTTTGCTCCTTCCCTCTGGACAGACGGCACCTGGCTAACTTAGCCGGACAAATGACCTTCATCTACGCACCGCCCGGCGCCAGCCACAGAGCCCGGCGGTACAGGAACGGGCCCCTTCGCAGCTCGTGATCGAGCGAGATCCTCCCTCCCACCCGCCAAGCCACTGGCACGCCGCGGCACGCTAGGCGCTATGCGGGATTCTCGTTCGGTCTCGAACCCAGAGGAGGTCGCACTGTTTGTGGGTGCGTACTCGGCTTCAGAGCACAGCCTGGGTTCGTCGCAGTTTTCTCCACGACGAAGCTCGGTGTGAACAACGAACTGCGTTGAATAATTAAGAGGATGAGTGCCTATCCAGCTGCAATAGACAAATTACCAAATGGGCCGTGCGGGGGGTGGTTTCTGCACAGACGTGCGCCAGGGAAGCATACGCGTGCCCAATGGCGCACGCCGCTGGAGGAGAGTTCTCGCTAGGCGCGAGACGCGGTTTCACCTGGACAGGCATCAACGAGAGTGAACTATTCGTTTCACGATGCCTGGGCTCATTGGTAGGTTAACGGCCCCCATCACGGTTCACGAGTTCTTGGACAAGCGAACGGCTCGAATCACTTTTCAAGCTTAAATGTGAAACCTTCCGCGTTCGGATTCCCAGACCCGCCTCTGGATGTGTGCCAACGTTCTTAGTTTAAACAGGCGCGGCGCATCTGCCGGGGACGATCAGATAGAAGCAATCAAGCCGAATGACACAGAAGCAGACACGCACAAGCCACGTGAAACGCGAAATTCAAAGGTCACCAGTGAGTCAACAGGCCCTGCGCAAGGCTATATTTGTCCTCTCTGATGTGAACACGTTCTTTACTTTATTTAATTTATCTATCTGATGTACCCTGCCTGTGAGATATGCCAAATATACAATTCACTGACAATATTTCAACCGAAGTATGTAATTTCCAGAGCCATGGATGTATTCTAAATTGGCTTGTCATATTTAACCTAATTTATGCTACGTAAATGGAATTACATTAAACTGTCCAAGTGATAACACCACAGAACATTTAGAATCGGCGTGGTGCTGAGCCACGTTGTGCCCACAGGGACCGCTGCCACTGGGGGTGCCCCCTTTAGAAAAAAGCGTTGAGATGAGATACTATTTAAAAGGGCATCGGAGGGCGTGATATCAGAAACAAATCATGATTCACTATCTATTATTATGCAACTCGTGCAATTAGCGAGATTAATATTCTACTGTCGTTGTCTTGTAATCCAAGGTAACACTGCGGCCCGACCAGCTGCAGGGCCTTCCGCCTTCTCTGCGCACAATCCCACTCGCAGCACTGCGCCCTCCAGCGCCGCTGCTCGCTCCGTGACCTTTGAAGCCCTGGGCCCCCGCGTGCTCGCCGATGGATCCGTGCGTCCAGACACCCAAGCAATCACAGTTGGACAAGGATAATTTTAGTATTCGGAAATCCAGCCACTGGCAATCATCGTAGACCAGAGAGTGCACCACACGTGAGAGCAGTGAATGGTGAATTCGACAGCAAGGCTCGGTACAGAGTGAGAGAGACACACACAGAGAGAGCGTGGCCGCGATGTGAAGCGATACACGACCCGGCCCGGGTTTTCCAGAGCACCGGCGTCTGGCGATTCCACACAGAGGTCACGCCCAACACGAGCCCCTCTGGGAAACCCCGACTGCGTCAAGACTTGCGTGACGCACCAAAGGGCTAGAAGCTAAACGTGGTAACAGCACCAAGCCCATTACAGCACGATTGGCCAGAACTGCGGACAGCGATCGGTGAATGCTGAACTGTTGGTGGTTTCCTAGAAGTTGTGTAAACCTTCGGAGGGGCCGAGTCCGTGACTTGTTCCGCTACCGACCTTTGGAACTACGCCAGCTCAAGTCCCATCGGGCACAGTGGAATCTTTTAAATCAAATGCACAAACACATTTGTTTGCATTCGCTTATCCTTTGACCGGGGTTGATTGGCCGATGGTTTTTAATATTGTCTGAGTATTTATTGTAAAGCTTCCTGGTGTGGTCTGCATGAAGAGCTCTGTGTGCGAAAGCGACGCTTATCGAATTATAGCAGGAAGGCGGGAACAGCTGCCCCTCTTCCGCCCCTAACCTTGTGGACATGGGGGGGCAAGGAAGTTGCCGTGGCCCCCTCAATTAGCTCCATGGGCCCCGCTGACTCCTTGACATGGACCCCACCGCCTGATTTCTTTATCGATAACAAGAAGCCGGGCTAAGTTGCATTTTTTTAAATGAATGACATTATTCATAAAAATTCTACATACCTGTTTAGTGGAATACACTTTAAAGAGTTTAATACATTGCAGAGAGACAGCAGGATTGAGGCAAGTATTTTGTACTGCCTCGCAGTGCTCTGTTCGATGCCCTCGGTTAATCAATTCGTGACCTGCGATGCCCTCGCTTCTCAGATTCACCGCTGCACCAGCTGCCGGGCGGAAATTACTTTCTGTGGAATGCCTCGAGCTCTTGGAGCAAACGCAGCACCCGAGAGGGGATGGGAACGACTCGCTGATGGGAACGACTCGCCGATGATTCGAGCCGAGTGGCCGCAGAATCTGGATCCGTACGCCGTGTCCGGTGTGCGGTGACATGGCCGAACTGTGCAGAGGTTCACAATTCAAGCCTAGCGGCTGCCCTGGTTAAGAATAAAAAAAATAAAAAAACGCGCCGTCTGCAGGAGGCCATGTCTGCAAGCGGCATAGTACAAACGTGAAAAGGTTTATCCGCAAATTACCGGTAGACGATTCCCATCTGTGCAACACTGCACCCTACTAATAGCCTCTGTGCTATAAGGGGCGCAAGTACCAAATGTGCATTATTATGTTGCGTGTCATACATCCTAGGTGCTGTAATGGACTTGTGGAAGAGCACGAACACACACACACACACACACAGAGGATTCAATGAGTCTGGCTCGCTTCGTGCGATGAGCCGGTCCTATTCATGTTTTTAGGATTTATTTTACAGTGTGTGTATCACACGTGGCCAACGCTAATTAAAGAGCAAGCCAAAATAAATCACCCACCCGTTTCATTAACACCAATGAAACACCCTGTTGACACGATCAATGTGAGAACCAGGACCGGACCATTTTTTTTGACTAATGGAAGTGGCATTTAAATCATTCCTTGTACGCAGCGTGTACAACTACAGCGGTAGCAGCAGCAGTGACAACAGAAACCAACCCATGAAGAGCGCGGTTAGTGAGGGGGCGGTTTGAAGAATTCCCTCCCCGCATCCACGCACCCAATGGTACAACCCGCCAGCAACGTCTCCAAGCCTGCACAGTCATTCCCAATCCAAGTGACGATGCCCCACCACCAACCAAGGCCCAATACATGTCCAGCAGTGAAGGCGGCGGGGGTAGGAGGGGGATGTTGCATTGGGCTTGGCTACATTTGCTGTGGGATGTACCATTAGGGATGCAATAGCGGGGTGCGGCGAGGCAAATTCTGACCACCACCACCCCTGCGGAGGATTATGGCGAACCCACGGCACACTGCAGCAGCGGCGGTGGCGGCGATTGGCACAACACTCCCGACACAGCGGCACTGTACCCACCGCTGGTCCCCGCCGCCCGGCTGCACCTCGGGGCCAACGAGCCCCTTTTGCTCCTTCCTTAACGGCGTACACACAGCCACACAACAACGCATCATGCTCCGTCACACACAGGGGGGGGCCGGGGGGGGGGGGCGAGCGAGCACCGCTAGTCCCCCCCCGTACCGCAGCAGAGTGGTGGGGGCTGTGCCCACAAGTGGAGGGAGTTACCGCGCGGGGAAGAGGAGGGTCAGCGCGATGATCGCACGTAGCGCGATGATCGCACGTAGCGCGTGAGCAATCGGAACGTTTATTTTAATACTATCAGGTAAGGGCCCACTGAGCTGCAATATAGCTCGTTTTGAGAAGTAACCCGGCTATCACATGCGACAGCTCAACGAATTGGCTTATCATCATGTGGCCATTGAGAGCAGTAGCCATATACTCTAAATGCGTGATGCTCATTCTAAATGTGGAGGGAAAAACCAGAAGAACCTGAGAAAAATGCAAGCGACCGCAAAGAAACTCCAAATATACAGCAACAGGCGTCAGGGGTCGGGATCGAACCCACGAACTCCTGCATACCGGGCGAGGCAGTTAACATCTCGTAGCCACCGTGGCACCCCGAGGTGGGCCCTTTATGAAAACATTGCCGCCCGAGAAAGCGGTGGCCCGCTGCCATCGGCTAGAAGAAACACGCGAGCGACTTCATCAGGGGGCTCGCGAGCGGTGGCTCTGCCACAACCAACCATTGCCGAGTGTTCGTTGGCGTCCACTTGTTGTTCTCCGACAGCATTTTACACGTTACTCTACGGTCCATACCAGGGGTCTCCAACCAGAATAACAAGAGCGGGTATTATTTTCCGCCGAATTCGGCACAAAAATCAACATTTCAAAGAGCCCCGATGCGTGTGACTGCACACACACACAACGTCACGAAGCGGTCCGCAGAGAGCCACACGCGGCACCGGAGCTGCAGGTTGCCCACCGCTGCTCTCGACCACAGTGCCCCTGTCACGCTCATCTCTCACGCGGCTCCCGCCACGTGCGCCAGCAAGCGAGGGAGCGCTGGCGACACCTGGGGCGTCACGGCGCAGCACGTGGTGGCCACGTGCGCCTGTTGGTGTTTTCGCCCCCTCAGGAGCGGTGGGTATCCTCTGGTTAGGCCCGAGTGGGTTTTAACGCAATAAACAAAGATCCCCCGAGTAGCCTAAAGAGACTACTGGGGCAAGTGCTGTTAGTGAGCACCTATGAAGGCCGTAACGGCACACGAGGGGGGTGGGTGGCCAGCACCACGCCCGGCCGCCTTTGTCTCCCCGGTGGCGATGTTTACACACGTCGCACCAAGTACCCAGGACCGATTTGAAGAATCGTCAGCGGTGTTGGTCGTGTGTGGGAATCGAACTCGGGTAGCCGGGCTCGTGGCGCAGCGTAGCGCTAACCGCTGCGCCACCGCTCCCAGGCAGATTCACCCCCTCCATCGTCTCGCAGTCCGCTGCTCTGGGACTCTGCGCATCGCTAAAGGAGCACTCGAAATGTTACGTTACTTCATTACGTTACTTCATTGGCACAGATCTCAAGTGCGCAATGGCCACCCACGCTCTCTCGAGCGCGATCCGAGAAACACATCATCATCACCAGGCTGCTGGTGATGATGATGATGATGATCACCATCAACAGTCACGGTCTTACCACTGCTGGATGAAGGCCTCCTCATTTTGTGTCTTCATGCAGTATCAGCTAAAGCGGTTCCAACTGTGGCAATGGTTTTGATCATTTCTCTATCGTCTTTATGAAGGCTTTGGTGAGAGCCCGCCCCCCTTTAAAATCGCCTACAAACGCCAGGCATGGTTGCAACACCTTTTACAAATCCACATTGTTAAGTTAAAAGGACACCGCGATGATAGGCGATCGCCAACTAAGCCTTCAGTTGGCCACAGCGCCAAACGAACAAATGCAACCCAGACGGGTCGAGCGCGATTGGAAAGAAGCCTGCGCTCAGGTGGTCGTCTCGACGCGGGCTTTAAAAGCAGCGTTACGTAACAGTTCTTTCACCGATGATTTAAACGCGCGCCGAGACCAACAACCGCGGTCCCAAAGGGGCAGGGCGCACGTACGAGGGCGCCTGACAGGGTCGTCTCGCCAGACACGACGCAGGTTCCCACCACACGTGGAGAGCCGTGGTGGTAACCGTGGATCCCTGTGGAAGTGGGTGTGTGCGCGTGCATGTGCGTGCGCGTGTGTGCATGTGCGCGTGTGTGTGTGTGTGTGCGTGCGATGGCACACGCACACACCCAAGCGAGGCCTCCCTTGAAACCAATCTATACAGTGCGGCACGGCCACACGAGCGCTGACAAATGCTCAACAGCCTTTGCTCAGCGCACAACACCTGGAAACATTCACCGTGCGTCGTCACTCGTGTGATTTCCGTCGGTGCCGACAACATCTTATCGATTCATATCGTCATCATTATTATTTGTTTTTTCACGAGCGCTTTCGTAGCGCTGCCGTCATGCGCTTGAACCGGTCTGCGTTTCACCAACAGGGCTCTCACCGTGCAACAAAACAAAGTGAACTTTAAACTTGGGAAAGGGATTCATTCATTAATTCACGTGGGTCCGAGCGTGAGTGCGAGCGGTGGTGGGTCTATGAGAGCGTGGCGCAGCGCGAAGGACACGGCCGAGGGATGTGAGCGCAGAGGCAAGACGGCCAAGCCATACCGTACCTGCTTCTCCAGTGGAAGCGGCTGTGCGCAGGTAAGCAAGCGTGGCGGCAGGGCGAACACACAAGGGGGGGAAACGCAGTAAGCGAGGAAGGCAAAGCAGCAGATTCAATGTTCGTATTGAAAAGGTTTTTTCCTTCCTTTGTACGTTTACTTTCAAAGAGTGCATCTGTGTGCCAGACGGACGAGCGAAATGGAAATAGATGAAACGGTGTCGCCCCTCCCCCCCTCCCCCGAGAGGCCGAGGCTTTGGTGGCCTGAGAGGCTGTGGGTTAGCAGATACTGCCACCCCGCTAAAATGTAGTCGTTAGCTAATCAAACCTTTAACTGACGAGACAGAGTAATAGCGCAGGCCGGAAAACCGTACGTTCTAAGCACGTGGTATTTGTGCATTATACAATAAGCATCTTGAAGAAGTGCATTGTGGTCCTATTGCCTTTTGATGATGACCTAAGACAAAGGGACCACAATGCACTTCTTCAGGAAATGCCGATTGCTTTATTACAAATTTGTGTATGTTCAAAACTCATGATTTTCAGCCCCCAGACGGAGCGCAAGAAACCGCCTGTCACTCCGCAGACGGCGTCACCAACGAGAGTAAAAACGGAGCTCTTTTAAGGTGCGGCTAATTGCTTGTGAGGACCATCAACCCCCTGGGTTTCGTAAAATAATTTTAAGGAAGAAACAGACACCGTTTGCTGAACTACAGGGAGGGTCGGACGATTGGTTTAAAATTAAACTCCGCGTGAGAACTTCCGCGTGACTTTCTAGCCATGAGAGGGCTTCGGGACGGAGTTGGTGCAGCAGTTGTGCTGTTCCTCCTCCGTTGGAGTGCAGACTGCGTTGGTTTACAATCTGGCCCACAGATCGGGGTAAGTGGCCACAATCGCACCGTGTGACTTGCAGCGCCACTGAGATGTAATTATTAACATCACGGGGTTTTTGCCCCCGCCCCCACCCCCCACGGTAAAAGACCGGGAAGGGAATACCGCTGTTCAGCAGCACAGCAGGGGGCAATCGTCCTGTTCGTGGCGAAAACCAACGTGGCGATGGAGCGGTTTCACGGAGGGGAAGGGGGGAAAAAAGGGGAAGGAAAATGATGAAAGGGCATGGCAGGGCCGAACTACAAAGGAAGAAAAAAAAAAGCCAGACATGGCGTAGAAATAAAACTCACTGAAGCAGAGCGTCAGCAGTCTTTACAGGGGGCAGGGGATCGAGCGTGAGGTTGTACGAAGCGGGGTGGATTGCGTGTGAGCGCTGGCTCTATACACGATGCGAATAATCCGCACGTTAACGTGGCTGCGAGCGTGGACACAGCGCGGCTGTTTTGCAAAGGCAATGCGCGCTAATGAAATGACAGAGAGCTTATGCACTGCCCCTTCATGAGATACATGAGATACATGCATTTTACAACTCCGCCCAATTTAGTCACGCACGCCCCGTGTTTGTGTTTGTGTGCAACGTGTAGGCGTATACAGACCAGCATGCATTATCAAAACGAAACAGGTCGAGTCCAGATATACATTTCCAACTGCAATCTGCGGAAGTCGTATTCGAAAATGGCCGTCGCATTGAGGCAGGAACACAAACACACACACGTTTGTACGTTAGGTAATGAAATGTGCCAGTTAGTAGTAATTGTCAAAGCGGGCTGGTGCTGCGCATACGTTTTACGAGAAGTCTGGGAGCCGTCGGGCTGACCGGCGTTTGCCTGCTGAGCTTTGGTCCGCTCCATGTGCTCCATGTACGTCTGAATCATCTGAAAAGCACGGCGACAAAACACAGCGTGCGCTCGACACACACGCACGCAGTGCTAGCCAGGTACGGGCCCCACTTGGCAATGTTTTCAACAGACATCTTGCCCGGGTTTCTTCAAAAATTATAACATTCACATGGAGATGTTTTACCATACAATTCTCCTTTATACAGCACCGTAAAGATATTGTAGAAACTCGTGGGACAAGAAATACGGGGGGGGGGGGGGGGGGGATTTCGACAATTAACATATACTGTACCCGTACAAAAATATTGCTTAAAAGCGAAGTCAAGTCATAGACAGAGATGAAGAGGAAGGTCTTGAACAGGGGGCAGGAAGTTGGTCGCACAGATGGCTTGGAGAGACGGCGTTCCAGGCTACCCGAGGATAGCAGAGAACCTTCACCGCTTGGCCGTGCGCCCGTACCTCTGTGTGCCTCTGGTGCAGCATGTTGTATTCCCGCTTCATCTCCGCCTCCCTCTCGTCGTGCCTCGTAACTGCAACGGGGTACGGACGTGCGTACGCGCTGTTACCTTCACGCTCTCGGCCGTGGGCGTTCGCGCTGAGCCAGGCAGCAGCATCGTCGTTTACGGACTGCGGCGGCACCCTGGGACCGCCGCTAAGCTTGTTTACTTAGCGGACACGGCCAGTGACGGTGCGCGTCGCCGTCCGTCTTGCGCCACGGCTACGGTTTGGGGAGCCATGGTGGCTGGGAAATGTTAACCACCTCGCCTGGTATGCAGCAGGAGGTCGTGGGTTCAATCCAAACCCTGATGCCTGCTGTATATTTTAAAGTTTGTATGTCCTGCCCCCGCGGTTGTGTAGATTTTTCCCCGGGTCCTCTATTTTCTCTCTCCACATTTAAAATCAACGTGCGCTTATAGAGTATTTGGTTGCTATAAATTTCCACGTGATACGCCACTTTGTTGAGAAGTCATTTGTGATAGCCAGGTCACTTCTGAAAAAGAGCTGCAAATCTCAGTGGGCCTTACCTGGTAAAATAAAAAAAAACACTCTTTGGTTCTTTCGGTAAAGTCACGTAGGTATAAAATAAAATAAATCACGATGTTTCAATCGCAACACTAGCAATCACCATCAGGTGGGAAACCACAGCAAGAAACATTTTTTGCTGAAGTGGGAGAGAGATGCCGTGGTAAGAGGTTATATAGGTGAGAAAGGGGGTAGGGGGAGAGAGAGGGGGGGTGTGGGGTAGGGGGAGGGGAGCGCTGCGTGGAACGCTAGGAGAGGGACGTGAAGCTGGACGGGGGGGAATTGGGCGGGGTTGGAAGTGGGAAGCCGAGAGAGCTGGGGATGCATGGGGTAAGTTTTTGTTTAAAATCACACGCTGTTGCAGGCCTTCCTGCCACACTCGACGCGCTGAACGACGTCGGCAGCACCAACGACGCTGCACTCCTCAAGGCTCGCGCGAGAATCGAGTCGGCTGCCGACATCCGCGGCAGTTCTACGCGGTGTCCAGCGACACACGGGCGGACATGCCGCGCTCCGCTACGGTCGTCTATGCGGTGACTGACTGGCCGAAATGACCACAATACAAGTCTGCACCAGATGTTAAGGGGTGCTTTGCCAAATCATGTACAACGCTTCAAATATATTATTTTTACTACACTTGATCAATAAGTAAAGCTTCACCGAGTCTCACCGAGTTTTCAGGAGGGTCCTGCCAACCTTTCGCAGGAGCGTTGGGCCATGTTGCCGCTGTGTACGTGATCACCAATTGAGTAACTCAGTTCAATGTATTTGGTCAATACCAGTTACATATATATATTTAGCAATGGGAGGAAACAGGAGAAGTGAGGAAAACTATGCGGAACAGGGCGAGAACCTGCAAACTCCACACACAGAAAGATGCACGATTCGCGAATCGAACCCAGGTCCTTCTTGCCGTGAGGCGCGGGTGTTACCATGGGCACCACCCTGCCGCCCAAATATTAAAAATACCCCGCTCCTATTAAAAATTAACCAGGCGCGCGTGCGCCTGTGTGCAGCACACCGCAAACGAACCGGCGCGCTTTACTCTCTCACTCGGCAATCAATGGAGCAGATACGATGCACGTCTTGCCGTGCAAGCAAATCGGTCAAGAATAACTCCGCTTGCAAAAAAATAGAAATGATTTGCCGATGCTGCCGCATTAGGTGCACAAGCACAAAGAACAAAAACAATTCAACACATTGGTCAACGGCACTGTGGCGTTGAAGGGAATCGCGTACATAACCGGTGATGTTACGTGGCGCGTACATTGGCAAAATTGACCCCGCAGGTTACTCAATTACGAGTAATCTGCCTGTTATGTCACCCATTAGACGTTTTCCTGAACTCTTACTTTGGTCACAGTAGTTTTTTACTTTCAGCTCCAGCTGCCTGGACTGAAGCTCCAAGCCCTCCACCTTCATCTGCAGGTCCTTCTTCTCTTGCTCCAGGACATCTTCAAACTCGATGTATTTCTGCACGCACAGCGATAGCAAGGCACGCGCTCCCATCACACGTTCACATGCTCCCATCACGTGTTCCCATCACACGTTCACACGTTCCCATCACGCGTTCACACGTTCCCATCACGCGTTCACACGTTCCCCCATCATATGTTCACACATTCCCATCACGCGTTCACATGCTCCCATCACGTGTTCCCATCACATGTTCACATGTTCCCATCACACATTCCCCCATCACGCGTTTACACGTTCCCATCACGCGTTCACATGCTCCCATCACGTGTTCCCATCACATGTTCACACGTTCCCATCACACGTTCCTATCACGCGTTCACACGTTCCCATCACACGTTCACACGTTCCCATCACGCGTTCACATGCTCCCATCACGTGTTCCCATCACATGTTCACATGTTCCCATCACACGTTCCCCCATCACGCGTTTACACGTTCCCATCACGCGTTCACATGCTCCCATCACGTGTTCCCATCACATGTTCACATGTTCCCATCACACGTTCCCCCATCACGCGTTTACACGTTCCCATCACGCGTTCACATGCTCCCATCACGTGTTCCCATCACATGTTCACATGTTCCCATCACACGTTCCCCCATCACGCGTTTACACATTCCCATCACGCGTTCACATGCTCCCATCACGTGTTCATACATTCCCAACACACATTCCCATCACATGTTCCGAGATTCCCATCACACGTTCCCACGTTCCCACGTTCCCACGTTCCCATTACGCGTTCCCACGGTCCCATCACGCGTTCCCACGTCCCCATCACATGTTCCCATCACGAATTCCCACATTCTCACCACATGTTCCCACGTTCCCATCACGCGCTCCTACGTTCCGATCACACTTTCCCAACACGGGTTCCCAACACGCGTTCCCACGTTCCCATCACGCGCTCCCATCACCCTGTATGGAAGTAGTCTCTTCCAGCTTCTGGCTACCCTTTGAGTGTCAATGCCAAACTCCATGTGATAATAATGACTTCGTACATTTCGTATTCGCACCCTTGTTCTTATATTGCAGGGCTATCATGAAGGAAGGCAGCTATGTTTCAGAGACATAGTCTGTAATAGTCTCACAGTAGGGGGTGATATTGCTTTGTGCAATCCCAATTGAGTAACTTGTGGTTACATTTCCGAATTTGCCAAATTTGTACGATGATGTCGGCAGGCTATGGCACTCTTCAAATAATGTAAGGGGATCATTCATTATCCACTGTGAAGCAGACGCTGTGTAATATTTTACGGTTAATGCACCCGCAATAATAACCAGGGCAGCCTGCAGAATCCGCACCGCGAGCCTCTGCAACAGGTGGCGAACACGTGACCGCTGGGGCCACGTCACCGCGCAAATTCACAAACTGCGGTCCGTGATGCCTTTCAAAAATAAAGATAAAACCTCCCTGGTGCAGATGTGGCCACGAACGATTCGTCCACCGAGGCAACAGACGATTGAAGTAAATGTTCTCAGCCGCAAACCAACGTCAACGTTTTACAAAACCCGATAAACGTCACCACGGGATCCCTTCAACAGGAGTCTCGTGCCCTCCACCTGTCTGCCCGTGACGGTGACCACCGCGATAAACAAAGACCAGATTCTACTTCAGAACATGTGTCCCATAGCCTCCCTAAGACAGGATCGATTTCACTTAATATTTAATACAATTGCAAGCTAGGCGGAAAAGAGGTTCCCTCAGTCGGGCCAAGCCCCTATCTCCTTGCTAGTGAGCCTCACACATGCATTATTGCTCTCCCATCTCAATAACACCAGTATATAGATTCCTGTGGTGTTTTTTTTGTAACTTAGTTTGGAATTGTGTGAAGATCAGTCTAAAAATAATCTACTTGTGCTGCAGGGAATTTATTATTTGGCTTCAATTTGCATTTGTACAGTATTTTAGATTTCTCATGTGACACGGCAGTTTTTTGTTGTTGTTTCATGAAAAACTAAGACGAGGTTTTACCCTTGCTGGCAATAAAACAGGCGGTGTTACGATGTTCAAACACCAAATAGAAACATTTTGCAAGGAATCAAGTCTGCACTAACCACACGTACTTGTGGTGAACATGCAAACAAACATGCTCTGATTGATACTGGCAAAAAGTTGCCATTTTGTTGTTGTTGCTGTTCAGATAGCGGTTCACGCTGTTGCTGAGCTTTGTTGATTTGCTTTTTGTGATATTTGACGACCAAGGTCACTCGTTCCTCTTGCAAATTGAGACTCAATGTCTCACCTGGTTAAAATAAACACTTGAAACGTTGCACTCCAAAAATAATGAGAAATAACATTCCGCAACATTACAGAATGTCTCGGAGCGCAGTTTTATTTAGCCTAGGAGACCTCCTGATGGCAGGAGGTGGTGGCAATACACGTGTCCTGTAATTCAGCACTGTGCAGGCGAGGGTTGTTGGATCGAACAAATGTTGCGAAACTCCCTTCCCATGGACTCATCTCCATCTGTTCCATCTGCATTGGATAGAGGGTTGCCCACTCGCATGTGCGGGTCTTCTCCAGGCACTCTGGATTCCTCCCACATTCAACCACGAATTAACTGACCGCTAACACCGTAACATATATACATATAAAGGACCGCAGAGCTCGGGGGTGAATTTGGCACCGGCTCACAGCCTGGCTGCTGCTGCCGCCTTCCTGCTGGTCTGTGCTTCCTCCTTCCTCGTGCCTCCGAGTGCGGCTGCACGTTACAGTAGGGGCGATTATCTATTTACTACTATCATTACCACCACTGCACGTCCACCATCGGCACAATCACGTTGGGTCGTTTACCGAAGAGCGAATGCAAGGCGTGCGCACACGTACACACAGAAAGCGGAACGATTCTTCACATTTATTGGTGGAAATTTATGCTTACACACACTCACGATACGTGAATTTGCACACCGCCTGTAACAATCCAATATTCATGATGTCCGATAATTATGTAGGGATGTTTACGTTCAAAGCGATGCTGCCGTGGTATCGCGGTTGGCGCGCGCCGCCACTTGCAAAAATATAGGTCATCAATTCCATCTCCCGGCGTGGCAGTTAAAACAATGCGCAAGTTTCCCAAATCTCCTGCCTCACCGAGCAGTATGAATGGCTTCACCACAGTTAGTCAATGGGCAGGTCGCCCTGTGGTGGGGTAAACTGTGAGTACTCCCACCTGTTCTGCGATGTCAGGCCTGTAGTGAAAGAGTAGGCCAAATACCCTATGGAGGAGGCCTCAACTAGAGCTCCCTCTGGTGGAGGCCCCTTCAGCCAGCAGTGGTGTGATAAAGAAATTGCGGGGCTGCGCCTTGAACCTTTAAAATTATACAATGAAGAAAACATAAAAAAACATGCCCCAATTCAGAAAACTGGACAAGGGAAACAAAAAATTACCGATTCTTGAATAACCTCGTGAACCCGAATCGTGACAATAAATCGAATTGCCAAGGGCATGAATAAATTACAGACATCCCGGATACGCTGCCTTAGGCGTCGGGCATGGAATGAGTCATCTCCCTCTGCAATCCGTTGACGTATCAAGACGTTGAGCCCACACTTCTATTCAACAATTGATTCTCTATGCTTTCCTTGGACAGTGCCTGGCATAGAGTGGCGATCGAGTGGTGAAGTGCACTGCGCGCCGAGCTCGGCGCTCCGAGCTCGGCGATCCGAGTTCAATTCCCGGCCACAGAAAACATCGGTGGCGAGTGATATCAGAGCTGGCCCTTGGCCCACGCCCTGCCCTCAACAAACTGAGAGCAGGAAGCGATCACAGGGCTGATGCAATGAGAGTTGCGCTTCATCACAGCCAAAGAGGGGGCAGAGAAAAAAGTTTTGTGACCTTTTCCATTGAGCACAAAACGAACACAGCAACGATGTGTTGCAGCAGAGTCAACGGGCTCGTTGTTCTGTAGCCCCGGCCTGCAATGAACACGTGAATTCCCGAGGGCCAAAACGATTGTGCTGCCGCCTGCCATCCCTCTGTGTGGGGACGTGCGGACATGACCCTGCGCCACACAGAAGCAGCGGGTGTCGTAACGAAATCACCCGGCCAGGTGACTCAACGGGAGAGCGAGCGGCTCACGACCAGTGTTGGTAAAAAACTTCGCACGACTGTATGGGGAAGGCCACAGTGGTTGTTCTGTGAAGAGACTCGTTCTCGCCACAGGAATGCAGAATTTCCACCACTGGCTCAGGTCTATAAACGCGAGTCCTCATGCAATTGTTTTTTACAAGTCGCTTGGAAAGATGCCGCGTACCCTTAAATTCAGATCCTGCGTGTCGACTAAAAGCGGACGCCTGACAAATGGATAAACACTGCCACCGAGAGAAAACTTGCTGCGGCTAAAAGAAGCCGCCCTATATAAAGACTCTACGTGGAAATAAACAAGGCAGCCGTACGGAACGAAGCTGTACGATGCAGAAGTGAAACACCCCGTTCATTAACGGCTGCTTCGCACGTGGGTCATGTTTTCACGGTGGGCACGACAATACGGGGATGATGCCGTGGTGTAAGGGTCGGCACATCGGACTTTGCAATCCAAAGGTCGCCCGTTTGATCTTCCGGCACAGCGGTTGAAACAATGGGGCAAGTTTCTTCAAGTGCACCTCCCCGTTCTGCCTCGGCAGTATAACTGGGTACACCGCGGCGAGTCGGCCGGCAGGTCGTGTGCGGTGGGATAAAGCGTGGGCACTCCCACCTCTTGCAATATGTGTTGCCATCGTGGAAGAGTAGGCCAAATGCCTTCCAGGGCAGGCTCTCTAGAGGTCCATCGAGTGGAGGCCCCTTTGCCAGCAGAGGCGTGAGCACAGCAATTGCAGGGCTGCGCCTTTAACTTTCACCTTCACCTGATGTGGTTAAAGAAGGTTTTAAAGGCTGTCAAAGTATGGAGAGTTGGGTGGACAGTGGCACCGAAGAATAAGACGGGTTAAAAAGTGATCGCACATCTTGCCTTGGAGCCCTCCCCGTGGTGACGGCTGTCACATGACACACGTCTCGTGACAAATATTTTGCAGAAAAAAACCGCCAGCCACCAGGGACGGCAGTCCGTGCCAAGAGTGGCACGCGCGACTCTCACCAACCCCCCCGCTTCACACGTCCCGTTTGCCGTAGCCGATGCTTGCGAGAATATTGCACATTCTGAGGCTGGTATATTTAAAACACAGTTAAAGAAAAGGTCTCGTGCGTACACACACACATAGATAGATAATACGATTGTGTACAACCATTTGTCAAGGCACTGCTGGATGAAGGCCTCCCCCGTGCGACGTCAGTCGTAGCCGTTGCTTTACTTCACCACTCCGGTCATATGTGGGCTGTAGATGTTGTGGGTTTACTCTCCAACACACCGGTGTGCTGAACTAGTAACGAATTGCCACATTTTTGTTGACGTGACGACCCGTACTTATTGTCTGCGTCAGACGGAGGCGGGTTTAACGACACATTTAAAAATACGCAAACTAACCCGAAAAACCTCTTCTATGGACAAATGTGGTCTGCTTAAGCGTAAGGGGGGAGGGGATTGGGCTGGGAATCGAACTTGGATTGCCAGGCTCGGTGCGATGCGCTCGTGCTCCCCAAACACAAACCCATTTTGCCTCAAACTCGGCTGCACTGCCGTGGTGGGGAATAAAAGTACTTTGCTTTCTTGTGCAGAATAAAAGTTTGTGGATCGATGGCTCAGGCTGTGGAGCGTGGACTGCGACTGGACTGCGTGCAAATGAGGCCGAACCTTTCCAACAAGCCTGCGTCAGGTGCTGCCATCGATCGATCAATTTGCCTTTGCAAACCAATGAGAAAAAAAAGATCGTCATTAACTTAATTAGCAAAGACAACACGACTGGCATGCGTTTGTGTGTGTCTGTACCGGAAATATACAGTGGCACTTCGTGTTTTGAATCGCAAATTAGGTAAGAGATGAGCAAAGCTGATGGGAAGTTGCATCAGATTGCTTAATTGCGATGCTCGCGATACATTGTGTCGGTCTGTACCCTCCTGGGACCCATCACGTATCTTCAGAATAACGACAAAACCTCTCCACCAATCTATATAAATACATATTTCCACACAGCATGACCGCACCAATATTGTCATGAGCATGATTGGAAAGTCATCTTTTTTTGTTGCAAAAGCACTTTATGAAAAATGAATGACGTGATTCCGTGCGCGTTTGCCCGCGCGCGCACTTTTCATTTGGCCGTTTGAATCGCCGAACGCAACGGAGGCTTCCCCCCCCCCGACCCCCCCGCCCCCCCCGGTGGCCGGGTTTGCCCTTCAGGAATCACCGACGCACCCCCACCCCCCCGACGCGGCGCTGCCGGCACCACGCTGTTGGGATGAGAATTGCGGCGGCAGCAACGGCCGAGGAGGAGCGGTGAACCCTGGGAATCTCCTCCACGGCGCGTCACGTGACCGGCGCACTCCTCTGCCGATGTGCCGGGGACGTGGTTCGTGCGTGCAAAGGTTAAAATTCTCGAAGCCGGTCCCATGCAATGTTAATGTGGCCGGACGTGGGGATTATTCCCCCATTTTGTCTCAAACTACCCATTACTGCGAGGGTAATGATTATTAATATTGGCTTTTATTTGATAGTTCTTCATTTTATTAATATTGAGTGTCGGTATCAATATTGTTATTATTATCAGCGTTTACTGTATTTCGATAGGATGTTTTTTTCTACTTGTGTGTAGTATTTTTTTATGAACTGTGCTTTGGGATATCTCGGCAGGAAAGGCCCCTTATAAAATAAAGATTATTATTACCATGTCAGGGTCTTGGTGATTTCTTTTAAGCATCCAATGTGGATGCTCAGCCCTAAACGTGTTCAAGTGCAGACCTCCAGGTGAACGGCACCGACACCGTACAGGTAAAGCGCAGCCCTCTCCCAAAACGTCTGGGCCAGTGTGGAAGAGTAGGCCAAAACATCATCTAGACAGACGGGCGCTCTAGAGCTCCCCCTAGCAAAAACCCTTCCGTCAGCAGTGACGTGAGTGAGCTACTGCGGGGCTGCGCTTTTAACTGCCTACAGCGCCGCGAGGTAGAAACCGTTCCGTAGAAAAGGGGCAATCACGAGTTAAAATGTGCCAAAGATGACTGTCGTTCTCTAAAACTGAGACCGCGTCACGGCCAGGTGAGTAATCCGAGGTCGTATAACGCAGTTAGGGATGACAATTATAATCTCCTAACACGCAGCAGCAGCACTCTCATAAACACTTGCTCCGAAAACGAATGTCTTGTCGCCGTGTACCGATGGTTCAAAGTCGACGGATGACGGCGCAGTAGTGATAGCCAGGGGCTCGGCGCCAGTTGTTTTGTGTTGCAAGTGGCAGGGAGGCTGAGCCATCGCGTTAATGCGTGCACTGAAAGGAAGCCCAACTGTGCTGAAGGATAACGCAATCTCAACGCGCGGCCACGGACGGCCGCGTGTTGCAGGGCGGCTGCCCGAGAGCACGGCATTCAGCCATTCAACGATTCTTCGGCGGAAGGGCGGTGCGGTGTGGTAACAAATCGTGCCTCGCAGCAACAAGGTGCTGGGTTCGATTCTTGACTGGGGCCGCCTTTGTCTGGAGTGTGTATAGTCGTCGTCAGCTTCTTCGTCTTTTTCTTCTTCGTATGGCTGATGTAGACGCAGAGCAACAATTTCACATTCAGCCCGTCAAGCCAGGAGTAGCGGAGTGCATCGCTGCGATGTCTCCCTCGTATTTGTGGATCGGTCATTGTCCCCGTTATATGTTTTACGGTCTGTTCTTGATGATCACAGCTCTCCACCCCTGTTCTGCATGGACTTCCTCCTCGTTCTCCGGTTTCTCTGTAACTGGTATTGGCCAAACATCCCAATACTCAAAAATGTACCTGCTCAGTTGGGATCACACACTGCAGCAACATTGCCCTCCTAGATAAAACATTTGGAAGGACAGGCCTTCCCGAGTAAAACAGGCGTTAGTAAATAAGGACAATCTCTGCACTTCGAGGGATGGCTTGGAGCGAGCGCTGCCTGCCACCCACACCGATGTGGCCCTGTGCTTGAAGCCCAGCAGCGAGCCACGAGTGAGCACTTGCAGACCTACGCGAGATCGCATCACCATCGGCCACGTGCAACGCTCATCCGATAAACCGACTAAAAGGTCCAAAACATTAGAATTGAGACAAAAATGGAGCAGTCCCTGGGACTCAACATCTTGAGTGCACACACACCGTTTAACACATTTCATGTCTATGCCAAAGGAAAGGCTGAGTCATTTATAAGCCTAGTGTTACGAGCATAACATCACACGTGCAGGAACAAGACTATGACCAAATCCCCTGGAATGTGCCTGGTCTCATCAGCTAAGCAGGACTGAGCCTGGAGAGCGCTTGGGATGGGTAACCACCACCATTGCACACAGTGGAGCAGTGCACTCGGTGTTGTGGGCAGCAGAGGGAGCAGTGCAGTAAAACCCACTTTGTTCTGCACTCTCACCCTCCACCTTCACCAACACGCGCTCACCAGCGTGGTGAAGTATGGTCAAATATACCTCACGGGCCGCCAGGTGGGCCGTGTCGGGAGGCCCTCACCCAGCAGTGAAGTGAGAAGCGGGCAGTAAATGTGAGCCAGCTCGAGTTTTCCAGCTTTTATAACATCCCGTGTGGCCAATGTCGCAGTGTGTGGATGCGCCACGTATTGGCTGCCATCTCTGTCGCGTACATTTGAACATTACGTTGCTAACCGAGCGTGGATTGGAAAGGGGAAGTCACGTTTTTCTTCAAGGTGTGAAGGAAGTGGAATGGGAAGTATTTCAAACATGCGACTGCAACGCCTTCAACAGCTGAACAATGCTGTATGCAAAGCAGGCACAGCAGTGCATGCTAGCCAGCCTCAAGAAAAACCCCAGCGATACGCGGGGTGGCTACCTGCAATGTCCGAGTTTGTAACCACGGCCTAGCGGCAGCGCCGCTTACTTTATAAGTTTGCGGATCGAATCAAGCGGCTGCCGTGGATATTACTGCGGGGTGTATTCCGTGGCATCCTTCCTTTTCAGCTTTGTCTTTTCTTGGGAAAGGGTTGAAATTATTTGAACACTACTTGCAACGACTGCAAAGGCCCATCTTCGCACGACCGAGCCTGCCGCCGTTGTCGCGCCTGTGATTGACTGTGGTTCTGTCACGGCAGCCGACTTTCTGATTGACAGGGCCCAGCGCGTCGCTCCTGTCCACACACGCGCTGGTCCCAGAGTTGCTGAAACCAGCTCACATCGTAGTCCCGTGGCGCGCCTGCCCCAGAATCTGCTGCTGCGCCAGTTTGCCCTCTCTCTTTGCCAGAGCTTCCCACTCATCGACGTTGATGTTAAAAAAAAAAGTATTTTCGATCGTCCTCCTTGCAGACGTCCTTGAATCGGAATATTTGGCGGCCTACAAGTCTCTTGGCATTTGGTATCTCACCGTACAGCACGTCCTTTGGCATGCGCCCATCTTGTGAACATGTCCAAGCCATTGCCGCCGTTGTTTACGAGGTCAGGGATACTGGGTAAGATGGCCCGGGTAAGTACATCTGCATTGGTAATTTTGTCTTGCCAGGCAATACAAAGGATGCAACGTAAACAGCGGAGGTGGAAGCGATTCAGTTTCTTCCCCTGGTGCCTGTAAGTGGTCCATATCTCACTACTGTACAGTAGGGTACCGAGGACTTTTGAGATCAGCATTTCCATCCGAACTGTAGACTCGCCGTTTGTTCCAGACACGTCCCAAGTCTGCCAAGTGTGGCGGGCTGCCTTCCCGATGCCGATGATTAATTATTCTTCGAGCGACAGGTTACCATCGGTCACGGTGGATCCAAAGCAGCAGAATTTGTTGACCACATGAAGAAGTATCATCAAGGGTTTATTACCGGCTGTTGGTGAACCCCTTGACCCACGACTGCAGTTGTCTTGATGCCGATCGCGACCGAAGGAGAAAAACGGTGCATGGACGTTCTCCAGCAGGCGTCGCAACATCGTCTGCGACCAGGAGTTCCCTCGGTGAGAGACGCTTCACCGCACGGTACGACTCGCCGTTGGACCTCCTCGTGTGCAGGTAGACCCCCCCCCCCCGCCTCCGTGTCCGCACCGCCAAAGCCGTAGCTCAAAATAACTGAGAAGACGCCAAATCGTGTTGGTGCCGGAATGCAGTCCCCTGCTTTAATTCATTCTTCTTGTTCACATTTACGCAACTGTTGATGCCTTCCTTTGCACGGGTGGCAGTGGTGAACATATTTTACTGACCCCCCCCCCCCCACCCAAAAGGATTACGGACTTGGTTGACTTTAGCTTCACAACAGATCCGAGGTAAAACTGTCGAGCATTCTCCAACGGACAAGTTGCCATTGCTGTAGACGGCAGCCCAGCGCAAGGCATCGTCGCCGCCACCCAATAAGAGGATCCCCCCCCCCCCCCACATTGCCCGTGATGGCGAAAACAACATTAAAAATGCACCACACTGAGTCACCGCCCGGGAAGGGAGCTGGCTCGTCATGCTCGCACACGCCCGCGCTGCGTGCGCTCTCTCTGTATCGCCTATCACCTTACATTACTACTGCCTCATCTGTAACGCTTGGCCAAAAGGTTTCCAGTTCACTTCGGAAACCGCTGAGAAAATGACAAGAGAACGTTAAATACTACCACTTGCAAAATTACAAAGAAATACGTTGAATACCACCGAGTCGGGTTTTTTTGTCCTTGGCTCGCGGTTGCCGCCGTACGCCTCTCCGTTCTGTTCTCGCGCGTGTTGCTCGCCTCGATGACCGACGACGAATCGCTGGGAGCTACTTGGCGCTTCCGGGACCATCACGCTCAACAAAATGCAGCACAACCCAAAAGCACATCTGAGAACCCGTTTATACTCTTACTATTGACCGATTTTTATTTTAGCAGGTAAGGCCCACTAAGCTATGTAGCTCTCTTTTAGAAGCGATCTGGCTACAAATGATAGCTCAGCGAAGTGGCTTATCACGTGGAAATGTACAGCAGCCAAATACTCTAAAGGCATGTTTAATATCGTAGGTATGACAACAAATATAAACTCAAGAAGGCATACAAATGATAGACTACATGGAATGCCAAAGTGATGCAGGAAAATGTGTTACTTAAAAAATATGATTTGCGATTGAAGAATTCTATAATGGGCAGACGAAACAAAATACCAAACCCAAATGGGTGTCATCATCAGCTGTGGTCAATCCACTGCTGGATGATGGCCTCCCCTCCCAAGCCACTGCCACTTCCTGCGGCCCACACTGCAGGCACGTGCACACGAGCTGACCGCACTGCTTCAGATCCCAAGACGCGTTCCATTCCTTGACTGCAACTTTAAAAGCGGCATGCGGCAATTTAAAAACCGCCCGATTTTCAACTCGTCATCAGAGTCCGTCCTACAAAAGGGATAATATAACGAGGACCCGTGCCTGCTGCAAGAGGAGAGATATAAAAAGGATAGATCTGCTCTTTGAATGTCGTTACATTTTACCTGCCAAGTTAAAAACCCGACAGATTAAACAGAAATCAGCAAAACAGCAGAGCGAGTTCAAAGGGAAACAAAATAAAATATTGACGGGCCGTGCCCACGTGACAGACACCCGACACCGGTATTGTTACGACTGGGCAATCTCGTTGTCTCTGTGCAGCATTGTTAATGTTCTCCAAATGAACGACATTTTGAACATAGGCATGCCAAACAATGTTCTCAATTTTATTTAAAAACCCCAAATAATTGTTACAGAGGCTGCCATCCTTCTGTTAAAATCCAAAATGATCCTCCTACGTCAAACATAGCCTTTAAAAGACTGTTGGGGCAAGAGCTGCTAGCAAGCGCCTATGAAATGTGGGCATGGCACACGAGGTCGGTGGGTGGCAAACAACACGCCAGGCCTCCTTTGTATCTCCAGTGCACAACTAAGGCAGAGTCAAAGTTAGAATCGGTTCAAATATTTGCCACTGTTATTGGTCTTGAGTGGGAATTCAAATCTAAACGCAGTGCGCTAACTACTGCACTACCACTCCCTTATGTCAAAGCATGCCTACATGCACAAAAAAATGTTTTTTTTCCCAACTTAAACTTAGATGACCAGGACGAACTGATGTTAACATTTGATCACATTTCCATCGCAGAATGATCAAAGCAATGAGAGCCTTTGGGTCACTCATCATTCTGGCTAAACATCGCACAACTTGGCAAGAGATACAACGTGACAAGTCTATAACCTTGCCCAAAATACAGATATAGCAATGCATTTCTATAAAACATGCGATGCATTCCATAAGCATTGGACCTTCGCTTTGCAGTTCTCTATCAATCCAATGCTGGATGAACACATACCCACAACGCGTCGGTTATGGGGGTTTATGTGACCATCCTTCACCACGCTGGTCAGTGTGGGTTGGTGAAGGAAATGGCCCAGGACCGGTTCAGATGTCACTTGCCGCTTATGTTAGCCACCGCCGTGCCTCCAACTCGGGTCGCAGCATTTCGATTGTAGCGCGTGGAGCCGCTGTGCCATCGCTAAGACCCGAGCACGGTAAACGTGGTCAGCCCTTTCTGGGAATCCGGCAAGAGGTTCTGTAACTGCATTACGAATCTGCATTAACACCGGTGTCAAGGCAAACCAAACATCAACAGATGTAAGCATCATAATCCTAAGGCATTACAAATAAAATAGGGATCCACATCCTGTAAGCACCTTAGCTAGTGTTTCACAGGCCTGGGAAATGGCCATGAACTGTGGCTCGCCCCACCGACTGTACTCGTGCGCTTGAGCGCCGACAACGCGATTGCTCGGGCAGTGTTGTTCGGCAAGTGAAATTTGGACACCGGCTCACCGTTCATATCTACGTATGTTGAACTTCTTTCGCACCATACGTAGCCAACCGTGCTAATCGGAGGCTACGACGCCACCAAGGGGGATTCATCTTTCTTGAGGCTTTCTACAGCCAATGTTGCAGCAATGGTCTGTGCTTCATTATATTAATAGGACGCACAAATTCAGTAGCGCCGCATGAATATCATCTGATAGCCTTCATCATCATTCATCATCAGCTGTGGTCAATCCACTGCCGGATTAAGGCCTAAATTTCATTGCCACCTCTCACGATCCTGGGACGTGAATAATCCGCCCAGAAGCTGCACAGAATAACAATGTTCGGGCTGAACGCAGCGGCGGCCAAACCAAGGCAACCGGACAGGCATGGCCACGACTCGACTGCGGTGCTCAACCAGATCCTTGCAGTTGGCATGGCACGCACAATCCATCTCGGGCACAACCACGCAACATTGTGTAACATGTGTGGCACATGTGTGGCACATGGCGGCGCACACACCGGCACTTGCAAACATGCCGCGATTTGCATTGCGACGAATACGAGCGAGACGCACAGACCTATACTTGCAGGAACTGCTGCCCCCCACCCCGCCCCTGCCTGTGGCATTACTCAAGGCAATAGAGCTAATTTGGCAGAGAATGGATTTTAGTGAAATGACTGCGAGAAGTGAAATGCTTGCGAGCGAGCAGGGCCATCATCAGGGCCACACCTCGCCCGCCGCCGCAGGATGCCTGGGTTTCATTTCAGCCAGAAGCTGTCTGGGGCTGAGCGCCAGAAAACATTTCCCCGTCCACCCCCTACCCACACCCCTTGCTGTCGGCGTGGCGGCCGCGGGGGTCAAAGCAGTTGGAGGGGGTCCAGGAAAATGATTCCACGAGAATTGAAGCCTTGTGCAGTCCGGATTGTAAAACGGATGCATTGACAAATGAGAGCAGCCACCACCGTGATATTGCATTGTACAACGCCCACGAGCGGTGGACTGGCGCTGCCTGATGCTGCGAAGGCATTTGTGTTTGCTTTTGCTGAATCACCCACGGCCTTCGCTGGATAAACGCATTTCAAGCGTGTTGACACTGACCAATATCTCTCTTTCTCTCGATCTCTCTGCTTCCAAAATCACTTCTTCTGCTTTCAATGTCCATCCTTGTCTGCAAAACTGGAGGGTCGCTCTCCTGCTGCTAAAATACAAATTGCTCGTATTCTGCAATGACCTTAGTTTTCATCCCAACACGCCTATTTAATTTCTATAGTATTGCAAGTGGCCACGTTATACAGCCATTCAATGTGTATGCAATGTACTGCACTCTTGGCATGTGGCGGTGGCTTAGGGGGATGTCTTCATCCAACAGTGGATTTACCGTGGTTCATGATGATCTCATGTAATTTTCTGGGTGCCGATTAACGCATTTGTGCAAACCAGAACATTTTAAAACGCATCCAATTAAAGTCCATTAGCTACAATACATTATCTGCAGTGTGTACTGCGTACCACGTAACGTCAAAATACGCATATTCAATGTCAAATATGCACGTTCCTCACTCCCGAACGAGCAATGAATGGGTCTGTGCTCGTTTCTATTCGCTGCCTTTAGCCAATGTTGGGAGATTCGTCATTGCTCTGGCAGGGTGGGGGGGGGAGTCGGTGCAGAGGACAGACAGCCCCACTGGTGACCTGCCATCAAGAGGTCCAGCCTCAGCAGGTGGTGCTCATTTTACCAACCCCAGAGGGATGATGATGATAGGGCTCAGTCAACCCTGACGCACACGTGACACTCGGCTCTGCCGCTCATTGTGCATTGCCTATCCACTGCTGGACGAAGGCTTCCCCGCGATGTGCATGCCGATCTAATTGAACGCAAAGGTCATAACGGGTCCCCGTGGCGTCAATGCCATCAAACCTCGCTACCGCTGCAGGGGACACCCAAGAGAGAAAACAACGTTTAGCGCCTGTGATGGACAAATCTACACACGGACTCGTACACCCAGACTCACCAACCTGCTGACTAGTCCACCCATCCACAAACCCACTCATCTATTCACCCAATCAATAACTCACTCAATTACTCATCCGCTCACTCACTCACCCACCTATCTGCTCACTCACCTACCCACCTATCTGCTCACCCACCCCACTTGCCATTCACCAATTCAAGCACTCACTCTCCCGCACATGAATTCGCTAGCACACACACCCACCCATCTGTCAACTCACTCGCTCAACCATCTACGAAACCTCTTAATCACATACTCACTCGCCCTCACTCAAATCCATCCACCCTCACAGATCCATCCTCAAGTCACACACACGCATCCTCTCACCCACCCCACCCATCCACTCACCCACCCCACCCATCCACTCACCCACCCATCTGTCAACTCAACCACCAACTCACTCGCTCACCCATCCACTAAACCTCTCCATCACCTCCTCCTCACTCGCCCCCCACATTCACACACTAATCCATTCAGCCTCACACTCACCCATCCACGCTCACCCATCCACAATCAAGTCACACACTCACGCATCCTCTCATCCACTCACCCACCCACCAATCTGCTCAGTCACTCACCCACAAAACCTCTCCATCACCTCGTCCTCACTCACCCCCCCAGTCACACGCTCACACCCAGCCTCATCAACCACTCGCTCTGCTCGCCCCTACTCGCCCTCTCACCCCACCACCCACCTCCTCCGTCTGCTTGCGCAGCGCCTTCTCGCGCTCGTACTGCGTGATCAGCTGCTCGTTGTCCTCCTTGAGCAGCTCCAGCTCGATCTCGTGCTCCTGGTTCTCGGTGAACACCGCGTCCAGGTTCTCCAGCACGTTCACCACCAGCGGCATCAGATCCTTCACCACGTCCTCGTCGTAGCGCCGGATCATGCGCTCGAACTCCGTGTAGATGCTGCTGGCGAGGCCCGACACCCGCTCCGACATGACGGACACGTTGCAGTCGTCCTGGTACAGCACGCCATCGTCCAGCTCCATGGCGACTCGCTCGCCGGGTTGGGCTGGCGGGGCTCGTTGTTGATTTCGCGTCGTTAATTAGCCGGGTGAGTTGTGCTGCTGCTGCTGCTGTGATTGTGTGTGATTGTGGGGCGGCGTTGTTAATGAATAAATGCGAGGGCTCTGCGCTGCTCGCCCGCCCACTCCAGGGCGCCGGGTCGTCTGGCCGGTCCCCCGCCCTTTAATATTTTTTTTATTGAACCACGAACGGCGATTTTTTTTGCTCTCTCTGACAGCTGTGGCGACGACACCCACCCAGCCACCGCCGCCCGAGTCAATGTTACCCGTGTTTTATGCTAAATCGCACTTAGCGTTACAACAACAAAAATAACAAGCCCGCGACGGGTTGTGTTTTGCTCGTCAAATGTCTACCGCTGTGATTTGAGTGCGTGTCGGTGTGGTGGCTGTTTTGTTGTTGTTGTTGTTGTTTATGGGCGGCCCACGCCTCGGGCGGACCCCTCTCATCCACCTCCAGCCTCCTTCCGCCGCGCGACTGCGCCGCGTGACGCCGCAGCCCGCGCCTTATATAGCCTCGCGTCGCCCCGCCCGGCGCGCACTCTGATTGGATCCCGCGCGGTGCACGTGACCGCTCACCGGCCCCCACCCACCACAACAACCACCCTCAACCCCCCCCTCATTGGTCGCGGTCAGAATCGGAATCCGGTGAGCTATAAAGCTCTTTGTTTCTCCCCCCCATCCACACAGATGACCAGTAGGGGCACGGGGTCAGAACTTCATAACAACAAACGATACAAAAACACGATGGAAGTGCAAAGTATAGGAAAGGCTAAACAAATCACTTAAAAAAATATAGACAAATTAAAATTACAATTTTTTTTATTTTGCCAGATAAGGCCCACAGAGACATTAGCTTCTCGCGGTGGCACGAGGCACGTGCTGCCTATGCGTGCTAAGGAATCTTAAGCGTTGGCCCCCTCGGGGCTCTTATCAATAGTAGCAATATTATTACGACGCGCGATTGGAAATTGTAGATCGTATTCGCAGCGCACCCCCCCCCCCTACCCTCTCGCGCGCTCAGGGCGATACGACGTCTGATTGGTTCACGTGAGGTGCGGCGGCCAATTGGGTTACGCCGGGGGTTAGTGCGCTCTGTGAAATGTAAAACCGCATTGACTCAATCAGCTGGTGATACAGCGGCAGCCAATCGGATTCCTCACACGTGCCACGTGCGTCACTCCACTGCTGGATGAGACTTCCACTTGTCACTACTCCACTGCTGGATGAGACCCCAATCCACTGCTGGATGAGACCGCCACTGTCACTACTCCACTGCTGGATGAGACCCCAATCCACTGCTGGATGAGACCGCCACTGTCACTACTCCACTGCTGGATGAGACCCCAATCCACTGCTGGATGAGACCGCCACTGTCACTACTCCACTGCTGGATGAGACCTCCATTGGTTCAATTAGTGAATGAGGCTGCAGTAGACAATCACACAGCTGTCAACCCGTACGGTTTACTCCGTATTCTTGTGCAGGAAAATTGAGTTTGCAGGTCCATACGGCCCACAGACGTTTCAATACGGGCACACAACACAAACATTGTCCGTGTTTACTCCCTTGTGATGGCACGGGGTGACCAATAAGGTCTGAATTGGTCTGTAATAAGGTAGGCACTGATAAGGGGTTGACAGGTATGCGATCATATAGCTCATGTGCACATGCACGTGAGCTCATCTCAGCATATTAAAAATAATACGGCCCCAAAAGGAAAGCAACAAGCGACGTTTCGGGCAATGATCCTTCATAGCAGAGAGATATTCCAGAGAGATTGCATTATATATAAACACAATAAGTTGTTGATTTAGTTTTTTTACACGTGTCATTACGTATTTTCTGTGCGTAATTTGACACCATGGACACGCTTGCGAACGAGATGTCCCACCTCAAAGGATAATCCCGGCGAAACAATTGAATTTATAGTTCCACCGCTGGATGAAACCATCCTTATTGATTCTGATGAGGCTGCAATAGCCAATCAGATGCCTCGCACGCGGCTATGTAACAGCCCTTTTGTCAATCTTACGCTGTAAAGTGCAGTCCCCATCTCTAATCCACTCTATCTCCCTAGCCTCCACATTTACGTGCTATGAAGAAGGGCAATCGCATAGAACGTCGCCTATTAAATGTCCTTGTTAATAGCACAGTGTTATTGACAAATGTGTTGAGTGTTTTGCTCTTTCTGCTTGTGCACCACCTCTGTCAATGTATCAATATTATCTACGATAATCACGCAGAAATGTCTGTCCGTCCCGCGCGTGACGTCACTCGTCATAAGCCCCACCCCCCTCATTAATATTCATACGCGCGTGGAAATTTACACTAACGCACAAATGTCGCGCACTCTACATTCCGCACCCTCCCCTCATTAATAATCATGAGCGGGTGACGTCACTCCACATGCCGCACCCCTTCCCAATAACCATTAGCGGGTGACGTCACTCCACATGGGGCTCACCCCCCGCGTGACGTCACTCCACATGAAGCCCACCCCCCTCATTAATATTCATGAGTGGGTGGCTTTTTACACTAACGCAGAAGGTCGAGCTGAACTAAATACTTTATTATGCACTGTCGCGCCACATGGGGCAACCCCTCCCCCTCATTAATAATCATGAGCTGAACAATTTTTCTATCGAATGCTTCAGATTTACTGCAATATACACCCGTCCTTGGATAGGCAAAAAAGCTAGTTACGAGATAATTTGTTAATCTTATAATCTTTATGTCGACTGGAGTAATACGATGGGCAATGAAGCTCTTTCACAGATGTCCATTGTGGTCGCCATCAGCAGCGTTCTCCCTTTAAGAATGTGCAAATATTATCTGAGCATCTTCGTCAGTCATTGTCAATCCACTGCTGGATGAAGATATCCTCCAAACCACGATTATTACGATAATAATCAATTCAAGAAAAAAAAATTACGTTGCCAAAACACAGTAATTGTTATTTTCTGCGACGTCTTGTTTTTGGATACGATTTTTTTATTGCATCATCCAACATTTCTTATTCAAGCCTGGTTTTCGGATTAATCATTAAAACGAGAACAAATCACTACTGCATATGCAGAACTCGTAAAGAGCCATCCATTTATAGACTTCTCAACAAATAAATCCTTGAATCCTGTATAGTGATCAAAGCTATTAGTCATTGAGCTCCTGAACATATTGCTATTCGCAAGAACAGGACAGGCTATCTTATCTTCTTGGTTCTTTCGGTAAAGTCACGTAGAAGGGAAATAATAAAATAATACAAATAAAACATTAAATAAAATTATCACGACGTTTCGGCCACAACAGAAGCAACCGTCCTCAGGTGAAGACAGCTGTCTGGGCAGCTTGTGGCCGAAACGTCGTGAGAATTTTATTTTGTTTTATTTTTATTTTATTTCCATTCTACGTGACTTTACCGAAAGAACCAAGAAGATGAATCCCTGCAGTCACGAAAGCTTTCAATCGAAATTCAGGAGAGGCTATGTTGTACAAAGTGTATCAAAAAGTGTTAAGATAATTCAGAAACTGTAGAGATTGGTTGGAGACGTGCAGAGGCTAACAAATAAAACGTTTTCTCGAGAATGTATCATTTTGGTGGGGTACCTATACATCTGGCAAACCTTTTAAACTATACTTGAGCGTTTAACAAGTGACCGATGCTGTGATGAATGAAGCGTCATTACAGCAAATTTCCTCGAAGCGTCGTGACAGTCAACGAGTCTCCACGATTCAAATATAAGAGCCCGCAGTGGAAATTCCACATTCATATGACGAGGGCGGTCAAGGATCATGCCAATCACCGCAGCAGCTGAACAATGCGATAATAAACAAGCGTCTATCAAGCTACAGGATCTTAAATGTGGCACTTAGTAGCTACAGGGTCTTTAATGTGGCACTTAGTAGCTACAGGGTCTTTAACGTGGCACTGAGACAAAACGGCCCGTGACGTTTCAAGTGAATGGAGAGAATCTCAGCAGCACTGTACGCGCACATGACAGCACCCTGCACTGTACTACAGTGCATTGTACAGTGCACCATTTCCGGTCTGCAGACACACGACGCGAGAACGATTAAAAGAATTAAGCCACGGTGTACATTTAAACTCCTCCCGTCCACGATCGCCCAAATCCGACCCGTGAAACTAAAAATAAAATTAAAACTTAAAACACAAAGCGCGCCTCCGTTTTGTTACGCGCCCGCGGATTGGCCACAAACGGCACGTGACGAGGCGCCTCGGCCAATGGGAGCGCGCGTTACGTGTGGCGCGCGCACGCGCTGGGGGTTTATTTGTTTATTTTTTTGTATTTAACTCTCTTCTCGCTGCTGTTGTTGTTGTTGTTACTGCTGCTGCTGTTGTTCGCGTCGTCCTCATCGGTAGCTCGCTGTGTCGCGATCTCTCGGCGTGCCGGGGGTGAAGTTCGCCCCCCGCCACTCGCAGCCCGCGAGGCGCCGCCGCTGCCCCCCCCCCCCCCATGTCCCGGGTAAAGGCCGCGCTTTTCAAGTTTCTTCGGTTTCAATCGCTCTATTGTATGCCGTGGTTTTTTGTTTAATTGTGATTTTTTTTTACACTCGCTTTATACGAGCGCTACGCGTCGTTGTGAAACGCTTTAATCGCGGGAGGGGAAATAAAACCCCCTTGTATTCTGTTCGGCTTGTCGGGAAGCGTGCGCGATGTTACCCACGGCAGTGCTAGTTTCGTCTCCTCTGGCTTGTCTCGCCACATGAACTCTGTGCCTTTGTTGTTGTGGCTGCTGCTGCTGCCGCTGCCTGGTGGCTCAGCTGCTAATGTCCACGCTTCTCTTTCAATGTATACTGTTTCTGGTAATTGTTTAATCCATGTTTTCCTAACGTTTAATTCGAATCGTCGCCCCCCCCCCCCTGCCCCCCCCCCCCCCATGTAAGGCCAGGACGTGCTATGAATGCTGATGCTGCCGTGTTGTGGTGATGGTGTGTGGTGGGGGTTTTGTGATGATTAGTCGACATGTGGTGCTGGTGTGTGGGTTTGTCGCGACGATTGTGCTGCTCCGGAATCCACACGAGGAGGGAAACGCAACGGGAAGCTCGTGGGTGAATGGAAGAGGAGTAGAGTGAGATTACAACCGTGAAGAACAAGAGGAGGAGAGGGAGGTGTGGGGTGATTAACGCGGTGTGCGGTGCGATCGTGTTTTGTCTTGTGATTCTGTGTGGGGCGATTATCTTGTGTTGAGAGCGATAACGCGACCGAGGGAAAGGAGAGGGAATTGGGGGGGGGGGGGGTGAGATGGATACATGAGGGATTGTGCAAGCGGGAGATGTAAAAGAAGTGGTACATGAAGGTTAAACAGTGAGGTGGACTAGAAAGGGATTGAGTGTTACACTCCTTGATGTGCTCCGCCGTTGCTGGATCTGCTGTTTGTCTCGCTGTGAAAATGTCCACGCAGCAGGACCGACACGGACCGCCTTTGTGCTGCTGCTGCTGCCTCCACGTGTGACTTGGCGGATGCGATTGGAGGCTCAAACTTCTGTCCGAAATGACACGGTATGTGGCCTGTCTTGTTCATTACATTTACACACGCAGATACCTTTAGCAGTCGCGGGCTTAATGTGGTAAGTAGTACACGTCGTGCTGTCATCGTCATAAGCCATTCGTATCAATCCATTGCTGAATGAAGGCCTCCAAGCTGTTGCCATCCTGCATTGGAACAACATGCAGCTTCACGCTGGGTAGATCGGCATTTTGAGGATAGTTATTTTGATGCTTACATAAAACCATTATTACTTTTTGATGATATTGGAGTTTCCGTAACGTGTCGTCTGTGTTTGTGATCATTCGCAAATGACTCCGTGGCTCAAACAATTAAGTGAGAGTCTCCAGTGAGCGAGCAGCTTGCCAAAAACACTAAATTAGCTCGCTGTGATGTATCGCTCTGTATTCTTTCTCTACAGTTTTTTTTATTAGAAGCAGCATTTCTTCGGTTATGGAATGGTGTTACAAATAAAGTTGTAAATTGTAATACGTATAGGTCAAGATGTGTGCGATAAAATATAATGTTGTTTTTGTTGAAGTTCCGTATTTTAATGGGGTATTTATAAACATATCACCCCTTTTAAATACATTAAAACAAACTTCCCCACTATGGCTTGCATCGTCACTTCGTGAACCAACGAGATTGATGTTTTGGTAAACGAAGAATTTCTTTGCCCTCGCAATGTAAAACTAAAGGTAGAGAATATGCTTCTCATGTTCACTAGTTACACATTTCCATATTCGCATGTACACATAAAACACCGTGCGAGTGCGAATAATCTACCTTGTGTTGAATGAATACCAACCATGCGCATCTGCCACATGGAACAATTCTGTAGTGTTTTCTTTATTTAATGCTGTAATTTTGTCAACGGCTATCTTTACACACCTTGTTCGTTTAAAGGCCTTTCGTGGTTCTCAATGTGAACGATGTGTACTGACATTGCTGGGTAGTTTAGGCATGAACCCCAACAAATATATACTATTTACGTAGTTTATTGCCTATGTCGGTGTGACGTGGTTGGCCTTTAGTTATGGGAATATATTCGAGAGTTGATTATACTGTACATGCTTGTTTAGCCTTTCAACATGCAGAGCAGTTTAAAGAACAGAAACAACTAAGTATTATGCGCGGGGTCTTTAAATGTGTGCGAGCACGAGGCAAATTAGCCCAACCCAGTTTTGTAACCCTGGGTGTAGTAATTATGATGAATTGGATGGCCGACAGCTCTTTAAGTGACTTTCTTTCCTTAGATGTATCATACCTGACATTGATGGGCTGCAAAATCCGGTTTGGGCGGTTGGTTTAGTCGGACATGAAGGTGTTTTTTTTAAACGCAGGAAAGTTTCACTTGTTATTTGGAAAGGTAAGAGGCAAGGAAGATTTTATGAAAATTTTAATGAATGCAACACTTTATTGAATATACATTTTTAAGCTTATTTAAACTATCTTTGCGTAACCTACAATATCTTTAACTCGGTCATTTAAAGTACCGCGTAGTGTTTAAATTGTGAAGTGTGGTTGGTTCTCGCTGTTTAAATAAAGGAAGTGGCATAGGCAAAGCCGATTACATAAACATGCTCGCCACCTTGAGATGCAGTGCTCTGCAATCGTCTCGCTGCCTTGAGTTGTGGCACTCGTGGTTCAGCACGTCACTGCGATCCGTTGAGCCACCGTGAGCGTTGACGATCGTGAGCCCGCGTTCCCCACGGACAGGTGGGGCTGGTGACGGCGTGAGCGCGGCACCGAGTGGCGGAGCGATGGACAGCTACGAGAGCTCTGACGAGAGAGGCAACAGCAGCAGCAGCTCGGAGGAGAGTGAAGATGAGGTGGTGCAGACTCCCCCGGCCAGCCTCCCCGTCATCAAGACCAATGGGCAGGTGTATACCTATCCTGATGGCAAGTCGGGCATGGGTGAGTGGAGCCGCGCGGGTGCACGTGTGCTGGGACCCACGTTCTTTCCCTCTGTCCCGAGTGGCCCACACGCAGGGCACCTCATGTGTGTTTGGATTGGGCAGACTGGAAGGTTGAACAGAAGACCACGGGGTAAGGTGGTGGAGGATGGGCCCGTGTTCCTCGTTGGACCATTGTGCGCATTCTTCAGACGACCACATTGACAATGGATGTTCTCTTGGTCTTTTAAAATTTGTCATTGAACAATGGCATTTTAAAAAGTTTAACATGTATTTTGTTTTTTTCCAGCTACCTGTGAAATGTGTGGCATGGTCGGTGTGAGGGACGCGTTCTACTCCAAAACAAAGCGGTTCTGCAGCGTGTCCTGCTCGCGTAGTTATTCCTCCAACTCGAAGAAGGCCAGCGTCCTCGCCCGCCTACAGGTGCCCTGACGCTGCTGTTTTCCTATTTCCTGGAGCAAAATACATTGGCGATCGGAGACTCCATTGCCTCTCTGATTTGAACTGCGTTACGTGAGTGCATTATACTTAAAAGTGGCCGTGTTTCTCATTTGCAGGGTAAATCGCCATCGAAAAAAGCCAAACTGCTGCCAAAACCGATGGCACCCAAGCTAACGCAAAGCAGCATGCTACAGGCTACGTTGCAGAGTCAGGCCAAGCGCAAATCAAGTGAGCCTCTTTGTGCCTCCATGGTTTAGGCCAGTAAAAAACACTAGCCAAACGTTAAACAATGTGGAAGCCTATCTGGTAAGAAATTAAAATCTTCTTTGCAATAGTGAAACCTGCGTTTTTCATGTCTGAATATCTTTGCAGTAAAAACGTCGTCGGATGGCTTTGAATGGGGGCGCTACATCTGGAAGAACAGTCTGACCGCAGCGTCCGTCGGCTGCTTCAAGCACGTGAGTGGGCGACGTGTGAAAATGGCAACGCATTTCTCTTATACCTGCTCTTGGAAGGGTGGTTATGATGGACACTGCTGATTGCTGTTCTTTTGTGAATTTCTACATTCTAAATCGGTAATTTCGTACACTTGATGCTCTGTGTGCAAAGCACGTAGCATATCAATTTATATTTTTCAACGCGCACAGTTATTGTTCGGTCTCGGAGAAAATTAATTAAATGTGCGGGAGATGACAAACAAGCGGGAAGGCAACCAGAACCGGTGCCAACAATTGGCCAAGCTCTATGGTACTATATAGGGATGTTTGGTCAATTCCATTGATGAGCGTTTTTGCATGTTGGCGGAAACCTGAGTACCTGGAGATGTCCTAAGCAAGTGGGGGAGGGGGGGGGGGTAACACTTAAATCCCCATACAGATGGAAATTCAATTACATGCTGTGATGTAATTTCCTGGTAAGCCAGGAGATAGCAACCTTGACGCCTGCGGCTAGAGGGGGAGTTTCACGACTGTGTGTGTGATCCATCAACCCCGTCTCCACAGTGGCGAATTGCAGCTCGCGTGCAGCGTGGCCCGTCGGCTTGCGCGCTGCCTCTGCCTTCACCACGCTCGTTGATGTTTGCAGGCTCCCATGGCGGATCATTGGGGGGACATCACGGAGGGCATGAGGGTGGAAGTGGTGAACACTGACTGCGTGGTGTCCAGCAAGGTGTTCTGGATCGCGTGGGTCATCAAGCTGGCAGGTGAGTGTGACGTGGCCACTGTTTATGACGTGGCTCTGAAGATCTGCTTGCACGGCTGCTCACGCGAACCAGATTCTATTTTTATTATTACGCTTGTTTACCCAGGAGAAGCCTCCGTTGAGGCTTGATGCTTTTTAAGTAGGGCCCTGCTAAGTTTTTATAGTTGGTGGTTGACGATGCTGTGTGTAATCCAAGTTAAGTAATTTGCAGGTACATATTTCAGCATTGTTGTTTTAGTAACATTTTTATCCGTGAGATAAAACCGTAGGAAACCAATGCAGACCAGTGAGAGAACGTGAAACGCACCAGAGTCGTGAAATCCATCCCGGGCCATTCCTGCCATGAGGCACAAGCATTTTTCCACTGCCCCACCCTGCTAACCTCTTGCCTCTCCTCTAATTCAGGTTACAAGGGTCTGCTCAGATACGAGGGTTACGAGAGCGATTCCAGCCGGGACTTCTGGTGCAACCTCTGCACGCCGGATGTGCACCCCATCGGCTGGTGCGCAACCATCGGCAAGCCGCTTGTCCCGCCGCAGAGTAAGCCAGCGGGCAGTGCCAACGCAGACTGCAAATTCACTAATTGTATCGTTCTCATGCCTGTGCATCACTTGTGTAAATGTATACAACGACCAGTTTTTCAATGAGACGTTTTGCTGTATTGCCTGTGCTTTATTGTCCAGGTGAAATGTGTGGACGATGTTGGGATGCGTATCTAAAGGCGTGTGTGCGTCTGCCTGCGTTGAACGCTGTTCAGCGATCATGCACAGGTGCTCCAACTGGAAAGCGTTCCTCGTTAAGAAATTGACGGGCTCCAAGACTCTGCCGCCAGACTTCCAAGCTAAGGTAAGCGCGACGTAGTTGCGCGTGTTAACTTCGTTTGTACCGTACGTAGCCAACCGTGCTTATCGGAGGTGTGGGGAAGGACGACACACTCGTCGAGATTTAGTTGACGATAGCGGTGTGCCGCAGGACATGACCAACACTCTTCCGAAATGCTTTAATCTTGACTTGATCTTAACCTTTCTACCCGTTGTACTGCTTTCCTTTTCTCCGGCCATGCCCATGCCGCTCCCACCCCATCCCCCATCCACCGCCAGGTGCAGGAGAGTCTGAGCTTTCCCTTCAAGCGCGGCATGCGTCTGGAGGTGGTGGACAAGGCGCAGATCTCCCGGACACGCGTCGCTCTCGTGGACAGTGTGATCGGCGGCCGGCTGCGCCTCACGTACAGGGACGGCGCCGGCACCGTGGCGACAGGGCACGGCGGGGGGCGGCGCCGGGAGCGTGGCTGGTGGCGATGAGGACGACTTCTGGTGCCACATGCGCAGCCCGCTCATCCACCCCATCGGCTGGTCGCGGGCCGTTGGGCACCAGCACAAGAGCCCTGGTGCGCAACCGCGACGTGAAAACGATCATTGCAATACGGTGGTAAAACTGTAAAAATGACCTTAGGATTGTCGCCACCTTGCGACAACCCTCGTGCATGCACACGGGACGCCTGAAGATTACATTCGTGTGAAAATAACTTTCGTTTTACCTTCACGAATATTCATCGCCCGACTGCTGGCCTGGCCATGATGCTTTTCTTTTCAGAAGGAGCCAAGAAACACGATGGGAGTTCAGATGCAGGGTCCTACTTGTTCCCCACTGTGAGTGTCTCGAGATTTAATTTGGAATTCTATCCATCAATGTCCATACAATTTATCTTTATTCATTGTTAAGCCGAGTTGATTATTACGCATGTCTTTACCAAGTCCCATCACTAATTGGGTTCGGCTGCTTATTTTCACTTTTCATCTGCTTCTGTGCTGTGCCTCTTCTCTCGTCACTTCCACTTGCTTCATCTTGACCCACATCTTTCCTTCTCGCCCTCCCTCGACTGAATCTCTCCTATGCTGTTGGCACGTCTCTTCTCATTGCATCTTCTCCGTCTTAACAGATGCCCAAACCATCTGGCATCGTGTTACGCCATATGTGTGCACGCTTGTGTGTTTCATGGCTCTGCTTGTTGGTATCTGTTTTGTGTACATGTGTGTGCGTCATTGTTGTGTGCCTCCATCCAGGTGAAAGAGATGCCCCAGAAGCAGGAGTGCTTTCGGGAAGGAATGAAGCTGGAAGCCATCGACCCGCTAAACCTGTCCTCCATCTGCGTGGCTACCGTTCGAAAGGCAGGGTCCACCGACTTGCTTTCTGCGCTACATCATTACGTGCCTTCTAACCCTTTGGCTACCAATCCCGTGGTTAACTTCTTCCTGACGACCGTGCGTCCGCACGCAGGTGCTGGGTGACAGCTTTCTGATGATCGGCATCGATGGCTCCGAGGCGGCTGACGGCACGGATTGGTTCTGCTACCACTCCATGTCGCCGTCCATCTTCCCCGTTGGATTCTGCGAGATCAACCAGATCGAGCTGGCGTCACCTCGTGGTAGGGGGGTTCGTGTTGGTACGCGTGCGGCGTGCGCCGCCTATCCCCGCTGCCCGTACCGTCATCGGTGGCGAGATGTTATCCCCCTCGCCTGGAATGCAGGAGGTCATGAGTTCGATCCCGATCCTGACGTCTGCTGCTGCTGTATATTTGGAGTTTGCGGTGTCTCTGCCTGTGTTCGCGTGGATTTTTCTCCGGGTCCTCTGGTTTCCCCCCCCCAAATTTTAGAAATGTGCGTTTTTGAGTATTTGGCTGCTATACATTTCCACATGATAAGCCACGATGTTCAGCTATCATTTGTGGCTAGGTCGATTTTTAGAGCTATAGAGCTCAGTGGGCCTGACCTGGTAAAAGAAAAAGTTTTTAAAGGTTTATTTTGATGTTCCAAATCTATGCTGCCGCATTCGTGAAATATTATCCAAATGGTTATTGCAGTTGCGTGACCTTATGAGGTTTTCAGCTTAATGTTTTTTAGTTGCACAGGTTTACCAATTCTCCAAGCTATTATTGATGCAAGTGTTAGAAACTTTATGCGCATAACGCAACGTATGTTTTAATCTATCAGGTTACAACAGGACACCGTTCAATTGGTTTGAGTACCTGCGGGAAACCAGCTCTCCTGCTGCTCCAGTCAGCCTCTTCAACAAGGTGAGTGCAAGGGTTACGTTAGAGTGCATCTACTGATCACCCACAGAGGGTGCTATTGGTGCACGCCAAAATTGTATTTCCTTGAGCCAAGGGGCTTTTTCAGTACCACCCGGAGAGGAAAATGGTACCACTGTCCGCCATGGGCAGAAAGATTAGCGTACATACTCTCCATATTGTCTTTCATAGACGCACTTCCTATTTTCATATTTTGTGGATGTTTCATTTCACTTTTTTTGTTCTTTTGAAACTATATTCTCCATCCAACACTACAGTACCCTACTTCTAATGACTGTTTTCCAAAGCTACCACTTTGCCCTTGCTATCGTACGTAATTATAATCTACGGATAAATGCTTTGAGAAAATCATTGGTAGCACATGCGACCCCGAGGGGTAACAATACGCTCTTTTATTGGTCCTGTGGGAAAGGCCGCCTCTTGTAAAATTTCCTCCTCTTCTACCCCTTTTTTGTGGTTTAGTTTGTTGTCCTTCCCCCGCACCTCCGATTACCAAGGTTGGCTACGTACGGTGCAAAAGTTCAACATGCATCCATACATAAATGTTTCTGAGTTGGGTCTCGAAAGCCTACGTGTCATACATCCATACATTGCCCGCCCGCCCCGTCGTCGGCAGGAAATCCCAAACCACGGCTTCCGTGTGGGCATGAAGCTGGAGGCGGTGGACCTGATGGAGCCGCGGCTCATCTGCGTGGCGACAGTCGTGCGCATCGTCAACCGGTTGCTGCGCATCCACTTTGACGGCTGGGAGGACGAGTACGACCAGTGGGTGGACTGCCAGTCCCCGGACCTCTTCCCTGTCGGCTGGTGTGAGCTCACGGGCTACCAGCTGCAGCCGCCCCTCTCCTCCGGTGAGTGGGTGGGTGGGTGCCTGGGCCGTGCTCCTCTCTCAGACCCCTGGCGTTCACTCGGCGTCGTGAAGGTCACAGGGATTTCGTGCTCAAGTGAGCTGTATTAGCATTGGTGCTCATCTTCTGTTTATTTGTAAATCCCTGACCCAGTGGTGGAAATTCCACATTCTTATGTCGAGGGTGAGTATATCTATAGGAATACCACTGTTGATTTCTGCGTTAAAGGATTCTTACTTTTTGGTTTTTTCGGTAAAGTCGCGTAGAAAATAAATAATAATAGAATACGACGTTTCGGTTGCAACACAAGCAACCATCATCAGGTCAGAATGAATGATGAAACACAGACACGGGAACAGCACAGGCAGACATGCAGAGAGACGCACAAAGACACACACAAGGTGTGTGTCTCGCTCGGTGTGTCTTTGTCTCTCTCTGCATGTGTGTCTGCCTATGCTGTTCCCATGTCTGTGTTTTATCATTCATTCTTACCTGATGATGGTTGCTTGTGTTGCAAGCGAAACGTCGTATTCTATGATATTATTTTATTTTCTACGTGACCTTTACCGAAAGAACCAAAGAGTAATTCCTGCAGTCACAAAAGCTTTGGATCTAGTTTAAATTATTCTTATTTTATTGATCCATTAGGGATGATGGAATGAGTCAACCCCCCCCCCCCCCCTCAATCAGGATTTAATATTTAGTCTGATGGCTAATTTATTTTGGTGTGCGTGTGTATTTGGGTCGCGATCTAAATTTGTGCGTTTCAAACAGCCCAGTGTCCACTTGTGCATAAATGCAACAAAGATGATGTTCACCCCAATGTTGCCATTGCAATGTATTGTTTCTACAGTGCATAACTTTCCTGGCATGTTCCATTGCTTTGTTGCGATCTTTGATGGCTGCAAACTATTTTCCCCAAAAAAAACAAGAAAGGCGCGTGACATTCTTTGGGCCTAAGATAACAATTGAAAGTATAAAATGGTAAAAACGCAACATCTCGCAACATTTTCCACAGTGCCCGCTTCGCCCCACCCCGCTGGCGCAAAGCAAAAGAAAAAAACGAAATCTGGCTACAAAGGACACAAGAAAAGTGAGTGAGCTAATTGATTAAAATAACTTCATTTAGACTGCCGCTTCCACCTGCCAAGGGGCTGTATTTTTAGTCACGGCTCAGCTCCTTAGTCACGGCTCGGATCTGGCTTGAGCCGCTCGGCTGCCCTGCCGTGGCTTGGCTCGGCTCGTGGAAACCCGGAGCACGGCTCGGGCCGTGATCGAAGCCTGCTCCAGTCAAGCACGGCTCTGAGTCGGCTTACTCGAGTCTTGAGAGGAGCCGAGCCTCGACTAAGAGTACGGGCCGCCTAACCCCCTTCACGCGCGCTCGGGCACAACAACGGCAAGCGTCATTGTGCCAAACGCAGTGTATTGCGTCCCGCGCAGAGAGGAAAATGGCGCTGGGTCGACGGCCCGTAGCCCTGGGGGGCCCGCAGCAGTCGCCAGGTTTGGTGTTGCGGTACCCGGCGGCCGGGGGCGGTGTCCGTGACGACGAGAGCACTGCAGCGCCGCCCCCGTGCAGGACGTTCCCGGCCACACAGGCGGTTGCGTCAGGGCGCGACGGCCTCGCCCTGGGCAGCGTGGACTGCCGAGCCGAGCGCAGGCCGGAGGGGCACGGTGAGCACTCGCTCAGTCACGCTGCACTGGGTTTTGTGTTGCTCGTTTTTATTTTTCTCCACAATTGCATTTCGATTGTGCCCATTGGCTTCATACGTCATGAGATCGAAAAAAAAAATTCCATTTGGAACTCTCACGCTGAGCAGTAAACCCATCTTGTCGGAGAACGCCTGCCCCACCCCCACCTCTCCCCGGAAGTTGACGTAACAGACCTACTTCTGAAGTCTCTTCAATGGGGCCTCTGTAACCACTAGCAGGACGCCATTTCATGCTGTGAAAAGAGTGATCGCATGTCAATCGAACGCGAAAATATTCATTTTCATAGCTGAAATAAATGTACCGCCAACTTTTATGTAATGGGATTTTTGTGCATTCCTTGGTGACTGGACTGAGACCATCAACTCGGTACACTCGTAAAGCTGGTTTAATCATGGGCTATTGCCTGGATTTGAACGCAATGTCTCAGCGGGTGCCGGCTCCGTTTCCCAAGTGGAGTTCATGAAGGCTGCTGTACGCACGCAGTGCTCTCTGGACTTGGCTGGACTTGGCTGGTATCGTGTGCTTTGTCATACAGATGTATGGAGCTATGAACGGCCACTGGAAGACACCTATATTGGCAGTATAAAGTTGATCTTATTTGTAAAAATTTATATGCGGTGTGCGGCTAAAATGTATCTTTTCCTTTTTTTTTACAATTGTGCGGTTTTCTGTTAGCGTGTAACGCGCCTCGCCTGCGTCTTCCCCATTGAAGCTGTATTTCTTATGCGTCTTCTTTATTTTTGTTTTCCGCTCGCCTAAATCCATTCCATAACCTTCCGCAAAGTGATGGCAGTCAAGGAGGAGCCCATGGACGCAGACCCCCCGTGCGGCGCGAGCGCAGCCTCCTCTTCCTCCAGCCTCGCGCTCTTCAGCACCAAGCAGGAGCCCTGAGCCCCCCCCCCCCCCTCTCGCCCCAAATGGCGTGCGTCGCCACGTCGGCGAGACGGCACGGCAGCCGTCCCTCGCCCTGCCGCCCTGTGCCGCACGACGGCGCGCAAGGTTTTCGTTGGCACCTACGCGCCAGTGGTGGGCATGTGGTGGGCACGTGGTGGGCACATGGTGGCCGGTCGGTTTCTCCGTGGAGTTTTGACGCCGTGCCCGTTGCTCCACGGCATTTGTCGGCGATATTCGTTGGAGCGAGACTGACGCCAGTTCTTTTTAGTGCTCAAAAGTGCCTGCGACTATTCAAGGTGTGGATTTCCAATATAGTGGCGTGCGATTTTAGTGGTTGGGAGGCTCCCTTGGGTGAGCGTGAAGGGGCGAGTTTGCTTTTCTTAGTTTCTCCGCGGGGCACCTCCCCAGAAGAAAAGTCAAGTGCTCCTAAATTAACTTTTGACGGTGTCCCCAATTTGTGGCTTTGAAATTGGGGGGTACATTACGTTGCTGTGCCAGTATGCTGAACCGTTTTGCCACGGGGGGGGGGGGGGGAATTCTCGGCTGTTGTGGAAACGATGAACTGCAATCGAAGAGTTGCTTCACGACAAACAAACTGAATGCGAGTTGCAGGTTCCACCAAGCCGGTCTTATTCAGGCCTCGTGGCCAATGCTATGGGACGAAGACAAGTCGGCCAACAGGACCGTGCTGCGTACATACTTCCCGTCTCTGCTGCAATGCCCCTTGAAGGGCTCGAGGTGGGGGCAGGGGGGGAAGGGGGTTCAACGTTGGTGGCCGTTTGGTCGCATTGTGTTTTTGATTCAAGGGCGAGCGTTGACACTGGCGGTGCCGTTTTTCACGTGGACATATTTACAAACTGGAAAACAAACTCTTCTTTTGTTTAAAGCTGCAAGAGCTCGAGACCCACACGATGAACTTGGAACTCTTGTATAGACCCATATCCGTTGCATCTATTACATTTAAAACATTGGTCTACTTGTGTTTGGGACTTGGAACAAAAATGACAGCCCAGACATGGAGTAGGCAATAATGTGTAATACCTTTTTTTGAATTAAATGTTTTTTATGGTCTTGTGAAATTCACCATTTTTTTATTTATGTTTTTTTTGGTGACATCGAATCATCCCATTTAAAATGTCTCCCTAATAACTGTACAGAATCGCGTACATTTTTGCTACAATAAAAATGGCATTTGGCTGTTAAGTTTATATCTCCTAGAGGAAGTAGAATTTCTAAATCTGATTCCTATGGTGCTTATCCAGTACCGCCTTTTGTAGAAAACGGAGTGTAAAATCTGAAATAAGTCGAGTATTTTTTCACAATTGTTCTTGTACAAATGGGGCCAATGGCTTGAAATACTTTAACAACATTTGGGAAGACGGAAGAGAACACTTGGTCTGTTAAGAAAAAACAGTAGATTATTTTCTGTAGGGTTTTTGTAAGTTCTTGTGTTTTTGATGAATGTTTAGGGTTTGCTGTAAACGTGCACACGGTCTTTCAAAAATGAGGGGCGTTTAAATGTTAAAGATTGTTCGGGGGGTCTCTTTTAATGTTTTGCATTGGAAACGAAATAGTATCTCACCACCAGCATGAAGACTCTGGGCGGGCGATTTAATTTTGTTCTGCCGAATGTAGCGACGCACTGCCGTAATCCAGAATTAAACTGCTGTGCAAGGCGCAGATTGTCGGTCAAAGAAAGCCGTTTAAAAGCTGAGCATGGCTTTTGCAGTGTTTTTGGATTCGTTTATGGCCGGGACATCCGTTGCACGTACAAGTTTGACTGCTTATTGCTTGAAGAGCACACGTGTAATTGCCCTGGTTTTTTGAAAAGCCGTGTCGTATCTCTAGTTTCAACTGATTTTTGGTTTTCATTGTTTGAGTGCCCTTTGAAGCGGTGGCGACGCCGAGTCCTTGGGAGAGGTCAAATAGCAGGCAGAATGTTGTACCTGAAGTGCACGGCACTGAATGATACCAGTTTGTATTCAAGTGTTTCCTTTCACAGCGGTGATTGGGGCATCCATCCTGTGGTAAAACATTTTGGTTTAACAGCAGAGGTAGTATCCCATCGGCGGGCACGACAATCCATGTTGTTGGCTCTGCTCGGATTCAAATTAAGTGACCAGTGAATGGGTGTTCTGAAGTTGGCTCTCAATCAAAATCTGCAAAAGGCTGGACCCATTGGCCACTAGGTGGTAAAGAGCTTCTATATCCATGCCAATAATCGTACCTGATTATGTACGCAAGTATCTTGAACTTCTTTTGCACCGTACGTAGCCAACCGTGCTAATCGTGTTTTGCATCTCAATGGCAATATATATATTTCCAACGTTATTCATGAGTATGTGATTGTGCAAATGCAATTCTTCGATAACAGGTGGTGAGGTTAAAACGGTCAGCCTCGCATGATTAGTGATAGCTCTGATTTGAGAACACCTGTTGAGCGTTTTGCAGAATGTAATGTATCTGTGAATCCACAGACATGCAATGTAATTTGGATTTATAAAGTGTCTGAATGTGACTGCATCTCAAGGAACTTTAAGAAATGAGGTAGCCTGAAATTCTGAGCAGATTTTGAAGTACAAAAACAGGTTAAAGTTGCTTGCTGTGGCAATAGATTTCAGTGGAAGTGCCATTTTAATTTCTCAATTTATGATTCCCTAAACCAGCCCTTGCTGGCTGGCGTAGTGAAATATGGTCGAACAAACCCCATTGACCTCTACAGGTGTCGGGAGGCCTTCATCCAGCAGTGGATTGACCGGGCCTTGTAAAATGGATCATTTTTATTGAGTTCGCATTGGGGGTGATTTGCAGACATGAGCGTGGCCTGGTGAAGCTCACAAAGGTAGAAAGAAGACCTGCCGATGGTGACCAGAGGATGAGATTTTAGTAAGGACTGGCGATCCGCATGGAGTTGCTGTACAGCAGTGCATTGCACAGCATTACAACTAATATGTGCAAGACATTCATCCTCAGGAAATAAGTCTAAAGTTTCAAATGTAGATCACACTACATTTTTAGTTTTTTTTCTGGCCGGTTGGCTTAAAGTGGCACGCACCAAATTTCTTCAAATGTCAAATATGAAATTGTGAAACTTTCCAATTGTGCGTGCGTCTTTGTCCATCGGGGAATCTGGACGGTATCGTCGCACTTCGCCACTGGCCCTCGCGAGGTTTGCCAAAGCCCCCTCCCTTGCCCCCCCCCCCCCATCCTATTCCACAAACGAGGGCAGGCAGGAGACTGGGGGAGAGACACGGGGTGAGAGAGACACGGTGAGAGAGATATGGATGTCGCGGGGTTCGTGCTCGGGTCGGCATGGCAAGGAATTTGAAACGGCCGAATGAAAATCTTTCGACGAAAACAACCTTATTGCGACACGTTTAACCGTTCGCTCCTTTTCCAAGTTGAAGTACGCACTCATTTTCTGCGGAACTATTCCTTATTTTTGTATTGTAACAACTTGCAGAGAAATGCGTAGGAAGGGACATTGAACGAGATTTTTTTCTGAAAACTTTTTATTTTATCCTATTTTTTTTCTTCGTGAGTTTATTATTGACCCGAATTGTGAACGGCAGGAAAGCATTACCTTGTACAGAAATACAACACGCAACTACACTGTCGTGAATTCCATCCAGTCTTATCCTATAGGACTGTATAATTTTTCAAACATACCAAATACAAAGTAAATAACAATTATTGTAACAATACTTAATAATCCTTGACATGTCATACTTATTAATACATTTAACGTTGTACATAACTGTGTCTTTACAGCATTGAACACAATTAGTGTTTATTTTTGTACATTTAATATCGCAGAGATGATAAAAAAAATAACAAAGAAAACTAAAAAAAACTAAAATAGCTGAATGATATGTTAGACCTTGCGTGAAGAGATCTTTGATCCATTACCAGGTTTAGATTTCGTATTTAAATCTCTCACCGTTGGCAGCTATTTGAGGTCGTTGGTGGCTCACCTGCTGTAGTTCAGGTGGACTAATGTAACTGTGAATATCCTCATTTGTTTTTCACACTTTGGAGTATTGTGATGATGATAATGTCATGATTGATATACTTTCTGCTTTGAATTAACGTGAAGACAAAGTGGGTGGTATTAATATTTCAATATTTTTGGTTTTGTCGGCTCCCATGGTTGTGTTCAAGTGCTGGCTGATTTTGTGGATAAAATATTTTCTGCGTATCTCTCGTTTCGTTGAACGGTGAAGGGTTGTCGCCGCTTGCCAGCTACATCCATCGCAAAATCTCCACGGTCCGCGTGTGCTTTGAGTCCTCCGACCTTGGAAGAATAATTCTGTTTATAATTGTTTTTTTGTTGTCAATTGTTTGCATGATGGTCTCGGTTAAAGGGCTTTCCAACCGACAATGCCGTGCGTCGATAAACTTGCTTGCACCTCGCGCCATCCGATACAGCGATGTTTAGTTTTTGTTCACCTTTACCTGACTCCACGTGGGTGCAGATGTCATGGCTGCCCGGTTGGGGACGCTTCGTCGTAGCGAATGGATTTTGAGAGTCTACTTTCTTTTTTTATAGCAAAGTTAATGTTGCAAGCAAGACAAAAAACCGAGGTAAATGGGCAAAACGTTCTGCCTCGCCTACGTTGAATGGTTGGAAGGCTCTGATGTGAATACTGCACCGCGGTGTGTGGCCACTGCTACACAATCACGTGGAGTTAATGCGCATCGACGCTCCTGTCGGCCACGTGGTTTACTCGTTCATTATTTGGAGTGGAATGAGCTGAATTGTGTTCGGCCGATGATTGCATGTGAACACACTGCATAGCTAGACGATCTTTATTTTTGGGTGAATTCCAGCGTTTCTTCATTCGCAGGTTAATGAGAGGTAATTGATGCCATTTCCGTGAAGACACGTATCTTTTGTTTGTCTTCTCGAAAAAGTTTCGTTTTGAAATTACATTGACGACTTCAGACCAAGCAGTGTGGCTGTAAGGGGTGATTGCAGGGCAAGTGACACCTGTACAGAAGGAGACAACGACGAGACGAATGCAACCAAGGCTTGGTCATTAACAGACTTTTTAAACGTGCCGTGCATTTGAAGGCAGGGGTCGATGTAATTGGCTCTGGAATTCCTCGATCACGAAATGCCCCCGCTCTCCAAAAAAAAAAACTTTTACACCGTTTACCATGCAGTTGTGACGGTTCACAGAGTAACTGTTTAAGATTTAAATTAATAATTTTGTGATGCTGCGTTGGTGCATGAGCACCAAAAAAAACCTCGACACGCTCAATAACGTTGCCTTAAAAAGCAAGGTACATAATTTACATTATTAGTCATCGGTATTATAATACATTTCCTATTTGATGCAGTGTTATTGACGCAAGCGCTGAGTTTTTATTTCAATGTGTCTTTTAACATCTACACACTTCAGCATTTGAAATGTAGGCTTTTGCGACCAATATCCATACTGTATATGTTTTTTTGGGGTTAGATTCTGTAAATTTGTGGCGGTGGGTTTAACGACACATTTATATTTACGCGATCCAACCCCAAAAAATGTTATGGACTTAAGTATTTCATTGATTTTTTTTATCCTCCTGCTTACCTCTCCTGCAAACCATGCTAACTGGGTTATTTTAGACTTTCAGGGCCCACGTCGTTGCTTCATATCCTCGTGAATGAGATCTGAGAGGGTGCTGCTGTTGGTGAATTGCCCAGCCTGTCCCTCTGCGTCGAACTCGGCCACCCGAGTTCGATCCCCGTTCACGGCCAGCACCAGTGACGATTGTCTGAAGCGCCTCCTGGGCCTCCCCTACGTCGACTAGGCCTCCAACGAGAGTACCTGGTGCGGTGTTTAAACGTCGCCACCTTGGGAGGCGGAGGCGGTCTGGCGTGGTGCTGGCCATCCACCCCTCGTGCGCCGTGCCGGCCTTAATAGGTGCTCGCTAACAGCACTTGCCCCAACAATCTGTTGAGGCTCTAAGGGGGATCTTTGTCTTGTCCTCTTGCGTTGATCCATTAAACCCGATTACCTCGACACCATTGCGCTGTTGGCTACCGGCTTGTGGTTGCTGCCATCGACTGCCAAGAGAGGCCTGATGTTGGTGCCCTGTGCCTGGCTCGTCTGGGAGTTGGGGGTAAGAACATTGCATTTGGCTGAGACACGTCCAGCAAATCGCATAAATGATCAATTATATGTGATTCCTTGATGCTGTATGGGATCGCCTTCAACCGCGACAAGCACTCGTGCGCCACGATGTGAAAGAAAATGAAACTAACGTCGTTTTTAATCCATGTTTTGTTTATTTGAGGACTTTGAAATAACAATGAAATGCGCTGTTGTGTTTTAAATCTCGTTTTAAAGTTTATTTTCCCCCCACGGAAATCAAAAAAATTCATTGCAAGTAGTGACGTCTCTATTCTTTGGGTCTTTAGGTAAAGTCATGTAGATGGGTTCAAAATAATAAAAAATAAAAAAACTACTATGATGACGATCGCTTGTGTTGTGATCGAAACGTAGTTTTTTTTATAAAACCTATCTACGTGATTTTACCGAAAGACCCAAAGACGATGAATTCCTGCAGTCACGAAAGCTTTAAGTCAAGATTTAGTGACGTTTTCTGTTTGAGAGCGCCCCCCCATGTTCGTTGCTGCATCACCCGTGGGCAATTGCGTTTCAGAGAAAAGTTGTTTCTCTGGGTCATCGAGACAAGCGTGGTGGTGACGATGTTTAATGAGAGACGTTTGGGTGTGGTTCACTAGCCAGCATGAGCGTTGCTTGAATCGTACTGACATTAGGCCAGCCAGGGTGCTCTGGTACATTAGAATTCTACAGTACAACTTTGGTTACAAATAAAGTTTCTGTGCAGCAACGTGGAAACTTTTGTGGTCCATTGGTACGTCCTATAATTGAGCTCGCTTTGCCATGCTTGGCTGCATATTAGTCCAAAGCAGCTCAACTTGAGCTGAAGCGTAATCCGGTCTCTGCTCAGGTCCTGGGCACTGCTGTTGGCTATTATTCAATCCCCAGTAGTTCCGTACTGCTCCAGTGAAGTTAACCGTTCTGGATAGAATTCAGTTCGACTTGACATGGCTATGCGCTAATGTTCACTGGTGTACGGCACTGATTTAGTTGTACATCGGTGACGTTGCTCTCCAATGTCATTCACTGGTGTGACTATAGCACGGTGAGTGCTTGTGTGGAGGCTTCCCTCGCTTTATGCGGTAGATGCTTTCCAAAAAAAGGGGCGCACAAAGCGAACCACCGACCGTGGACCGCAGTCACCCGACCCACAATGCACCACGTGACAGTCGGTACACACACACACACGAGGTTGTCCCACGTGCGACCACACATGGGTGAATTCAAATCGCCGCACGGCGTCAATGTGAAGTGGAAATCGGTCGCAAACAGAACCCGCAAAGAGCGAGGGAAACCTAAACTGCATGTGGTCCCGACCGCCTTCTGACATTCAGCAGTGTGATATTTAGTTTGGCTTTTTTTTTAAACGTGGAAATAACAGAGGCAAGCGGGTGTTTTGCATTCGCTATGACCGACCTGACAATATGCTGGGCTACGTTTTTACTTTACATAATTTCTCGGCAAAGGCCCAGCTGAATTCAACTTGGTGTTATGTCCAGGTGAGGTTAAAGCGATTTAAGAACACGTCATAATGTGTGATGTCTTTATGTGCAAACTCCGACCGAATTTCCTGAGTGACACACGGTATGAAGTGAAATACGGTGGAGCAAACTTGAGCAAGGAACAGCATTGTAAAAGAAACCTGTTATCGACAAATGGCGCAACCTCAGCTGCCGCTACTCTGAATGCACTGGCAAGTTCTAGTTTTCTGACTTTGTGGGTGCTCTGCGTGTACGTCTCCGTGTCTATAATGCGCGTCTCGTTTACCGCCACCTGCTGTGTTATCGCTCCCTTTTGATTGATTTTGCACCTAAAACGGGCTTTGTAAACCGTGGATTTCAAATGCGCTCACCCAGCCTCGCCGAACACTGCCGATGGCTGTGCACGATCGATGCCGGTGTCGTCGCCGCTATGCAACTCTGAGATGTGCGCTGGGAAGAGGTTGCCATTGTCTTCGGAACAAATGCAGGTGCGTGCAAGAATCGATCAAGATTCGGATGGAAGATTTGTACTCGTGCATTGCCGGATCGATTATTTTGCAGTCGCAAATGTACGTGTAAAGAAATCTAGAACCACGGTGTATATATCATAATTAGGTAAAGTTTTTTTTATTTACAGCAAACTACTAAATTATCGCCAAAGTTAACAGGTGCAATTTAGTTTCTATGGTATTTTTAAGCTGCTGTGCTTCAAAGACCAGATTCTATCCAACCCCCTGTCACTTGCATGTAAGTTCACAAGGTGCACGTGTGCATTCTCCATATCTATACACGGCACACACAACACATCCACACGCACGTGCTTGACCAGCAGTCTGCAACTGCATCCTCTCTCTTGTCATCACACAACACGAAGCCGTGTACAGCAGTCGGTTCATCTTCAACAGCAGTGGTTCCCAACCCCGTGTTGGATCCTGGGATAGTGGAGAGTTCGCGCATGAAATCTGCTGATTTTGTGAAATGATTTTGAATCGACACGAGTTGCGCCGACTTCCCATGGCCGCACACCATGTGACCATGCATCACGTGCTCTGCTTTCGCCCCCCACGGCCGTGGAACTCTCCATCCCTTTGCACATCCGCAACATCGGATGCCTCTCATCTGTCTCGGCCCGGCTCGTCGAGCAGCCCTGAGCTTGGCTGCGCGCCTCCGAGTTGCTGCCTTGTCTCGGTTCGCGTGATCTCGTGCTTGGATGCGTCTCACCCCCAGGCTTTGTCCCCCGTTTCGGTGATGCCGCCCCATCGCTTCACGTGTTTGAGCCATGTGCGTGCGCTTCTTTTTGAGCCCACCTCCCCCGTGCCAGAAGTATAGCTGATTTGCAACTGACTCACTCACGCACACACCCAATTAGAACTACTGATTATTTCGACTACCTCTTAACACGTGTTTATGGGACGTGTCATTGCTTCGGCAAATCGAGCAATTTGCGACGTCGCCTTGCGAGTTGGCGTTTCACAGTCGTGGCACGTTCGCCGAGAGCCCCGCGCGGATACGCCGGTTTGTGAAAGCCACAGCTACTTTGAGTTTCCATAACGTGGCGTTGTTCATTGCCCGAACTGTTGGGTAATCGACACCGCTGTTCTTGGAGCGTTCCACATGAACGCAAGCCGCACGTGTCCGCGCCCTGTCACGGCGCGTAGGGCGGTGTGATGTCAGAATCAGTATTCGTGCTGGAGGATTCCTATGAGCTATGAAGCTCTTTCACAAGTCGGGTCGAGAACGACATAAACACGGCGCACAACGCGCCACGTGAGGACGAGGCGTTTGAAGGCTGCTGGACTCCCGTTCTCCGCGTTTGCGGTGCGCTTTTTGTTTTTGCGTTGCTCACGTCCGCGCGGATCAAGTTGCGTGCCCACAACTTGGGCCGTCGGCAGGACTTACACTTGCATCCGTTCCCCGTGTGTTGTACATACTGTTACGGGAATAGTTTGGAAATGCAGCGTTGTGTTTTTTCTAACACATTCAATGTTTGGATGATGAACGGGGCCGCTTGAAGCGAGGTGCGTGGGGAGGGAGGAGAGCAGGAAATCTGAGTGTTCACAGATATTTTTCCGCAGCAGGTTTTATTTTTTTATAGCATGTAGAATTGGACATATATAGTGAAACATTTTGTATGTACTTGAAGTTAACAAGAGGTATACAAAGGTGCTGTTTGTCACGGTAGTTTTGGGTTGGATATTGAAATAAAAATTTGATTGTTAAAGTCCCATTTACTTCTTCAAACGTGGAATATCGAATCCTCTTTCTAAGCTCAGAAATGAGGGTGCAATTAAAGTGTTTCCTTGTCCATTCGTCAAATGGCTCTGCTCTTTTCTGCAGTGCCGGTGTGAGCAGCTGCTCCCGTTCAAAGTGATCTCTTGAGCATTGAGGCAGCAATGCTCGTGGCTTGGAGATGTTGACTACCTCGCCTGGCATGCAGGAGGTCGTGGGTTTAACCCCGACCCTGACGCCTGCTATATGTTTGGAGTTGGCTTGCTCTTCCCGTGCTCGCGTGGATGTTTTTCCCCTCCACATTTAAAATCAACATCACGCGCGAAGATAATTTGGCTGCTATGAATGTACACGTGATAAGCCACTTGGTCGAGTTATCATTTTTGGCCAGGCCACCACTGAAAAAGAGAGATATAGCTCCGTGGGCCCTTACATGGTAAAATAAAACATAGTTCATAGTTTAGTTTTCTGTTTAACACGTAGGCTTTCACGACCAATATCCATAAGAGGTTTTTGGGTTAGATCGCGTAAATATGAACGGGTCGTTAAACCCGCCACAGCCAATTAGTAATGTTTGTCATGTAAACAGAACATGCAAATTGGTTACTGGTATAGCACACCGGTGTGTTGGGAGAGTAAATCCACAACATTTACAATTAGAGTACAACGTTCCGCCAGTAATTACAACAAGCATCATCAGGCAAGTCAGATTTGAGTTTAATTTTCTATTTGCAGTTCCAAGCCAGCGGTGTAAATGTCACATTATGCTGGGGGCGAGTCTCTCCACAGGACAACTATTGACTTCCTCAAGAGTGGTTCTTATTTATCGACCCTGGAGGGGATGATGGGCCAAGTCAGGCCTTGAACCCGCAACTTCTGATCGCGAGCAGCGTTCGCCCTCCAGCTGAGCCGGTTCACTTTAACCAGATTGCTGTTTCGACTTTATTGCCAACTAGTTCACGAAGCCGTCTTTACCAGGCAATCGTTTTCATCCACATGGGTGTCATGGGAATGGATTTTGCCAGAGCTCATGAGAAAAGGCTGTTGGAATTTGGAAGGCATTTATATTTAGTAGATCAATGTAAACAATTCCCACCAATGCTTAAACCTGACGATCATTACAGTACTGTATAAAGATACTGCAGCTTATTTTAAATTGTGTTTCTTGTACACATTTCATAATGCAAAACTAATGACACGTTATTTTTGTTGATCGATAAAGACACTTAAATTTGTGGTGAGGCACATGCAGTAATTAACAGTAATACACCGATAAAATTAAGAGCTAAATCACTCCTACATGGCTTATAATGCTTGGCAGTCTGTAAACAGACTCGTTTATCGGGGGTATTTTAAGGGTGGAGCGGGGACTGAACAATGCCATTTAGGATATCAAATGGATCGTTTAATTGCACAGAATGGGGGTGAAGATGCAGGCTGTCATCCGATTTTATTGCTTTTTAAATCCTGTTCACTTGCAGACACATTGGGGACGAGTGAAGTGGGTAGTTATTCAACCGTTGGGTATCAAGGTTTTATATTTTTTCAAAAGCATGGTTACTCCAAGCCAGACAATCCACCCACGAATAATTGAGGTAACTATTTTGACAACGCAAATGCATCCAGAGGTCTGGGAACAATGATGTATTTTATTGGCCTAAAAAAAACCAAGTTATTTCGTATTTGAGTGAACGACCCACGTGTCTGGCTCCTTGCATAAACTCCATAAAGTGGTGTCGCTTTGCTGACACGGCTTTCATTTTCTCCTGAAGAATATTACAGCAGCTGTTTTATGCAAATAACCAGCTAAGTTTTCATATTTTAGGCTGTAGACATAAATAGCTTTATTTACTGTTCAAGGCAGCTGGAGCCATGTGGACGGACTAAATGAAGACGCTACACTGACCTCGTGTAGACACCAACTAAACGTGTCTGCATCACCCGCGACTAAGCAGCAAGACCCCGAAACCAGCCACCACCCCTAAGCACACGACATCGCGCAAGGCAAGACAACCGGCATGCATAGTCCACCACTGCCTAAAGACCTCTGTGTGGCAAGGTGCCTTCCATTTTGCTTTGAGTGCTGCAGTGAAGCATAACTGCTTCTGCAATATCTATGAACTATCGTATTCTCAAGTATACATTGTTAAAGCTGTATGAAACCTCCGAGTTCTCACCAACATTTTTATCAAGTTTTGCTTTTTTTTTACTTTTGCAAAGTGTTGTACTTGGACGGAATCGCAAAACAAGAGGCAGCTTTGTGCAGCGAGGTATTCTATCAAGGCGTTTCCACCTTGATGATCTAGACGAACAAACGTAGCTTTTATTTTCCAAACTAAACAAGCCTTCGATGTGTAGCGTGTTTGGATGGAAATAGATCAGTAGGCAGCAAATGTTGAGAAGAGAAATCTCTGGGAATGACACAGCCTCCATTACTCGTAAACCCAAGCCTCGGTGTTGCTGTACCAAGTGACCAGCTCCTCCGGCTGGAACCACAGGGAGATCTCCTTCTGGGCGCTCTCATCAGAGTCGCTTCCATGGATCACGTTTCTGTAAAAACAAATACAAAGACGCCACAATCGGTCTTCCCAGAACCTCTCGTTCTGCCAAGCCAGCCCATCGCGGCCGACCGATGACAAACCAAATAAAGTTGATGAAATGACGATTTAAACCAGATGAGAACTTGTCAAATGTTTCTCAACTGTGACCTGGGTCACACAAACTAAACCGTACACATGTGAAACAAGGTTGAACAAGATAAAGCATCGTCAAAATATTACTGTGGAGGAAACTAATAACGATACAATAAGCAAAAAAAAACAATTTTAAATACAATTGCAATGACAGTAAAGTCTACCTGTGGTGTGAGTGGACTAGTGGTTACAGGAGGTAATGACAGGGGTGTCGGCTGTAAGTACGAAGAGACTGGTGGCTAAGGGAATGATCGAGAATGGGAGTGTGGTCAGGTGACGGTGGAGTCTGCCGGTGGAGCGAGCGTCCAGTCCGCGAGAAGGTTCGGGAAGGGTGGACATGGGCTCGGTCCGTACATAAGGGGGAGATGTGCGGGAGACTCGGGCTGTTGCAGGGGGTCTCTGCCTGTTCAGTTGAACGTGTCTTCAATAAAGAAACCATCTCAAGAAAAGTGTCAAGTCGTCTTTACACAATGTTACATTTGAGTGATGTACATTTGAAATTAGGCGAGATACAAGGGAGGTGGAGCATACAGCAGTATGAGCGCTGTGCCTTGAACCAGGTGACCAGAGTTCGATTCCCAACCACGGCTAACATCGGTGGCAAATTATATCACAACTTCTGCCTTTACAACGTACTGACCAACGTTGCTAAGTATTGCTAGATTATAACACCCCATGATCAACATGGTGTAGGGAGGTGTGGACCCATTGGTGGATACAGATATATAATAAAAAAAGAAAGATGAGGATTAAGCGCCGATTAGCAATAGACAATGGCCTATGTGTCAAAGGGAAGTCCCACCGCCCGATGTCGATGCAGAAATCCCCGCGGATGGTGCCGGGCGCCGAGTCCGCTGGGTCCGTCTCCCCAAGCATCCGTCGGCAGGTGCGCACGACGCCATTCCCCTCCCACACCTACACACCCACCACCACACGTCACCTCCACAGCGCCACAACTGCACTCTGTGCCTATGGCCCAGTGTTCATTTCATGACATTGGTGACGAAAACATTCGGCAGGTGTTTTATTTATTGAGTCAATGATGACTTCAGTGGATGACGTGACGGTGACTCGCGTGACTACGAGCACCCACCGAACACCAAAGCACGGTTGATGATGGCGAGGGGATATTAACAAGCATAAATGAAGACCCAGACTAATAACTCAATGTTATTGGAGACTGCAGTGCACTGAGAAATACCAAAATTGTATGCGTATAAAAATTGTGTATTTAAAATAGCATTCAATTCACCGATTGGCTGACCTCATAATATTGGTGGGGGAGAAACATTTTGGCAATTTTCTTTGATTCATAAAACACCTGTATTGTGATCACAAAGCAGAGCGGGTGTGGTGAGGAGAGCCGAGAATGAAGATGAGATTCACCATCGCGAGCACAGGACCCGAGTTCATGAACTGCACGAGACTGCTGTAGAACGCCTTGTCCTTGAGGTCGATGTAATGCTGCTGCAGCAGCGCGACGGGCGGCTGCACAAAGCACGGCACGCAACGTGAACTTTGGTTTTCTGAGTGTTGAACCATACAGCAGAAACGACGTGCATTGCTACATTGCTGTGGCATTACTATGAGCGCAAGCGCATTGAAACACAACACTCAATGTCTCAAAAGGCACACTGGCCAGTGGCGGAGCTACCGAGTGCGCCGTCAGCACAACCGCGCCAGGACCCACGGGCGCCAGAGGCTCACGAAGTGGGGCGGGATTTGACAGCGTGGGCCATCTGATTTATTACAGCTGGTCCCATGCCAATCACGCCAGGCCACCGATACTAGGTGTCCACGAGAAACATCGGAAGAATAAATGTGGAGGATGCAAGGTATTCATTTCCCTGTTATCACGAACCACTTGCAAAACTGGCAGAAAGGTCACGGTATCGGGGTGTTTAGTCTACTGCAACAGGTTTTATGACAATTTGAACTGGGCCATTGAAGAAACACATGAGAACATTAATGCATGGCCAGGTATATATTTTTATCTGTACACACCTTAGCCAAATGCAAATTAAAACATAAAAACACAGGTACATGTGTACAGTATTAATTATACGGTACAGTGTACTGTATAGCACTGTAAATAACGCTGATTGAACATTTGTCAGCTCGTGCAATCATTATACGCAGGGTTGCTAATGTAATCGCTGCAGCTACATTCGCTACCAACGGGATACGCATGGTTCGTTATAATGAGGTAACACCGTGGATAACAATGTATACTACCGATGCATTCATTTCTCAATAATAATAATAATGATTTAGTGTTGCTCAGGCCACCTTGAGGAACTTCATGGCGACCAACTTGAGGCCCTTGCCCTCGAAGCGCTTGACGATGTCTCCCATGAGCCCGCGCTGCACGCCATCGGGCTTGATGGCGACGAGTGTGCGTTCACGCTGCGCCTCTCGTCCTGCGGGCACATCACCGCCAGCCGTGGTTCAAGGTCACGACCGACGGGGGACAAGGCTAAGGCCCAAAGCCACAAAGCCAGGAATCTAGATTGACGCCAATGTCAAGTCCACTCTAGGCGGAGTTTAGTAGATTTGCAGTTTTTGGGTCTCTCTCCCCGTGGTCGCGAGGATTTTTCTCTGGGTCCTCCAGTTCCCCACCCCCATCACCCCCACATTTAGAATCAACATCATGCATTTAGAGTATTTGGCTGCTTTAAATTTCCACGTGAAAAGCCACTTCGTTGAACTTTCATTTGTGATAGCCAGGTCACTTCTGAAAAAGAGATATACAGCTCAGAGGGCCTCACTTGGAAAAATAAAAATAGTAGTTTAGTAGTAGTGTCGAGGCAGAACACGAAATAAATAAATTATATCTACTTAACATCTTCACAATTACTTTTTGGGAAAACAAATGAATACTCTGGTTCTGTCGGTAAGTGTCACGTAGATAGTAGTATAAAAATAACAACACAAATATAAAAATCACCTAAATAAGTGATTTGTTCATTCAACGTTTAAATAGGTTCTAGCAGATTTAACGCTCGTAATACAGGGTGCTTCAAAATAATGTGAACACTTCCGAAAATTTGCAACACCACGAGAAATGTGCTGACTCCGGGCTCTGGAGACCACCTGGAGAAGATTCCAGGCACGTGTTGACAATGGTGGCAAACAAGGGGAGACTCTTGACTTTTTGAAGCTATTAACATACATTTGTTATCATGTTACAGTGAATTATCCGTTCTTTTTCCATTAAAAACGATAGTCCCATATAAGTGTTAACATTTTTTTAAAAGCACCCTGGACTCCTCTACGCTTTCTAAAAGTCATACATTGTGCCATTGGAACCTCCTTTGCCAGTAGCAAAATATGATCATTGGGTTCTTACCCTTTTATCTGGCAACAAAACTGACACCTTTTGTATTATATTATTATAATACATTGTGATTCAGTAAGTGCTGCTCTCTACATAAGAACGACGGACATCCATTCCTCTTGTTTTAGCCACGAGTTCGAGACAAAGGCCCTGGAGAAGGCTGCCGTCTCTGGTGTAAACATCAGTTTCAAAGACAATGCCATATAGTCACAATACTTTTTTTTGGGTTATATCGCGTAAATAAGTCGAATGATTAGCACGAGACTACAAGAACACCAAGGCAATATTAAATACTGCCAAATGCATAGAGAATTACTACCAGAGCATGTGTTTGTGTGTTTGCATGTTCACCGCAAGTTCGTGTTTGGTTCATGCGGACTTGATTCATTGCTCAAGGTTTCTACCTGGTGTCCGAGCATCTTAACACCAGTTGTATTGCCAAGAAAGGGTAAAACCCTCTTCTTGTTTTTATACACATTGGCCTACTCTTCCTCTCCTGACACGGCGTAGTTATTTTCTTGCCGTAAGGGCACAGTCGTTCATGGCGATATAGGACTTGACATTTAGCAGACCTTTTCTTAATTCCGTATATTCAATGTCGCTCTCCTTCTCTCTTGGCCTTTCATCTTAATCTTACAAGGCGCCTTACAAATAACAGTGAATTATTATTTCCAAATCAACTACTTTACAAGTACCAAGCTTATTTTTATACAACTTATCCCACTGCTAATGACCCCACTGCGATCTGCACACACACACGGTGTGTCCACCCCCGAGTTATTTTGACCATACTTCGCCACTCTGGCACAGCCGGGGGTTTATAACCGTGCCCCTTGGTATTATTAATGGCAGTGTTCCGAAAACACAAAATGCCAATTCAGATAATAACAATTCTGCTGGTCGTGCAATCATTATACACCGCGCGGTAATAGACGGCGCAGGCCCACGCAGTGCGTTGGAAGAAACAACACCACCACCAACAGCCTTGCCGCATTGTTAACTAGCACACGCAACGCATCGACGAGGAGAGCGACCGCCGGCGACGAAGACCTTTGAAGAAGTGCGCCGCGAGCGCGAGAAGCAGCGTCCACATGGCGCCTCGCCGCCCTTCACCACCGCTCGATGTGACCCGGAAGCTGTCCCAGCAGCAGCCGCGGCAGCAACTTCCGGGTTAAATAATTAAAAAAATTATAAAACAAAAACTAAAAATGTTTATTTGATGGATGGCGATGTACGAAGTTTGTGTTATTTTGTAAATTAAGCAAAGAGATAATTTTTAGTGGGTAAATCTGCGGGGGGTGGAGGGGGGTTGAGGGGCGGGGTGAGACTCCCCCCCCCCCGGCCACGCGCGCTCTCCCGCCACGCCGGCCTCGCTCGCCGCACTCGCGACTTTCGCAGCGCAACTCGCGACTTTCGCAGCGAAACTTACAACACACTCGTCTTCGTCTTCATTCAACAACGCGAGCAGGACGCGACTCGTAAGTTTACACTTGAGGAAATGTCCTGCCGGTGATTTTTTTGTCGGAATGTTTTTTTTTTACCTCAGAAGCGGAGACCGAAGCCTGCGCTAGGCCGCGCGTGAAGTTAAAGAAACACGCTTTTTTTTTTTTAAAACCCACGCGTTTAGCACTGCTTAATCAAATATAATACTATTGGTGTGTCTTTAGTCCTGGGCAACGTTGTACAATGTGCATTTGTTATTGTTTGAATTCGCTGCATTGTGATTATTATCGGTTTGAATAACCGATTAACGCGTTAATTTGTCAAACGTTGCCTGAACGGTATAAGTGGCTTTTACCACATACACATCTTATAACTGATCTGGAATATCACCCAATAAAGCGGTGGTATATCTTGATATACTATATTGTAATCGCCCACTGCGGTGGTGCGTCACGTGCGGCGGTGACTTTTAGTAACTTCGTATCCCGACAAGGCCTTCGACTTCATCGTGATGTGCTCAGCCTGTGAATGTTGTGGATTTCCTGTCCAACACACAACCGGTTAGTGCTGTACAAGTAACGAATTGGCACCTTCTGTTTACTTGACAAACCTTACTCAACTGAGTCTTTGGACTTTTGCTTAAGGACGGTGCTGCCACATTGTAATGTTGCATCCCTGTTGAAGTTTTAACATTTAGGGTAGTATTTAAAGTATTATCAACCCTGTAGCGTTACCTTGTACAAACTCATCGGGGGGCCATGACATAGTGATCATTAAACGAACGTTTAGTTAATATTAAGTTCTTAAACAGAATAAGTAACGATACGGTCTGCATTCTGCTCGAGCGCTAACCCCATGTGTATTTGAGGAATGCTGTCGTCACCGTGTTAAATATTGTACCAATATCTTTTGGACTACAGTGTACTGGACTGCATATTAATTTCGAAGGGAGTGTGGGGCGGCTGAGTCTGCAGCAGCGAGGGGGGGGTCGGCCCTCTCCAGCTTCTAAGATGTCACAGGCGTCGGTATGATAATTGCCACATACCTGGAAGTTTATGCAGTTTTTTGGCTCGGAGATTTGACATGCCCCTTTGGTGTCCCTCTCAGAGCCATCATGCCGAAGGTTAAGTCCAAGAACATGGGCCTGGAGACGGTGAAGTTGGATCCCGCGGGGTCAGTGCGGCTCCTGGAAGAGAAGGTCCGGCAGAAGCACAGGAGCCGGCTCGTGCTGGGCCAGCGGGAGGAGGAAGAGCGCCGGCTGGAGCATCTGGTGCTGGGAGGGCAGGACGATTTCATACACAAGCTGGCGTCCACGCAGCCTCTCAAGGTGCCCTCTTGGTGCATTTTGAGAGCAGGAGATGTGGCTCTGCCACTCCCTTCTGTGTGGCACCTGGAAGTCTCGTCACCAAGTCTCTCCGTGTAGCTTCTGCGCGAATGAGTTCTATTCGAATAAAACAAATTTAGACAAATGTTCATAATTGATAGGCATCTGCATTAGCCAATGCTTGTTGTGGTGTGTCTTATAATTATCAAGCTGTGCGTCTTTTTGGAGCATCTTACAATCTGGAGAGTACGGTAGTCGTAGTGCACATGATCAGAGGTTTTTAGTTTAAGTGACGAGCACCTACATGAAATGATTTACAACTGATTTAAATGCTTGTGCGATGCAGCTCTCAACCGCTGCATCAGACTCCAGCGATGACGAAGAGGTGGCTGATGAGAAGCATCAGGTGGAGAAGCAGCCTGTCTGGGAGGACGAGGACGACGCTGACAACGCCAATGAGTTGTGAGTCTTCGTCGGTTGATGCCGAACTGTACAATGTCACACATATGAATAGCCGCCCACACTCAATGCGATATTTTTGCACAGTGTAATTGTTATATTCTACAGGAAGATGTTCACATATTCGACTTTTCCTATTTTATTTTCAGTTTTCAATGTTAACATTTTCTGCATCCTATTTTGTGTTTTTATAACTTAAAGATATGTTGTCTTGCTGTCTTGAAAAAAACCCCGTGTTTTATGCTTCACAGGGTGGACATGAAGCACCAGTACCGCAGGGAGTTTGTGCGCCACGTGGACGAGAAGACGCTGCCCAGGGCCAAGCTGCAGCAGCGACTCAAATCCGAGTGGGTGCACGTCACGTGTACACCACACGTGCGTTGCGTGTGTCGTGAGTCTTGTCCTGTGTGCGTTTTGCGTGAGCACGTGTGGCGCATGGTGCTCGCGTTCGTACTGTGTGAGCGTCGCACTAGATGGTGGAGTGATGAGATCAGCTCATGTGCCGAAGCCGCATGGGTCTCACGTCACGGGGCTGTGAGGGATATAGACAGTGTAGGGAGATCTTTATCTCATAGTGAATAGGCAATGCCTGATGGAGATGATAAAATACGATGGAAATTATTAGCGTTTGAGATCCCACAGTTTTTCGCCATCTGCCGCAGCTGAGCAACTGTGAGCACGACGTCTCTGCTGCTTGTGCCGGTTTGCGGTGCGCTCAGGTTCGAGAAGGCTATGGGCGGCGTTCCCGATTGGGCTGACCTGTCCCGCGTCAAGAAGAAACGCCAGGCGAAGCACGACAGCGGCGATGAGCAAGAAGAAGATGACGGTGAGGACGACCTTCTCACCAGGACCGGGAACTACCTCGCATCCTCGGAGAGCCTCCCCAAGGGCATTCTACGGGTGAGGGCCCAACGCGCGCCATGTTTGGGCAGTGTGACGTAGCAGCTCCTACGATATGGTTCAGGTTGAACTGCATGTTGTTTGGCACGATGTCCGCTGTTTCGCTTCACTTGCTGGGAGTTCTTCTAAGGAACCGAATAAAATTATTTCCTGAAGAAGAAGCGCCGGAAGTCACGCCGAGCATCACGCGGTAGAGCTAGAAAACACTTTCGATAGCCCACAGCACAATCGTGAAATCCACGTAGTTAGAGTATAACTTTGCCTTTTGAAACATGTTGGTTCAACCGTTCACCCAATCGATGAGTTTTACGAGTGTATCTTTATTGCTCATGGATTGATAAATACCCACGAAAGAGAAGTCGTGCCGATGAGTTTTTGCCTGGTGTAAGTAAAGGAACCGGTTTTGAGTATCCGATTGTCGACTATTTCACCCTTTGGTCTACCACTAGATGAAGAACTGCATCGCAGCAAACCAGCAGCGCACGTCGGATGGTCGCCTCACCTCCGTGCAGTTCCACCCCAGTGCGGCCGTGATCCTCACCGCCGGACTGGACAGGTCGCTCTCCCTCTTCCAGGTGCTGCATCAACTCCCACGGTCACCATTCATGTGAACTTCACTTTCTGATTCCTCCATCCACCTTTATAGGGAACTGGGATGACTCTTCCACACCTGCCAACCCATTTATACTGCTGGGTGGTCAGGTGCAGTGGGGGGCGGGGATTTGAGAAACTTGCACCATTGTTTTAGCTGCCGTGCCGGAAGGACAAATCATATTTGTGACCTCTGCGTTACCAGCCCATTGTGTGCTAACCATTACTCCAGTGCATGAATCCCAATGTTATCATGAACTGAAACCATATTGGCAAAGTATGAATCATTGGTTTTTAAGGCTTAACTTTTTGAATAAGTAATTGGACATCAAGTAGTCACATGTGGAGTTGTCACATGTCATGCTTGAACACGATTTGCTTCAGGTGGATGGTCATACCAACCCGAAAATCCAGAGTGTGTTCCTGGACCGGTTCCCGGTGTACCGCGCGAGGTTCTCCGCCGACGGGGAGAAGGTGATCGCGACCGGAATCCGCAGCAAGCCCTTCTACGTGTACGACATGATCGCCGGCAAGATCACGCCCATCCTCGCCATCCGCGGTGAGCACGCCTCTCCCGCCGCACCTCTCCTCTGTTTCTATCGCTCGGCTACGTGAACTCATCGCCTCTCGATTGGCTGGTTTACGAGTAGAACAACTTGTGTGTAGTCCTCAGTGGCAGACATGCTGTCACGTGATGAGTCTGCCGCTCATCTGAACGTGCGGTCGGTTGTCAGAACATGTAGACAGATGGGGGTTATTTATATGGTTGTTTATCTATATCAGTTGTTCCCAGCCTGTGGCCTGTCGACCATTGGTGCCCTTCAAGGCTGTGGGAAGTGGTCTGCTAAACTGTTACAGGGCCTGCGGTTTTAGAGTGGTTTTACTTGGTGCACAGTGGTCCATGAACATTTGTTGCGGGTTGAAAGCGGTGTGCGTGTAAAGGTTGAAAACCATCGGGGTGTTTCGTCAATCTAGAGAGGTTAGCCAGATGGGTTGGGGGCATACGGTTGACTGATGAAGACTGTGGTTGTACGAGTGAGGATGTGAGTGGTCGTACTTGGACACTCAACTGGTCGCTCTGTCCAACTCTGCAGGCTTGGAGGAGAAATGCATAAAGCGTTTTGAACTCTCTCCCGACGGACGGTTCATGATGGTGTTGGGGACATCGGGAGTTCAGCACCTAATCAGTCTGAAGGTAATGAGTACTCCGTGTTTGTGTTTCCATTGACCCACGGCACTTTGAAAGCTGTACGTAATGGCATGCTTTTGCGTTCAATCTTGTTATATTTTTTCCAATAAATACATTTGGTTTACGGAATATGATATTTTATACAAATATTCTGAAGAATATGTAAAAGGCAACGTATGGTTGTGCGTATGCATTCTTTTGCACTTGTGGATATTCACCCGTGCGTGCGTGCGTGCGTGCGTGTCACAGGCCAACGAGCTGGTGGGAAGCATGAAGGTGAACGGGCAGGCCAACGCCGCCACCTTTTCCGCCGACGGAAAGAACGTTTACACCACAACAGGTGAGGAGGCAGGGCCACGTGCTCGCGCGACTAGTTTAATCGTCATTATAGTGGAAGTTGAACTAACCGTGCCACCTGGGGCTGCTTGCAGACGAGGGCCAGGTGTACGTGTGGGACGTGGACAGTAGGCGTTGCGTCAACCGCTTCACGGACGACGGCTGCGTCAACGGCTCGAGCATCGCCGCCTCTCCCGACGGCCGCTACCTCGCCTGCGGGTGGGAACCTTCTCCTTGCACTCGCGGATGCAACGTTACGCTCCAGAGCCCACGGCTGTTGTCGACCGACCGAGTGCCTGGCCCCAATTTCTTTATTCGACGACGATGCCTCTTTTTCACTGTGCAACGGAGCCGCACAGCTGATGTTGCGCACAATGAACGAGTCGAGATAACCGTAGATGACGCGGTCACTCCTTGTCCGCTGCGTGTGATCTTTATATACAGCTCGTTAGCAGCACCCCTGGCCCTGCTGCATCCCGAGCCACATTCAGATGTTTTACGAGGCCAGCGAATCGCTGTTCGGTTCTGGCTCGGCACGGCAAAGAGCCGGTGTAAAACCCACCCTTTCCGTGAGGGTCCTGCGCTAGCTTGGTGTGCCAGTGGAAAAGGGGTATTCGTCTGGATGCACACACAAACTGTCTGTACCCAGCTACGATTGTACGTGGAGAACGGCGCAATACCGAGCCGAGTTTCTACAACGCGTCTTGCCGTGCGCGCAGGTCCGTGAGCGGCGTGGTGAACCTGTACACGTGCGACGAGTGCCACTCCAAGCCCAACCCCGCACCCCTCAAGGCCCTCATGAACCTTGTCACCCCGGCAACGAGCCTGGCCTTCAACTCCACCTCCGAGATCCTCGCCATGGCGTCCAATGCGGCCAACGAGGCTGCGAGACTGGTACGTGCCGCTGTCCAGCGGCAGCTCCCGATAACCCACGGGGGGGGGGGGGGGAGGGGTGTGTGTGAGGGAGGGAGTATTAACCAGAGTGGCCGTTGGGCTCGAACCTCATACGTTTGCAACAAGTGGCAAATGCACTTGTCGGTCAGCCGTGTCTGGAGCCTCCATGACAGACCTTACCTTAACAACGAGCACCCGATGTGCTGTCAGTGTGATTTCAAGGAGAGACTCGTGTGGGCTGGCTCATTCCCTGCTGTGTGTGCTGCACCAGACGTATGTATGTACGTATGTGTTTAACTTTTCCACCGTACGTAGCCGACCGTGCTAATCGGAGGTGCAGGGGAAGGACAACAAACTTAAACAAAAAGTAGTTCTAAAGAAATTGGTTTTCAGTCGAGATTTAAGAGTGCATAGCGCCAGTGGTTTCCTAATATTGGAAGAGCATTCCAGACGGCCCCAGAAGCACGATGTGGTGACAGTCTTGTGTGCGATGGCTAGCCAAATGCTGCTGCTGCTGCTGCGAGGATGATCAGAGTTCGGCTGATGGTTTATGCTCCTTGACGAGCTCGGCATGGTATTGTGGTTAATTTGTGGCAAGCACTGTGTGTGTAGTGAGTGCAACCTTACATTATAATGTATTCGTTGGGCAACTGGAAGCCAGTGCAACTGTGAATCTGGCTAAGGGGCGTTTGTGCGTCTCCATTGTGCCCAGGTCCACGTCCCGTCCCAGTCGGTGTTCTCCAACTTCCCCGTATTTCGCCGCAAGACGATTTACCTTGCGCAGACGATGGCCTTCTCGCCACACAGCGGCTTCCTCTCGATCGCAAATAACAAGGGCTTGGCGCTGCTGTACAGGTGAGGGCTCGAAGACATGCAGAAACCCGTGCGTGAGCGGAACGTATTCGTGAGCGTCCAGGAGTCAGCAGGTGGATGCTCATGTGCTGTCTCTGTGTCTTGAAATGGAAATCCACAAGGTGATACCTTCACCTCGGCTGCCAATGACTGCCCAGGAAAACCCATCGCATTACATTTGTTTCTGCACTTAATTTCGTTCGATTCCGTCTCTGGAATGATCGGTTTGGCTGTCATGTGACAGACATTTAAATTGTAGCAGGATGGATGGGAAAGTGCTGCTGTGGTGTGGCAAAAAGGGTCACCTGAAGGTATTTCAGAAGCAGTTCTGTGACATCTCCTTCAGTGGACCATTCTGTAACATGGGGTTAGTCGCTGCTTTGCAAGAGTTCTGAATGTTGAGACCGATAGAAACATTGGGATGGAATCTGGTGGAAAAACTAACATTGCAATGCTTATTTAAAAGTAGTAAGCGCATAGTGATGTAATGACATGTTTTAACGAAGAATGTATTTTGTCTTGTTTAGGTTAAAACATTATTCAGACTTCTAAGAAGACCTGCTGCACGTCCAGGTTTGTCCTCAGTCTCAAGTCATATGGATCGATTGAATGCAGTGCTCGACTGTGGAGGATTACTGAAGGGGACTCCCTGCTCCAAAGTTAACTTGAACAATTAACTACTTCGCCATTTTACAAATATAGTCCATGGCCTTTCTATAGCCAAAATAAATTACATTTGCCTCCAAAAACGATATTTCAGTCTGTTTTGCAAAAAAATAATATATTTGCGTTTGTGCGTGGGACATCAGCATTCCCATACCAAGGGGCATGAGCAATTATTGTCCTGAATATTCACCTTAAGTACTGTCAGTGCGCAGTTTTCATGACGTAATTTTCACACTTTGAATTACCATGTGTTTTTGTTAAGGTATTGGAGATGACACTGATTCTCACTGAAGCTGTGTTGAAAATTTGTTTTGTGTTTCCCTCCTAAGATGAACGAAGACTGAAAGATGGGGGGACGTTTTATGCGCTCACGGGAGTCTTGTATAAAAAGGACCTCAATAAACCTGTTTGCAGAAGCTTGATGTTTGTGAATTGTTAAAGACTCATATTTTTTTAATTCCTTTTCAAACGTTTTTATATTGTACATACAGTGCAACATCAAATCTACTTTACAGTTGTAACCCAACCTTGCACTAAAACGAAAACCTATTTGTCTGTAATGCGTACATCCTGAATGTATGAAACCCGCATCCGTGATTGATGGTGCATGCCCATAATATTGTTCAGGCAGGTAGCTCTGCCACTTGTAATGTGTTCTCTCCTTGTCTGAAGCGTGCGCCCAGCTTTGGTTGCCCTAATAAAGATTGCGCGAGATTGCTTCCACGCGATCCTCAAGAGTTTTCAATAATGTTGTATTATGTACCGAGCGTGCCATTCATCAAATCAGACAGGCCCGGGGCGATGAGAGAGAGGGCGAGGCGGGAGTTCTATTGCTCTCTCGCCAGGTACCCCCCACCCACCCCACTGTTCAGCAGCCTCGGTGTGCACCCAGGAGCAAGTTTTATTTAAAATCTTCCCATGTATTTTGCAAAACACAATTGTGAGCGTCGTTGTGTAGAATTTAACAAAAAATACGCATATCTGCCCCTCTACGTAAAATGTTAGTTTTTGCAAATCCCATCGGCCATGGTGTGGGAGTACATGATTTCAAGTTTGCTTGTGTTGAATTAATGCTGCTGAAATTGTACACTCCCAGAACGTTGTCAGATTGGATGTGTAAACACGAATATTTTGTGGAGGGACCTATGTGTGAAGGATGGGAATGGCTGTACTGTCGAATGCATCTATACAGAGATGGTTATTGCAAACTTTCCAATTAAATATATTTTATTTGGCAGTGATGTTTTTTTCTCACAATTGTCAATATGGTTGGTATTCAAGCAAAGACCATTTATATTACACAATTCACTCATGTTTAATAAATTAACACAAATAGAAAGCTTCAAAATGCTTGTCGCATGCTTTACCCAAAGGAAGTAAAACACCCAGAAAAACAAACTCACAAGGGAAAGTTCTGCTGCCATTTTATTCACCGGTGTAAAGGCAAGTTACAGATCACAACAGCAGCGTTACATTTCAATGTATACCATTGGCATCTCACTTCTTGGGATAATTTTGTATTAAAAATATTTCTGCTGCTCTTGCTAATGTTTTCGGTATGCATATACATCTATGTACACCACTGCCTGACAGAAGCCAGATTTGAAACTAAATGAGTTAAGCCTAAACACCCACTGGAGCGCTGAAAATTGATTGTTTAATTGAGTCATTTACCTGAGGCCACTCCAAAAATCAATGACTACAGGCAAACTGAAGTACAATCGCCATCAGGCACAAGAGACGGTAATTGCCGATGGCAATTCGATGGGACTCAGTCCCATATCCAAAGTCAAAAAAATAAATCTTGCATTAGTCTGCTCGTATTACAGGGCTTGTAGCCACTGGTAGCAATGTGTTTACTGGGAATGCATGTGCCCTGCACAATGTAACTTGCAATGCGTGCTTGTTACGACGACTTCAAAATGTTTGATTTAATTCGTGCGAGACGCGTGCCAGTCAATCGTCCGTAATGAACATAATTCAAAGCTGCTTTTAACGATTTAACACTTCAGGTTGCCTAAGTTAAATGTAGGGGGGTTTGGAAGTGAACTGGGGTTATTTAGGAGTGTAGCAATTCACCCTTCTGCATGACCACCCAATCCCCAATGCGATTTGATAAATCGTCACAACTCAGATTTGTGACCTGTGTATCAGCTGCCATTAAGGGGTCCCCCCCCCCCTCAGGTAAAAATTGTGCTCCCGAGACATTTCGTTACATTGAGCGCCAAGTTAACTATTTTTTTGTGATTAGGGCGTGCGTCGTCATTTTCAAAATGAACGCATCGTTACACCCCTAGCGTAATCGTGATTGCAGAAAACGATTGCTTCCGTTGGAAACAAGGTGGGTGGTGTTGTGGATACTTTGCCCGGACGGCTGGAATTTACTGGGCAGCGCAATCGGCACGTTCTTTAGTTTCTTGCGACTCTTACGAGCTGTTGGCGTGCAAAGTCGGCACTTGAGTGACGCGTCGACCACTAATGCAGTGATTTTGCGGCACCGCGACAAAGACGTTGCCGGCGACCCGCGATCCCACCGCCTTTGTGCCACGTACGCGACCACAGCGCAGCAAAATCGCGGTCAGATGCTGGACAGCGTTTGCAGCAGAGAGTTGCGCGCTGGCTCGCACTGCTCCAGGATTTTGTTTGTCCTGTGATGGGGGGGAGGGGTAACAAACGTGTTTAGTACGACTGGCACGGCTCATTGCCAAGGTTTGTGCCATTGTTTCTCTGTATTGGTGCAATCTTTCTCAGCGATATGAAAGAACAATGGTGCAATGTAAGTGACTTAAAATGTAGAAAAATCTTTAGTGGCTTGTACAAGGTTTTATGTTTTATTTTACAATGTCTAGTGTCATCCATGTATAGATACCCCACTAAAAATAGGAAATTAGAGAAAATAAAATTTGATTTTAAAACTTCAAGTCTCCCACCAATGTCAAGACACGTATCAAACAGTTGAACTCGACTTCTGTAAGACACGGAGCCGTCGCTTGCCCAATATGAAATCGGCTGTTGAGAAGAGAGTCTCGTTAGAAATGGGCGGGGTGTATCTCGGCCTGGATGACCCGAACCGCTTGGCAAGAATGTAACGGGCGACGTGGGAGTGCGCGAGGGGGCTCACTTTGACATGAACACGATGAGGATGGGCAGCAGCGAGCGCGGGAAGTACTGCTGCTTGACCACGTGCTCCAGCGTCGCCAGCGGCCCTTGGAGATTCGAAACGGGCTTCACTTTCTCCTCGCTCTGATTCGCCATGACGGGACGCACGCACAACACAAAGCCGTTTGAGGGCAATCATCACCGACATAACTTGGTTTTTAGCAACTGCGGCAGCTTACAACGGTATGCATGTAGAAATTATTTGGCACTGTACGTAGCCAACCGTGCTAATCGGAGGTCCAGGGGAAGGACAACAAACTAAACACAAAAAGCAGTTGTCAAGAATCTATTTTTTGTGAGCCAATCTGATCAATTAAAGGTTTGTTTTTGTCACGCATATTTTATGGTGTACAGAATCCAAACTCAAGTCGTCCATGGCCTCTGTATGGTTGCGATGCGACCATCTCCTGTTATGCTACGGTCCCTGTTTTGCTAAACAGTGATTTCAGGAAGGATAGCGACGCGGTGAGCCAGTCAATAAATGCCCAAGCTCTACGCTCTTCTGCATATGAAGGTGTTACGACCAATGAATTAATTATATGAAGGTGTTATCAACTAATAATCATTTGCACGTGCTAATAAATTGGAGCACTCTTGAGAAAACCCAGGTGGTGCAAGGGAGAAACGCTATATTCCCAAACAGGCGGGTGGGAATCCACATGTTTGCTGTACTCCATTCTGACGAGTCGGGGTTAAGACACCTCAATGCCTGAGCTGTCTTATTTTATGAATAAGATGGTTGTGAAATAACACAATTAAAAGTTACACAACTAGCAACATGCTTCCTGCATCACAACTTAAAGCCCTCGGCTATTGTAGTGAATTAAATTATTTAACGTGCAACTGACAGCATGCGCATTATAAGCGTTATCGACTGTAAAATCGCAATGATTGGGAAACATTGCAGGCTTATGTTAAGGCCACTGCAGTTCAATAACTTTCATAATCTTTATTTATACTGGAGGTACAGAGCAGCATTAAAACAATGTTACAAATGCAAAACAGACAGTTATAGGAAACCGATATTGCAATAATCGTCTTAGTGAATATGTAAATTGTATCTACAAAATTAAGTGTGCAATCTGCCCGTGGTCTGATTCGGAAATTGCTCTCCTGGTTGGCCACGAGGGGGAGTAGCCAGCACATTTGTGAATCTCGGGACATGCAAATGGCAACATGCTGCAGCAACTATTGGCCAGTGAGCGTCGCTGGTGCTGTTAAAATGCCCCTTTCGTCGCCTTTCGCTTCGAGGCTCGCAAGCCAACTGAAAACCAATCACAGCTTCTGGATAGCGCCACAATGGAGCCGAGTGTTGATTGTTTCTAGAGATAAATCTGCAGCCTTGCAACCGTTCATGCCACTGCCAGTGTCAGGGACCCTAAGAGAGGCAGCTCAAGAGCCCGTGGAGAGAGTATCTTGGCCTACTCTTTCACAGTGCTGGATTACAGGTGTGCACCACCACCACCAACAACGGTGTGTCGTAAAAACAAATCGTATCTGCAGCGTTTCCGCAGCGTTCCGTTTGTGTTCTTGCGGATCACCAGGGGTCCATGTCCCACAGGTTGGGAACCACTTCTAGAGGATGCTGCTCGACTTATCTGGATGATGCACCACTCTCTTGAGTGTTCCAAAAGAAAGGTCTTCCTCAGAGGGGCATGACAATCACAATTAGAATGTTCTAAAATGATAACTGTCAAGCCCTTATCAGTGCCTATCTTATTACAGGCCAATTCAGACCTAATTAGTCAACCCGGTTCACTTATAAAACTCAACGTTCATCCTACAGTCCCATCACAAGGGATAAGCACAGACAAAACATTTTTTGCCCGTATTGAAACCGCTATACGCCATATGGGCCTAAAAACTCTATTTCCCTGCACAAGAATACGGGTAAACCGTACGGGTTGACAGCGATGTGAAATGTACAAAAAAAGCCCCGAATTCTGCCGTTTACCTTAATCAGGCCCAGGTGGATCAGCAGCGACGATATGAAGGCTTGCTGGAAGTTCGCCATTTGAAAGGCCTTTTGCAGCAGGGCATCTGCAACAGGATGCTCAATTACCTGCCGCTTTGTGTCCATAATGCATAGCAAGACAATAATATACGCGTGCAAAATGCGACAGCACGCGCTGCAGCGAGGTTGATTACGGGAGCGCGATGCAGGAATCAGTGGGGTAGTTCTCGTACATGAGGGTGATGCCGCAAGTTGATGAATAATAATGACTTATTTACCACTGAGGAAAACTACGCCAAAGACTCTTTTTCAAGAGGTTCCTGCATTGGGATGTTTGACCAACACCAACGACACTCTGCGTCCGTGTATCTGTGCGAGGAGACTGGAGAACCCCTCCTGGACTTCACTTTCTGGCACGGTTGCAACTCACTTTGCTCAGCCGGTCTCAGCCGCTGAGGTCGCGACGCGTTTCTTCTCGTTCCTGTGGCCCCCTTTCGCTGTATTGTGCACCGATGGTCACTTTGCGGGCGATATCGGCACGTAAAACTAAAGATTGATGGACATCTGTGAAAAAGGGGTTTCGTGTAGCTCGTCGGATTCCACCAGTCTAAATACAAGATTCGGATTCCAAAATAATTCTGAACCGGGAGTTAAAACGAGAGAAGAGGCGGACTTGGTTGTAGCGCGGCGCGACAACCCACCGGCGCTCTCGAAGACGGCGCACTGCACCACCGTCTCGGGTTTGTAGACGCTGGACAGCTTGAGGAACGTCTCCACCACCTTGTCCGGGTTGTGGACGTCCTCCTGCGAAAGAGCAGCGCGACCCTTCACCCGCCGTGACCACACCACACGGGGCATCGGTCAGCGTGGGGGAACGTGCCGAGCGAGCGAGGTGACTGCCAGCAAGAGATATTATTTTTTCTATTATTATTACCATGGAGATATTATTTTTGAAGGCTAAGGTGATGCTGCAATTCAAAAGGGAGGGGAAGGCCGTAGCAGCTGTTTTAGATGTAGTTATCTTCACCAAAGAGACAAAGTCTGAGGGACTTGATATACAGTATTAATATTTTTTCCAAACTGGGCATTGGTTAAAAAACGTATGCCTGCGCTTAATACGAAGTGCCTATCCACTCTCACGAGAGGCCCCGCTTAAAGCCAAGAGGTCAATCGCGACTTCTGAAAGTCTCCTGCCGCCCAGCGAGATGCTCTCCCGGCTTCGCCGCAGGTCCAACCGTCCCCGCAAGGAGGCACGTGGCCCACTCGGGGGGATCGAGGCGGCCGTCGAGCTCACCTCCACCGACTGCAGCAGCAGCGCCGAGCGCTGGGGCCCCAGGCTCACGAGCTTCTCCGGGGAGGGGAACGTCAGGAAGGCCGAGGCGTCGGGTCGGGCTGCCACCTGAACGAGAGAGACGCACGCTGGGCCACGCACATTGGGGGGGGGGGGGGTCACGTGGCCGGGCGCTCGAGAGAAGGCGTAGGCTCGGTCCGCCCAGGGCCCAGCCACACGGGGGGTGCCCCAGCCACACGGAGCTGCACCTCGTGACACGGAGCTGCACCTCGTGACACGGAGCTGCACCTCGTGACACGTGCGCGCTGAGATCGTTGCTCGAAAATTGGATTGCATCTCTCGAGCCGCCGTGGCACTTAGCGAGAGGTGCCCCCCCCTCTCTCCTGTCTCATCAGCACTCGGGAGAAATGGGGTTTTAATGTAGTGGCCGATGAGATACGTGCCCAATTACTTTTGAAAAGAAAAAAAATCAAATGAGTAAATAAATTATACATCAGTGGGATTGCCGACAGAGTGCAGGTCCCACAAGGTCAGGTTTTGTTAACACGTCAGTGCCTTTTGAAGCCAATATTGAAATGCACCATTACATTTTTTTATCATGTGTAGTTTTGAAGTTCTTATTTATTCATGTATTTATTTAAAATATGCACGGTTAGCATGGGAGGCAAAGTGTTAAGACAACTGGAGATGTTAAAACAAATAACATCTCACGGAGAGCAAAACAGAGCATCTGCCACTCAGTGCAACAAAATTAAACCCATGTGACAACACCAGCAGCACCGCCGAGCTATTAAAAGAAAGATCACAAACGCATTTTAACCAGGCCTGCAAAGAAGAATCATGACCCGACGATGCAAGCGAATGCCTCAAATGAACGGTGTTTATTCACGGGCACCGCGTTCGCTCCGCGAGACCTGCGCGGCGGAGGCCCAGCCGCCGGCGTTGGCAGCAAGGCCACGAGAAGTGGAATAAAAACGGAAGTGCGCGTGAAGTTTACATTTTTATAATTTTATTTTCGCTAAAGAAAAACTGAAGAGGGGAAGAAAAAAGTCAGTGCAATGCCCCACATTCTTGATTAAAACAGATGAACCAACGGAATGTAATAAGTCAAACCAAAGGGAGAAGGCCCTGCAAGCTCATATCCAGTACTGTTTGGAGGCTGCAATGCACGTACCACTTCTTTGTGAAGCAAGGCATTGTGCAACGTTCATCTCCGTCGACCGTCTTAACAGCACGCGATTTGGCACACGGCAAAGCTTTTTCGCCTAACCACTGCTGGTGGCGGGCAACCGGCAAGTGTCGGCTCGTGGTGCAGCCAAAGCACAACGCTGCATCACTCAAGACCTGACAATGGAGCCGCCGCAATGTTTGCCCCGGACGCACCCGACGTGGAAGCGAGCGGAACGTGTGGCCACTGGCATGACGCGACACCAGCACAGCTGCGACGCGCATCTCAACATCGCAGCTTTCGATCGGACAGCAAACGCTGAGCCCCGTTGCCCGCGGAAACGTCGTCGGCAATGCGGAGCGGGCAACGGACAGTGTCCGCGGGTGAACGCCACCCGCGGAGCTGACGCCGGTTTTAAAGTTACACGGCACCGGTGCTCCAATCACGAGCGGCAGAGGCACGGGGTTCGTGGCGCACACTGCACACTGTCGCTAAACCCCGGTAAAGCGGTTTATTGTTGTCATTAGACCTAAAGGGCAAATCAATTACACTGCACTGGGTCTCCTAAAATGCAAACGAACATTCATAATTAATTATTTTAAGGAACGTGCAGAGCAGAGGCCGATTGTGACAGAGGATAATGTGATCCGCACACTTTTACATTTAATAATTTTAGGCGAGGCGTGCTTTACTTATTTTAGCGAGGGTTTTTAAGGTTTAAAAAAAATGCGTGGGGCTGCTGCTGGTCACGGGCTCTCTGACAGATCTGGCCTGCCATTGCACGGCTGCCAGCCTGCAATCCTCAAAAGACGCAACAGCGTGCGCGCACACACACACACCGAGGAATAGATTCGCGAGTGACAGGTCTTGGCCAATCCAGCTGTGCTCTGTTCAAACATCCCACCGTGGTCTAACGCTTGCTCAGTGTAACAGTCATTTCCAGTGCACCTTCTTCCCCTCGTATCGATTACCGCTAGAAAAATATATCGACCGCAAATTTAAACACCGCTTCCAAAACGACAATATCCTTCCGAAACATTCCAAATGGGTTATAAAAATCACGTGTACCAATGACAATTTGTAAACATGAGTCGCAAAATTAGGGTGCTTTAAGAGGGCCTGCAGACCAATCATACACGAGAGTATTTGTTACCTCGCTGGGTTTGCCAAGCCACGGAATACACAAAGCGGAGGGTGCGCCCACTGGTTGTTTTGCTGTTGGCGCTTCTCGCTGGGATTGCGAACAAAACAACGCGATTGTAAACGTCCGCCGCCGGCTGCAACGCGCAGTGACCCCACCGACTTCGATAGAGAACGGATTTCGAGACTATAGCTGCCCCGGGACGGTGGTTTCTCTTTTGTTGTTGAAATAATATTTGGAGGCAAATTTGTGCTAAAAAATATTTCGATTTGGCCTCTCGTTCTGCCCACTCGCATTACCTACCGTCTGTTACCCGCCGTTCTTAACAATATTAAATAAATAAACACCTGCATAAGAATGCCCCACAAGAACAATTTTAACATGTATTCCAAATGGTGCATTTCCAAAAAATACACGTGAAAAGCAATCCATTTGTCGAGGAATGTTAATGTAAAACATATTTTGAATGCCATATTTAAAATGCTTACGAGGTATATATCTTTTTTGAAGGTATTGAATGAACAAAACGTTCATTAACCAATGCCCGTGTCATTGAATATTTTGGCACCAACGACTGCAGCCTATCCTGACAGCACAATTTCCTTGCATCCCATCATTGGCCATCCACCCAATAAAAGCAAGGCTGTACCGGCTCATTCTGAACAAGGCCCCCACTTAGTACCACCGTTCCTGGAATTGTGCGGCATTGACCGTAAAAGACAACAAAATTATCGTAACAAAGATTATGATTCTTCTTTGGAATTTAAGCGCAAGGTCCCCCCCGACGTTTGGCGGAGCAGATGCCACTGTGCATATGAACGGCTAGGGAACCGTTCAGACACGCTTGTGGGGTCTCTCAAAGTCAAACCGACGTTCCCACGCACGGTATAAACGCACATTTTGCCGTGATGCGATGCGGAACTGGGATTCTATGCGTCCCAGTGGGAGTCAAGGATTTCCCTTAGGTTGGCTTGGCACACTTTTTAAAGGGGAGAAAGGATATCTTAAGCACATTAACATCTCTTATGGTCTATAATCACAGTAAGGAGAGTTGTATATAGGACTTAAGGATTCGTGTACTTCTGGGAAGGCCGATAATTAACAACAACTCTGGAATGCTACTTCATCACAACGCTCTCCGTCAGGCTTACTACTCGGTCTGTTTCTTACCTGTGCATCTGAGTATAATGAGTTCAAGTAAAACAAATCAATGATATTTAAAGCCGTACAAGTCAGTTTCAAAGAGTAGATTAACATACATGCCCTCAATCAAAAATATTATAAATCTTATCAATCCAAAAGTTCAATATTTATTTTTTTACTAAAAAAAGATTAATCCGATTCACCCGAACTTTACGCATCCCCTAAGACGAAACAACCGATCACGTGACCCCACAGCACGACGCGCAGTCACGTGCACGTCACCGATGACCGCCGCTGGGTGGACGAGCGGTCCTCGCCAACGAACCACCACACATCGCTCGCCGCGCAATGAGCCCGCCGAGGATGCACGTGCCAGGTGACTCCGCCTCATCATCAGCCGAGCGCCATCAAATCGGTTTACCCGTATGGCCGAAGCCGCCAAATGCGTTTTTCTCCGACGTTGCTCCGTACACTCCTTGTGTAGCCCGCGCAGACTTTCATTCATTCATTGTCAGCGCTGTCAATTGACTGCACTAAAAGGCCTCCCACCCCCCCACCCAAAACCCCTATGGTCATTGCCCTAAAATCACCTGAATAAGATTAACACGTCTGTGTATTATGCATTAAGAATATTATCACGCACGGTTACTAAGCGTTCGTATATTGTCTAACATTAAGTAAAGAGACGTGTACTTTTGTATGCATGAACTATAAATAAAAAAACAGCTACCAAATCTTAACTTGATGTCTTCAACATATTTTAAATATGCGACCGATATGCAACGCGAGTTTATCGGGACATATCCAAATGCCATTTCACAAGCAGACACGGGCCTCCGCTTGCGTTTGTTTCACTTCCCACATCTCCTCGCGCAGCGCAAGGTCTCACGAGCGTCGCGCAGAAGAGGAGGCGGCCGCCTCAACGGTGGCCACCCAGCAGCCGTCGAGCGCGATGGACGGGGCACAGTTTACGAGCGGAGAGAACGACACGCGCGGGACACCCACGCCAACCGGCGCGCTCCGAGATAGCCGGCTCCAACGGGTGGCTTCCGTATAACCATCGTTGGCCTCATTACTTTGTGACGTGCGCGTTCGCCATCGATTAACCGGCGCTCGTCACGCAGGCGCGTCCGCGAGGAGCTCCGCGTCCGTGCGCGAGGGGGCGCAGCGGCGTCAAACCGCGACACGACGAGGGTCTCTGCACGTCCCGGCGGCACGAACGTCTCGGAGCAAAAGAGGAGCCGGACAACGAAGCGAGAGGTCACCGTCACGTTCCCCCGGGGCACCGCGACGGCCTCACGCGCTGGACCGAGCGTTCGACTTTGTGTGGGCCGGCGCAGAGTGCGTGCGTGCGTGGAACGAGTTTTTGTGAGGTGTGGAACGAGTCGTGAGGTGCGGACACAAAGTTAATGGAGAAGGGGGCACACGTGTGGGTAGTGAGAAAGCACGCCCCCCCCAACCCCCCCCCCCCCCGTTGTGGTGGGCCCCCCGAGGCTGTCTTGTGCAGGGCGACGGTGCAAAGGGCTGCTGCTGCTGCGTCCCTACAACTTGAGCTTGTCTATCTCTACGGCCAACGCGTCCGACGCGTCCAACATCTGTGGGAAGAGCGGGGGGGCGGCACAGTGGGACCCGCATGAGTGAGGGGCTTCGTTACCGCCGAGCACAGCAAAAAAGTTTAAATGACGGAAGCGGGAGAGCGTGGAAGACATCTTTTGGAGTAAATATTAAACTTTTGTTGTTGTTCGCGTCTCCCGAATCCAAATGCCAATTGTAAAAGCGTAACGACACGATAAGAAATGCAGCTGGGGCCCAACACAAGCCACAACACCAACGGCTACCAATCGCCAACTTCTGTGCCACCAAAACCAACATTGGAAATGTAATCGTGACGCTGCTAGAACAGCAGCAGCAGCCAGCCCTCTACATGACAGACAAATCCTCTACTTGACAAGCCAGCCCTCGGCGTGATAGGCCAGCGCTCCTTATTGCCATTCACGACCCACGACATTTCTCTCCTTTAAGATTTCTTGGCTCTAACCATGGCCACTCTGGCAGGGAAAATTAAGTCACCTCGTAGTAAGGGCTTGGGAGACGAGGCCACACGACTGGTGGGTGGGCAGGCGAGGGGGGGTGTTGGGGGGCGATAATCAACGCAGCAACGCGAGCGGGAGGCCTGGCCTTACCTTGGGCGTCAGGGCCACGCCGCGAACCTGCAGCTCCCCATCTCGAGACTCCTCCACGGCCTCGCCGTTCTCCTCCCCCGCCACCTCCTCCTCATCCTCCTCACCCTCCCCTTCTTCCTCCTCCTCCTCCTCACTGCCATCATCCTCCTCCTCGTCTTCGTTGTCGTCCTCGCCATCTTCGTCCCCCTCCGAGCCTTCGTCATCCCTGCAGCAGCAGTGGCACAACGGGGTAAATTCAACTCCCTGTCAACAACTTGTAATTGGCCGCGATCTCTCTTTACTCGGTGAACTTTAAATTCGGGGCCGACGGCTTCAATCGCCGCTCACAGTGGGATGCGCCATGGCCGCTTTGGGGAACGTATGGAGGAGGTTTAATCAACCATGCGCAATCTCCTTCAATGCATAATAATACACAAGTTTTAATAACAACGTTAACATGATAAGTAGATTGGCTCATTACAACCGGAGTGGCAAAAAATGAATGATCCATCATATTAAGCCCGGTTAAGGTCGATGGTCCAATCAACGCACGTTTTATGGTAATTAACATTTTCACGCGAACGTGATGGTGGTCATTTCTCATCAAGAACCTCAGCCGAAGAGTGCCAGGGCCGGCGCTCGGCTTCCGTATCGAACGGCCCGGTGTACACGCTGCTCCCAGCAGGCCATGCGTGGCTCGCCCCGTGAAACAGTATATCCTCCAGTGCACCCCTCCGCATCCCCCAAAACCGACAACTCATTGGCAAATCAATTGGCACAAAGGAGGTTGCGAGGCCAGGCACGGCGGTACGACGCGGAGTGGACGTGCGCCGGGATGCGTACGAGAGCGTGCCCAGCACGTGCTCCTTGTTGATCGTCTCCAACGTCCCTCGCAGTAGCTCGCAGCCCTCTTCGCCAATGCAGTTTCCTGCTCACGCGCGCACACACACACACACAGGGATACACACACACACACAGGGATACACACACACACACACAGGGATACACACACACACACACAGGGATACACACACACACACAGGGATACACACACACACACAGGGATACACACGCACACACACATAGGGATACACACACACACACACACAGGGATACACACACGCACACACACAGGGATATACACGCACACACACACAGGGATACACACGCACACACACACAGGGATACACACACACACAGGGATACACACGCGCACACACAGGGATACACACGCACACACACACAGGGATACACACACACACACACAGGGATACACACGCACACACACACAGGGATACACACACACACACACATAGGGATACACGCACGCTCAGGGACCCGTGTAAGGACCGCCGACAATGTTGCCATTATACCAACGCAACAGCAGGGCCGCTGGTTTTATTCATTATTTACTTAGGAAAGCAAACCTTACTGAGACTCACAACTTTTTTTGGAGAAACCTGCCGAGCTTTTGCATTAGGAGGCGATGATTGCTGTGTACATCCCAACTGAATACGGTAATTTGCGGGTACATTTTTTATTTTTGGATAATTTGGACGACGACGCCGGAATACTGGGAATCGAATTGCGAACCACTGCGACAAGCTGCTAACGCAGTCCCGCTGGACCGTGGCATCGCCAAACCGACGAGAGAGAGAGAGACAGCAGTTTCCCGCAAGCAAGAGCTCTGATATGCCGTGTGCACGAGGGCCCACCGTTCAGATCCAGCGTCTTGAAGAACGACTTTGTCTCGAGCGCCTCGGCCACTTGCATGGCTGCGTCCATGTTGATCTCTCCAAACGCCAGGTTCAGCTCCTGCACGAAAGTCAAGGTTGAGCTCGCTCGCAATTTGGCGACAACAACGGAAACCCTCGCGCGCCCGAGTCACCGCCACACGGCTTTGCACTCCAACAGCAGCAGCAGCAGGGAGAGGCAGGTTGACGATCGCGTAAATCCCCAACAGCCGCACGAATGCACACCAACGTTCTACACACATGCTGGATCATCGTTACGAGAGCCATCGGCGGGTTTTCCACGGGCCAGGCTGACACGCGGACGGACGAAGGGTGCTAATGCACGAGCCCCATTGAACCTTAGCCGGTGCGAGTGTTTTCAAGCCAGCCGGAAAAAAAGACCAATGATCACGCCGGCCGGCGTGACAGTACTCGTCCAACGGCAACGCGAGTGCTCACCTTGATGTGAGGCAGGCCATCCTTGAGAGCCACCGCTATGGCTTTGGCCCCGACCGAGCGCACAAGGCAGTCCCCAAAGTTGATCACCTCCACCTTCTTCAGAACTTTAAGAGCCTGCAGAGTACATTTTTATAAAGTCAAATTGAGTACCAATCCATTAAAAATCTATATTTGTCAATGACTCGCAAACATGCGTCCTTGCAAGCTGCTGAAACTTTCTTGTTGATAGTCTATCCGACAACACAAAATAAAAGAGATTAAACACACGGCTGACCTATGAGAAGTTGAAATTGTATTGAGCCCCCTGTTAATCCGATGCTGAATGAAGGCCTCCTCTTGGGGATTGTGAGTGACCACACTTCACCACAACGCTCGGGTGCGCATTGGTGAATAGACCATTGAAAATAAAATAAACAGTGGAGCGCCCGTGGGCTGCGATGCTCACTTAACATCGCATTCTGCGCTGTTGACCTCCTGTGATAAGACGTCTCCACCGAATGCCCTGCGTCAACGCCGAGATTGCTTTGAAGTTGGCTTGAAATGTTTATAAGTGAGTTTGCTCTTCAAAGTCGCAAGACGTCTGCCAAGGCCAAATGCAATTTCGACCGCGTTACCCCGCTGTGTCATTTCCCAGCGCCGCCCTCTCCCACTCATACAATTTTTCAAACAAATTGGCGACTAAATGAACGACTGAATGAGTGAAGAACAAGGAGGGAGGGAGCCGACTACCTCTGCCATGGAGAGGGCCCCCCTCTCTGTGAAGGTGTTGTCGTTGAGGTTGAGAACACGGAGCTCGGGGTTTTTGGCGAAGGCTTTGGCCAGGGCGGTGATGCCTGCGTGGTTGATGCCGTTTTGGGGGACGTGCACCTCCTCTAGGGAACCCATCGCCTGAAAAAGAAACACGACCACTGCAGCTGAACAACAGCGCCACCACTCCCACCGCGACCCACCCACACCGGTCACGTTACCCAACGATACCGCACGGTCAGCATTAAGATTGGATGCAGTGACTGTTTGGTTACTATTGCACTGTCAATATTTAGATCACACGCGTAGTGACGGATACCCCTGGCAGTTCAACGAATTGTCACAATTCTGAGTCTATTCTCGTTCGTCTCGTTTACACCGTCTCATTCGTATCATTGCCTCTGTTATTTCGGTGACTCCCAGGTCACTCTTGCAAATGAGACTCGATCCTTTGTCTCTTGAGTTCTCACCCTGGATAAACGAAATAAACTGAGAATCTGAAGCCTGAACCTGCATGATAATCAACACATCGCTACACGCCTAAGTCGAGCTGGCACTTCTCCGAGACGATGCATCAACCCCTCACCATGAAGGCCTTGGCCAGGGCGGACGCGCCGTCGTTCTCCAGGCGGTTGCGCCCAGCCACGAACACGCGCAGTGCCAGCGGCTTCCCCTCGGACGCCGAGGCGCGGTGACACTCGCTCAGCGCCTCCGCCAAAATCTGCAGCAAACGCACGGCACAGTCCGGGGGACTCGTCGCGCACAGCGCCACGCGGAAGCGGCCGCTTCCTGCTCACGGGCGCAATGAGGCGGTGCTGAAAAAGAGCTTTATGGCTAATCGGATTCCTCCTCCAGTCTAAATCAAGATTCTGATAAAGATGAAAAGATTCTGAAAACCTAAGCAACGGTTAAAATAATAATTGGCGCATTCAACACGTGACAATTTACTTAGCTAGGCCATGTCGGGGTTGTGGATGGTTGTGCAGCTTAACCCAAATAAAAAAATTATAAATAGTAATAGCGGCTGTGAAAAACCTCCGTGTGAAGTTCATCGATTCGCTGTCGTCTACTGCAAACTTTTGGTTTGGTCAACTCTGCGGGAGAGCTGCAGTTATTATTTTTATTTCCGCAAATCTGCGTGCGTGGCCTCCACCGTGGCTGACCTTGCCGCCGCCGATGCCCATGCCGCAGTTGTTGAGTCGCAGCGTGCGAAGGGAGAAGCAGGCGCGGCTGCGCAGGAGAGTGTCGCAGGCACGCACCCCGTCCGGCCCAAACGCGTTGTCGCTCAGGTCCAACTCCACGAGCCGTGCGCCCGACGTCACCATCGCGTTGCCCAGCGCCGTCTAGCGGAAGACGGGTACGGTGGCGGCACAGGCGAGGCAAGGGGGGGGAGGTTGGGAGAAGGCAGAAGGATGGGAAGGCGGGGCGGGATGCATGGGCGGGGACGTGAGACGGTTCCGTGAGAAGCGTTCGTTCATTACCAAAGACGAGAGCTGTGATCGCAGCTGCGCTAGAGGCAGGGATAGAATTGCAGCCTGCGCTTCCGACAGCAGGTGGCATGTTTGGCTCGTACAGCTGGTGAAGTAGCGCGCCTGCTGCGTGCGCCTGCTCTGTGGCCGTGAGCAGGAATGACGCACCTTTGTCCTTACCAAGACCGTGCTAAACAAGGCTAAAAAGGCAGGCTATTACACACACGACTACAGACTTTTGGGGCAAGTGCTGTAAAGCGGCCACCTATGAAAGCCGGCACGGCACACGAGGGGGTGGGTGGCAAACACCACACTCAGCCGCCTTTGTTTTCTCAGTGGCTGTGTTTACACACCACACCAGGTACTCATTTGAGGCTAAGTCGACCTAGGGGAGGCCTGGGACTCGTTTGCCATGAGCGGGAATTGAACCCGGGTCGCCGGGTTTGTAGTTCAGTGCGCTAACCATAGCGCACACCACTCGCTCCCCACTATCATTATATTACACACACTCAGGCACACACACACAGGTTTCAGTGGTTCATCACTGATGCAGATCATTATCACCACCATCACAATGATGTTCTTGACACTCTAATAACACTGCTTTAATGACCTGAAAGGACATCAAATGCCAGAATATCCTGCACCCACAGCTATACCCGTTTCCGTTACGCAAAGGATCTTGTGCTACCTAAATATCTTGTCGTGTTTCTAATGAAACCATCACAGCATAACGCTTTTAATGGCACACGGCCTCACGCTGTTGCCGGCAATGTGCCGGCATAACGAGACACGGCTCCGATGTTACCTTCAATCAACAAGCAAAACGAACACGCTCCATCCTAAAAAAGCCGTTAAACACCCAGGTCTCCTGTGACGCCACGTGACCTCGCCTACAGGCGAACGAATCGATTTGTAGCTTTTTAATTCCCGCAAGACAAATGGGCGCGCGCTCCCGGATCGTGAATTGCCTCCGTATCGGATTCTCGTGTACCTACAAAACGCGCGCGTGGGACACGGACGGATTCCTCTCAATCGCGCTGCATATGCCAGGAGTCAACCGGTACACGTGGGCTCGTGCAACTTTAATGCGGCGCGTTTAATATTTAACCTGCGAGCGGGGTATGCGAGCGAAGGAGAAGCGGCAGGGCCGTTTGTTCGGAACGGAATGCTGTGGAAGGGAGGCCCGAAAGACTGAGAAGGCCTGGGGCACTGAAGCTCCCCCAGGCTCCGTCCACCCAGCAGTATAAATGGGGAATGCCGCGTAGCAGAGCAGGTCACGCATGCTGGGGTAAAGTTTGGGTACTCCCATCTCTTCTAAAACACCCGGCCAACATGGAAGAGTAGGCCAAAAAGTTACTCAAGGGGTTTCTCTTACGCTCCCTCCAGTGTTGGCCTGAGCAAGCAGTTGTAGACCTGCGCCCTTGCCGTGGAGCCACGTGGGAGACCATTCCCACCACACCCCATCGCTAATCAGTTTGTTCTCGTGTTTACAAAAACAATATTTTTGCTTGATTGTTTGTTGTTGTTGTACAAGTATCTGCCGATCGTCACAACCTTCGCGAACTGAGAACCACGCACGAAGCGGCCGTCTTCCTCGTGAGCGCTACACACGGAGAAATTCTCTCCGTTGCCAATTTGTGGAAAAGCATAAAACGCTCGGCTTGACAAAGGCACAAGGTCCCCTATCGTGGGCGGTAGCCATCAAGTCGCCGGGATTGAAAATGTTATTAAGGTCATATTTGGTGCCATGTGTGACAAGAGGGACGGCCCAGTAGCTGCTACTAAGGTAGCTACTTTAAGTGATGGACACTGTTCATTGCCGCGTCATTAAGTGCGATATGCATTGCTCTCGTTTCCTGATGAGTAAGCGGGCAAGTAACAATCCACCCTCCCTGCTATTCAATTAGGTGTCATGATTGAGGGTTACAATTTAAGAATCAATAGGTTTTTTTGGGGATTTGTCCCATCCCACATGGTCAAACGGCAACATTTGCACTGTATTTGTATACAAGTTGTGCAAATTGTAAATAATCCAGTGTCGTGCGCGCGATGCAAATGCATCTATCGCGATCGATTGCGATCCACGAATCGATGAGTCGCGACAAGCCGAGGAGGCACGAGAAGGCGGCGAGGCCCTCCTCCTGCAGGCCCACGCCACTTGGGATCACGTGGCGACGCCGCTCGTCTGAAGTAGTGGGTGGGCGGGTTGGGAGCCGATTGCACCGATTGCTTCCCGGATGCCACCGAGCGCCAACGTCGCAATTGGCCGACGAACGCAATTGCGAGCTACCGCATTGGCTGCGAGCGAGCGGGCGACGCCGGCACAAAACAAAAGTGACCGGCGAGAGAGGGGATCTCCTTCCCCGGGGTCATTTCGACCTCAGTCGAAGACAAGGTGCCCACTGTGGGCGCTTCCGCCAAAGAAGACAGAAAGAAGAACAAGAAAAGGAGCGCTGAAGGCCGGGTGCGGTTGCTGGAAACCGACTCAACCGCCCGTCTTCGTGAACAAGCGGCACTTTCTGCTGCTCCGACCTCGGGGGGGGGGGGGGGGGGGGGGAGCGTGGTGGTGCTGGATCTGGTGGTACCCGCTTACAGAGGCCGCGCCCCAACCAATGGAAGCAGCCGCAGCAGTGCCGGTGCTGCTCTTTGGAATCGGCAGCGAGAACGCCGCCGTGTGCCGTGGCCCGAGACTCGGGTGCTTCGCACAACGGGCAGCAGTGATGACGAGGACGCTCGCGGTTGGAAAATTAACATACATGAAATGGGAACATTAATATTTTAAAACGTATATATACGTTATCGGGTAAAAAAATATATTCTAAAACTCAATAGAGCTGCAATTTTTGTATTCAAAAATGTACTCTTCCATACCAGTTTAAACCAATGCACCAGTTACGTGCCACAAATAAATAAAAGCGTTGCCCCATTTTGCAATTAATTAAAAATTGGCTGCTCTCAAAGCAGGATTCATTGTTACCAATTCCAGGGAATTTGAGACCAATCCCAAGACAATCTCACAGCCAAGGGACCAATTGACATCGTGGCCCCATAGTGAATGCAGAGAGCAACCGGTGCTCCACCCGACATATCCATCGCTCCAGCCAGACTCAACCGGGCGGCTTCAGCTACATCAGCAGCAGGGTGCATTGTGGGATCACGATGTCGATTGGTCACCACTGCGAGATTTGCTTTGGCTGCACAACCGCCGACTATTGAGTTGTTCTTTGTTCTTCCTCAAGTGTCGAGCATCAACACATTTCCACGCAAAAAATAGACAATCTGTCTCCGTGTTTGCGCACAGTAAATCGATGTGTCGAAACGCTATCGCTGCGTTTGCCGGGCACCGCTAGGCACGCCCGCCCATCTCCGAGACAGACAACGACTGCCGTCATGGCGCGACCGCTGCTCACAACACCACCGAAGGCACCCACACACCCAAACCCACCCAAACTCACCCACCAACCCACACCTACCCAAACCCACTCGCCCACCCACCGAAACCCACTCACCTACACATCCATCCAGCTACCTACCCAGCGTGCCTAGACTCGACAGCACACTCCAGTTCGGACTACACTTTCGATTTTCAGGAAACGTTCATTTGTCTCGAGCAGAGAGAAAACACAAATATCACCTTGAAAACTTCCTCATCCACCAGCGCAATGTGTCTTGAGATTACACGCCGTTTGAGTGCACCATCCATTCCACCCTGACTGGCAGAAAGGTTATTTTTCCCTTTCTTAGCTTCTCGTGTGGCCTTAAAGATTAGCAGTACCGATTGATGTGTCCTTAAAGATTAGCAGTACCGATTGATCAGCCACAGGTAATGATCGCTGCCAGAAGTTAAATGTTATTGACGGTAATACGTCGGCTTTTTTGCTACACCCAACAAAAAATAAAACTTTGACAGTGTGGAAATGCACGACTGTGGTGCAAATGATGAACCTTTTAGTGTAACCGGCGGCATGCACATTAAAAAGAAATATTAATTACAAAGACTTATGACAGGCTTAAAGTGGAGCGAACTGCAAGTTTGAGTACCTTAAGTAATCCTTAATCCGACTGAAACCATACGGTAAGTTATGGGAAGCCGACAGTGATAATTGCCATATCGTGAAATCTGATGTTGTACCATATTGCCAAAAAATATTGCTCGTGGAGACTCGAGTGTTAATAATTACTGTACTGCCACCACCCCTACAACAGCAACCGCCGTTAGCCACGAAGTGGCGGCGACATCACCACGGCGCTTGTGCCAGGCTCGCGTCTTTCTGTGCTCATTAAATTGAAGGTGGAGGGTTTAGACCCACCACACCTCCCGCATTAGAACATACATGAATCAAACATTGATTAATACGCAATTCAATACAGCTATCAAAAGCTTAGGAATCGATATTAATTGCTGAATCCATTAATCATTACACCCCCATTTAGAGTAAAAAAAATAATAACACGAACTTCTCCATTTTCACTAAGATCTATTGAACGCATAACTGAAATTCTGTGTTGCTCTGGCAAAACTCAGTTGAGTGATGTCCAACAGCCGGTGGGATTATGATGTCCATGATGGTGATGAGGATGATGACGACGGCGATGGAAATGATGCGCCAAGTTAACACCACGATATAAACACATTATCTTCTAAGAGTAAGACAGCCAGCTAAATTTAAAGTGCCGTGACTTTAAACTTTCGTGACTGCAGCAATTCATGTAATTTGTTTCTTGCGGTAAAGTCACGTAGATAAAAAAACCAAAACATCACTAATAATGTAGACTGTAGCCTGGTTCTTAAACAGAGTGAGTGTACTGGCAGTCTAGAATGTAGACTATAATGTAGACTGTAGCCTGTGTTTTTTATTACTGAAAGAACCAAAAATAAGTCTACATTATAGACTGCCAGTACACTCACTCCGATTAAGAACCAGGCTACAGTGTACATTAGTGTTCATTTTATTTTATTATTTTAGTTCTTTTAAAATGTTTTATTCAATTAATTTTTTATAATTATTTTTCTATCTACGTGACTTTACCAAAAGAACCAAAGAATATAAAAGTTACGTGCACAAGTTCTTGAAAGGAGAAACCTAACAAGAAGAAGTTGGGGAGCTCTGGCAAGTGCAGTGACTTTGATATATTTGTTAAACTCGTCAGTGTGCGTTCGCCTTGCTACCTGTTGGCAGCCGGTCATACGGTCGCACTTGCGCTGCACACCCCGGACGGACTAGGCGGCCGTGCCCGGCGATTGAACACGAATCACCACCAGATGTTGGGAACCACTCGGAGAGGCGGTGCGTGCGCTCGTGTGTCGCCCAAACGCATCACTGCGCTAAAATTACACGGCTGTGGCGGGCGACATGTGGAAACGGAGCTAATTGAATTTGCTCGCCGCTCCGCGCGTGTAGAGCGGCGGTAATTATTATTTCACGGCACGCATTCGTGTGCACTCGCGCGGTGCCCGCGTGTTTTCGTACACGCTCGCCCGCGCTCTGCTTCTGAACAAGACAAATGGGCGGGTAACCCGAGCTCGCGGATCTACCCGTGCGATGTCGTGGCCCATCAGCATTGGGAGACGTCCGCGGCGGTGACGCCGTGATCGATGGTGCGAGAGTCGTTTCACTCGTGGTTTCAGAAACAGATGCAAATCATGCCCTAATGCGCTAATTGAGAATTTCAAGTTTCGGGGTGGGTGGGAGGGGGTTGAACCATAGCATGACACGGGCTGTAACGTCTCGTTAAGTCTGCACGAGCTCCTGAACGGCCGACGACGACTTCCATTCATCGTATTTAATTTTAAACCGTACTACAAATAACGATTATAGGTTTTACAATGACGGAACAAAACCGTGCATGTGCGTGAATGCACAAAACATTGCCACCGAGTCCATTTTGCTGGACAAGTAACTAGTTTTAAAAGACCCCCACGCTCACACGATGGCATCTGGCCTGGATGGTGCCTTACGGTGTTCCACCCCGGCCAGGTGCGCCCCGAGTCGGTCCCTTTCGCAGCCTTGCCGATGATCAAACGAGCGTTGGGTTGCGCTCAACTCTACTCGCACTCGTGATGTGCTAATGGAAACTCCATGTTTCTATGGCAAGGAACAGTGTATTCAAAACAGCCAAAGATATTTTAAAAAACAGCAATTTTTATTTCACCAGGTAAGGCCCACTGAGCTATATAGCTCTTTTTCAGCAGTGACCTGGCCACAAATGATAGCTCAACTAAGTGGCTTACCATGTGGAAATTTATAGCAGCCAAATACTCTCCAATCATCATGGGACCTCTCCTTTGTCAGTACCAAAATATGAGAATAGGGTTTCCCCCTTTTTTTCTGGCAACAAAACAGGTGTTAAGATGTTAAAACACCAAACTGAAACCTTTTACAAGGAATCACGTGTGCATTAACCACTATACTTGTGGTCAGAATGCAAACAAAAAACGTACTCTGATAATATATGCATTGTCTTTGAAACGGATTGGTCCATACCAGAGACAGCTTTCTTTCGAGCCTAGTCTCAAACGGTGTTAGACCAGAGGACGCGTCCTCTGTGATTCGGCGCTTTGGAGGCAAAGGGCTGGTGCATCACACGGACTTGGTGGAACTCCCAAACCCGCTGGCTGAGCTGCGAGGAGGCCATGAGATGGCAGTGCAGCAACCTTAATCCTAAATCCACACACGTGTGGACGTTTGAGTGTTTTCCCCTCTGGGTCCTTCCGGTTTTCTCCCACAAGCAAAACACTCATAAGGGGAATTGGCCAAACACTCCCATGCGGAAGCCCCCAGAGAAAAATTTGAGGCCTTACTGAATAAATAACGGTCATCATTATGTGGACATTGTAAAGATGCCAAACAAGCTACACTTCCATAAATCTTATTTGTTGTTATTATGCTTGTTTACCCAAGAAAGTCTCACTGAGTCGCAAGAATAATTTTCAGGAGCGTACATTTTCACAGGAGGGGCTGGTGTTGCTATGTGTAATCCTCAAGGAGTAATTTTCAGGTATTTTTTCAGCATTGGCGTTTCGTGACTATGCTTTACACTGCACGTTTGTTTAGAGTAAGGAACAAACCCAGGTCCTTCTTGCTTTGAGGCACAAGTGTTACCACGACGCCACCCTGCCGATCTGCGCGAAAAGATCAACCTGCAGTTTATGGATTCGATGAAAGAGATGACAAGAGCAGATGGAAACGTTTTGTTTGCGCTAAGAATGTAAAATCAACGAACGAGCATGGAAGTCGTCGAATGCGGGGCAGAACACCCGTTCCCCGCCAACCCATGTGTACCTTCCTCTCGCTGCCACAGTGGCGGCCTCGTCACAGTGGGATTACGAGATTAGCATTCAGCAACCGGCGATGCACAAACAAAGCGTTTTTTTTTACGCTTTGCGCCACACGCAGTGTTACATAAAAAAGGACACGCGGTCTTCACGTTTCCCTTTGCGCTCTCGTCACGTTACTGCCCCAAACGGGAGACAGGGACAGAAAAAAACCGGCGGATTTGACGGCAAGCGTAGGTTGACACGGATTCTCTTCCCATGTTTGTTAGGATGTAATTGGGTATTTATTTGCACACACACACGGCCGCTATGCAAGATGGAGGGGGGCAGGGGTCTTGCAAGTGCGCTCCTGTTTTCTCTTGGCTAAATTGACCAGATAAAAATGTATTAAATCTTTCCCAGCAGACTGCACACGGGCCAGAAAACGAGACGTGCAGGACTTAACAATTAATACCAATTTGAAACCCTCTTGTCCATCCACTACTTGATGAAGGCCTCCCCCACACTGGGTTGGTCATGGGGTTTGTTTGACCATACTTCACCACACTGGTCAACAATGTGGGTTGGGTGAAATTGGGGCGGAGGAGGGGTGGCTAGCACCGGTTGAGGTATCACTTTACCACCGATGGGAAATCACAGAACAGCGTGCGATCCACTGTGCCATCGCTCCCAACTCGTGCATGAAGGAACAAAAAGAAAGAGTATCCTGCGAAGATTTCACCGTGGCACGAGCCAACCAACCCTTCCGCTGTATCTCATGTCCCCAAAATAGCCGACAGCTTTGCAGTGTAATCACCCCCTTGAGAGATGTGCACAAGGTGTGAGTGGCAACTTGTGAGCATGCATCCTTTGGCTGTTTCTCACACACACACACACAAACACTGACCCCCCTTGGCTTCTCTCATCCAAATAGTATTTCTTTAAAATCAATATGTTAAATACACCCGTGCAAATTTTTCATGTCGTTAGATCTCGTTAACACAGCGCAGCGTGCAGCGAGTGGTAGTATATTTTTTTCAGCCGATGAGTACAATATTACTGCTGCTTTGCGCTCACTAACGCTTTTATGGCTCAATTTTCAATTTGGAAGGAAACGCATGCCTTGTTAAAAAGACAAAAAAAAATCTAAATTGTTTGGAAATTAGTTGGCATGCAACCTGCATATATTATTTACATAACACAATTGTGGGATGACACGGACTGCGTCGGGAGGTGGCGGTGGTGGGAGAGATGAGAGGTGGGAGTTGCGTTGGTTTTGAATCCGTCTCACAAACAATGACTCGCACTGTCGGCGTGCTTATACTCCTTTCCCTGCAAGAAATGACTCGAGACTCCGCTGCAAGGACATCTGATAGATACAGCCGTCCTCCTCATCAATCCACACTCCTGGAAGTAAAAGTTGGGAATGCACCGACCGCAAACGCTCCGCGGCCGTTGATGGATTCCGTGCCGCACATGCACATGCATTACCTTTTGTCATTTGTAAAAACGAGCAACAAAAAAAATTCAGATGTATTTTTTACCGAAATCATAACTTACCAACGCTGGCGGGATTTCTGTGCGAAGTCTTCCCGTGAACATGTCGCTCCAAAGAGCCCTCTGCAACGACAAGGGAAACGTCAGTGACGCATCTTTACAAAACAGCCAGGAATGAGGAGCCAAAGCGGACCAATGCAAACATTTCAGAGCAGCCAGTTTGCAGACGCTCCTTCCCCCCTAGCTTCACACACATGAACTCCGTCGCAAACTGCATGCGACACATTACACACGTGTGGATGTGTTGACAGCGTCAGTCCATCACGAGTGTCTGCTTGCCTTCCTGCGGTCCTAAGGATTCCAGCCTCGTCAACGGCCGCATTCGTAACGTAACGCAAGTTACGTGGATTTGCACACGGGCGCACACCCAACCGCAAAACGTTATACACGTGCAATGCTTGGCAGCGGTGCCACACTCACAAATGTGTTGGTGGTCTTCTCTTTCGTGTGGCTCGAATGGCAAACCGGTCTGGGAATATAATTATTCTTTGGCTGCGGTGAGGAATTGTGTTCAAACTTCTCTATCCATTGTACATTTATTTAAGCGCTTTGGTTCGACTTTGTTCTGCATTTCATTGCCGAGGTTTCCAGCGGTGAGCACGTGATGAGAATGTCTCGTTGTATTGATGAAATGCCACGAAAAAGGCTCACCCTATTCCCATTTGCGTCACCGGCTCGTTACTCTCTTAGGGCGCAGAGAAAAAAACCTACCCTTGTGCTGTCAGATACGCCTTCGTTCCTCCGAGCAGGAAGATGCCTTATCATGTGAGTCGAGGTTGTGCGAGCGTGCATTATATAAATTATCTTGGAGAGAGGCGTCTCTATAGAGACCCTTTCATGTGCACACATGCACAGCTCTGTGGCAGCCCCAGAGTGGCATCTAACCTTGGGAAGGCCTTTGTTCTTGCCATGAGAGTCCACGTACAGCTCTGTACTTTACAAACTGCTTAGAAACTTCGTAAGAACGATGATGTTAATTAGTGTATACAAATTCACAGGCACACTGCCTTTCATGTAATTTTCTTTCTTAACAAAGAAACACAGCTGTCGTCGTTTGGTTGGATAGATCTATAGCAACATCAGCTTCACGAAGCACCACACTCCAATGCGCACACACACACACAGCATGTACCCCGGGCTGGCACGTTCAACGCGGCTACGGGATCGAAAATATCCCTCCAGAAGAACTGATCTTCGGTGGTGATATCCTCGGGCTATCAAGCCACGACTGGTACACCAACAGCTATGTCATCTGACGGCAGGGCTGCGTTTTCAGGTGCGTGCCATGAGGCGCATTTGTCGTTGATGCAGCCTCAAGGCTGCGCCGATTTCTCTTCGCAGGCAGCGGTGTCACTCCGCTTTTTAACTCTTCAGCTACCTTGACGCCTCAATGAAAGTGTCCCAAGCAACGAGCTTTGGCTTGGGGCCCACTGCAAAGTGCAGAGGACTATCGTGTTGTTTAACAAGCAGAAAGGAAAGAAAAACACAATCATACATAGGTCGTGGGGGCAGAAAATATTCGCAAAGAAATCTACGTATTAGCGAATAGCTGAACGCATAAAACGCCCATAGCCAGATGGGCAGGAAGGCCTTTTTCCATTACATAAAATGATTATGTTCTTACGCTCAGCCTCGGCGGCGTTTAAGCGCGAGGCGGCAGTGGAGGTCAGGGGTCAGGGCTTCCACACCGAGGGATGCTGTGAGTATTTGCCGTGCCCAAGAGTTCGGTTCGGGCCGCTCACCGGGGTCCATTTGGTCGTCCCGCGCACCGCTACAAATTTCGACGGTGGCGGCACCGCCGCTATTAAACGACGGTGGGATTTGCCGGCCACCTAAAACGCGTGAGACGCGGTCGCACGCGTGCCGCTGTGCCCTGCACGACCATTAATACACGTGGATTGGCGGGGGTGGGGGGGGGGCAAGAGACGGGCGCGTGTGCACACGCACGCGACTCCCTTTTGCTTACTGCCTTCTTTGTGGTGCAATTTGCCCACTTACAAAGGCTGGGGTTGGTGGATCGATTATGGACGGGAAGGCTTTAAAGAGGACGGCTGAGATGCCTATAAAAGCGCGGGGTCCCGCGAGATGCCGAGCCGCTCGGTTGAGAAGTGAGCGATGAGAGGCCGCGGGCTTGAAACCCAACTGCCTGTGTCAGTCGGGGGACAGGCTGACGCTTACAGATTAAAGTTTGATGCACCGTGAGTTAACACCCAATGTTTTGGTGGGAAAAAAAAATTTCAGCACTGTGCATACCGAAATGAAAATGATTAGTTTTTAAGATTAAAAGCAAACCATATATGTTTAATGTGCAATAAATCGAGTAGTGTATGCTGCCTCCAAAACATAAAATCACTTAGGTCCATCAACCTACGGGATGGCGGCACAGATTAAGGAGGCAAACTCTGAACTAGTTTCATTTTTTTTTTAGTCTTATCAGCACAGCGTCAGATGGTGGAAAGTTGTTGAACCTTAAGGGCACGGGATTTTTTTTTACTGTGATACTGTCGTCATATATTTTTTTACATCATGACTCACAATCTGCCGTGTGTAATAACCAACACGCGCTGGTAGTGCAGTACTGAGGTCGCCGGTTTGATCTCCCGGTGCAGTAGTTGCAACCGTGCACATTTTTTTATACTCCCCACCTCTGTTCACCCAAAAAGGGTACACGACATAAAGTCCATTGGCAAGTGTCGTGTGGTGGAGGGGGGGTGGAATCAAGAATGGGCACTCCCACTTCTGCGAGCGTGGAACAGTTGGAAAAAATTACCATGAAGAGTCACCGCCGTGCGACGGCTCCCCCCCCCCCCCAAGCTGCCACAGCGAGGCCACGGCGGCCCAGAGCCGCACACGGCGCTTTGCGAGTTGGCGAGCGGGCTGGCTGGCTGGCTGCCTGCGTGTGCGGCTGCAATGGCAAAACAAATTAGCCTCCTTCCTCGTGGCTGGGGATCGCCGGCAACGTGCACGAGTCTTAGAGCCGCTTCCGAACGTGCGACGACAATGCCAGAATCGGTAATGCTCACACCGAATTAGATTTTTTTTTTTTACAAACGTGGCCCTGAGCGTGGGCCGGTGCACACGGTCAAGCCTCATGGTCTCAGGGCACGAGGCCAAACATCGCAAGTGTTCGTGGATAAAAGTACGCTGCACTCTGCTCTATTTTTCTGGCATTCAAGATGTGTTTTGCATCCTTGAGGCCGCTGGCCTGTGGGGTGGTTTTGCATTTCTAAGCCTTTGTTTTCTCTGCCGTGCAACTGGAAACATGCCTCTTGAATACAAATGCAGGAGACGTGCATCGTAATGTCCGGGGGCCTTCACGCGCACGCGCTGTACACGACGCACGCGTCAAACGCAGGGCAAGGGAAGAGAGCGGCGGGGCAGGTGGCTTGGGACCGATGTCAAGTCAGAAGCGTGAGCCAGGACAGATGATCTCCGAGGTTTGAAGCTTAAACACCACCTGCTATTAAATCGGGTTCTCAAGTGCAGCGAGTTAATGGTCACACACCGGTTAGCAAATGACTGCAAATAAACCCCCATGATGTCATATATTGTTTTTGACTACCTTCATCCAGATATATTTCAGCTCTGAGAATTAAACATTTCGCCTTGATTACCAAAATGATTAAACACTCTCTGCGGGGCATATGGAATGTGTGCCCCGAGTGTGGATAAAGTTCGCAAAATTATTTATTTCAGCAGTAGTTTTAGGACATCACCTTCTGGGGGCTGGTCTCCGACACAAGGTGTTGCGCAATGCTCACTGCTCGTTCCAGGTAAACATTTTCTCCGCTACTTTGCACAAATTAATTATATAAATTGAAAGGAAGAAATTAAACCATTTGTAAAAAATGCTAATAATATTGACAATTAAAATGGTGCAATAGTAATCCAATTTATGCAAGTAAAAAATGTAATAAACAACAGAATTCCAGATAATTAATGTGTCTGGCATCGCAAAGTATAAAGAAAAATCACAGAAAAAATATTTTTTTAAACCCAAGTAAACACTTTAGACAAAGACAAGATGTCTACAAAGAAGAACTAACCCAATACTAATGGAGAGCAAACCATTCAATGCAGCGGCCTCCATTATTGTTTAACTTCATTGGATATTTATCAGGCGGCAATGATACCAAAACAAAATAATAAAAAAAAAACAGCCTCCCACGACTCGACGGCTTGCAATAAGTTGTGCGTGTGGCCAACAGCTTTCCATCGATAAGAAGTCCGTGCGGGCAGCGAGCGCGGCTGACATATCGGCCAATTAACCAGACACCTCTGGGGCTCTCTGGAAAACCTCGAGCCTATTGGCCCACCCAGGCGCTACGCCACGCTGTGCCACGCTGAGCTATATTTTTGTTTTAAATAAGCTACGATTTTGGCATATCAATATGTTTTTTTAATTGCAGTTCGAGGCTTGCACATAAGAGTCAACCGTGGGGATACACGAGTTGAGATTGGGAAAGAGCGTTGAATGAACACCTCTGATCGAGACTTAGGAGACTTTCGCAGCAGGCTAAATTCTGTTTTCCAGACAGATGTTTTGACAAGGGCACCTATATTAAGATGAACACTCAGTTGTACATATTTACCTTTAATGCTTAAGATAAAAGCAATAAAAAAATAAACCCCATCTCTCTCCAGCTTCACTTTTCGACGAGTTCAAGTAATTTGAGGTCGCCAAAAAACACCCAAGGCGGTTTTCGGGCGCTCTGCGGGCCCGGCGCGCGGGAGACCGCTCCTGGCTATTTGGCCTTCAACGGGTTAAACGAGGCAGCGTGGTTTCAGCGCTTCTGGCTCGTGGCTAGGTCTGGTGCACGGGTATTTTTCTCCGCCCACACCCTCCACGGCACCCTACGCTGCACCTTGCCAGATGTTGCTCACGTCCGCACGGGCTCGCTCCGGCGGTAACGGCATGGCGCAGGCAGCGGCGGCGAGCCGCGCTTCGCCGGGATTTTTGCGGACTGACCGGCGCGCGTCGGGGAGACAATCTCCCAGCCAGCCCCGTCCAGTGCTCGGCGCCATGCGCCACTCACCTGCACTGGAATATTTCGGCTAGAACGTGATGCATCGGGTAATTAAGAAGTGAGGAAAGACTAAGGGATGTGGGGGGGGGGGGGGGCATGGCTATCGGCAAAGCCAAAAACCGGTAACAAAGACAGGGGATTTGCAACGTTAGTGATGAACGAAGTCAAGTGGTGGCAGAAATATTATTCCTTTGGCACTGGATAGACAACAGCCAATCAATAACAGTGTGTGCCGTGTGTCTGCAAGAGGCTATTTTAAATCCTTGACATGCCCTATTCAGTAATAAGACCATAATTTGTACCAGTCACCAGTCATCACAAATTAATGACCCCCTTCTAACCGAGCAGATTGCCATCAGCTTCGGTGATAAGAGTTTCCTTATTGAGGATATAATTTCAAGGTTTACATTCTACTCTTCTCAAATTCACAGCCCATCGACGCCTATAAACCAAATCCGTTTGGTATAAAAGTACCAGCCAACACATCAAGGTGGATCTTACACAACCAACCCAACGCCGCACTATTCCTTCCAGTGAAACATTACCGCCTAGAACATTGAACATTCATTTTTTTCACTCGGTATTTATGCTGCCGTGCAATATCACGGTGCCTAAGGAAACTGGAGGCTTCATCTGTAGCCCGCAGGGACTGTGTAGAATAGGACTTCTGTTGCGCTGTTATTTTACGACCAATACACAAGGTCGCAAACATATTTTTTGCATAAAAAAAACACATCAACCTGCCAAAATAAACTAATTAACTCACCAAACTTGCCAGCCAGTCTCTGCAGCCTTTAAACCAGTTCATTCAATCTAACATCACCTAATTTCTCGTAGCCACTTCATAATTCCATTTCTTCAAGTGTTATTACCCATTATTTGTAATGCTCGCGATCGATAAGTGGCTTAAATTATGAACGCTCTGGTATTGAACGGCCCGGCACGTGACTGGAGAGACGAAAAGCCGAGAATAACCGCCATCGGAAAAAAAGCATATCGTGGGCTGCCGTGACCATTGTTCACGATACGGTATTACATTACACGATATGACGATGTGTGTGTTGTTGTTTGTATGTATGTAGAACTTCTTGCGCACTGCACGTAGCCCACCCCGCTAATCGGAGGTCAGTTTCAGCTGAACTCTGTAATTGTATGTCATATTTTTAGGCTTTTGTTTTGTGCATTGATGTATTACTATTATAATAAGCCTGCCTTGTGTTTTCAGTAACACGAGAATTAATGAAACAAGAGTACGTAAATCATCATATCACAATTATGCAATCAATTACTCCAGAAATCGTTTTACAAAGCACTACTTTAATGGGCAATAGCTGTTTTTAGAACTTTAATTATGATCATGAACTTGAGCTATTGTTTATTCGTATATATTTTGTTCTGAAATTAATATTTCAGCCAATTTTATGAGCAACGATAATCACCGAACGACGCTATTTTTGAAAAACGTTTATACGATTATCACGGATCTTATATCACAGTATCACCATGCTGCGACAACCCGAGTACGCGTGGCACGTGAAGCAACAAGTGGCACGGCAGGCGGCACGTGCCGTGTGGAACCTGACACGCGTGTCACCTGTCAACACGCGTGTCGCGCCGCGTGGGCGAGCTCCACGCACCTGGAAGTGGGGCTTCTCGGCGAGCGCCGTGGCGATGGCTTTGGCGGCCTCCACCCCAATGGTGTTGCCCTCCAGGCTGAGCGCCTCCATGTGCTCGCACTTCTCAATGGCCGACACCACCACGCCCGCTGTGGGGAGAGAAGCACAACGTGAGACGCTGGAGTCGCTGCCCACGTAAACGCCGCTCGTCAGCAGCCGTGATTAGAGCACCCCACAGACGCATTCACGGAGAAATTAAATGCCTTTAACGACACAAGATATGTCTGATCTGTGTGTAAAAGCAGGCCAAAATACCCTCGAGAGGGGCTATCTAGAGCTCCCTACAGGGGAAGTCCTTCCACCAGCAGTGGTTTGAACAAACCATTGCATGGCTGCACCTTGACAACAAAAAAGCCGAGGAACAAATAACTCGTAATGGGCCTGATCTCGCCAGGCCTCGGACGCTAAGAGGGGTTGAGCCTGGTAAGTGCTTGAATGGGTGACCACAATGCAAAATAACAGGTGTTATAGGTGTTGTGGGTAGCGGAGCGCAATGCAGAAAAATCCATTGTTCTATATTTCTCCCGTTAGCACCAAGCCACGCTGACGCACGGCTTCTCCGGACTATTCCACATGCAAGTCATTGCACTTTTAAAACATGCCTCCTATTGCTACGTCACGTCGCAGGAGTAAATGCTAATGTTGTAAAATGTTCTTTCTACCGTGATTATTATGTATTATTATTACACGAGCTTAGCCAAGAAAGTATCAAGACATTTCTAGGAGGGTCATGCCAAATGTTCGCATGAGGGTCGATGTTGCTGCGCGTGATCCAAAATGAGTAATTTGCAGGTACATTGGGGTGTTTGGTCAATGCCAGTTATATTGTGTTTGTTACTATTGGAAGGCAGATACTGGAGAAGCCGATGGAAAAATATCATATGTCGTGTTTAAAATCCATCTCTTCCCAAATTCACTTCTCAATGACATGACTAGAGGAATCAATGCATTGTTACATCCAAGCTACCATGTAAGTGGCCAAAGACCATGGCACACAATTGAACCACAAGTAAGGCACCGTAAATGTTGTCATACAGAAATGAATTGCGTGGTTGGTTCATTTAATTCCCAAAGCAGGGAGAAAACGTGAAGCGGAACGTGGCAAAGTAACCTGAGCTCTACAAATATTGTACATTTGGAAGATGAGTGCAGTTATAAAAGAAAAATAGATGTTTTTATTTTCTTTGCAAGCCTATACAACTTCTCTGCTTCAAAGCTCCCAAAGCAGTATGAAATTAAATTATAAAGCGAGAAAACGAGCCGGAGATGTTGCTTATGAACACCCAGGTATGCAAAACAAATAATAAAATAAGCCAGCCCATCATCAAGCAAAGAGCCTCAAAACACTTATCAAAGCAATATGCAGCTGTGATTAGGTAATAATTACTGAGCTCTTAGAACAGTCTGATTCTAGGATCAATGCTGCAGATCAATCATGGAAAAAGGCTCGGATGCGGACAGAAAGATTAAATTCGTCGCCCAGCTATTGTATGATCCACTTCGACGAGGGTAATGAAAGGGGCGGAGGTGTTCACCTACTATTGCTGCGAGCTCAGGGCTTGTGAATTGTTGTTTGCATGCATTCCCCAGCCAAAGCGTGCGACACCGGTGCTCGTGAGATCTGAAATATGAGAGCTTTGCGGCCCCTGTACTGCTCGGGGGTAATGTCGTAAATAACGTACAAGAGATGTTTGTGGAAGGCGTGCGGAGAGTGCAAAGATAATGGCCAACGGGTCAGCACTCGGCAAATTTACGAGCCGCGATCCGATGTGCCTAGAGCATCCGCCTTTATTTATGCTCGTTTCAAGCGGCGCGTGCCTTACACGCGGAATATTAATAGGGTGAAAAAACCTAACTAATGGGTTTGATTTTCCGGGGCTGCTCGGCAAGCCGTTACAATTAGAAGTTGATTGACGCTACCGAGAGCCCGCCAGCGGTGAGAGCCTCATTAGAAGTTGGCTTCCACTGGATGCGGTATTTCATTTTAACGGCCGCCAACTGTTATCGCCATCCCCGCACACGCCCGCGCCCTCTCTTGCATCCCGAGATGGAGGAAACCTTGTTAAAGAGAAGCTTTACATAGTGGCCACCTGGCCATAACGACCGCCTATGCCCCGAATAAGGAGGCTCTGTCGCTACCTCCCCCCCACCCACGGTCTTCCACGTGGTAACCCTGTTCGTGCAATACACTCAGAGAGCTTGCCTTTCAGACTGACCATGTGGGGCAACTCATGGGCTGGAGCACAGCACTTGGCCTTCCCCAAGCGTGGCTTTATGGGGTGATGCAATTATATTTAAGACATTTAGAAGAGGGTGAAATCTTATACTGGCCCGATTAATTAAAATTAGCGCCGAGCCGTTTATCAACTGAAACTAAAACATGTGGGACAAAGTGGCGAGGTACTGGCAGAGACTCTCTGGGTACTCCCACAAGGCAGCTTTCTGTTTCAAGTTGTTCCTGAAATTAGTTGCTTGCTACATGCAGTAATTGTGCCCGTATTGCACTGGAACATATTGCACAAGAAATTCACCCATTAGTTTAAAAACATATTTTTAATCAGGCGTTCAGGTCACGAAGCCTGGTGATATAATGCCAGAGGTCCTGCATGTGAGGTTCAATTCTTAAAAGGATGGGAATTGTACCGTGTACAAAATGATGAGCATTGTGAACGGATTTTCAAGAGTACTACATATTTACGGTTTCAACGGATGCTGGAGTCTGCACAGAACAATAAGAAAAACAGCGAATTCCTCTCGCACCAACACATCTCTGCGGTGACAGAGCCCACCGGTAGCGCGTCAGCCGCTCGTTGCAGAGGTTCGCGGTTTGAATCCGACAGGCCTCTTCCCTGATGTCTGCTGCAGGTATCGTCACCGTAAAAACGCTCCACGTCATCGGCTTCACATTGCACGATAACATCTTCTGTGACATCGCCGGCATCATTGTGCAAATTCGAAACAATACCAGGTATTACCGTATCACACAATTGTCATTCGCATAGCCAAATTGCCCCTCTACTGCAGGCTCTGTCTGTGAAACACAGCACCTTCTTGACAGCCATCCTCCGATTAATTATCAAGGTTGGCTATGTACGGTGCGAAAGAAGTTCAGCATACATACATCCGCTATAAGTTTGGCTCGAATACCAAATGTGCAAAATTGATATTTTATTATTCCATTCTCCGAGAGCGAGGGTTAAACCACAGCACGGTAACACGATAGAAGCAGGCGAATTACTGTTCATCACTTTCCATTGACAAATGCATTTTTAGCGCAGAGAAAGTGACAAGTTTTTGAATGATAATCGATGGCCGCAGAGAACAGTTCCCTTTATAAATAACATACGCGGGGTGACTTTGAATCGTTTCTACACAACACATTATGTGACCAAGGCATTGATCAGTCCATGCACCTGAAGTAATCTGAATTAATAATAAGCGCTTGCATCGCTCTATATTGCTATAATGTTGGATCAACTGCCAAGCCATAGGTCTTTGTCCTCTGTGTCTTTATCCTCCCACCGTGGTCCAAGGCCAGGGCAAGCTACGCCTTGGCCACTTTCCAAACAAGGTAAGTCCTTTCGCAGGCAGTACGTTCATATACAATGCGAGACCATCCGGCATGCTAACAACCGCACTCAAAAAACACGCAAACCAGCACTGCGTACGTGGAATTCGACTGCGAGAATAGCAGATGGATTGGAGAAGATGTGCAGGTGGATGATAAACTCTTATGAAGAGGGCAGCTTGGGCAGGTCGCTAGAAGGGATGATGGTACACGATGGCCAAGAATAATGGAGCGGCAGCCACGGAATGTAACGAATTCCGAAGGGACATTTACCGAGGAGATGGCGCAACAACATCGTCTCGTGGGCAGGTTGTACGCGGCGTGTTACATGCAGGATCGATCGTGAGGGATGGTGGCAGCTTGGAGAGTCCCTCATCCAGCAGTGGATAGGCCACGGCTAATGATATTAGAGAATGACTGCCTTATGCATCAACTTCCCTGCCACGGGAATATGGCATTTTACTTGGTGGTTCACGGTTGTGCACAGCAGTCAAGCATAGCCCCCCCCCCCACCAATCTCTCACATGGGCATAAAAACACAACTTGATTTTAATAATGATCAGCTTTCTGTGAAAAGCACTCGTGGACGTGTGACCATACGTCCCCGTGTATTTTAAACACGATTTTGTTTGGGCTTCGTTCAGCATCCGAGCCAACAACACGCATTGAAACCTAAGAATCCCCACGCTTCCTCCTCCACCACGTGCTCAGGCGCGGGAGAGGCGACCGCCGGTTTATTGGTGGCATCAGCAGCAGCAGAAACCTTCTAAACATTCTAGATTTGAAGCTTTCGTGACTGCAAGGATTCATACGCTTTGGTTTTTTCGGTAAAGTCACGTAGGTAAAAATAAATAAAATAAATAATAGAAATACAAATTATAAATCACGTTTCGGAGGCAACACAAGTCTCCGTCATCAGGTGGGACCGTTACAGTAAATGTAGCTATGACGGTCCCACCTGATGACGGAGACTTGTGTTGCCTCCGAAACGTCGTGATTATTATTTAGATTATTGTTTAATTATTATTTATTTTTACCTACGTGACTTTACCGAAAAAACGTATAAAACATGCCCCGCTATAAAGCAGCAACACCTCCTCCAACCCGTATCGCCAGCCATCCGGAATAAAGACTCGTTATTGTTTATGAAGTTGGAATACTCCTCTCATGTATCTGGTGGAACTCTCAGCCGATAGAACTCTAAGTAAAGCAATCAGGTTGGACGAGAACCCATCGGCAATTCACTCCGGTCACTCGCTCATCGGCAGTCAGGCGCCTCCTCATCACTCTGCTATCGCTACTGCCATGGTTTACGATCTCCCATGAACTCTAAAGTTCAACATCGATACACTGTACATACACACAACGTTGTAATAAAATAAAAATAATATTATAAATGTTTAAGAATTTACTAAATAAACTAAACGTTTAATAATCCCCCTCCCACTACCCCCCCCCCCCCCCCACCGCGCAATGCACTTCAAATAGCCTCGCTTATGGCAAGATATAAACTCTTTATTGATTCTAGATTTGAAGCTTTATCGATTACATATTGGAACAGCGTTGCATGTTGCTGCCCGTTCGGCCCCGTTGCCCGGCAACCGCGGCGTTGCGGTATCTTAGCAACAACCGCCACCGGTAGAATCTTCCGGAAGATGCCCCCCCCCGCTCCGCGTTTTTTTCCCGCTCTCTGCGGCCGCCCTCCCAAGCACCACCGCCATCTTCCAAACACGGAAGACGTCTTCCGGAAGACGCCGGTTCCCTCGTCACGTGACCCCGACCACCCGCCCCTCCCCCTTTACCCCTCGTCCGCCCCCCTCCTCCCGGCAACTTGAATGGCTGAGGGGGAAGGGGACGCGGCTGCCCGCTGCTTGCCAAGCTACGGGACTTTGTTTAGTTTGTTTCGTTCTGAAACGGAGCGCCGCACTGCACGCGAGGCGAGAGAGGCTCGACGGCCGTCGCTCACGAGCAAGCCGCCGCCGCCGCGCGACTCTTAACGGCGGCCTTCCCCTCCCTCCCTGCCCGCCTGCCTGCCCGCCTGCCTGCCTCACAGCTTGCCTCCCTCACAGCCCGCCTGCCTCACAGCTTGCCTCCCTCACAGCCTGCCTGCCTCACAGCTTGCCTCCCTCACAGCCTGCCTCCCTCACAGCTTGCCTCCCTCACAGCCTGCCTGCCTCACCGTCCTCGGCCGTGTTGAGCTTGAGGCACTCTCCCTTGAAGCTCACGAGCGCCGCCTCCACTTTGGCCTTGGCGAGCGAGGCGGCCAGCTCCGTCACCGCGTCGGTAGACATGGCTGAGACTTTCTCTCTTCAAAGCGATGTCTTGTTTGGTGGTTGTTGTCGTCGTCGTCGTCGTCGTGTCGGTTGCGGTGGGTGCCGATTGCCGCGGTGAGGGGGGACCCCGTCGACTTCGCTCGGCCCGGCGCGAGCGACGATGGCGGCGAAGAGTTTGAATGGCGCCGCGAGTTCTCGCGAGACCAGCGGCGTGACGTCACAGGGGGGCGGGGTGGGGGAGGGGCGGGGTATCTGGGGGGAGGGGTGTGGTGGGGGGGTAGAGGAGCGACGCTCACAACAACGAGTGGAGCGCCCGGCTGATAAAGTGCAGCAAGTTAGCACAGTGGGGGGGGGGGGGTACAACAGGTCTCAGTCACTCGACCCATGGCACCTGCTGGGTCTGTCCCGTGACCTCCTGTCGGCGAAACTTCGACACATCACGTGGTGGCCTCAAAGTGCACCTGGCCTGGCACAGGCGCTGTGGTGACGTCACCGCCACTTAGTGGCGAATGGCGGGGATTGGGGAGGGGCGGGGTGTGTGGGGGAGGGGCGGGGTGTGGTGGGGTGGGGAGAGGGGCGGGGGGAGGGGCGGGGTGTGTGGGGGAGGGGCGGGGTGTGGTGGGGTGGGGAGAGGGGCGGGGGGAGGGGCGGGGTGTGTGGGGGAGGGTGGGGGGAGGGGCGGGGTGTGGGGGGTTTGGGGAGCGGTGGTGTAGTGGTTAGCGCGCTGCGCCACGAACCCGGCCACCCGAGTTCGATTCCCGCTCACTCCACTCACGACGCGCACCATCAGCACCATCAGTACCATCAGCACCATCAGCACCATCAGCACCATCAGCATCATCAGCACCATCAGCATCATCAGCACCATCAGCACCATCAGCATCATCAGCACCATCAGCACCATCAGCACCATCAGCACCATCAGCACCATCAGCATCATCAGCACCATCAGCATCATCAGCACCATCAGCACCATCAGCATCATCAGCACCATCAGCACCATCAGCATCATCAGCACCATCAGCACCATCAGCATCATCAGCATCATCAGCACCATCATCACCATCAGCACCATCAGCACCATCAGCATCATCAGCACCATCAGCATCATCAGCATCATCAGCATCATCAGCACCATCAGCATCATCAGCACCATCAGCACCACCAGCACCACTAGCATCATCAGCACCATCAGCACCATCAGCACCATCAGCATCATCAGCCCCATCAGCATCATCAGCACCATCAGCACCATCAGCACCATCAGCATCATCAGCCCCATCAGCACCATCAGCACCATCAGCATCATCAGCACCATCAGCACCATCAGCATCATCAGCACCATCAGCACCATCAGCATCATCAGCACCATCAGCACCATCAGCATCATCAGCACCATCAGCACCATCAGCACCATCAGCATCATCAGCACCATCAGCACCATCAGCATCATCTCGGGAACTCTCCGCCCGACGCCTCCACCGTGGCTTCTCGTGCTGAGCAGCATTGCCCAGCCCTCACGTCCGACGAGAAGAAGTCGCCACAGCCAGCGAGCGACTGGAGAAGATCAGAAATCAGAATGAAGCCTTAATTATTTAAACTGGAGGAATCCGATGAGCTCTAAAGCTCTTTTTCACGGATGTCCAGTTGGGGAAAGGCAGAACGTTACAACAACAAACAACACAAAACACGATGTGAGTGCAAAGTATAGGAAAGGTAAACAAACCACTTTAAATTATATATACAAATAAAACCCAAACCAGGTAAAGCCCACTGAGCTATTATCTTTTCAGAAGCGACTTGGCTATCACGAATGCAAGCTGAACGCCACCCCAAGCCTGCGGTACACGAAGGCCCCCAGCACCCACACGCCACCATCACGACGCCCACCGCGACCCTGACAGCCAGCCAGGGCGCCAGCTAGGAAGCCAGCCAGCACACCTTTATTTTTAAAAATAAAGTCCCGGTATTCGTTCGCGTCGTTGTGGATAGTGTGAGAAATAATCAATAATTAGACAATACGCTTCCCTTCGAATGTATGTCCCTTCGAGCGAGCCTGACTGCTGATGAGACACTGAATACCAAAGCAGGTTCAGAGTTGCTGGTGTTGAACCAATGGTCACGTGATCGCAGGATGTGTGCAACACAGATGCGTGAAGGAGGCGCTAGTGTCCGATAATTTATTTTTGTCACTTAATTTTGCCGTGTAACTTCAAGCCATTAATGCATTATTCATTCTCGAACAAGACCGGCCATTCATTCCTCACAGTATCCATAAACGAGGCAAGCCATTCGTTTCATTATTCATTCATGAATGAGGCCTACCATATATATGCAATTATACATTCATCAACTGGACGAGTTGTTCACACGATTATTCACTCGTTTAAGAATCCTAGAGCATATGTGATTTACACTTGAAGGAGGCGTCCCGTAGAGTAATAATAATTATTATCATAAATAAGGGTTTATTTAACATCGACTTGCGCGGTGTGCACAGGACAGCACTGACGTGCCTCAGTGAGAGTGCTGGGCGAGGTAGCAACGCATGAATAAAATATAAACGAAGTAAATTAATAGCGAGTGGAATAACGGAGGCGGCCACAAACAGGCATATCGAGTCGTGTAAAGTTATAAACAATAGCAGTGATTTTTTTTATTTGTCTTATTGACGGAGCGTGTCTCTTGACGCGGGGTCGTAGCCAAGTTTGCAGACACACCAACCTCGCTGCGTTAACATAATTGTCGTGATGTGTCATTATATTAAACGCGGACGCTATGACGATGTATCGACCTTCAAATTAAATGATAACATGCAATAAAACCACAGTTTGTTCATCAATTCAATGTGTATTAATCTGTGCGCTCAATTATTTCATTTTATTCATCCCTGAATGAACACGAGTCAAATTAAAGTGCCCGATTATTTTAATATACAAACCAGACCTGCCGACCATCGAGTCAGTCGTGAATGACCACGGGAGACATCCAAGTGGGCTCCTTCTCCGCGCCTTCCACGTGCGGTGGTGCCTACCACGTGGCCTGCAATCCAGTACTCGAGGCGAGGGTTGTTGGATCATACACGGATGGTACGAGACTCCATTCGCGTGGGCGTCGATGAGGAGGAGCCTGTACCCTGGCTCGCTGGAAGAATGCGGTATGGCAAAACATGTGGACCCCACCTGTGCCGTCTGTTCCGTTTGTTACGTCTGTACGGTCTCTTCCGTCTGTTCCGTCAGTACCGATTGTTCCGTCTCTACTCTCTTATCCCTCTGTGCCGTCTGTTCCGTCGCACGCGTCGGTTTTCTCTGGGTGCTCCGCTTTCCTCCCACATGTAAAACACTCATTAATTGGCCGATAAAATCTTAACATTTAGAAGACCGCAGAGCTTGGACAATTGTTGGCAATGCCTCGCCGCGTGGCTGCTGCTGCTGCCTTGCCGCTCGTGTCTGGGGTTCCTCCTCGTGGCGCCTCTGAGTCCGCACACTGTCGTAAAGAGAGCGGACGAGGGCTGTGCAGCAGCAGCAGCAGCGCGTTACAAGTTGACATTGCTATCAAACACCAAACGGCCAAACCGGAGGCGAATACATTAATGGGGTAGCGAATGCACTGCCGATGCGCCTTAAAAAGCGAAAGTGTTTAATCAGTGCTATGACGTGGCCATTCCCAAGAGAGTGGTTAGAGAAGCACGGAGAGATGCAAGCTCGACATTCACATCCCTCCCTCTCTCTCGAGAGAGAGAAAGGCGTGCGCTTGGACAATATCCCATTCCTTGGCCACCACTGTCCTTTATTCCTCACCATTGGCCATCGTCCCTTCCGCCGACGCATGCTATCCAAGCCGACTTCACTGTTCTCAATTACGTCACCGCTTTTGAGTGACTTGCGTCTGTGAGCGACGTCTGGAGCCCACCAGCCGCGCGTGCCTCTCTCTGTCTGTCCCTCCGATGTCATTCCAAGTGTTGCGCCTCTCCATTCGCCAGTGTGTCTGTGTGTGTGTGCACTCTCCCTTCTTGGCACGTTCTTCTTAAACAGCGCGTCTGCATTTCTGGCCCATATGTCACAGCACATGCGGCACGCGCTCATTACTCTGGAAGGCTTTGCTGTTTTTTCATGAATGTTTCTGTTGCGCGCAGTCACTTTAAGATGTTCTTTGTTCGTGTTTTTGTTTGTTGCGGTTGCACCCAAGTCAAGAGCCGCATGGCTCACAGGGCTCTACCTAATAAATGAACTGAACTGAAAACGAAAATACGTTCAAGCACGAACACAAGTAGGCAAGCATTACAGAAAGCCATGGATATGCACGAGCACTCATCCTCTTCCTCCTCCGTGTTTGTTGGGGTAACTAAAGAGCCTGACCACCGCTCTGCGTAATGGAGTCTCAGCGTATACGCGTCCCGCGGCCCAGATTGATGTATCGTTAAGAAGCCTGCATTAGGACCATTACGGAAAAGAACACCCCCCCCCCCCAGCCAGCCAGCCGCACACCGCGATGTTGGAAATAATCCGCAGCAAAAAGCGAGCGCGCCCCTAATGACTGCACAGTTGGAATGTAATGCCACTGCGGTATTGATTGACACGGGAGACGGTCGCAGGCCACAATTTTATGTTTGCAATCAATGGTTTTAAGGTGGGAGGTTTTTTCACTCCATGTTTTGCATACATAGATCACCCTTCTGATGTAGATTTTTTTTCTTCTTCCTGTGATCAATGGTATTTCTGGGACTAAATTGCCGCGTGGTGGCAAATGAATGGGTTTGATGTCCAGTATTCGAGGAGCGCACACGCGTTCAGCCACTCGGGGACTCTCGCACGCGCGAATTATTGCCGGAGTGGTGCAGCTTATTAATAACGAGCGCAATCATTGATTTCCCCTTTGTCAATATAGCGCTGAATGAAGACCTACCTCTCACACGCCGTGCCGATCGTGACGGCGGTTTTACGATAATTCACCGTGCTTGATCATTGCGGGTAAGGTAATGGGGGTGGGCTCAAAGAACTGGTTCACATATCATTCTGCGCCGATGTCGGACGCGACCGGGAATTGAACTCGGGTCTCTGTGTTCATTCCACTTGGGGCTCGCTTCGCGTTCGTCTTGCGTGGTCGGGAATTGAACTCGGGTCTCTGGGTTCATTCCACTTGGGGCTCGCTTCGCGTTCGTCTTGCGTGGTCGGGAATTGAACTCGGGTCTCTGGGTTCATTCCACTTGGGGCTCGCTTCGCGTTCGTCTTGCGTGGTCGGGAATTGAACTCGGGTTTCTGGGTTCATTCCACCTGGGGCTCGCGTGCAGCGATGGCAGCATCGTGGCACGCTGCAGGGCGAGGGTGCTCTGCGGCGGCCGGCAGCCTGTTCCCACCCCCTACTGCACGCGATAGGTTCTGCTTAAGTGAGCATTCGTTTGACGCGCTTTTAAATAATTGCAGTATTTGTTTAGCCATTTCACCATTGTTGCTTTCAGGATTTTTTATGAATCGGCCCTTTTTTATGAGCGCATTTTTCAAACGGGTGACTCACACCACGCGTAAACACACCGTGTACACACACGCGTGTGTGTAGACACACACACGCATGTAGACATACACGCGTGTAGACACACACACGTGTACACACACACGCGTGTAGACACACCGTGTACACGCGCACACAACACGGAGTGTGCCGCCAGCCTGCTGTGTGTCGCCCCCCATTGACGGGTCACACAAACACCGCCAGCATCATCAAACATATCCACGATTGGATGGAGGATTTCAAAGGGAGCTTTGTGATGAAAAAACACAAGTCGTCATTTTTTGTTATTGCCTGCAGGCAGGTGTGACGAGGCCAGGTGTGACGTGGCCAGGTATGACGAGGCCAGGTGTGATGAGGCCAGGTGTGACGAGGCCAGGTGTGACGAGGCCAGGTGTGATGAGGCCAGGTGTCACGTGGCCAGGTGTGACGAGGCCAGGTGTGATGTGGTGTGGGGTGATGAGGCCAGGTGTGACGTGGCAGGTGTCACGTGGCAGTTGTGATGAGGCCAGGTGTGACGTGGCCAGGTGTGACGGATGCTCCTGCTGTTGTGGAGTGACTCATGCAGCCAGCTATGGTTGCAGGGTTTGGTGGTACATGTTGTTTATGTCGTTTATTGTGAAAATTCGGTCACAGTTCCTATGATCACTATTACATTGCTTTTATGGCATTATTTTGCATTGTCTTTGAAACTGATTGGTCCACACCAGAGACAGCTTTCTTTTGAGCCTCGTATGTTTTTTGTTTGCATTCTGACCACAAGTATTGTGGTCAATGCAGACATGATTCCTTGTTAAAGGTTTCAGTTTGGTGTTTTAACATCTTAACACTTGTTTTGTTGCCAGAAAAAAAGGGGAAAACCCGATGATCATATTTTTGTACTGGCAAAGTACGTCCCATGATGAGGATACAATTCATGAAAATATCACCGACTTTAGCAATAATTTAACGCTCCCACTGCGATTTAGGCACGAATTGCGCTTGCAATGCTTTGTGACGAAGTTCCTTTTAAAAAACAAAGCCATATACCGTGCGTGTTAATCTGTCACTGTCTGACTATTAATAAATAATATATATACCCAACATATTCGTCAATAACACTGCGGCCTCAAAATTTTCATGACTCAATGGGCTTTACTTGGGCAATAAACTTGTGGCAGTGGCACTTTTTCACGGCACATAAAAGAGAATGAATAAATAATACGCGATATTTTGAAACATCGCTAATTGTAATTTTGTTCAATTTAATGCCACGGTGTTATTGACGGCTGCGTTGAGGGCTGTTGTTGTTATTTGTTGTTTGTGTACCGCTGCCAACGGAGCGGCAGCAAACACTTTAATGAGCATGGCTGTCGGCGTATTTACATAGAGTTGACAAATATTTTGAGAAGAAAGGCTGACATCTCTCGCACAATTAACTCTGGCTCGGTGATCGGACATCAACGTTGTCGCTTATAAACGCGGCGGTGGGGAAATGCGGAGGAGGGGAGGGGGGGTGACGAGAGGGGGGGGGTCAAATGCGATGATGACACGAGGCCAAATATGCTTCCGTCTCGTTCATCATCATTCACATCGGGAACGTGTCGCACGACGCGCGTCATGACGCTGCAATAAATAAACGCCGCACACGTCAAGTGGCGGGTCACATTTGCCGTGGATGGATTGGATGGGCTCGGTTTCAACCTGGATCATGTGGCGGTGGTGGTGCTGGTGCTGTTGGTGGTGGTGCTGGTGGTGGTGGTGCTGGTGGTGGTGCTGCTGGTGGTGGTGCTGGTGGTGGCGGTGCTGCTGGTGGTGGTGGTGCTGGTGGTGCTGGTAGTGCTGGTGGTGTCACGTGCGTGTGAGCCATAGCTGCTGCTGCTGCAGCTGCTGCCGTAGCTGCTGCTGCTGCTGTGACTGCTGCTGCTGTAGCTGCTGCTGCTGCTGTAGCTGCTGTAGCTGCTGTAGCTGCTGCTGCTGTAGCTGCTGCTGCTGTAGCTGCTGCTGCTATAGCTGCTGCTGCTGCTGCTGCTTGTGGCTATTCTGGGAGTTGTGATTGAAGCCTCCCAGCACGCCACCTTCAAGCCGCGCATTGCCCAGGGAGAGGTGCCAACGAGCAGGCCCTGCCAAGTGGCCACAACAAATGATTCACATCTATTTGCTTACCTTTTTACATTATTAATTGCACGGCTTTTTGGGGGTAGGCTGGGGGGGGGGGCATGTTGAATATTCACGCGTGGTGGATGCAATTAGTGCCAGTACAGTAATGATGACCCAAGACGCCTTTGCAGGAGGTTCCCTGCATCATATGGGCTCAGCGATTGGCCAGTTCTAACGAATGCGTGCAACACCTGTGTGTAGGTGTACCTGTTGTTGTTGTGTAACACCTGTGTGTAGGTGTACGTGTTGTTGTTGTTGTGCAACACCTGTGTGTAGGAGTACCTGTTGTTGTTGTGTAACACCTGTGTAGGTGTACGTGTTGTTGTGGAACACCTGTGTATAGGTCTACCATGTTGATATTGCTGTGTAACACCTGTGTTTGTGTACGTGTTGTTGTTGTTGTGTAACTCCAAAAATGCAGCAGACGTCAGGGTCGGCATTGAACCCACGCCCTCCTGTAGACCAGGCGAGGTAGTGGACATCTCGCCGATCGACCAACAGCGCTCAATGACTTTGCGCTGTAGGTCATTACTCGAAACGTCGCCCATTATGTATTTAGACTTTGAAGGCCGCAGTGTTATTGACGAACGTGCTGAGTTTCCTAGTCCTCCCCCCCCCCCCCCCCCCCACGTGCTGTGCTCTACTCAGGGGTCGCGTTCCCGTGCATCCTGCTGCCTGGACGGAGTCCCAGCATCACCGCGTGCCACCGCTCGTGGTCACTGCGACGATCCCGTGGGCGGCCGCACCGTGCGAGGGAAGGGCGGTAACGAGGGTGGGGGAGGGGGGTGTCAGCAGTACTCGGTGCCCTAAGGAAGCCATCGCTCGAGTGAGCCCCCCCCCCCCCAGCTGGCCAGGAACGCAACGCCCTCGTGACGGGCACCGCGTCCCACGTGGCTCTGGGACAGCTGCCCCCGCTGCACGGACACGCAACTCAGATGAGCGCGGCTGTCTCCGTACGACGCGAAAGAAGTTCAACAGAACGCCAACACAGCCGCCATTCGCCACGAAGGGACGGCGACGTCACCACGGCGCTCGTGGCAGGCCAGGTGCACTTTGAGGTGCACTTCGACATACAAAGACAAAGATCCCCCGTGCAGTCTTAACAGACTGTAGGGGCAAGTGCTGTTAGCGAGCACCTATGAAGGCCGGAACGGCGCACGAGGGGGTGGGTGGCCAGCACCCCGCCTGGCCGCCTTTGTCTCCCCAGTGGCGATGTTTATACGCACCGCAACAGGTACTCATTTGAGGCTGAGTCGACCTAGGGGAGGCCCAGGACCGGTTCAGATAATCGTTACCGGTGTTGGCCGCGAGCGGGAATCGAACTCGCGGTCGCCAGGTTCGTAGCGCAGCGTAGCGCTAACCACTGCACCACCGCTCCTCCCTTCGACACACACGCGCGCGCGCGCACGGACACGCGGATCCCGCAGGGTGACGCGAAACCAGGGGGCGGTCTCCCCCTCGGTGCCGACGATGACAACGAGCGCCAACACCTCGCTTGGAGCGCACAGATCACACTGCGACTGCCTCCGTGTTTCTCCGCGTTGATCTATCGCGATCGTCTGTGGCGGCTTCTCACGGTGGCAGCAGATAAGCAGATTACAAACATTTGTCAGAGTAAATAGCGGGTGTAATCAGCAGGGGGAGCATCTGTTCGTGCGTTACCTTCGATGCTTAGTTTATTTTATCTCGAGGCACTTTTGTTTAAACGTGTGTCACCACCTCAGTGGTCGCCGTGGCGCACAAGCGCGCGGTGCCAAGTGCGCTCAGCGCTCAGCGCTCGGCACTGAATGCATTAAACTATTACAACTTAACAATGTTTATTATTATTATACCAGGTAAGGTCCACTGAGCTATGTAGCTCTTTTTCAGAAGCGACCTGGCCACACGTGATTCCTCAACGAAGTGGCTTATCACGTGGACATTTCTAGCAGCCAAACACTCTAAACGCGTGTTTCTAAAGGTGGAGGGGAAAACCGGAGGACGTGGAGAAAATTCCATACAACCACAGAGAGAGAGAGAGACATCGCAAACTCCAAATATACAGCAGGGGTTAAGGGTCGGGATCGAACCCACGACCTCCTGCATACCAGGCGAGGTAGTTAACATCTTCTAGCCACCGTGATGATGAGAGAGACACACACAAACTCCAAATATACAGCAGGAGTTAAGGGTCGGGATCGAACCCACGACCTCCTGTATACCTGGCGAGGTAGTTAACATTTCCTAGCCACCGTGATGATGATGAGAGAGAGACACACACCCACACACAAACTCCAAATAAACATCAGGGGTCAGAGTCGGGATCGAACCCACGACCTCCTGTACACCTGGCGAGGTAGTTAACATCTCCTAGCCACCGCGGCGCCTGCAGTCGCCCGCGTGTGTGGCTGCCTGTACGCCCGCGTGTGTGGCTGCCTGTACGCCCGCGTGTGTGGCTGTCTGTAGGCCCGCGTGTGTGGCTGTCTGTAGGTCCGCGTGTGTGGCTGTCTGTAGGCCCGCGTGTGTGGCTGTCTGTAGGCCCGCGTGTGTGGCTGTCTGTAGGCCCGCGTGTGTGGCTGTCTGTAGGCCCGCGTGTGTGGCTGTCTGTAGGTCCGCGTGTGTGGCTGTCTGTAGGCCCGCGTGTGTGGCTGTCTGTAGGCCCGCGTGTGTGGCTGTCTGTAGGCTCGCGTGTGTGGCTGTCTGTAGCTCGCGTGTGTGGCTGTCTGTAGGCCCGCGTGTGTGGCTGTCTGTAGGCCCGCGTGTGTGGCTGTCTGTAGGCCCGCGTGTGTGGCTGTCTGTAGGCCCGCGTGTGTGGCTGTCTGTAGGCTCGCGTGTGTGGCTGTCTGTAGGCCCGCGTGTGTGGCTGTCTGTAGGCCCGCGTGTGTGGCTGTCTGTACGCCCGCGTGTGTGGCTGTCTGTAGGCCCGCGTGTGTGGCTGTCTGTAGGTCCGCGTGTGTGGCTGTCTGTAGGCCCGCGTGTGTGGCTGTCTGTAGGCCCGCGTGTGTGGCTGTCTGTAGGCCCGCGTGTGTGGCTGTCTGTAGGCCCGCGTGTGTGGCTGCCTGTAGGCCCGCGTGTGTGGCTGTCTGTAGGCTCGCGTGTGTGGCTGTCTGTAGGCCCGCGTGTGTGGCTGTCTGTAGGCTCGCGTGTGTGGCTGTCTGGAGGCCCGCGTGTGTGGCTGTCTGTAGGCCCGCGTGTGTGGCTGTCTGTACGCCCGCGTGTGTGGCTGTCTGTACGCCCTCTTTGCATGCGCGCAACGGGCACATCGCAGGCGTGAAGCCAAAGCCAAAGAGCACAGCGCCGCTACGAATGTATTTTCAAGGGGGCTCAGATAAAAAAAAAGATAAAAGTGCAGGCGCATTGCATGGGAACATCGCTACAAAGGTTGAGGTCATTCGAGCCGTGGATTCTCGCGCATTGTGGCCCTGTTTTGTATTCCGATGCAGCTCGGATGAAATGACCTCCACCCCCCCCCCCCTAGGCGATTCCATTTTCTGTTTCTTCTGCCTCTGAAGTAGGCGCGCGCTCGTCGTTTGGAGCTCCGTCGTTCGTTCGTTTGCGCGCGCGGAACGTCCACGCGTGCACGTCAACGACGCGTGCACACGCACGTGCATGCGCACACGCACACGCGCGCGCATGAACGCGTGAGTTTCTGTGCGAGCGGGGGGCCTGAGTGGAGCTGGGACGATTACACCGATTAATCTAAAAGAAAATTGCAAATCGGATTCTTCATGTTGCCGTCCGCTATTTTGGGGCCCCGTTAAATATGACTGCCGCTTCCCACATCCTGCCTCTCGAAGGCGGGAAACCCCCTGCCACGCCATGCCCAACGCGGATGATGATCCCGATGACGTCACCGTGACCCGTTGCACCACCTCCCGTCCAGCGACACGCGTGGGAGAACGGGTAAAACTTCCACCCTCCCCCGCCCTGACCCCAACTATTTTCGTCTTATCCGAATGAGCCGATTCATCGAACCGATAATCGACAGAGTCATTGATAACTCCATTGACCGTAAAGACCGGCGCGAGGCTGGAGTTTGGTTCAGCACCAGCGGATGATTTGGCCCCGTGGAGGTTGTTGTTGTTCTTGTTGTTGTTGCTGCTGTGGAGCATTGCGGCGTGCGCTCCCGCAGTCCCTCGTCTCGACATCACACGCGAGATCCTCGTTGATCTGCGGCTCTGCATGTGACTCGTGGATTATTATTTTATTTTTGATCGAATACATTTTAGACGCGGTGAAAATGAAAAAGAAACAACAGCGGCAACAACAAAGTCGGCAAAAGTGTGAGTGCTTTTGTTGTTGTTGTTGTCGCGGTTGTCGTGGTTGTTGTCGGTGAGCGCGAGTGATGAAGGAAGCGCTGGGGGTGGAGATGAAAGCCGTGCGACGGCTGAAAGAGGCTCCTGCTCTGATGATCACTAGGGCACCAGGGGCGCCTACGGTGGCTAGGAGATGTCAACTACCTCGCCTGGTGTGCACGAGGTCGTGGGTTCGATCCCGACCCTGACGCCTGCTGCTGTATATTTGGAGTTTGTGTCTCTTTCTCATCATCATCACGGTGGCTAGGAGATGTCAACTACCTCGCCTGGTGTGCAGGAGGTCATCGGTTCGATCCCGATCCTGACGCCTGCTGCTGTATATTTGGAGTTTGTGTATCTTTCTCATCATCATCATCACGGTGGCTCTGAGATGTCAACTACCTCGCCTGGTGTGCAGGAGGTCGTCGGTTCGATCCCGATCCTGACGCCTGCTGCTGTATATTTGGAGTTTGTGTGTGTCTCTCTCTCTCCCCGTGTTCGCATATGTTCACCGAGTCCTCCAGTTTTTCTCTCCACATTGAGAATTAACATCACGCGTTTAGAGTATCTGACTGCTATACATTTCGAAATGACAAGCCACTTCGTTGAGCTATCAATTGTGGCCAGGTCGCTTCTGAACACGCGCTATCACTATACAGCTCGGTAGGGCCATACCTGGTAAAAAATTAACATCGTTTAGTTTTAGTTTACCAGGGCACACGCGTTAGTTTATTTATTTATGCTGTGACATCGCGTTGGCAGCGGTGCGCAGGTGAACACACACAAACAAGAACCCACGCTCGCCACGTCGCCGGGAGGTTGGGGCGGTGTCACGGCTCGATCCATTCAGCCGCAGCGACGATTGCCCGAGACTCTCGGAGAGAGAGAGGGGGGGGGGGGGCAAGGCCTCCTTGGGAGCTGTCATCGTTAGCCGCGCGGCCTCGCTCGTGGGAAGCCCCTGGCAGGCGATCGCGGGTCATCAACAGGAAACCCGTTACGGGCTGCTTATTCTCTACAAGCGAGGTCATCAATAATGGCATCGATGCCGTCAAACGTAAAAGATTCGGAGAGGGTGGAAAGGAAAGGCAGCGAAAACCAACTTAACTCGTTCGGGGACGTGGGCGACGTGGGCGACGTGGGCGACGCGAACTCGGGGCCGGAGGAGATTTTCGCTCCGTCGAAAGCGACGCCACTGCGCCGCTCGAGCGAGCGCCGTCTCGTTTGTTCCGGGGAGTGTAAATCAGCGGGCCGCAGATAACGAGTCAAAGCGTCGTGACGACCGCCCCCCCCCCAACGCCGTATCACCTGCTCGGTGGTGGCAGCGAAACGACGCTGGGTGGATTAATGGTTAAAAAAAATTGCATAAAAACCCTTTGTGATTGACGCGCCGATGACAGCTCCTTTGTCATGCCGCCGCGGTCGATCCGGCGGGAGGATGGGGGGGGGGGGCTGCGTTGTGCTCGCGAGCTTACTGAGGAGCAATCGATGTCTGCCCGTGGAGCTGACTCGCGCGATGAATCACGGCGCGTAAGGGGACGACGTGTCGGCAGGATCACGCGTGGTTAATTGTCGCCAATTTCGGTCTTTGGCAGCGGTCAACTTCTTCTTCGGTGACGTCACGCCCCCCCCCCCACGCCCCCCACTCGGATTGGGAATCGATGCAGCGCGGCGTTCTTCCCCCGTCGGCGTCGCTTCTTCTCATCGGCGTCGCGTGCCCCGGGGGCTCAGTGGGCTCACGGCGAGAGACGCCTGCGGGGCAGCAAACAAACGAAGCGAGACGACACGCACCACGGACGAGACGTCACTCGGCGCTCGCAAAGTAAAACAGAAATAATCGCGCGACGTTTCTCGGTGTTTTTGTTTGAGCGGAACGCTGCCAAAGGCGTCTTTAACCCGTGACATCGCACGCGACGACGCGACATTGGCTGTACACCCCTCGGGTTTCCGTCTCTCGCCTTAGTTATTGCCCCGGGCTTTTCATGGAGAGAGACATTGCGTTTTATATTCGGGGTCGTGAGAAACAACACCGTCACGTTGAAGACGCCGCCACGGAGTGATTCGCATTGAAGATGCGTGTTCGGCCACGCACGTCATGATCTGACCAAATGTGTCTCGTTAAGACCCTCCACCACCCGACACGGCTAAATAATGTAACGGCCACGTGTACAAGCGTTTGACTACGCAAAGGGGAATTCTCACAGCCAAATTGAGCAGTTCGAAACGCGGTGATTCGTGTGCAACTGCGTCAAACACCATCAGGACGTGGTCCAGGAGGTCACTCGCACGGTGCAGGAAGTCAATGCATCTTCTCTAATCATCTCACTGCCGCCGAATTTGGCCGTGGGAATCGCTCTGCGGCTCACCCGATGTGAGCTCACCCGATGTGCTGGGCCCCGGAGTGACGTTGAGAGATGGACGATGTGGGTGGTGAGGATCGTAGTAATGGGAATGCACGACGCACAGCGGAAACGCGCATTTCGCGGGGTGTCCGTTTAGACGTCGAGCTTGTACCAACAACATCGCGGCTCACAATGGGTGCACTTTGAGTTTGATGGTCGTGTCGATATAATGTGTTTAAGTCAAGCTGAGCTTAGTTAAACACCTCGTGATGCTGGTTATAATCTCCAGCGAAACATTAACACGCCGTGACGCGAGGCGCCACCAATGTCTTCTTAAAAATGTTGATTTCTTTTCAAAATTCCTCCGGTTTTGCTGATAAAAACCAAAATCAATTGGCCCCACGACTTGCCAACTTGAATTGATTGTCTCTGTGGGCTCGTGGAGGGTGAGAGATTGTGTGACATTGCACCAACAGCGACAATCTCCCCCAAAATAAACGAAACACGAATCATCTCTTGGCGTGTCTCTTGCTCACCATCCAATTGTCATTGTGATACGGCTGCTGCTGCTGCTGCTGCTGCCGCTGTTGTTGTTGTTGTTTTTGTTGTTGTTTTTGTTGTTGTTGTTGTTTTCTCGCTTGAAACATTAATCGACTGTCAATCGTTGCAGAGTCGCCCCCCACGCCGCTGCAGCGATCCCGTCACGTGATGTGGGGGGCTGCTGCTCACAGGGGCAGAGCAGCGCGGGGGGGGGGGCGGGGAAGGTCCCCTCCTGACGGGAGAGCGAGGGGGGGGGGAGGGTGAGGGGGGGGGGGTGAGGGGGGGTGAGGAGGGGGGGTGAGGGGGGGGCAAGCGATGGGGAGAGCGAGGGGGGGTGACGGGAGAGCGAGGAGGGGGTGAGGGGGGGGTGAGCGATGGGGAGAGCGAGGGGGGCGGTGAGGGGGGGCGAGCGATGGGGAGAGCGAGGGGGGGGCGAGCTCTTCCTCTGGCAGCGGGCAGGGCGAGGCGGACCACCAGCACGAGGCGACGTTCACCACCAGCACCACCAGCACCTGCACCACCTGCACAACCAGCACCTGCACCACCTGCCCACCAGCAGCACCAGCACCTGCACCACCTGCACCACCTGCACCACCTGCACCACCTGCACCACCTGCACGAGGCCGCCGCCGTCTCTCGCCCCTGCGGCGCGCGGCTCTTGCCCCGCTCGCTGGAGGCGCGCTGGGTGACGCCGCCGTGGTGGTGGTGGGGCTCTCTGCCCGAGAGCCTCGCCTGGTGCGGGGCGAGGCGAGGGGGGATTAAATGGGCAGGGAAGGAGGTAATTGCCGGCGTTTGGTTTAATTGTTTATTTTTCAGAAAGTATTTCCTCTAATGCGACTGCCGCTTCTCCTCGTGCCCGAGACGCCGCGGCGTGGGGGGGGGCCTCCAGACTGCCGCTGCTGCTGGCGAGCTGGGGTCAGCGGCCAGACGCGCGTGGCCTCGGCGTTCTCAGCAAATAATTAGAATCATCATCATCATTATTACGACGATAACCGCGACGAGCCCTCGCTTCGAATCCATTGCCGGCGCGCTCTCTGCGCGGAATTAAAGTAATAAGGCCAGGCCCCCCCCCCACCCCCCCCAAAAAAAAACCCCATCACGGATTAAATATTCACAACTCGCATCGCCCCTTCCGCCGACACCTGCGGCATTCCGCGCGACGCGTCTCCGTCGAGGGCCGCTGACGCGCAGCCCCGGGGGGCGGCTACCTCGGGGGGTGTCGTCACGGTGCTCGAGGTCGTGGCGGTCACGAACCCTGCGCGATTCATCCAGCGCGGCATGGACGCAGTCAGAGCGCGAGGGCGCTCCCCCCTCCTCCTCCTCCCCCTCTTCCTCCTCCTCTTCCTACTCCTCCCCCCTCCTCATCCTCCCCCTCCTCCTCCTCCTCCTCCCCCTCCTCCTCCCCCTCCATCTCCTCCCCCTCCTCCTCCCCCTCCTCCTCCCCCTCTTCCTCCCCCTCTTCCTCCTCCTCCCCCCTCCTCATCCTCCCCCTCCTCCTCCCCCCTCCATCTCCTCCCCCCCCCTCCTCCGCCTCCTCCTCCCCCCTCCCCATCCTCCTTCTCTCCATCCTCCCCCTCCTCCTCCCCCTCCTCCTCCTCTCCTTCCTCCTTCCCCCCTCCCCATCCTCCCCCTCCTCCTCCCCCCTCCTCCTCCCCCACTCCTCCGACGAGAGTCACGTCTGTCTGATTGACGACCACCAGTGTTGCATGAAAAGCATTGTCTATTGCTCAGCTGTACTCCACGTGACCTCTTGGTGTGAAGTCATGCACGCGAGGAAATTCCGCCCATTCGGAACACTCCCACTCCAGTGCATCGCCACGTGGCTGAGAACGGCCCGCAGAATGAGACGTCACAGAACTACTTCTGAGGTCCCTTCTTGTGAGCTCGTATCCACACTGCGCTCTCCCATGTGCCTCGCCGGAGAGGAAAACTTCGCCGTATCGCAGTCTACGTGAAATCTTATATCAGACCTGAATTTCTACGGTACATTGAGTGGGAAAACACATTAAAATTGTATTTTATTTTAAACACGCTTTAATGAAATGTACCCTACTATTAATGAACAACTCCACGACTCCAGGAAGTGGCCCCGAAGCTTGCCATAACGTAAGGGACCGTGGTGATTTACAGCCAACGTCAGTTGAGCGTGGACAATTAGACCCAAGCCAAAACATAACATATAAAAAAGATTGTTTAATTAGTTTTTTTATGATAGAATATAGTATTGTCATCAGTATGACATAAGTATACCAAGTTTGCAGTCGATACCACATGGGGAAGTGGGTTAAAATTGAGTTGCAAGATTTGAGGATACCACGACAACAACAACAACAGACAGAGTGAGTTAATAGAAAGCGTGTAATAAAAAAGAGAGTAATTGAACATGTGTGTGTGTGTGCAGTCGTTGGTGACCAGCCTGTCAACGTTAGCTTGTCACAATTGAGAAGGGAGTTTTATTGAGGGTGGCCGCATAGAGCCAAACACCTCACGTGGGGGCGGCGAAATCCTCTGACCTCTGCGCCACAGACACCACAGACACCACAGACACCACAGACACCACAGGCACCACAGGCACCACAGACACCACAGACACCACAGACACCATAGACACCACAGGCACCACAGACACCACAGGCACCACAGACACCACAGACACCACAGACACCACAGGCACCACAGACACCACAGACACCACAGACACCACAGGCACCACAGGCACCACAGACACCACAGACACCACAGACACCACAGGCACCACAGACACTACAGACACCACAGGCACCACAGACACCACAGACACCACAGGCACCACAGGCACCACAGACACCACAGGCACCACAGACACCACAGGCACCACAGACACCACAGACACCACAGACACCTCACCGATGCTTTACAAGTGAAACCACGTGGAACCTTTACGTATCCTGGATGAATCCGATGAGCGATGAAGCTCTTTTTTCACGGATGTTCCAGAACAGAACCACGGAACGTGTCACGACTCAAAATCCCATTCACAAACACGAAGGAGGAGGCATCATCATCTGCAGCATCAGCAGCATCATCATCAGCAACATCATCATCAGCATCATCAGCAGCATCATCAGCATCATCATCAGCATAATCAGCATCAGCATTATCATCAGCATCATCATCAGCATCATCATCAGCATAATCAGCATCAGCATTATCATCAGCATCATCATCAGCATCATCATCAGCATCATCAGCATCATTATTTGGTTCTTTCGGTTAAGTCACGTCTAAAGATAAAATAATAAATTAAATTAAATAATAGCATACGACGTTTCGATTGCAACACAAGCAATCATCATCAGGTATAATGAAATAGCGACATAAAATCTAACCAGAAAACTATAGACAGACATATTAGCAGACAGATATCACCAAGATACATAGAGGGAGCAACACAGGAACCAGAGAGGGGTGATCATCTCTGTGGGGTGGCCTTAAATAGACAGAGGGGGGAGGAGGCAGAGAGAGGGAGGGGGTTAGAGAAAACATTTGCATATCAATGAGTGGTCCAAAAACAAGGTTCTGCAAGTGCGATGACACGGCAAGCAAGTCTGAAAATCAGAAGGACAAACTAAAATTCAATAACCTAGCAAAATATCGAAATGTAATGTAATACAACACAGAGAGTCGGTCAACACACAATTAACGCATAGCCTGGTTGATTACGTATTTCAAAGATTGCTAAGTTAGAATTTAAGTGTGAACATTCCAAAGAGAAGACACAGGCAGAGAGAAGAGAGAGAGAAACAAGGATAAGCTCAAAACTTCCCCGTAGAAGTGGTTCAATCTTAATTTTAGAACGTTCGTGACTGCAGTAAATGATTATTTGGTTATTTCGGTTAAGTCCCTTAACCGAAAGTCACTTTTTGAGTACTCAAATTGTGAATGTTGTTGCTTCAGCACACCGGTGGGCTAAAGCAGTGAACTATTTGTCTTTGTCAACGTGACACATTTTTTACTGATTGGCCGTGTCGGGTGGTGGAGGGTTACGACACATTTATAAATAAACGCGATCTAAACCCAAAAATCGTTGATTATGAATTGTGTGTTGACCGACTCTCTGTGTTGTATTACATTACATTTCGATATTTTGCTAGGTTATTGAATTTTAGTTTGTCCTTCTGATTTTCAGACTTGCTTGCCGTGTCATCGCACTTGCAGAACCTTGTTTTTGGACCACTCATTGATATGCAAATGTTTTCTCTAACCCCCTCCCTCTCTCTGCCTCCTCCCCCCTCTGTCTATTTAAGGCCACCCCACAGAGATGATCACCCCTCTCTGGTTCCTGTGTTGCTCCCTCTATGTATCTTGGTGATATCTGTCTGCTAATATGTCTGTCTATAGTTTTCTGGTTAGATTTTATGTCGCTATTTCATTATACCTGATGATGATTGCTTGTGTTGCAATCGAAACGTCGTATGCTATTATTTAATTTAATTTATTATTTTATCTTTAGACGTGACTTAACCGAAAGAACCAAATAATCATTTACTGCAGTCACGAAAGTTCTAAAATTAAGAATCATCAGCATCATCATCAGCATCAGCATTATCATCAGCATCATCATCAGCATCATCATCAGCATCATCATCAGCATTATCATCATCAGCATCATCATCAGCATCATCATCAGCATCATCATCACATCAGCGACGACTCCCCCACTCCGCCACTCCTGACGCAATCAGCCGACTCATCCACCTCGACGTCGAGTCGCGGCTGTTGTTCTGCGTCATCCCGCGCCTCCCATCAGCGCGGTTGGCTGCGTACGGTGCGAAGGAAGTTCAATATACAGACACACATCGTCGCCCACGCCAAGTAGAAGAAGAAGATTGCAGCACAGCGTATAGATGACGTTCGGAAGGAATAATCGCCGGAATTTGTTGTACGGTGACTTCATCGATTCGTGCGTGGACGTGGTGCCCTGCGCGACCCTTCCCAATCCTCCTCCTCCTCCTCGTCACCCTCCTCCTTCTAACGTCCCGCGTTCTCCGACGACAACCCTCGGCATCGGTCCCGCAAAAGCCCCTGTGGTTGGGTCAATGCGTTTCATTCAATACTGCAACACAACATTGATGCCTGGCAGCGGTACTTTGTTTAATAGTTTTTTAAAGAGGAGACGCAAGCCATTTATACACATTAACCGCAGCGTTCAATTAATGCGCCGTGTTGATTTGGCCCGTTGGGTTCCGTGTCTAAGTGATATAAAAAAGCACGTGTCGGGGGAAACACACACGTGCTCATTTTAGCTCACGATCTGTCACCTGACAAAGAACCGTTTCGGGTGGTGTCGCCGCGGTTGGATAGCGGGGCCCTCTCTGAATTCCGCCGATCGCGTTTGCGAGGAGTGAACAGGGAGGGCTGTCGCGACGCCGGTTCGAGTCCCGACCGCAGCGTGACGCCGGGCGGGCGGTGAGAAGTCACGCTGCGGGCCCCAGGGGATGCCCTCTCGCCAGCAAACGGCGACGCTGACCAGCGCGGTGAAGTATGGAGATGGAACGGGGGGGGGGGGGGGGCTTGCTCCGTCCACTCCACTCCGCAAATCGAATTTCTTCAGAGCTGCTTTTTTGTTCTTGGTGTTAAGTTTGTTGTCCTTCCCACGCACCTTGGTTGGCTACGTACGGTGCGAAAGAAGTTCAACATACACACAAACAAAGATCCCCCGTATAGCCTGGACAGACTGTTGGGGCAAGTGCTGTTAGTGAGCACCTATGAAGACCGGAACGGTACAAGAGGGGGGTGAGTGGCCAATACCACGCCCGACCGCCTTTGTCTCCCCAGTGGCGATGTTTACACACCGCACCAGGTACTCATTGAAGGCTGAGTCGACCTAGGGGAGGCCAGATGTATCCGTTCAAATAGTCGCTTTAACTTGTGTCAGCCGTAAGCGGGAATCAAACTCTGGTGGCCGGGTTCGTAGCGCAGCGCGCTCACCGCTACACCACCGCTCCCATACATACAACAGACAACATGCATACACCATACATACAACATGCATACAACATGCATACAACATGCATACATACAACCCCTCTACGTGGTGGACGTGGCACGAGGCCCTTCGTCGACGCGCCGCAGGCGAGGAGGAGTCCGTGAGCGCGGCTTTCGCTCCGCACGCCACGAGGGACGCACCCCCGAGCGAGCCGCTCGGCTCTTCCACTTGGCGGGGGGTGATTAATAAAGACATCTACCTCGCACGAATACATCCCCCACGCAGTATGGATGGCATTCACCCAAGGAGAAGTGAAATCCATAATTTTACCATTCTGATTAAGAAAAAAATCCTGATAAGTGCAGCGGGCAGCAGCAGCGCCGCGTTCAAAGCGAGTCGCGCCGCCCGGAGCGAGTCGATTAGTCTCCTGGACTCGTGAACGCATCCACAGCCCTCGCACTGTGTTCGCCTCGTTGCGACGGAACGCGTCGTGCGAAGCAAATTTCTAAAGAGCGACCCAATGCGGAGCGACGCATCAAACATTCACATCACAGTTATTTGAGTTCTTGCACAGTCTTCATGTTTTATTTACGTCGAGTGAATGTCTCGGCGTATCATGCATTAATAACGTCGAGCTATTAATAGAATGCCAATTAAACACCGCTTATAAATTATTGCTAAGCTCTGTTCATATGTAAATCCCGGACAGGCAGATATAAGTGGCTTTATTACTGATAAAGTCGTTGATGGCAACGCAGAATCGAGCACTCGCTTGAGAAAATCATCTGTAAGGCCAGAATCTGGGTTGGGTTTTCACCGAGTGTCAGGTCTGGCATGATGAGCTTTGGCTCCTGGTAGCTGCAGAGGGAGCGTCACCATCGCAGAGTAAGGAGTTTTGTTTTAGCTTACCTACAGACCCATAGACTCACATAGTTGCCCACAGACTCACACAGAGACCCGTAGGCTCAGACAGAAGCCCCGTAGATTCACATAGAGGCCCATCGACTCACGTAAAACCCACAGAATCAGAATGTTTATTTATACTGGAGGAATCCGATGAGCTATGAAGCTCTTTTTCACAGATGTCCAGTAGGAGCGGGTAAGAACACGACACCAGCAAACAACACAACAACACGATCGCAGTGCAAAATACAAGCAAGGTAAACACATCACCCAAACACAAACAAATCAAACTAAACTAACCCCATCCTACCAGGCAAAGCCCACTGAGGTATTCACTTATCTTTCAAAAGCCACGAATGATAGCTCATGAAAGTGTCGTCCCATTGACCAGAGCCACAGGCTCAGGTAGAGACCCACAGGCTCACACCGAGACTCTTAAATGTCCGGCGTGTGCAGTGTCGCATGCCACGCTTTATGATCCACCGTTGTCCATCCGCACAAGCGAAGTTGTGATGCGGTTCAAGCCAAGCCCGACACAGTTGGCGCTGAGCGTGGCAGCAACAGCGGCAGCAGCAACAGCGGCAGCAGCAGAAGCAGCAACAACGGGAGCAGCAGCAGAAGCAGCAACAACGGGAGCATCGCTCCATCCGGGAAGCCATCCTCAGTCTCGGGGAGAGCGTGGGGGCATAGGGGGGGCATATGGGGGGGGGGGGCGTAGGGGGGGGGGGGCTGTGGGTGCGAGAGGGCCCAGCGCCGGTGCCTCCCTGGAGTCCCCGAGCAGCCGGTGCCCCCACCACGGCGCCAGGTGGCTCCCCTCCCTCCCAGGCCGCGGCCGCGCCGGTCGAACCGCGGCGACGGTGCGCAGGAACCGTGGCCTCGGCGCAGTCTCGCGACTCGCAGGAGGGTGAGTGGAGGGGACAGGGTGTCCAAACAAGACGCAAGTCATTTATCAGCAATACGTGGGGGGGGGGGGGGGGTGTACTCTACGGTGGTGGGGCAGAGGGGGGGGGGGGCGCAGCGATGAGCGAGCTGCGCTATCAGAAGTTTATTATCCGAGTAATTAACCCACTCAGCAGATACGCGGCTATTTTTTCAAGGGTAACTCGGCCAGCACCACGAACCTGGCATTGCCAAGTTGTCCTCCCGGTCACGGCTAACATCTGTGCTGAGTGATATCTAAACCAGTCTCGCCCCCATCCCCCCGCACCCCCCACCTCCCCTCCCGACTGGTTTCACCCACCCGACCAAAACCAGCGTGGTGAAGTATGGTCAATCAAGCCCCTTCACCGACACGGCGTGGGGGAAGCCGTGATCCAGCAGTAGATTTACACAGGACTGTAGATAGTTGTTATAGAATTCATCTGCATTCAATGAACACAATATCCTTGAGTAAAAAAAAAGAATCAACTCTGCAGCCAAAAAAGATCCATATAATAATAATGTCTTTCGCCACGGAGCTGTGACCAGCATTTCGAATTCAGATAAATATTTGGACTCCAAATTAATCAGTTAATCCCCTCTGCCCATGTTTGGTGATGGGGGCTGTGTGTGGGATGGGTGGGGTGGTGGTGGTGGTGTGTGCGTGTGTGGTCTATTAAGAGTGTGTGAGCTTGATAAACCCAGCGCCTATTCACTTCCCCCATTCCACCCTGGAACCATCGCTCACGGCGCGTGGCGATCCGCCCCCCCCCCCCCGTGGCGCCCCCCTCCCCCCGTTGCACCCCCCCCTTCCCCACCACCAACACCAATCCCCGCCATTCGCCACTAAGTGACGGTGATGTCACCACGGCGCCTGTGCCAGGCCAGGTCACGGACAGACCCAGCAGGTGCCATGGGTTGACTGAGATGACCGGTAGATGCACCATCAGCTGTGCCCCCTACTGTGCCAGGCTAGGTGCAAGAGGTCTCGGGACAGACCCAGCAGGTGCCATGGGTCCAGTGACTGAGATGACCGGTAGATGCAGCACCAGCGCACCACGTGGTGTGGCACTGACACAATCCACGTCGTGTGACACGCACCACGTGGTGTGTGACACTGACACACACCACGTGATGTGACACTGACACGCATCACGTGGTGTGACACTGACACGCACCACGTGGTGTGACACTGACACGCATCACGTGGTGTGGCACTGACATGCACCACGTGATGTGACACTGACACGCACCACGTGGTGTGACACGCACCACGTGGTGTGTGACACTGACACACACCACGTGATGTGACACTGACACGCATCACGTGATGTGACACTGACACGCACCACGTGGTGTTACACACACCACGTGGTGTGACACTGACGCGTGCTCTCCGATGCGTCCGATACGACGCTGCAGACCGAGCCGACAAGGAAAAATTATTGTTTCAAGAGGAATCCCAGAATCCCATCATTCTGTAAACAATGTGTCCTTGAATTCGCGTCATTTCCGCTGTGTTATTGCGATGTCCTCCCTGTCGCCTCCCTCCCTGCTGGACTCAGCCTCTAATCAGCGTGGTTGGCTACGTACGGTGCGAAGGAAGTTCACCACATAATTACAAACAATCACCACGGTCGTGACGGAGCAAGCAGGGCGGTCCCGTGCAGCCGTGCGAGCTCATAAATGATCTTCTCCTCTCGCATGGCACTGGGTTTGTAGCTCTCTCTCTCTCTCTGTCAGTGTCTGTGTGGAGCCTGGGAAGAGTTTCGGTGGCGTCTGGAGCCACGGGATGGGATCCGCGTGTGCCGCCTGTGGGGGCGCGATGTGCCGCGTGAGCGATGGGGTTCACTGCAACGCAAACGGCGACCCGTGAGCGGGCACAGCGGCCCAAAGACTCGCGTAGAGAACCACATTCTTCACACGGACACTCACATTCTTCACACAGAGGCACACATACACTGCACCGTAGTGAGGTAGACGTTCACGTTTTACAGAATTATATATATTTTTTCCATCACCATTTTCAACATGAGCCATGATCTCTCCGCTGCTGGACGAAGGCCTCCCCACATCACTGCCGTCCCACGGCATCTCAGGACACACCGCAGTCCACCTCGCATCCTGCACACAACCCGATCCGCGTGTTCCGCACTTCCAGTCGGGTAGCGCCTCTCAGGCCTGACCCTCCTTTGGCTGCCATTCCAGCACCAGTCTCGACCATCGCCCATCAATCTCGCCACGACGTGCGCTGCCCACGCTCACTGCTCTGGACAGCCCCAGCCACCAATGAATGCACAACCGCTCCGCCCGCGCCCCGTCGCCTCAAGATTGGCGCTGCACTGAATTAGGATGGCATTCACTCTCATGTGGCAGAGCGGGCGAGGGAGAGCTGCCCTCTGCTGTGTGTGGGCCAGAGGTCACGTGAAGAAAGCCTCTTGGAGGCTGCTCGGTGATGTCTGCTTCAGTGGGCCGCTCTCCAACACCGAGGACAAGAATAGATGCATCGTCCCGTGACCGCGTGACGCCAATAGCGCAATAGAGGTAATACTGGGGACATTTTTTAAATAAACAGCAACAACAACATATATTAAACGCAAACATCAACATAGGAAGCCTCCGTGACGTCTTCCATCTTCTGAAAGACGCTGCACAGCTTCTGCTGGAGAATGCATCTTGTGTAAATATATTCGCATAGCTAATTTAATCTCCCCAAACCTGAGAAATGTCGACTATTAGCGAAGTTGGAAAGGCCCGGCTCAGCAGTGGTCGTGATTTAATGTCGTGTCAGGGTGTCTATTGAGAGGAATGCTCCCTCGGAAGGGGCCGAGATGATCCAAGCGACTCGGCACGCGGCTCGCCGGTCCTCGGCCGCCACTACCGCAAACCACGTGGCGGTGGTGGCGGCGGAGGAGGCGGCGGCGGCACAGATTGCGCATTCGTTTTGCGAGTGTCGATTACAAACAACAACAAAAATCGATCGTAAAGTATTTTCGTTACGCGCCAAAGATGGCCCAAACCGGCACTAACATTCCGCTGTCGTTGCTGCCGCCGCCGCCGCCGCCGCGTTTGTTTATCTTCTCTGGGCGGTTTCTCTTCGTCTCCCCTTTCCCCCCTTCGCTTTGTTCCCGTTTCATTATTCAGTATTTTGTGCCAAGCTCCCCGCCCATCCATCCTGCGCGCAAATGCCTAGCCAAGCAAGAGCCACTTTGCCAATGCGCGGGGGACGCTAATGAATCTCGCGCGGGCCGGACGCTGCTGGCCTGCTGCCCTGCGCGTGGATTGATGACGCCTCGCCCAGCGCGCCTCATCCTGCTCGTGACCGGGGATCGAACCGCGCCCGGGGGGGGGGGGGGGTCCTGCATTGGGGCCCAGGCCCCAACGCTGGTCCGTCGCGTGGCGGAGCGGTGGAGGTTCCTAGGCCCGGGGCGAGGGCTCCCTTCCGCCCGTCGCCGTCTGCCGCCGCTCTGTGCGACGTGGTCTGGGCGACACAGCTGTGCTCTTGACAGCTTTGTTCTGCAGGAGTGTTTGGTTCTTTTTTGCGAGTAGGGGTTGGCCGCTTCCGCCGCCCTCGCTGCTCTCTTGAGTTTGTTCCCCTGATTAATTATCGCAGCACGGGAGCGCGATATTCTCACGGCCGCACGCGTCTCCGCCGCTCGTCGTGTTTCCACTCCGCGCCGGCCACGTAGCGACGCTTTACCGGGTTTCCGTGGCGCGCGGTGAAGGTTCCCGCTCGCAGCTGATCGCTTTGTTTACAGACAAGCTGCGCTTGTGTTATTGAGCCGGCGGCGTGGCCATGGCCAGGACCTTTTTGTACGTTCAAGGCCTCTTTGATTTTTACCGGACCCCGCGGTGCCCCTGGACGCTGGCGGCTTTGCCACCTCCGAATCCTCGTGTCCATGGGACGCACGGCCCGGTAGCCCTCGAGTCGGCGCGATTCCTCTGACAATTCGTGCTGACGGACGGCCTGAGTTTATAATTTGTTACGCCAGTCGTGCTGGTTTTTCCCAGAATTCTAGATTTGCGCTCGGCCCGCATTGTAATGCAAAAATTCAGGTGAGTCTGAGAAGTGAACATTTTCCGGATGAATTCGGGCCCCTGTCCCAAATTGTCCAGAAAATTTGAGCTGGGCAACGTTCTTAGATGACGTGGGCCGACCTCCCTTTGTCGAGGCGCCTCGCCTGCGGATGGAGGCGATTAAAACTGAAGTGGCCGGGTAAAGTGGCCACGTTCCCCTGGCCTGTTTCGCTAGAAACGAGGGCCTCCGCAGAGGTTAGAAACTAACAAATTCTCAACACGGGTCCAGAAACCCATTTTAGCTATGCAATATGGCTTTAAAATGTAAGTGCGGAAAACCAGCAAAGAATTCCTGTCGACGTTGCTACCCCCTCCCACCCTCCCGCCCGGCTGGCCGGCCGCCCATCTTTCTCATTTATTGTCCTAACGTTTGGGTTATTTGTTATGTGGTCATTCATTAATTAACTTATTTGTCAGCTGGCTAGAATTGGAATTAAGAGGCGTGAAAAATGTTCCGCGGCTGCTCGCGCCGCCGCTGGTGACAGACGCTGAGAGAGGCTGAGAGAGGCGGCCCTCGATGGGCACCGCACGCGGCCCGGGCTACCGAGTGCTGAGCCGCCACCACCGCCACCACCACCACGACCGCCTCCACCACGACCACCACCACCACGACCACCACCATGACCGCCTCCACCACGACCACCGCCGCCACCACGACCACCACCATCTCCGCCACCACCACCACGACCACGACCGCCTCCGCCGCGTTAATAACCCGGCACGCATCATGGGGTCACACCGGTCGTTAGCGGCGCGGCAAATCTGTCCACGACACTTGACTCTTTCGCAAAATCCAATTATCCCCACGTTTATTTAATTTAATTTCTATTTTACTTGTGCATTTTTATTGCAGTGGTTGTTGCTGTTGTTGTCGACAGAGCCGTCCATAGGGGGCGGATGGGGCAAATCCCAAACTAAACCGGAAACATTACATCTGACACCACCGTGACGTCGAAGCGCGCCCCCCCCCGCAAAGCACGGGGCCCCGGGCGGTCGCCCCCTCTTCTAGAAACGGCTCTGGTTGCTGTTGTTGCTGCTGCTGCTACAGTCGCTTGCTCGAATACCACCGGAGCCGTGCTGCCCCGCGAGTTATTTTTGTTTTCGCCTTCCCGTGTTCGTGAATTTTTTTCTCAGTTTCATTTATTCGGCATCGCCTTGTGAGCCATTCGGCTCTGGAATCAGCTCTAGTGATGACGACAGGCCACGTGTCACGCGAGACCTCTTCCCGGTAGCTGGTGGCGGTTTCGTGATTATTTTTCGTTTTGTTTTCTTTTTCCCTGCGTTAATATTGCAGGGAAAACAAGCGTCGCAGACGATCCCTCCCACCCTCGCACCCTAATGTGGTTTATGCGCTGCTTGCATTCGAAAGTCTGGAGGAGAATTGGACTAGGAGACACTAAGTGGTTTTGGGAATAGCGACCGAGGGACCGTAATGGTTACAAAGTGTCCCTTACGAAAGATTACCACCTTAACGTGTAATCGCACTTTGTTTCCTTTAGCATTCGTATTTATTTTCAAGTGTGTGTTTGAACAAGCAATTTTAAATAAAGTGTTGCTCCGTATCTCCTGCAAATCCTCAAGCATCACCTCCGCGTTGAGTCTGTGAAGGCCGGCTCCGGCTGTCTGCCAATCAACAGATGTATGCGTGCTCTGAGCATGGCATTTGCATTCAAATGCGCCCCACATTTGCATATGAATGGCTTTATATTTGTGTTTTTTTTTAAATAACCAATTTACGATTGTAATGGTAAAAGCTTGGCCAGTGAGCCAGTGTGGCAAGGCCTGGCAGCAGCTGTCCCCCAGGACCGAGGCGAGGGAATTGTGGCAGCACATCGCTGCGTCGTCACCTCTCAGGCCGACTCCACTCCGTGGCAGGAGGGTGCCAGGCACGAGCTCACGGCCTCGTGTCTGTGTGAGAGAGTGTGGGGAGCGGTGGTGCAGCGGTCAGCGCGCTGCGCTACGAACCTCGGCAACCCGAGTTCGATTCTCGCTCACGGCTAAAATCAGTGACGATTATCTGAACGGGTCCTGGGTTTTTTCTAGGTCGGCTCAGCCTCAAATGACTACCTGGTGCGGTGTGTTAACATCGCCACTGGGGAGACAAAGGCGGTCGAGCGTGGTATTGGCCACCCACCTCCTTGTGTGTCGTTCTGACGTTACAGGTTATACTGGGGGATCTTTGTATGTTTTTTTAACTTATGATGAACTTCTTTCGCACCGCACGTAGCGGAACCCACCCATCTCGTGGCAGGTGCCTTACCCACCACGCCGTTGTCTACTTCAAGTTGGCATCAGAACCAGGAGTGTTTCTCCCCGAGAACGTTCAGCTCGTGGAGCTAAGAAGATCCTGTTCAAGGACTACTCTAGCGGCAGACAGCATCAAAGCATTCGACAATTACAGATTTTAAAAAACACACCGACACACTGAAGAATAGCAGTTATGTTGTGAAATGACATCCACACTTAAACGTTCGTGATTGTAAAAATAGAGTCGATCTCAATGAGGAGCACCGAGGGCAGAATGGAGATGTGCAGAGACGAGACTGGTAGAGCCCTGTGAGCCATTCGGCTCTTAAATCGGGTGCAATCGCAACAAACAAAAAACAAAAACATGAACAAGAAAACATCTTAAAGTGACTATGTGACGATGCGCAAACAGAAAAATCCAGGAAAAAACTGCAAAGTCTTCCAGAAAACACTTGGGAGGGGGGAGGGGGGGCACCGACATGAACACTTTGTGATCCCAAATTGGGTGCGAAACGTGGGGTACTGCTCATGGACGACCAGACGCGCGCGTCGCAGATGCTGAGGATTGTTCAACGGCAGTGACAACAACAACAGCAACAATATGGGCCAGAGAAATTTGGGAGCAGATCTACGGAACAATTCGCCGCTGCTCCGTAGCTCAAGGGGGCATCGTTCTTGCCGCGGGCTGCTGTGCGAGTCAAAGGTCACCGATTCGATTCTATCTCTCGGCGCGGCAGGTGGAGAGAAAACTACATTGGGTGAATAAATGATCCACGCCACGGGTTGTCTGTCGGCAGGAGTGTGTTACTCCCTTGGTGTGTTACTGCCTTGGTGTGTTACTGCCTTGGTGTATTACTCCCTTGGTGTGTTACTCCCTTGGTGTGTTACTGCCTTAGTGTGCTCCTCCCTTGGTGTGTTACTGCCTTGGTGTGTTACTGCCTTGGTGTGTTACTGCCTTAGTGTGCTCCTCCCTTGGTGTGTTACTCCCTTGGTGTGTTATTGCCTTGGTGTGTTACTGCCTTAGTGTGCTCCTCCCTTGGTGTGTTACTGCCTTGGTGTGTTACTGCCTTGGTGTGTTACTCCCTTGGTGTGTTACTGCCTTGGTGTGTTACTCCCTTGGTGTGTTACTCCCTTGGTGTGTTACTGCCTTAGTGTGCTCCTCCCTTGGTGTGTTACTGCCTTGGTGTGTTACTGCCTTGGTGTGTTACTGCCTTGGTGTGTTACTGCCTTGGTGTGTTACTCCCTTGGTGTGTTACTCCCTTGGTGTGTTACTGCCTTAGTGTGCTCCTCCCTTGGTGTGTTACTGCCTTGGTGTGTTACTGCCTTGGTGTGTTACTGCCTTAGTGTGCTCCTCCCTTGGTGTGTTACTCCCTTGGTGTGTTATTGCCTTGGTGTGTTACTGCCTTAGTGTGCTCCTCCCTTGGTGTGTTACTGCCTTGGTGTGTTACTGCCTTGGTGTGTTACTCCCTTGGTGTGTTACTGCCTTGGTGTGTTACTCCCTTGGTGTGTTACTCCCTTGGTGTGTTACTGCCTTAGTGTGCTCCTCCCTTGGTGTGTTACTGCCTTGGTGTGTTACTGCCTTGGTGTGTTACTGCCTTGGTGTGTTACTGCCTTGGTGTGTTACTCCCTTGGTGTGTTACTCCCTTGGTGTGTTACTGCCTTAGTGTGCTCCTCCCTTGGTGTGTTACTGCCTTAGTGTGTTATTATCTCGCGAGCGTAAATCACGGGCGCGCCCGGGTTCCTTTTTGCCACTGTCAGACGACGCCTCGATGTGGCACCGCCGTTCCGAATCAGCCGCCTCCTGTGCGTGTGGCTGTTTTTGTTAAAAAGCAGCTTCTCAAAGGTTGCCCCTGCCAGTTCACGCAACGCGGCCCCACGGGGAGGGTACGGATTGGGTTTGATGAAGATGCGCGCCATCTCGAGCCTCGCGGCACATTCTGAGCGGCGATGTCGATCGGCGACGAGCACCCTCGCGCGTCGGAGTCGCTCGTCGTGAACGCGGTTTGCTACCCACGTGGGCGGCATACAAAACAGGGGCGTAAATATTGGCGCAATAATGAATAATAATCAATGGCGTCCCGCCGCAAATAAAGCGAAGAACGCGTGGCGCCCTCGAATTAAACGCATTACGCGGCCAATAAAAATTACCCCGTCGGACGCTATGTACGGTGCGAAATAATTTCAACATGCACACATACTAAGAAGGTCTCGTCGATATATTGTGATCTTGTAAACACACCGCAGGGACAGGGGGCACGTGACAAAAGCCACGCTCGATCGCGCAAACTGCCCACGTGCTTCAACACGTTTGAACAATCGCCCCGTTCAGGAGTGCAGGCCCCAAGAGGCACGAGTGTAACGACACTCCCTTGATGTTGAGCGAGGTTATTATTGTTATTATTCTAAGATCTTTGGGAAATGAGACGATGGCGATCATGACGATGATGGGAGGGAATTCCAAAGTGGAGCAGAACGAGGGCAGAAGGAGGCGAGAGACGCGGCGTGATCTGCATCACGTCTCTGGTGGTTGAAGGCCGCATCAATGAGTCCGGTAGACAGAACCCTCAACACCTCCTCGCACAAACTGAAGGCGTTAAACTGGAGGCGTTAAACTGGAGGCGTTACACTGAAGGTATTAAACTGAAGGTATTAAACTGAAGGTGTTAAACTGAAGGTGTTAAACTGAAGGTGTTAAACTGAAGGTATTAAACTGAAGGTATTAAACTGAAGGTGTTACACTGAAGGTATTAAACTGAAGGTATTAAACTGAAGGTGTTAAACTGAAGGTGTTAAACTGAAGGTATTAAACTGAAGGTATTAAACTGAAGGTGTTAAACTGAAGGTGTTAAACTGAAGGTGTTAAACTGAAGGTATTAAACTGAAGGTATTAAACTGAAGGTGTTAAACTGAAGGTATTAAACTGAAGGTATTAAACTGGAGGTGTTACACTGAAGGCGTTAAACTGAAGGTATTAAACTGAAGGTATTAAACTGAAGGTGTTAAACTGAAGGTGTTAAACTGAAGGTATTAAACTGAAGGTGTTAAACTGAAGGTGTTGAACTGAAGGTATTAAACTGAAGGTATTAAACTGAAGGTGTTACACTGAAGGTGTTAAACTGAAGGTATTAAACTGAAGGTGTTAAACTGAAGGTATTAAACTGAAGGTGTTAAACTGAAGGTATTAAACTGAAGGTGTTACACTGAAGGTGTTAAACTGAAGGTGTTACACTGAAGGTATTAAACTGAAGGTATTAAACTGAAGGTGTTACACTGAAGGTGTTACACTGAAGGTGTTACACTGAAGGTATTAAACTGAAGGTGTTACACTGAAGGTATTAAACTGAAGGTGTTAAACTGAAGGTATTAAACTGAAGGTGTTACACTGAAGGTGTTAAACTGAAGGTGTTAAACTGAAGGTGTTACACTGAAGGTATTAAACTGAAGGTGTTACACTGAAGGTGTTACACTGAAGGTGTTACACTGAAGGTATTAAACTGAAGGTGTTGAACTGAAGGTATTAAACTGAAGGTGTTACACTGAAGGTATTACACTGAAGGTGTTACACTGAAGGTGTTAAACTGAAGGTGTTACACTGAAGGTATTAAACTGAAGGTATTAAACTGAAGGTGTTACACTGAAGGTGTTACACTGAAGGTGTTACACTGAAGGTATTAAACTGAAGGTGTTACACTGAAGGTATTAAACTGAAGGTGTTAAACTGAAGGTATTAAACTGAAGGTGTTACACTGAAGGTGTTACACTGAAGGTGTTAAACTGAAGGTGTTAAACTGAAGGTGTTACACTGAAGGTATTAAACTGAAGGTGTTACACTGAAGGTGTTACACTGAAGGTATTAAACTGAAGGTGTTGAACTGAAGGTATTAAACTGAAGGTGTTACACTGAAGGTATTAAACTGAAGGTGTTACACTGAAGGTGTTACACTGAAGGTATTAAACTGAAGGTGTTGAACTGAAGGTATTAAACTGAAGGTATTAAACTGAAGGTGTTAAACTGAAGGTGTTACACTGAAGGTATTAAACTGAAGGTATTAAACTGAAGGTGTTACACTGAAGGTATTAAACTGAAGGTGTTACACTGAAGGTATTAAACTGAAGGTGTTAAACTGAAGGTATTAAACTGAAGGTGTTACACTGAAGGTGTTACACTGAAGGTGTTAAACTGAAGGTGTTAAACTGAAGGTGTTACACTGAAGGTATTAAACTGAAGGTGTTACACTGAAGGTGTTACACTGAAGGTATTAAACTGAAGGTGTTGAACTGAAGGTATTAAACTGAAGGTGTTACACTGAAGGTATTAAACTGAAGGTGTTACACTGAAGGTGTTACACTGAAGGTATTAAACTGAAGGTGTTAAACTGAAGGTGTTAAACTGAAGGTATTAAACTGAAGGTGTTGAACTGAAGGTATTAAACTGAAGGTATTAAACTGAAGGTGTTAAACTGAAGGTATTAAACTGAAGGTGTTGAACTGAAGGTGTTGAACTGAAGGTATTAAACTGAAGGTGTTGAACTGAAGGTATTAAACTGAAGGTATTAAACTGAAGGTGTTGAACTGAAGGTATTAAACTGAAGGTGTTGAACTGAAGGTGTTGAACTGAAGGTGTTGAACTGAAGGTGTTGAACTGAAGGTGTTGAACTGAAGGTGTTACACTGAAGGTATTAAACTGAAGGTATTAAACTGAAGGTATTAAACTGAAGGTGTTAAACTGAAGGTGTTACACTGACGGTATTACATGAATAGTGTCATGAAACCCAAACACACAGAGAGGACGCTTCGTCAACTCATTCGGTTTCGCAAACTCATTTTTTTATTTGAACAGACTCGCGAGAAAAACTCAAATGTGCAACCTCGCCACAAACGAAGGCACTGGCGACTCACTCAGATTAAACCATCTGAGTGTGTCTACAATCTGAGTCGACAATTAAATCATAGTCGAACCACCCGCGGGGAATAGAAGCGAATTAGCTGGATTCCCGCATGCATAATCTCGGGCCGGAATAATGCTCGCCACGTAATTGCATTACTTAATTGCTTTCGAATTTTATGTTTTCAATTACAAGTCTTAAATAACATTACATTTATCCACACTGCCTATCGCGGTTGAATAGAGTTTAGCATTGGTTGATGTTGGACTATGATTCTCTACTTTTATTTATGTATGCCAAGTGGTGAGCTACGTCGCATTAGTGGGATGTGTGTTGTGATGTATTCCCTGGCGCCTTGTGTTTCCACGCCGCAGATTTACGGCGCGGTGTAGGCCTGACGCTTCGGGGTTGTTGACACAAATACAACATCTTGCTTTCTAGTGCTTCCCCTGCACGGCTAGAAGTTGGAATTCCCTCTCAATCGTCTCCTTGTCCCCCGGCTCTTATAGAGCGCCGCGGTGCCTATGAGATGTTAACTACATCGCCTGGTATACAGGAGGTCGTGGGTTCGATCCCGACCCTGACGCCTCCTGTATATTTCGAGTTTGTGGTGTCTCCCTCTCTCTCTCTCCGCGTGGTCGCGTCGATTTTTCTCAAGGTCCTCCGATTTTTCCTCCACATTTAGAAACATGCGTTCAGAGTATTTGGCTACTATAGATCGTAGCCACTTCATTGAGCTGTCGTTAGTGGCCAGGTCGCTTCTGATAAAGAGCTATTTAGCTCAGTGGGCCTTACCTGGTAAAATAAAAAAAACAGTTCGTAGTTTTTTGTTTGTTTATGAAAAGAACCTTCATAAATTCAAACAAACGTATCAGCCCTTATCTATTACAATTTAGATAATAGTGCTGTTTGTTGTTGGCCGCTTGACGTTTTGGTTCTGTTCTCAGCAACCGTGATATTAATACAAAAAAATCCACAGTACAGAGGTCAGAGGGCATTCTATCAAATGAACTCTAATGTAGTGCTAGCAGAACTGCATTAATAGAATCATCATCAGCAGCATCACCAGCCGAGTTGTCGTTCTGACTGCAAGTAGCAGCAGCAGCAGCAGCAGAAGCAGCAGCAGCAGAAGCAGCAGCAGCAGAAGCAGCAGAAGCAGCAGCAGCAGAAGCAGCAGAAGCAGCAGAAGCAGCAGCAGCAGAAGCAGCAGCAGCGGCGCTGATGCTGTCATCAGTTCTGTCCAGCGGGCACGCGCGAGACAGGGCTGTGGGAGCGCAGCCGCGTGACCTTTGTGAGCTTCCAATTTGGCGTGTGTGGCTTTGTGCTAAATACATTATCTACTTTGAAAACAATCAATATCCCTTGGCCTTTACAAAAAAAAACTCCCAAAAACTAAAACGTGAAAATACAATTTTCATCTATTTTGGCTGGGTAAGCAGCCTGTCCTGAAAAGGCAAATGGTGAGACCAAAGTTTTAATTTGAAAACTAATTTCTTTGGAACTCCTGTTTGTGTTTAGTTAGCACCGATGGCTACATTCGGCGCGAAATAAATTCAACATACGTGGTATATACGTGTTTTAGTAGTATATATTGACGGGATCTAACCAAGAAACCTCCTTTATGGATGATATTGGTCGCGAAAGCCGACGTGTTAAACGAATAACGCGTGTTGTTGAACCAGGTGAGAACTCAACAGGCCATGATGAGTCTCATTCGCAAGAGTGACCTCCTTGGCAAGGCGCGGCCCTGCAATCGCTCGCTCACGTCGCTGCTGTCGGAAGGGCGTCCACTCGAGGGGAGCTCTCGAGCGCCGCTTCTCGCGGGCATTGTTGGCCTACTCTTCCACGTGGATCAGACGTGTTGGAAGAGACGGGGGTTCCCACCGCGGGGTGGGGAACTTTCTCCCTTGCTGAAGCTGCCGCTCCGCCGGGACAATTGAATGGAACCCGGGACAATTGAATGGAACCGGCGCCCTTTGGCACCGCAGGTCGAGCGAGCAGCGGAAGACTGCGAACCTCACGGGCGCGGCACGCGGTTATCACGGTGGGTGAGCTGGTGAGGGTGAGCTGGTGAGGGTGAGTTGGTGAGGGTGAGCTGGTGAGGGTGAGCTGGTGAGGGTGAGCTGGTGAGGGTGAGCTGGTGAGGGTGAGCTGGTTAGGGTGAGCTGGTGAGGGTGAGCTGGTGAGGGTGAGTTGGTGAGGGTGAGCTGCTGAGGGTGAGCTGCTGAGGGTGAGCTGGTGAGCTGGTGAGCTGGTGAGGGTGAGCTGGTGAGCTGGTGAGGGTGAGGGTGAGCTGATGAGGGTGAGAGTGAGCTGGTGAGGGTGAGCTGGTGAGCTGGTGAGGGTGAGGGTGAGCTGATGAGGGTGAGGGTGAGCTGGTGAGGGTGAGCTGGTGAGGTGGTGAGGGTGAGGGTGAGCTGATGAGGGTGAGGGTGAGCTGGTGAGGGTGAGCTGGTGAGGTGGTGAGGGTGAGGGTGAGCTGATGAGGGTGAGGGTGAGCTGGTGAGGGTGAGCTGGTGAGCTGGTGAGGGTGAGGGTGAGCTGGTGAGCTGGTGAGGGTGAGCTGGTGAGGGTGAGCTGGTGAGGGTGAGCTGGTGAGGGTGAGCGGGTGAGGGTGAGCTGGTGAGGGTGAGCAGGCCGGGGTGAGCTCGAGGTCCTCCCGCTGCGACCAATCAATGGACAATCTCGCGCCGTGGCCGAAGCTCCACGCCGCGTCGTGTCCTGCGTCACGACGCGGGTGTAATGAGGCGGCTTCTGCGAGACGATCACCCGACATCGATCGCGACCAATTTAAAAGCAAGGCGTGGGGGGGGGGGTGAAACACATTCTATACAAAATGTGGTATTTCAAACAAAACCACGAGGGCCGAAGTGTGTACATCTGTGACGCAGCGAGAGAGAGAGAAGAGAGAGAGAATATAGATAGGGAGCTGCAGAATTGTCGCAAGCTCTCCCGGTGCCCTCTCGAGGCGCGTGGGGATGAGGGACGCGCGGCGGAACAGCTGCGGTCGTGGTGACCCGCGTGCTCATTAAAACTAAAGCTACTCGCCCGCCAGCACCAATGTCAGCCCTCTTATTATCGTCGTCGTTGTTGTTGTTACTACGTCTGGTAATATATACAGATTTATGTATTCCTGCTGAAGCGGCAGTCGCTTTTATCGATGGCGGAAAAGCAAAACTGAGAACGGCCGCGGTGGCAGCGACGGCGGCGTGTCGATGATGATCGATCGTGAGGAGTGAGCCGTCCACACCCCCCGCCCCTCCCCCCTTCCCTCCCCCCCTCCCCCCACGCTCCCCTCCCCCTCCCCCACTCTTCCCCTCCCTCCCCGGTGCGCCGTAGCGATTGATCATAAACCAGCTGCCAGGCGCAGGGCAGCCACTGCTGAAAAGTTGAACAATGCGCTGATTTTATTTCTCAGATGAATCAGGGCGGAGAATTGAGCGGCAGTCGAACGCCGTGGCGAGCCGGGGGTGATGGGCGACCGTGTAGCTTTTGGCCGTAAACAACAACAACAACATTTACCGAAGTGAAACATAGAGAGGGCGCTCAACATCACGCAGAGACACACACAACATAGACACACACAACATAGACACACACAACATAGACACACACAACATAGACACACACAACATAGACACACACAACATAGACACACACAACATAGACAACAACAAAGACACACACAACATAGACACACAACATAGACACACACAACATAGACACACAAATAAGACACATGTCTTATTTACAACGACGCGTAATGGGGCAAATCATAACGCGCGTGTCGAACCGCGAGCGCCTTTGCCCGCGCCGAGACTAGCGTGCAAAGACAAGACTCAAAAGTTCAATTCGGGTGTAATTACGTAGGTATTAAATATTTTTATTTTATTTTATACCTACGTAACATAAAAATGTAAATACAAATTTTATTTGACATTTTTATGTTATTTTCTACCTACGTGACTTTACCGAAAGAACCAAAGAGTATGGATTCCTGCAGTCACGAAAGCTTCAAAACAAAATCGGGTATAATTGTTATTATTATTATAGCAGCAGCAGCAGCAGCAGCTATAAATTAGACTAAATCTACACCCGTTGTTTAACGTTCATAAATGACTCTCCTCGCCGCTGACGAAGCCGCGTAATTGCGCCCCCCCGCCCCCTCCCAAGGTCCGCGGATTTATCGGCTTCCTCCTCCGCGGGCTTCCTCCCACGGCGTCCGGCCAGAGCCAGATGTGCCGCTGCAGGGGGCGGGCTGGGTGGGCGGGCTGGGGGGGGCGGGGCACGCCAGCAAGGTCACGTGTTTACAATATCACCTTTGTGCGGAACGTTTATATAAACATCTATACTACTGGTAGGAACATCCTGGTTACACCAGCCCACAGGGGATTATTGTGTCCGTCTGTCCGTCGTGCAGGGAGGGGCTGGGTGGGGAGGGGCTGGGTGGGGAGGGGCTGGCTGGGGAGGGAGGGGTTGGGTGGGGAGGGTGGGGCTCGGTGGGGGGTGGGAGGGGTGGGGCTGGGTGGGGAGGGGCTGGTCACCCCGTAGTGCCCTTATAAAACTCAACGTTTAACCTACTCACGCCGGCTTGTGCCGCCCTCACAGTCGGCCGTTGACCCTGGCCATTGACCGAGCAACCCAACGTTCGTACCAGTTCCCTCCGCAGGAATGTGTTTTTAAACATCACCCCCCCCCCCCTTGAAAACACCTTACAAGAGGAATTAAGTAAAATCCTTGGCTCGTTCCTTGGAACACGGATTATTAATGTAAGTCCTCTAACAGCTGAGAGCTCCCCAAGTCCCTGCAGGCCCACTTAGCGATCAGGACTCCACTGATGATGATGATGACGGGAGCAGTAATCTCTCTTCAAAGTGGGAGAGGTAAAGTTGACCAAGCCAACATTAATTGCCACCGAAAATCGTCAACCTGTTACCGAAGGCAGGGTGTCCTGGAGCGTTATGTAAACAAAATTATAATTTCGGTAATGTGGCGCAAACGTAACATTTGTATTTGAAGTTGATATGGGAGTCGAACAGATCTGCGCGGCTCCGCGACGTGCTGTCGAGTTAGAACCGAACGTTCAGTTCCCCGAAGAAGCTCCAGGCACGTGGAGCGAAACGTCGGACGTCGTACAACCAGGAAAAAAAACAAGCCAGAGAGCCACGCGGAGCAGCACAACCGCGAACAGCCCCAAGCAGCAGATTCTGGACAACACGCAGCGGAAGGCTTTGCCGATCCACCAAAGAGTATGGCGGCAATCAGCTGTCTCGTGTGCACACTTGCGTAGAGAACACGGCTTGTCTTTGCTTCTCGCTGCACAAGGTAATTGATTTTAAAAACACAATTTGTCAGGAGCGTGACAAACCAAGGCCGAGTCTGGATCGGCAAGGCGGACACGATGTGCATTTTTATTTAAATGACACCGCGATGGGGCGGTGACGCGGGGGGCCCATGGGGTAGCGCGCACGCCACGCGTTGTTGCAAGACGGTTTGCGGTTCGGAATTTGAGGCGGCCACCGCCCTGGTTAATACTGCGGGTGTGGCAACCGCAAAGATTCGTGCCATCTGCTTCACAGTTGAAGTTACAAATCCAGTGACGCTATTTGAACAGAATGTTCCACTGTGCGCCGGTGTCACGGTCAAAATTGTATCTATGTATGCCACGTGTAATAAATCATCAGTTTTGTTATTGTTATAACACGGGTTGGCGCGCTGCGTCCAATGACGCAAATTGATTCGGAGTTGATGTCCGAGTCGGGCCTGCCTCGAGGCGGCAGCTGCAGGTGCGTTCTCACATTTGACGTTCGCTCAATGTCTGCTTAAATCGTTCCTCCATCCACGTTCCGCCTCGAGTCTGACAATTTGTCTCGCGCACGGCGGAGTCCCTGGGCAGGGGAGCGCCTCTCCGGAAGCTCGCCACTGCTGCCGTCTCGCTACGCGGGCGCGATTGTCTACGACACATCATCAGCCGCGATCGATCCCCGGCCGGATGAAGGCCCTGTCCAAGCCGCCACCTCCTATCACGATCTTGCTATGCATCGATCCATCCAGCACGGGCACACGACACGATTTCATCGCTCCATCTCCTCGGCGGGCGTCCTCTCCGTTCCGTTCCTTGGCCGCGCGCTCCCCGTCCCAATCCCGTCCCATCGTCCACGCTGCCTGCCTGCCAGCCCGGCCGCCTCCTGCCCTATCGCCAGATTGGTTTTCTTGACACCTGGGACGATGCCTGCCGCGGGGTCCTGCGCGCGTTCCGCAATGCGCCCCTCCCCTCCCCGCCGCCTCTCCACGTCAGTGCGAGGGCGGCAAGCGACGAGACGGCGGTGGCCTCATTAGCAGTCGCAACGCGCAGCGATTGGCAGTCTGGGAGCGGTGGTGGGGAACGTCGAGACGAGCCCGGCTCTGGGAGAGCGATGGCAGAAGGCGGGCAGCAGGGCTGGGCCTGGGCCACGCGGGGCACCGCCTGAGACTGCCCACGGGGTTGCATTCTTGCCCTCGTAGCTCAGAATCAGAAGAATCCTTATTTAACGTCTCGCCGCGGTGGCGAAATGTTAATTCCCTTGCCTGGTATACAGGAGATCGTGGTTTCGATTTTCGACCCCGACGCCTGCTATTTATTTGGAGTCTGCGTGTCTCTCCCCGCGAGAATTTTCACCGCGTCCTCCGGTTTCTCCCTCCACATTTAAATCAACATCACGCGTTTAGAGCAGTTTGCTGCTCTACATTTCCACGTTATGATAAGCCACTTCGTTGAGGATTGATTTGTGATATAGCTCAGTGGACCTTACCTGGTAAAATAAAAAAATAAACTTTTCTATACGTAGTTTTAGTTTATTTAGACAGGAGGAGGTATCCGATGAGCTATAAAGCTCTTTTGTTACAGATGCCCAGTATGGACGGGTAAGCGAGTTACAAAAAACAACACTACAAAAACAAACAATACAAAAAAACAATACAAACAATACAATTATAAACAATACAAATACAAACAATACAAAACAAACAATACAAAAACAAACAACACAAAAAAAAACTATACAAATACAAACAATACAAAACCAAACAATACAAAAAAAACTATACAAAACCAAAAATACAAAACCAAACAATACAAATACCAACAATGCAAAAACGAACAATACAAAAACAAACAATACAAATACAAACAATACAAAAACAAACAATACAAAAACAAACAATAGAAAACAAACAATACAAATACCAACAATGCAAAAACAAACAACACAAATACAAACAATACAAATACAAACAATACAAAAACAAACAATACAAAACAAACAATACAAAACAAACAATACAAAAACAAACAATACAAATACCAACAATGCAAAAACAAACAACACAAATACAAACAATACAAATACAAACAATACAAAAACAAACAATACAAAAACAAACAATACAAAAACAAACAATACAAATACCAACAATGCAAAAACAAACAACACAAATACAAACAATACAAATACAAACAATACAAAAACAAACAATACAAAAACAAACAATAGAAAACAAACAATACAAATACAAACAATGCAAACACATCGACAGGCGTTGAACACGCTTTCGCGACCAATATTACCCGTAAAAAGGTTTTTTGGTTAGATCGCATGAATATAAATGTTGTGTCGTTAAACCCATCACCACCCAACACGGCCAATTAGTAATGTTTGTCACGTAAACAAAACATGCCAATTCGTTACAAGTTCAGCACACCGCTTGTGTGTTGGTTAGTAAATGCTGTGGGTTTACACATTTATATTTACGTGATGTGACAAAAAAACTCTTATGGATCGATAGGAGTGCAAAATAAGAAAAGGTAAGCAAGTCACTAACACTAAATAAATAAGAAACTGTATAGGTAGAAATTGCGGTTGAGATGACGGTACAAACGTACAGCAATTAATTATTGAATCCATCTGTGTAGAGCCGCGATATATTTAACAACACACACAGGTGCGCATTCATCGCAGACCACCGCCCTTACCCAGACCACCAGCTCACGAGAACTGATGAGAGTTGAGATCAGGTGGCCACCCAACAGCGTGCAGCGGTGAGACCGCGACCCCCCCCCCCCCCACTCTGTAGAGCGGTCGCGTCCTCAGTGGAACTCATCGGCAGGGCACAGTCACCGATGTTTGCCGCTGCCGCCGCCGCTGCCATCTGCCTGGGCATTCGTGTTTCTGGTTCGCTCCGGGCATGAAGGGAATCGTCCCGACGTTCCAGGTGCAGCAGGACCCACCGGAAGAAGAACCTTCAGCGCGAAACTGGGCCGAGGGTTTTGTGGATCGATGAAGGGCGGTTCTTTTCTGTTGTTGTTGCAATTATATTCTTGGAGACTGACAGAGAGACGATACGGATATCGGTGCCGCTGATGCCCCCTGGGGAATACCCCTATTTAGAAGAGGCGGCGGGCCCATCCGTGGAGCCGAGTGATAATGAGAATTCCGCCAGACGGCCTGGGATTATGCATGCGGGGTGTGTGAGAGTGCGAGCGTGAGGTGTGAGTGACAGCATGGGTTACAGCATGGGGGTGTGTGAGAGTGTGAGCATGGGTTAGAGCATGCTGTGTGAGAGTGTGAGCATGGGTTACAGCATGGAGTGTAAGTGTGAGTGATAGCATGGGTTACAGCATGCTGTGTGAGAGTGTGAGCATGGGTTACAGCATGCTGTGTGAGTGTGAGTGATAGCATGGGTTACAGCATGGGGTCAAACATCTTGAGCTACACAGCATGCGATCGAAATCGCCGTGACGTGTGACGATTCTTGTTCCGTGCCTCCAGCGATGGGCATTCCCAGTGCCAGCGTGACCTCACCTCGGCGTGGCACCCCTACGTGGCTTTATCGACATCAACGTCTCCGGAGTTCCTTGACCCCGAATTCTACCGCTGGACAGCGCCCGCGTGGCCGGTGCTGACGTTCACGCGAGGAGTTCACGCGAGGGGTTCGCCCGCAACGAACTTGCAAGATTGCTTCAACCACTGTGGCTACGGTGGGGGGGGGGGGGGGGGTGATGGGAGTGAGGGGGCAAGCTTCGTGGAGGCGGTGCCCCTGTATGGTCGCGTGCCGCTTAACACCGCGGATTAATTAGAGGACTGCGTCGGCTTGCCCGGTCGGTTGAGCCGAGACTCTAAAGACCCCTTAATGCCTTTGACATCGAATTTAATTCCGCGCGTTCCATGCCCCGCAGACTGCCGCGTGCAGGTAGCCGTTGCGTGTGCGCGCGCGTCGTGTGCAGGTCGACTCGGCGGTGTGGTGTCTGAACGTCGCCACGAGGGGGTCGAGGGCGGACGGGCGCGGTGCTGGCCACCCAACCCCTTCGTGCGCCTCGCGGCGTCACGGGGCTCGCGAACAGAACTTGCCCCAAACAAACGAGCCCGTTGAGGCTCTTCGCGGGATCTTTGTCGCCCTGTTGACTCCACGAGGTGCTGGAGGTTGACGTCTGAGCCGGGGTTGAGCCTCCCTTTTAGGTGAGCCCTGGTGAACATGACAATCTCGTTGGGCATGTAAACTAAATTATTATACAATGCCGTTGGTATTTTACCAGGCGAGGCCCGCAGAGCTATGTGGCTCTTTACCAGAAGCGACCGAGATATCACAAATGATAACTCAACGAAGGTGGCTTATCAGCACGGGGACATTTATAGTAGCCCAACACCCTGAGCGCGTGATTGTGAATGTGGAGGCTAAACACCGGACACGCAAACCCCAAATAGACAGCAGCAGGCGTCAGGGTCGGGATGGAACCCACGACCCTCTGTGCACCAGGCGAGGTAGTTGACATCTCGCATCGGAGAGCAGCACCGGGCTCAATGTCTGCGCGAGTGAGTGGAGTGGCAGTCACCCGAGTTACATTCCCTCTCACGGCCAACACCACTGACATTTGAATCGGCACTGGGCCTCCGCTAGATCGACTCGGCCTTAAATGAGTGTCGAGTGCGACGTGTGGACATCAACACCGGGTAGATACAAAGGTGGCCGGGCGTGTCGCTGTCCCCCCCCCACTCGCCGCTCGCTCTCGGCGTGCCGGGCCACGTGGGCAGCTGCTGGGCGAGCGTGGCTCTCACCCCCCCACCCCCCCAACCCCCCCCCCCCGCAGTTACATCGCCACCGCTGCGTTAGTCCGTGCGTAGGAGGAGTCGGAGGAGGAGGGCGGAGGAGGAGGGGGTGTATAAGGAGAAGGGGGAGTAGGAGGAAGAAGATGAGGGGGAGTAAGCGGAGAGGTGGAAGTGGAGGGGAGGAGGGGGAGGAAGAGGGGGAGGAAGAGGGGGAGGAGGAGGGGGGAGGAGGAAGGGGAGGAGGGGAAGAAGGAGGGGAAGGAGGAAGAGGGGGAGGAGGAGGGGGGAGGAGGAGGGGGAGGAGGAGGGGAGAGGAGGAAGGGGGAGGAGGAGGGGGGTTTAAGAGGGGGGAGGAGGAGGGGGGAGGAGGAGGGGGAGGAGGAGGGGGAGGAGGGGAGGAGGAGGGGAGGAGGAGGGGGAGGAGGAGGGGGGAGGAGGAGGGGGGTAGGAGGGGGGAGGAGGAGGGGGAGGAGGAGGGGAGGAGGGGAAGAAGGAGGGGAAGGGGGAAGAGGGGGAGGAGGAGGGGGTAGGAGGAGGGGGAGGAGGCGGAGGAGGAGAGGGCGGAAGAGGGGGAGGAGGAAGTGGAGGAGGGGGGAGGGGGAGGAGGGTGCCATGACGTGTCGCCGTCGAGGCGAGGCTGTGACTCTCCCGTCAATCCCGCTCGTGCTCGACTCCTCACGGCGCCCGCGGATTGTCTGTCGTTCCATTCCAAGAGCAAGCCGTGCCGGATGATTTCATGGCGGGATTCCCAGGGAATGAATTATTGTCATTTCAGTTTTTCTTGGCGACTGCAAGCACGCCAGTGAAAGGCGCGAAAATGTTTCCAGTATATATTTTTTATTCGTCAATTATGATTGGCCCATTGCATAATTTGCCTTAATGCCTTCCACATTGCTGGAACATAATGGGAATTAATGGTAGCCCCAGGATGCCTGTGTAATCATAATTAATAATACATAGTTTGTATTTATTTAATTTGATGTCTCGCTGTAGCTTGGCGAATACGCGCGCCCTTTGATGTCGCCGGAAAACCCCGAGGACTGTGGGACATGAGCAGCACGTGGAGGCGCAGCGACACATCGCGTGTGCGATCGCTGGTCGCCTTGTGCAGACCACGGGTTCGAAAGAACTGAGAACGTCTGTCCGTGTGCGTTGCGTGCAGCCCGCGTGCAAGTTGCGGGGCCTTCCCCCGTCATTCGCAGATTCGAATTTTACCGAGGGCTGCAAATCCTCGCACTTCACCCGCCTCGCGCACAGGGACTTCCCCCACGCCGTGTCGGTCGTCGGGGTGGGGGGGGGGGGGGTACGTTTCATCATACTTTACCGCGCTGGTCATTGCGGCGAGGTGAAGGCAGCCAGGGCCTGTTCGGAGACGTCGCTCGCCACTGACTCCAGCAGTGGCCGGGAATCGAACTCGGGCGGGCGAGGTCCCCGGCGCTCCCACGAGGTCGACCCCACACACATCGACGTCTCACCACGTGGTCATCGGCGGCAGCGAACTGCCCGTACCGCAGGGCTCACGTGACACGCAACCTGCGTCGGGGTGGTGGCGGGTTTAACGACACATTTATATTTACGTGATCTAACCCCAACCCCCCCCCCCCTGTATTATGTATGATATTGGTCGTGAAAGCCGGCGTGACTGATAGGGGTTGTTTACTTATTTAGCGTTTTAAACTTTGTTGTTGTTGTTGTGTTTCTAACACGGCTACGCTAATTGCCGTGTCAAGCTCGTCGCGCTCAACGTCGGTTGCCGCCGACTATTGACGACATTTGAAGTTTTTCTGCATCATTATTTATTGAAGGTATGTTTATATATTTCTTTATCATAAATGTTGTCATCTCGTGCGGCGTTCCGAGGGCCATCGGAGCGCCGTGAGCCGAGCGGGGGTCGAGCGGGGGGTCGAGCGGGAGGTCGAGCAGGGGGTCGAGCGCGGGGTCGAGCGGGGGGTCGAGCGGGGGGTCGAGCGGGAGGTCGAGCAGGGGGTCGAGCGCGGGGTCGAGCGGGGTGTCGAGCGGGGGATGTCGAGCGGGGGTCGAGCGGGGGGTCGAGCGGGGGGTCGAGCGGGGGGTCGCCAGGGGCAGGCCACACCACTCGCCGTCACCTCGGCCGCTCAGCAAAGGCTGCAAAGCGCTCGCAGAGAGCTCGTACTCTGTTACAGCTCCCTCTAACCCACCCCCCCCCCTCTCTCTCTCTCTCCCCGACGGTGCTCCCCTCTGGGCCGCACCGCGTGGGTGCTGCTGCCAGCTCGCGGCGGCGAAACGTCGGACACCGTGCCCAACAACCGCGCGGTGCCACCCGAGCAGCCACGGTGGCTGCTCCGCGGTGGGGCGACCCTTCATCGCGTGGTACGGCCGGGCGCGATCGTCACATCGCCCGGGTTGTTGTTCATCGTTGCTGGATTCATTCGTTTTCTTCATGCGTCATTCCCTGGCACGATGGTGACGAAACAAACAAATTCCCAAAGATCAGAGTTCAACAAAGACAACAGGTCATGTTTGGGTATCTGACAGCCGCGTGCGTTCTAAGCGGCACAACTTGCAAAGTTGCGCTCAGTGAACTCCACGTTGAAGTTTTTTCTTGGGTTAAAGTCAATCTTTATTTGCACACATTCCTGCAGCAATGGCACACACGCTCGATGCAATAAAAATTGTGAACTACATTTCCAAAAGGTACGGCGGGAACTGACGTCGCGTTCGTGGTCACACAAAGTGACAAAGGAAATGAATGCTCGTGAAAAGCCGTGGCATCGTCCCGAACCTTGGTGTCAAACATCGCAATGCTTTAAACGTCTCCGAGTCACCTGGCGTGGTTAAAACTTCAATCTGAAGCGCACCCGCGCGCGTGTGTGTTCGTGTGTCCGCGTGTTGCTCGGATGGGTCTCTGTTGGAGAATTGAATGCCTTCAAACGACGGCCAATGTGGCAGCAATCTCAGGCGGCGGGCACCGCGCGTTGTTAGCGAAAGATGCCGCGCTGGGCTCAGCGGAGTGATTCTGCGATCGCACACCAAAGTGCGCTGAGCGTCAAACGGGGGGAAACGCCACCGCGGGAGTGGAGCGGTGCGTTTGCAGTCGGCGAGGTGCAGACCGTTGAAGCGATGCATTTTATAAACCTCCAAAACGGGCACCGATTAAAGTTGGTCACGGGGGATGAATTGGCCACGCCGAGGCTTTGCTGGAATAATAATTCTCTTTTTCGCAGGGAGCGGATCTCGGGCCCTGCTCATTTATTTCGAGCATTCAAACATTTTAAAAAATTGTTTCTATTTACTCTATCTTGCAAATATGCGCAGTGTCGCGGCAAAAAATGAGGCCGAGCTAAATATTAATAATCAAAAGAGGTACTAATAGGGTTTCCCCTTTTTTCTGGCAACAAAACTGACACCTTTTGCAAGGAATCATGCTTACATTAACCACAATACTTTCAGTCAAATGCAAACAAAAAACAATACTCTGATAATTTATGCATTGTCTTTGAAACTGATTGGTCCACACCAGAGACAGCTTTCTTTAGAGCCTAGTCTCATATGGGACTAGTCTCATATGAGACTAGTCTCATATGAGACTAGGCTCATGTGAGCCTCGTAGAGGCGTCTCCTCGTGGAGCCGTCGCCTCCGCGATGGCGCCAGCTGGGAGCGAGGGGGGCCTCACGCGCCACACCTCTGCTCGCCTCTGCCAAATTACCTTTTGCTTCCAACGCCTGACCTTGACTGATGAATCTAAAGCGACTGCGCGTAGAGTAGATTGAGCAGCGATGCATTATTGATTGTGGGGTTAGCTAGGCCACGTAGTGATCTGACCAAAGGTGCGTCGTTAAGACGAGTCCACAGCCACGCAGTTCAAATTGTCTCGAGCTCGACAAGCGCTGAACGCGCAATTTATATAATTATTAAAACACTCTCACAGCGGGAATGTAGCAGCGGCTCGACACGCTGGTTGTCTCTTGAAACTGCGTCAAGCATCATCAGGACCAGATGCGGGAATTCTGAATGAGAATTCGGGAAGCTGGAATCACTTCCCGGATGTGTTGGGTGGTGGAATACCTCGACGACACAAATTTGTTCGGATCGTTAATCACGTGGCCCAACGCCCAACAATCAACGGTGCATCGTAATCTTGGCTGCGAAACCACCGACGCGTCGGTGGGGCTGGAAGAGCGAGTCACGACTGGGCCATGGCCCATCGTCATTGTAAGTCACTCCTGACGATGATGGCGACGATGATGATTCATTATTACTGAAACAAATGCCAATAGCGCGTCCACGGTTTATTGCAAAGGTCAGAACCTTGGAAATGATCTTTGAGCTCGATCTTGGTGGTCGGGTGCTCGCTCTACATTTTTTTATTTTATTGTGGGTGTTGTGGGTCGTGGGGTGCGACAAGCGTTGAAGGCGAGATGGTGGCGCGCCGTGGTGTCCATCTGGGATTGTTTGGGTCTCGTCTGGCCCAGCTGGCATCAGCTCCCCCGCACACCGCTCGCTTGGCACCGCTCGCCTCTTGGCAGGGAATGCCCTCGGGGTGTTTTGGGCCATCAGCCGGGAGTAAACTTATGGGGCCCTGCAACCACTGACTTGCGCCACTTGCGGCAGAAGGGCCTCCGCTGGCGAGAGTTCTAGAGAGTCACTGTGGAAGGTGTGTTTGGCCTGTTTTTCCACGCCGGAAAAAAAGATGTTACACCAATCGATTCAGACTTTTCATGGCCGAACGTAAGGTCCAACGTACGATGACGCTTCGCTCAACATACGACGACAGTCTGAGCGAAATGTGACGATCAGTCGTGAAGAGACTTCAGCCAGCGGTGAGTAGGAGGAGGTGTATTGGTCATAATTTGATGAATCATTGGCAATGACATCTTTGTAAACGTGACTATCTTGCTGGGTGGCGGAGGCTTATTGGTAAGAATCTTTGCATAAATCTAACACCCAGTGGCTGACTCGAAAAACAAACACGGACCATCGAATCGGTTCGGAAAACGTGTCGATGTTTTAAGATAAGAATGAACACGTACCAAGAATCGCGCGAGGTTGTTACACTGTGTAACAATTATTTTTGTTCCTGGGTACTAAGTGTTATTTCCTAATTGCTTATGCCTCAAAAGTACAGAAAATGGCGATTATTTCCCACAAACTTTGCTTTTGTGACCAGGACAATGATATTTTGAAATTCACCTATTTTCCAGAACATTCCAGATAGATTCAATGCTGAGTAAACTTGGAGTAACTTCTAGAACATTCTAGAACTTTCCACTAATATAAATAGTATAAATACAGGGGCCTTAAGCCCACCAGTTCGGTTTAGTTCCAGCTGCCTAAGTGGATACATATCTGCATTTTTCTGAGATGGCATCAAGAGGCTGCAAGTATCCGGCAGACGCATTTTGCTATGTCTGCGGCCAATTTATCAAGACAAGAGCGAAAAAGTTCTCTGTGGAAGCATCTGCTAAGATGTGTGAGGCCTACAAGACATATTTCGGCATGCCTGTCGGGTTTCAAGACAAACCCTGGACACCTCATTTCACCTGCGAGCAATGCAAAAAAACTCTGGAAGGTAAGATGGACAATTGTTGCTCGCAATTTTACGTTATGAAATTTGTTCAAAAATTTAAAATTGTAAAAGTTTTTAATTAAACAAATGTTTGACAATTTTCAATGTTATTGAAAAAATATATCACGCATGAAAAATGTTGCGAGAATCTCTTACACATTAGTCATGGGTGAAATAAATGTATTTTTGTAGGATGGTACAGAGGGGAAAAGAGAGCCATTAAGTTCGCTATCCAAAGAATTTGGCGGGAACCCACTGACCACTCAAGCAACTGCTACTTCTGCATGGTGGACCCTTCCAAACGTCGGACTGGCAAGAACGCACCTGCCATCACGTATCCGGACCTTCATTCATCCATCGCCCCGGTGCCACACTGCCATGAGCTCCCCGTACCCACTCCTCCGGTGAGAGAGCAGCCGTCTTTAGAAGAGAGCAGCAAGTCAGAGAGCGAGGAAGACGTTGTAGATCCGATGACAATTTCAGAGGTGGAGCTGAGGAGAGAACCCCATACTACCCGAACCAAAAAGATCTCAACGACTTGATCAGAGATCTTGGTCTCACCAAGTGGATGAAAGTGTGCAAGTCGCAGATCAGAGGAAGCGTCACCAACTTTTTTGCAGCTTCTTTACCCGTCAAGATGGGCTCTGCTTCTGCCACAATGTGACCAGTCTGTTCGAGGAAATCGGAATCGCCTGTAACCAGAATGAGTGGCGCCTTTTCATTGACAGCTCATCCAGGAGCCTCAAAGCCGCGCTGCTCCATAATGGTAACAAATACCCATCTCTCCCCCTGGCTCGCTCGGTGCGTGAGGGGGTGGGTGAGTGGGTGGATGAGTGAGTGGGTGGGTGAGTGGGTGGGTGGTGAGTGAGTGGGTGGTAAATGGGTGGGTGAGTGGGTTGGTGAGTGGATGGATAAGTGAGTGGGTGGGTGAGTGGGTGGATGAGTGAATGGGTGGTAAATGGGTGGGTGGGTGAGTGGGTAGGTGAGTGAGTTGTTGTGAACTGCAGTTTGGTGGTGGTTGAACAGAGTGTGGTTAGTCGGTGAGTGGATGAGTAGGTGAGTTGTGAGCTGCAGTGTTGGTGGTGGTTGACCACTGTGGTGGTGGTAGTGATGGTTGACAGGACGCAGTGACGCTGTGGTCATGCACAGAAGTCACCCCATTTCACACACCGGATTGCAGATGCTGCTGCACGAACAGTGGATCCCATTAGAACCACCGGTCCACACGAAACCGTGACAGAAGGTAATCTATTCTGAGGATGTGGTGAAGACATCCGCATTCGGGGGAAGTTATTTTATTGTAATCTAGTGGGAAATAAAAAGGCAAGCTTGAACAGATTTCTTTCCAAAGTTATAAGCTACATCAGCTGAATGGATATTTTTTTTCTCATTTTCAATCGTATCTGTATTTCTTTATATATTTTCTCTTAGTTTTAAGAACAAGTTGGAGCGCCGATCCACTTTCTTACAAAGAGTTCTGCCTTTTGAGCCGGGCAGCACCTTGGTTTGTTCGGGTCTCGCCACGTGAGACATTGCAGGACTTTACTTGAAGGTTGGATCCACGAGGTGACCACATTCCTAGCAACATCTTTGTCACGGCGATAGAACAGTGCGTGTTCTGTGAGAAAATTCTACTTCACACGAAGCGTCAACACGCAATGGGTGACACGGCTGGTGATGGATCAGTCAGCAGAGATCCCGTGTCACGGTCGATTATAAACATTACACGCGTCTGACCCTGGGCCGAAGTGTTTCTGAAATCTTACCGGAATTATTTTTTATTGTTATTGAGCGATGGAAGCAAGACATTGTAAACAACAAATTTAGCTGTGACGGTCCTACCTGAAGACGGATACTCGTGTTGCCTGCGAAACGTCGTGATTTAATTGATTTATTTTCATTTATTATTATTATTTTTTAAAATTATTTTTACCTACATGACTTGACCGAAAAAACCTAAGAGTATGAATCCTTGCAGTCACGAAAGCTTTAAATCTAGAAACAATAGAACGATCTCAGTAGAGAAAGATTATCTCCGCTATGCAGAAGGACCATTGCCTGAAACGTCACATATTGTGTATAGTTTGTCTTTTTCGGACATAACTGTTGACGGAGAATGGCTTGAGCATGACGTAAGAGATCGGTGCCAGGAAGATGTGGCCACTACTTGAGCAGATTGGCTCGACAAGACAGAGAGGAAAGTTTAAACAACAAATGACGAAATGTGGCAGTGGCCACCTTCGGGCTCTCTGCCCCATGGGATCGTGGTGACGATCACAATGTTGGCGTGTTTCTGTTCGTTGTGCTTGTGCACCACCGCCAAGGGCAGCATCACTGAACTGCTGTGTCTGTGTCTAATTTCACGTGAAGAACGCTGCTACTGGGCAGTGGGAGGCAGTCGCCCTCCAACAACAAAGGAGCGAGACGCTCACAACAACGAGCGGAGCACAGGGCGGGTAAAACACGTAGCGAGTTGGCACAGGCGGTGCATCTGCCAGTCATCTCAGTCAGGCAACGCATGGCACCTGCTGGGTCCGTCCCGAGACCTCGTGCCAGCGAGCCTTTGACACTCCACGTGGCCGCCTCAGAGTGCACCTGGCCAGGCGCCGTGGTGACGTCACAGGCGCCGTGGTGACGTCACAGGCGCCGTGGTGACGTCACCACAACACACCGGAGGGAGACGCGAATCAAAACAGAGGCGCTGGATCGCGCATTGCCACGGGACACCCCCCCCCGCCCCCCCCGCAGCTCCCCCCGCCCCCCTCTCGCAGAACCCCCCGCAGCCCCCCACTCCCCGCAGCACCCCCTCGCCCCCCCCGCTCTCCCTCCGCCGCCGTATCAGCTGCTATCACACAGAGGCACTTAGCGATTTAATTGGCAATTAGGCAGGCTGCGTGGTCGATTCGACACGTGAGCATTCTAACGGTCGATTGTTGTTGGGGGGGGGGGGAGACGCGGGGGGGGGGGCACGCGGGGGGTGGGGGGGGGCACTGTTTGTTTGTTCACTCCTCAGCAAATTCCACTCGAGCCAATGTCCGTGTCGAAGGCGGCCGATGGCGAGAGCGCGCGGGTTCCTGCAAACGACTTGGGAACGTGGGACCCGTTGTGGTTGTTTGTTGTTGTGGTTGCTTCATTTGTGGTTGTTGTTTTTGTTGTGGTTGTTGTGGTTGTTTTTGTTGTGGATGTTGTGGCTGTTGTGGTTGTTGTGGTTGTTGGTATTGATGATGACGCCCCCGGTTTCCAAATGACGACGACGATGATGATGACGTCGTTGAAGTAAGGAGGTGAACATGAGCAGATGTTGAAGCGCGCATGCCGACAAGGACAAAGCCTCCCCGTGTAGCCTCCACACGCGGTTCGGGCAAGTGCCGTTAGCGAGCACCAATGAAGGCCGCCAAGGATCACGTGGTGGAGCCGCCTTTGTCTCCCCACTGACGATGTTTTACACACCGCACCGGGTATCCACTTCAGGCCGAGACGGATTAGGTGAGGCGCGGAATCCGGTTGAGGGCATCGGCCTACTGATGTTGGCCGTGAGCGGGAATCGAACTCGGTTGTCCGGGATGGTAGCAGAGTGCGCCAATCACTGCGCCACCGCTCCCCGTCATGCCACACAAGCGAGCCCTAACCTTATAAGGGTAATTATAGGACACTGCGGCATTAGGGGTGTACATAATGTATGCGCGTGCAGATGGATTATCGCGCTGTCTGCGCTCGGGAGAAAGAACTACAAACAGGAGCAAGATTCATGACCGGTGGCGCAAGAGTTGAAGATCAATCAGACTGCGAATAGAGAGGGGACACAGAACGAGCGAGGAGCCGCGAAGGAAATTTAAGGCGAAGGGAGTTTATTTATTTATTTAGTAAAAAAATTATTGTTACGGAGTCGGGGGGGGGGGGCGTGCGTCGGTCGGTTCGTCCCGGCTCTCAGGGTCGCGAGGGTCGCCGTGGTTGTTGTGGTTCTTGTTGTTGTGGTTGTTGCAGTTGTTGTGGTTCTTGTTGTTGTTGTTGTGTATTTTGTTGTGGTTGTGGTTGTGCTTCTTATTGTTGTGGTTGTTGCTGCGGTTGTTGTTGCTTCCGCACCTCCCATTAGCACGGTTGGCTACGCACGGTGCGAGAGACGTCCCAACTATAATTTGTATTTACCAGGTAAGGCGCACTGAGCTACTATGTAGCCCTTTGTGGGAAGCGATCTGGCCACAATTGATAACTCGACGAAGTGGCTTATGTGGAAATGTACAGAAGCAGCCAAACACTCTAAAGGCGTGTTGTTGATTCTAAATGTGGAGGGAAAACCCGGAGGGCCAGGAGAAAAATCCACGCGACCACGGGGAGAGAGAGAGAGACACGCAAACTCAAAATATACAGCAGCAGGCGTCAGGGTCGGGATCGAACCCACGGCCTCCTGTATACCAGGCGAGGTAGTCAACATCTCCTAGCCACCGTGATTATGAGAAAGAGACACACAAACTCCAAATATACAGCAGCAGGCGTCAGGGTCGGGATCGAACCCACGACCTCCTGCACACCAGGCGAGGTAGTTGACATCTCCTAGCCACCGTGATTATGAGATAGAGACACACAAACTCCAAATATACAGCAGCAGGCGTCAGGGTCGGGATCGAGCCCACGACCTCCTGCACACCAGGCGAGGTAGTTGACATCTCCTAGCCACCGTGGCACGGAAAGTGGCCTTCACGGATGCGCGCTGCCTGGGCTTGCGGCGAAGGCCGCGCACAAGGGCGTACGCGCCCCACATCTCTCGCACAGATGGACTCAGCAATGCCACGGCCACCTCGCGGCCCGAGCGGTGCTGCGGTGGCGGCGAGGCGAGCGACGGGGCGAGCGTGACGGGTTGCGAGCGGCCCACGCGGCTCCGCATCATCATCGTGGTGGTGGTGCCCGCATGCGCTCCCCGCCAGCCGGGCGGCTGTTCTATTTGCCTGAGTCTGATGGATGGTGCTTCGGGTCATCACGGAGGAGTAATCTGAATCCTATTACAAGCAGTTGCACGAATCGCAGTGCGCACGCTGGGCGCGTTGTGATTTATCTCGCGGCACCGCATTCACGTTTTCTCGTTGCATGTGTATATATATTTATTGTTAAGCTACTTAACTTTTTTTTCGTCCACTAAAAACGCCACGGAGTCGTAAAGCAAAGCGCGCCGTGTGGTGAACCCAGTGGCGGGGAGGGCGCTCGCAGCTCGGAGTTCTCCTCCTGTTCTTCAAGTGGGCGGCACGGACATGCTAATGTCCGTGCCCGGACAGCGGCGAGGACGCGAGCACGTGGGCAGACACGGGGGGGGGGGGGGGGGGGGTCGTCTGGCCAAGACCCGGGGTGCTAGCGCGTTACTCAACGAACCACGAACACACAGGGAGAGAAAGAGAGCGGCAGAAACTAAGAGCCGTGATGGTTATGCGCTTACAAGAGGGACGTGCAGTGGTGTGCGTGCTTCTCCGAAGCGACGCTCAATTGTTCTCCAATTAGCCCGGGGTAAATGAGGCCATGCCGCCGGACTTTAAATCTGCCGGTATTAACCGGGGGGGTGGAGGGGGGGGGAGCGGTGACAAATGTCGGTACTTTTCGCCAAGATTCCCATAAACCACCACGGTGTGTTCATTGAGTGTCACGCGAAGCTCGCACGATCGACGCGGAGCTCGTGAATTATTCATCGGGAGCCGAAGAGGCGCGGAGCTCCGACAGTCGCGCCTCGCCCGTCTCGCCCGGGACTTTGATTTTCTGGCGACCTCCACACCCGCAGCGCGCAGACGGCGGTCCCACCTCGCCGACGCGTACCCTGGGCACGTGGGGGGTTTGCCCCTCGAGCCGTTACACCGCGGGCGGATGTGAAACTTCGCGCGAGTGTGCGGGCATGCGTTACTAACACGTCGAGATTTTACATGAATAATCACACACAGACACACACATACACACACAGACACACACACACAGACACACACATACACACACACATATACACACACACAGACACACACATACACACACACACATACACACAGACACACACACACAGACACACACACATACACACATATACACACACATACACACACATACACACACAGACACACACACAAACACACTCACACACACAGACACACACACAGACACACATACATACACACACACACTCACACACACACAATGTGTGGTTGATTATGGGGAAATATCAAGAAAATGCCAAAATACCAATTGTCATGATCTCGAACACCATAAACCACTCACCTCCACTCACCCACACGCTCACACACTCACTCACCTGCACTCGCCCACACGCTCACCCACCCACCCACTCACTCACCTCCACTCACGCACACGCTCACCCACTCACCCACTCACTCACCTCCACTCACCCACACGCTCACCCACCCACTCATTCACCTCCAATCACCCACACGCATCGTATCTCTATTCCCAAAGTCCTCCTCACCCAACGCACGCGACGCGTCAACTCGTTACACATTGCGCCGGGTTGTTTCCTGGACCCTTGATGCGTTTGGGCCTTTAGGCCTCTGCTCAGCAACCGCAAAACAAAACAAAAACACTCCGCACAATTTGTGAAGTCTCGCGGCAAGGAATCCAAGGCCCGGCGGAGTGTGGGCTAATAGCAGAGCGCACGAGGTGCCCCACACGGCAAGGGATTTACTCGAGAATTGATGAGGCGGTGCGTGAGAGGGCATTTCACCAGCCGAGGGATATCGCGATGAACTCGTGTGTGGGATTATAGCCGCCAAGTGGGCATTGAATACCTCTGCTCCGTTTTAAACGAGACGAGGGTTTGACTTTTTGCGTGCGTGTGTTGTGTGTCCGTTCGGTCAAGGAAACCTCGTTACGTCCCAGGCACGCCGGGCCGCGTGGGCTGCGCCGTGCGTGGGTGGTTTCTCTACCCCCGTTGGGTGCAGACGGAGCGTCAGTTTGAGCGCTTGCTCATGGCTCGATTCTTGCGAATGTCCGTGTTGTTCAGGAGCTCATTCCCCGCTGTCGAGGTCCGCCAGCCTCGACGGCGTCACCCTCCTGAACAAGAATCCGCGGTCGCGTTCTTTGTCAGCCGCGTGGCTGCCATTCCGTTACCGGTCTCGACCATCGGTCGTCACCCAACAACAATTGCACTGATAATAGAGGGCATGGCTCTTATTGATGTCATCATTTTTACGATTATTCAATGCAGAGTGGGGATATTTAATTGAGCTACCCACTATTATTTAGAGGTGGGGGCGAAGGTCGATGGATGTATGTTTGTTGAACTTCTTTCACACCGTAGGTAGCCAACTGTGCTAATCGGAGGTGCGGGATGAGAGTTATCGAGGCAGCAGTGGAGCTGTGAATGAACCCTGGGGATGGAGCCACAGATGACACGACAGATGACACGGAGCTTTTGTTGTTGTTGTTGTTGATTTTTCCACAAACACACGTGGGGAGGAAAATACTACGGAGCGTGTTGCGTTTCACCACGGAGTGTTTCACTACGGAGTGTTTCACCACGGAGTGTTTCACCATCGAGTGTTTCACCACGGAGTGTTTCACCACAGCGAGGACGAGCGGCGTCACAACCCCCCGGGGGTGCACGCGGAGACTCAGAAAAGCCGCCTCCTCGTTCGCAGTCACCGTCTCTTTTATTATTTTTATTTTTATTTCTCATCATTTTTATTTTTTCCGCTGAAAAAAAGTCCACGCAGTCACAATTCAAACGCGATCAAGTATATTGGAAGATGATTCGCCGCCCGGCGGTGGAAGCGTCCGGCGGTCGCCGCCTCTGAGCACACGCGCGAAATGTAAATGTCGAGCGGATATAAAAAGAAGAAAAAAATTTGGGGTGGGGGGGGGGTGGAAAATTTACGACGCCTTTACATAATGCGCGCGTGTTACCCGCGCACGTGTGCCGGTGTGCCGCGCGACGATCATTTGTCCGTGTAAAAACTCCGCGCGTCTCGCTCTTCATCCGTCGAATGCTGCGGGAGCGCATTGGTAAGTAAAACACAAAAAAAACAACCTCGCAGATGCATCCATAAATTTAGACTCCGTAAACATAATTACGCATTTGATCATATTTATGGCCCGCCACATTCTAAAGCCAGTCAATGATTTAATTCAAATGTAGCACGCGGGCCGCGGTAATGATATGCCAACTGCGCGGCGGGTTTGACAACGGAGCTGGGCCCAGATGGCGGCCACCTCGCCACTCTGAGCGCCTCTTGGCACGCGGACCCACGGCGGCGTGTGGCGAGAGACGCCACCGCCTCTACTTCTTCTTCTCAATTGAGAACTCCTCTCTCATTGACATTATGTTGCTGCTGCTGCTATCGCCGGTCAGTTTCGGCACGCGGTGTGAATCCCTAAAACATTAATTACGTGGGCGATGTTGGTGTCTGCTGGCTGGCGAGTGTTTGAAAAGTCCTCGCTGCGAGTGACTCCGTGCAATGTGTGGCAGTGCGGAGCTCACACTCTCATGTTCACAGCGAGACGGGCACGGGGGTTTCGTCCCTAAGCTGGGAGATGTTTGTATTCTCTCCTCCTGCTGTTCGCAGGTTTCCCCTAAGGGGTTTTCAGGTATTGAACCAAACATCGCGATGCCGAACAATTATCTGCCAATTACTCTCTTGGGATCACTCGCAAGGACATTGAACCCGAACTGTGAAACTGAAACTGTAAACACTTGGCAGGACCCTCCTGAAGAAGAGCCCTGCGACTCAGTGAGGCTTTCTTGGCTCAACAAATATCATCATCATCATCGTAATAAATACCATTCATAATAATAACAGGTTACTCGGTTCAGCGTCTGAATTATTCACGACATTATTGTTATGTGAGTATCGTGTAAAAACAATTATATATACAAAGTTACTGAGCACATGTCGAGAACAGTTAATACGTCTTAAAGTGAGCAATGTTGATCTAAGACCTTTGCGGGAAGCAGCAGACATTTTTTTGTTGTGACCTGCAGTGTGGTGAGTGTGTGAATGAGTTAGGGGGTGGATGGGTGAGTGGGTGAGTTAGTGGGTGGGTAGATGAGTGAGCGGATCGGTGAGTGAGTAGATCGGTGAGTGAGTGGATGGGTGAGTGGCTGAGTGAGTGGATGGGTGAGTGATTGGGTGGATGGGTGAATGAGTGAGTGGTTGAGTGAGTGGGTGTGTGGCTGAGTGAGCGAGTTAGTGGGTGGTGGGTGGGTGTTGTTGTGACATGTAGTGCTGTGGTAGTGGTGGTTGACCACAGTGTGGTGGATGAAACGAAACGGTCAATGTCTTGGTAGCCCGAGTCCTCACCGTGGGCGGAGGGAATCAATGGACACGAATGCGCGCTGTGTAACGTAGCCGAGGGCCGTGACGTGAACGTAACACGAACCGTGGGGTAGCGACGGGGCGTGCGTGTGGGGCAGTAAATGCACCACACTACAGGGGGTGTGATAGCGAGGTCAAGAGACGCATCGCATTCGCAGGGCGGGTTTTGATGGATTACCCAAAGCCATTCCAGGAGAGCACAGAGGTCAACTTTGGCGAGACGCGTGTAAGAGGCAAGAGTCGTGTCTCTGTGCTTGTTGTGCAGGTCAGAAAGTTGGACCGTGACAAAGTGACGAGAAAAATAAAACTTTCCCCCACCCCCTCCCATTGCTTACTGGCGTCCGTGGATATTGCCACAAATTTCATGGAAGGATTTGGTCAGCCACGTGGATGTGTGGGAAGAGGAGGTGCAGGGAATGCGCTGTGGGGGGTAACGGGGGAGAGGAGGTCACGCCGCGGGTGAGACGTGCGCAGGGTGGAGGATTGGAAGGCGTCGAGACGAAACGCGCAGTGGCAGCCAGCAGCTAGAACCACATTGTGGTGGTGGTGCGGGTGGTGGTGGTGCGGGTGGTGGTGGTGGTGGTGGTGGTGCTGGTGCTGCTGGTGGTGCTGGTGATGCTGCTAGTGGTGATGCTGGTGGTGGTGGTGCTGCTGGTGGTGGTGGTGCTGGTGGTGGTGCTGGTGGTGATGCTGATGGTGGTGGTGGTGCTGGTGGTGGTGCTGGTGGTGGTGCTGGTGGTGGTGCTCGTGCTGGTGATGCTGGTGGTGCTGGTGCTGGTGGTGCTGGTGGTGCTAGTGGTGGTGGTGGTGCTGGTGGTGATGGTGGTGCTGGTGGTGGTGGTGGTGCTGGTGGTGCTAGTGGTGGTGCTGGTGGTGGTGATGGTGGTGCTGGTGCTGAGCGCCGCCTGCCTCGTGGTTCACGCCCGCGTGTTTCGAGTCGCCCCGTGTGACAGTGAAGCGTCTCTCCTCGCTCCCCGCTCCCTCCCTCTCTCTCTCTCTTCTCGTGCCAGACCTCGGCCCACTCCGTGCTCCTTCCCGGCAGCCTCGGAGCCTCCCGTGGCTCGCCATCATCATCGGTGCTCGTTTGAAGCGACACGACGAATCGTTGCTGCTGCTGCTGCCGCACTTTGATGTCGATGCGAACAACTCATCAGCTGTCTCCTAGTGACTGGCTCTTCGTGGCTCAGCTGTCTCGCTGAGCCTCAGGACCAACTTTCAAGAGGGCCCCGCTTGACCCCACCGCATGGCTGTATGTACAATCGCGTTCCTGGCAGTTTGGTTTCTTGATGGGGGAAACCCGAGAGCCCATTTCTGCAGCACTGTTGTTGTTGTGTTTACTTCCGCTGTTGTTGTTGTTGTTGTGTTTACAACAACAGCAGCAGCACAGTCTTGTTTGTTATATCGATCTGTTTTGCTTGACGGAAATTAAATACAAATGCGTCGCACACCTCAGCTCTCGCAGAAGGCATCGCGTGTGCGTGTGCGCATTTCCCTCCCCTGCAGGATATGAATACGTGTAATATTATAATAATACAGCGGTAGTAGCATCAGCAGTCGTAGTAGTAGTAGTAATAATACGTAGTATAATTAAAGTCTGGAAGGTGACCTTTTCTGCAGATGGAGAGAAATGTATGAAATTAAGAATTCATGAATTCATATAGGTCGCAGGATGGCTTGTGGAAGGATGCATGATGATGATGGTGGCGGTGGCGGTGTGGGCTTTGGCATCGCTCGCTCGGCTGCCGGGGCATCTCTGCCGTCGCTGCCACTTTCATAACCACAGCAAAGAGAGGGCCCTGACAAGCCGGGCAGAGCCTCTCGCCGCGTCGAGCAGCCTTGCCAGAGATATTTCCATTGTACGTTGCGTGCCGCATGAAGAAGTGGAAATCGTGCAGCAGCGTTCGTGCCGTGAGGCTGAGCTCTTCTTTCCGATCGCTCCCATCGCGTGGAAATGTAAACGCGACCGTGCTTGCAGAAGCGACGTGGGCCGATGTCCCATGACGCTCACGTTTTGACGGTAAAAATTTACGAGAGTGATGTAATTTGTGGCGTACTTTCTTCCCGTGATGTCATACTTTCAGATCAATACAAACAATTATTTGTAATTGGCATCATCCGTATTTCATATCTAGGTCCGAGTTTTTTGGGGATTAATCCAAATATCGGGAACAAACCCCAAGGGCATGCGTATACATTAATAATGAATGCGCGATTTGTTTCTAGGAGTGGTGGTGCAGTGGTTAGCGCACGGCGTTGGAGGCCTCGGTTCGATCTCCAGGCACAGCTAACATGAGTGGCGAGTAAAATCTAAACGAGATCCGCCCGCCGCCACCCAACCCCCTCCACCACCGAACCTTCAGCAAATCCCCATTGACCATCGCGGTGAAGTATAGTCAAACATTCTCCACGACCGACACAACGTTGGGGGGAGGCTTTCATCCAGCAGTGGATTACAAAGTTTCCGTACGTTCAAACCCTCCAAACATAACTTTCAGTCGGCGGCGCTGAGACGACGCAGCGCGATGTTTACACACCGCACCAGGTCCTCATTTAAGGCTGAGCCGAGCTAGGGGAGGCCCAGAACCGGTTCAGATAATCCTCACTGGTGTTGGTGGCCGTGAGTGGGAATCGAATTCGGGCCACTGGGTTCATAGCGCAGCGCGCTAACCTCTACACTACCGCTCCCCACTGAGCACACAGACACACAGACAGACACACAAACACAGACACACAGACACACAAAGACACACAAACACACAAACACAGACACACACAGACAGACACACAGACACACAAGCACAGACACACAGACACACACGTGCAGACACCCCTGCTCGTGGGAGAGCGATTCGCTCCCTCGAGGTTCCATCTCAATGGCTGCCATTGAGGGTCACGAAGCGTGCGTCTCTGGGCAGCCGGAGCCAGCCGTGGCACCGACGGCGACTCACCCCCCCCCCCCGCCCCCCCCCCGAGTCGCGACTGCACACGAGGAGGCACCGCCACCGCGGTGCTCAGCCAGCTCGACATTGTCGATGTTTCTCGACGTCAACATCGCGATTATTAGATCCACGAATCGATAATATTGTCTGTCCCCCCCCCCCCACCCCACCCTGTGTAGCAGTCTCTGTCGACCTCCGGGATCTTGCAAACGAAGTCATCGCCGTCGTCAGCAGCCCGCCACGAAGATGGTTACCCCTGCCGCACGGACACGATTTGCGCTCAAAAGTGTCCCGCTCGCGAGAGAAACTTGTCGCGCTGATTGCGGCTGCCCCCAGGGTCTCCCCGCACGGACGAGAGCGCGGAGGGGAGACGGAGCCACGGATTTTAATAAACAAACAAACAAACGGACGAAAAAACTAACGAACGAACGAAACGCGCGACTCGTGCCGCAGATCCACGTCGCGCGCGATATCCTCGGCACGAATCCCCGGACCGATGTAAACATTGCGAGGGCCGAGAGGGGTTCTCTTTCTCTCTCCCTCCCTCTCTCTCTCTGCAGAATCGTCCTCCCCGCTCCATTATTGCCTCTCCCGTGCTGGAGCGGCGGCGGCGGCGGCGCCACGAGTTGACAAATCGTCTATCGGGCCCCGTCTCCTCCTCGTCCGAGCGGCGACCCGCAGCGTCTCTCCCCCCCCCCCCACTGTGACACCTCCGGCCCTTGAGATGAACACCGCGGCCGCTGAACGATGCGTTGTTGTATTCGGCGAAATTAGTGCCGTGAGAGGCCACCGGGTCACTCGCTGCGCGCAAGCCTCCTCTGCACCAGCTCCCACCTGCACCACCACCACCTGCACCAGCTCCCACCTGCACCACCTGCACCACCACCACCATCATCATCATCATCCCCCTCCACCCCTCCTCCCCTTGCCGTCTTCCTCCCATCCTAATGTTGGCTCATATTACTAATTAAATCACCAGCTGCCATTCAAGCTGCTCATATTGTCGGGGTGACGTTGGTTTGTAAAGAGAAGGTGGCACTTTCCCTGCTGCCCCTCCGAGGTTTGCGTTTGCAGCGCTGAATTGAGGGCTGTGCACGCTTAGCGTCAGCATTCTCCACCACCACCACCACCACGCTCGTGGTTATTTCGTGTGTGTGCATTGTTTGATTGAACGTCGAACTAGGACCCCGTATATATTAGAGGAGATATGTGCCTTCAACGTCTGACAGATCACAAGTGTTGGTTCAAGCTCAGCTTGACACTGCTGATGAGACGCCGTGTGTCGAAACTCGGTAGAGTGTTGTTTATTCTCAATCAGTGCTGTTGAAATGATGCACTCCCAGAAGGCTGTATGGCCGATGTGTTACGTGAATAAAAAAACACTTTAAATGTTTTTTTTTATATTGAAAGACTAATTTGAGAAGGAGACATTGCCTGCTTTTTTATTTCGTTGCTTATATTCTCCACAACGACGCTAATGATTACTTTGTGTTCCTATGAGCAGAGCTAGTAGTTATTTGAAACCATTAAGGATCAGGCAAAGTTAATACTGACTAATTACCGCTCAGCTTTGATTAATGCTGATTACAACCGCTGACACTGTGAACCATGGGGGTATTTAGCTGACCACCCTATTACTTTGTAACCCTATGGATTTACAGGATGTTCCATTGAGCATCATTAATGATTTAAGCCTTTACCATTAGAGTGTCCTTACCTCTCTTGGCAAAATATTTATTTTGTCTCACACGTGACTTCTGACCCTCTAAGGCCCCTATCTCCCTCCCCTCCGGTGTTTTCAATGGAGCAGCGATTTGGTTTTTTTATTTTTATTTTGGCAGTTGAATTAATTTCCCATAACACGGCCCCATTTAGCGATTTACAACTGGGTCTACACCGAGGCCCAGCTGGTGCTGTGGAAGATAACGTTTGTTATCCAAGAAAGCTTCAATTTGTTTTATTTATCTTTCTCCAGGTGAGAACTCGGGAGACCACGATGAGTCTCATTTGCAGGCCCGAGCTGGGTCACCAAAATGACAGCAGCGATGACGTGTAACCAAATTACAGCGAAGACAAAACGAGAGAAAAAAACCGACCACGTTACGGGAGCTATACCAATACAAAAACAGCGCTCATATTTAAATCAGTCTTGTATTAAGTACTACGCTGCATTCACGCAATTTTCAATAAATATAACAGATCATTAAATGTGGATCGTCGCCCCGAATCACGACAATGCATGGAATTATCATGGGCAAAAGCAAAACGTGAATCGATTATTGAATATAATTCCATCCCCAAGGCGTGACAATTTGATTGACCTGCTGGCTCTGGGTGGGGGCGGTGGGGGTGGTGATGGGTTACACCAGTAACTTATGAAAGTGTATAAGGTAATTAAGTATAATTTTAGCACTTTAGATGTTTAAGCGTGTACACGAAAAAAACTATGTAGACAACATGCGGCTCTAATCCATTGAACCGAAACATCGCTGTATTTAAGTAATTCGTTTAATTATACGGATGACTTGATTGAACGCAGCCTGATCACATTGTCTCATAATATAAGTTTTGTGTATCGGCTATTTTATCTTTCTCATTTCAAGCGTGGTTGTGCTCATTTTGTTGGCCTCCGCAATTATTTGTGTCTTAATAGGGACCATTTATATACGTGGACGGATTATGGCCGAGATCCAAAGGATTTTGCAACATCTGCTGATGTCGCACAGTCGGCCCAATTGCGTTGCCTTCTGCACGCCGAACACGAAGCCTCGCAGGAGCGAGAGCCATAAATCTGCGCCGGAGGCTTTACTCTCGGAGCGAGGGCCTCGGCAACACTCAGAGAGAGCCACAGTCCCTCCTGCGACACGGGGAGACACAGTCACAGCGTGCACCACTGTCAGCCGCGATTGGCGAAGCTCCGAGCCCTCGACAACACCGAGGCGAGAGGGGCTATTTCCATCCACGAGCGAGGGATGGACGCGCTAGTTTTATTTCTCAATGTATATATATAAAATAACTATCACTGTAGGCAAAGGCGTAGCCCTGCACGTTGCTCGCCCACGCCGCTGCTGGCAGAAGGGCCTCCACCACAGGGGGTCTCGATAGGACCCCACCTGCCCCACCCTCTCGCGTGGCTTATTCGCGTGCCTACTTTAACACGCTGGTCAGACGCCTGGGGATTGGTGGAAAGACCCACACTTTACCCCACCACACGCGGCCTGCTGATAGACTCACCGTGGTGATGAACCCCCTTGGACTGCTCTCGCGGGGAGGAGGGGGGCGGGGCTGTTCACGGTGTTTAAATTGCCGCGCCGGGAGGTCGAATTGGTGTGTCTCTGTGTGAGTCTGTGGGTCTCTATGTGAGTATGTGGTTATCTGTCTGTGGGTTTCTGTGTGAGTCTGTGGGTCTCTGTGTCAGTCTGTGCATCTCTGTTCAAGTCTGTGGGTCTCTGTGTGAGTCTGTGGGTCTCTGTGTGAGTATGTGGTTTTCTGTCTGTGGGTCTTAGTGTGAGTCTGTGGGTCTCTTTGTGAGTCTGTGGGTCTCTGTGTGAGTATGTTGTTCTCTGTCTGTGGGTCTCTGTATGAGTCTGTGGGTCTCTGTGTGAGTCTGTGTGTCTGTGTGAGTTTGTGGGTCTGTGTGAGTCTGTGGGATTCTCTGTGAGTCTGTGTGAGTCTGTGGGTCTCTATGTGTGTCTGTGTGAGTCTGTGGGTCTCTGTGTGAGTCTGCTGTGGATCTGGCGGAGAGGAAGCGAGCGATGGCGAGACGTGGATGTGGCCCCGATGACGTCTCGATCTTGAGATAGATAAAAAAAACCACCGACCTCACTGCCATTTCACGGCAAAGGTCGAGGAGTTGTGGCGTTGAACGAAGAGCGAATCGCGTCTGAGTCGCTGCGTTCCCCTCTGCTCGTCGGCCCGTCCGCGTGCGTCGCTTTGTCATCGTGTCCGCCTCCCGGGCGCGCCCTGTCCTCGCCCCCGACTTCGCCACGCGACTTTGACTGCGACAATGCCGTCGCGACCCGTTGGAGGTTCAACGGAGAGAGCGGCGAGGGGCGGCTATCGCTTGGCGGAACGGCGGCCGCGTTTCGGAGACGTCGGCGATTTTGATTGATTCCCATCGTGATATTTAGTTGGGAACGGGGGAAACCTTTCGCGGGGGCCGAAGGAATCCAGACTCGTCATTTCACGTTGACCTTTTCGCCGCGCCGCTCGCGGTCACGTCGGGGAAGCCGCCGCCGTCGTGCACGCGCGCGGAGCGTGGCACGCGCACGGAGCGTGGCACGCGCGCGGAGCGTGGCACGCGCGCGGAGCGTGGCACGCGCGCGGAGCGTGGCACGCGCGCGGAGCGTGGCACGCGCGCGGAGCGTGGCACGCGCGCGGAGCCTCGGCCGAATTACCGCAGCGTCCGGCACGGAACGAGCCGAGCAACCCCGAGAGGCCGAGACACAACCACGGGATGCGTACTCGTGGTTTTCCGCACCTACGATTAGCACGGTTGGCTACGTACGGTGCGAAAGAAGTTCAACATGCAAGGACTCCTCTCCTCACGAACATTCGACTTACGAACGTTCAGAGATACGAACAAACCTGTCCGTATGTCCAGTTGCCTGCTTTGACCGAGAGTCGTAAGTTTAACCGCCGCGCAATAGATGGCGGTGGTGGCATCTACATCTATTGAGCGTGAAGAACCAGTGGCATCTATATCTGCAGAACGTGAAGAACCAGTGGCATCTACATCTATTGAGCGTGAAGAACCAGTGGCATCTACATCTGCAGAACGTGAAGAACCAGTGGCATCTACATCTACAGAACATGAATAATTATCAGTAGCATCTACATCTACAGAACGTTAAGAACCAGTGGCATCTACATCTGCAGAACGTGAAGAACCAGTGGCATCTACATCTACAGAACGTGAAGAACCAGTGGCATCTACAACTCCAGGAGATTATACAACTTTTAAAGCCAGTCCCCGTGTTTAGTGTACATACCTTCAGAGATTTGTTCATGAAGCCATCCAGATATATAACCACAGACACAACTTCAACCGAGAGGATGGGTACAAATTGAGCAACCATTAGAAGGACGTTATTAAGCAGGTAAAGTCTTAACTGACTGCGATGTTTCCATCCAACCTGCCTATGTCAGCTGTTATTTCCGACTCTCTGTGTGTCTTTCTCTCTCTATGCCTCTCTCTTAGATCTCTCATGCTCACATGTCCTTTGGATTGCACTCTCATACTCACATGCCCTGTGGATTGCACTCTCATACTCACATGCCCTGTGGATTACACCCGTTGGGTTGTACTCCCTCGTCGAGGAGGCCGCTCTCCTTGTTTTCTGCAGCTACATGCTAATCTCTCACATTAACATCACTAGCCCCGGCCACTTCTTTATGACCCTTGGGCTACACCCATTTCAAACCTTTTACAACAGTCTGCCTCAGCAGCAGACCATGCTTTCCCACCTGGTGACGGACGCTTGTGTTGCGCCCGAAACATCCTGATTTATTTCATACCTACGTGACTTTACCGAAAGAACCAAAGAGTATTATTTAAGAATGTTTGTTTCCTTGTAAGGAAAGAAACACATAAAAGTGAGGTGGGATAATAAAACCTTCAGGTCGTGACCACTGCCTCATCACGCGGCTGCTTTTTCGCTCCTCGTCTGGAGCTTTTCCTCCCACCTCACTCTCTCTCTCTCTCGCTCCCTCCTCTCTTTCTACGAGAGCGAGCGAGCGAGCGAAGATTGTGCGGCGCGTTTCCAAGTTGAAACAACAATGATTATGATCATCACCACTATATGCTAACCACTCACTAATGGAATTGGCAAACAAAAACTCCTAAATGCAGGCCGATTTCGAGAAAGAGACCGAGCCTCGTTCCCGGAGAATCTCATTTGTCTGGAACATCTTCGAGGCGACCACGCGGACGAGGCTGGCGCGGAGTCGCGCGCACGTGGGGAGACGCGATCTGGGGACCCGCACCCATTGGGCGCTAAGCGGTTAATCCATCTGACCCTCATTTTCATGCATTAGAACAGCCGCTGTCGGCGCTAAGACGGTATTAATGGCTTTAAAAGTTCGGCAAAACGTAAGTACGCGTTATTGATTTTTCTCGCAAATATTCCCAAAGCGAATATGACAAGGGGGGGGGGGGGCGGTTTTTTCTTGTTTCGCTTCGCGGATATTGGTGAAGCGCACAAACACACGCAGCCCTTGCCACTTGAACCTCGGAGATTAAAATCCCCGTCTCGCATTAGCGTACTGCCGCAAATAATTATCGATGGGGTTTTGTTTTGCTTTGGAGAGCAGGGAGGAAGCACAGAGACGCGTGACATTCAATAAACAAGTATGTGTGTGTGTATACATTGATATCTTGCCGATGGGCGGTACCAGCGGTGTCAAGATTGGCCTCTGTGGCGTAGGAGGCTCGTGAAGGAGGCTGCTGCTGCTGCTGCTACCGGGCAGTTTGGAGGCAGTCGCCCTCCAACAACGAGCGGAGCGCCGGGCGGCTAAGACGCAGCAAGGCGGTACGGTAGTGGGCACAGGTGGTGCATCTGGCGCTCATCTCAGTCAGTCAACCATTAACACCTGGGTTTGTCCTACGAAATACTGACCAGCCTTCCTCACTTGATGTGGCCTCCAGGTGTACCTAGCCTGGCACAAATTACGTGGTGATATCACCACCATTTCGCGGCGAAAGCCGGTTGTTGTTGTTGTTGTTGTAGTATAAATCTGAGCTGAATTAATAGCGAGCTGACCTCGGTCAAGCAATAGAATCTCTTCGTAGTGCAGACTCTGTTGTGAACGCTGTACGTTGGAGTGGAGCTGGGCGGCAAGCCAGCTGAGACATTGGGCAGGTTTATGAAATCCCTGCCTCCCCTGCCCCCTGTCTCTATCCACCTAGCAGCAGCGATGGTGGGGGGACGTGTTGGTACGGCCATCTCTTCCAATACTACCGATATTAGCAAGCCACCGAAGCTATGCACTTTTAAATCTCGATTGAAAACTCATTACTTTGGAGCCGCTTTTTATTTTATTATTTGTTGTCCTTCCCCCGCACCTCTGATTAGCACGGTTGGCTTCGTACGGTGCGAAATAAATTCAACATACACACATAGAATATCAATACAACATACACACATAGAATATCAATACAACATACACACATAGAATATCAATACAACATACACACATAGAATATCAATACAACATACACACATAGAATATCAATACAACATACACACATAGAATATCAATACAACATACACACATAGAATATCAATACAACATACATACATAGAATATCAATACAACACACATAGAATATCAATACAACATACATAGAATATCAATACAACATACACACATAAAATATCAATACAACATACATAAAATATCAATACAACATACACACATAGAATATCAATACAACATACACACATAGAATATCAATACAACATACATACATAAAATATCAATACAACATACATACATAGAATATCAATACAACATACACACATAGAATATCAATACAACATACATACATAGAATATCAATACAACATACACACATAGAATATCAATACAACATACACACATAGAATATCAATACAACATACACACATAGAATATCAATACAACATACATACATAGAATATCAATAGAACATACATACTTAGAACATTAATACAACATACATACGTAGAACATTAATTCAACATACATACGTAGAACATTAATGCAACATACATACATAGAACATCAATGCAACATACGAGAACACGTGGCCAAAGTGGAAAGAGTTGGCAAAAAACCCCTCTCGACAGACCCTCGAGAGGTCCCTATAGTCGAGGCCCTTTCGCCAGCAGTGACGTGAGCGAGCCATTGCAGGGCTGCGCCTCTCCTCTTCGTATCTCTGCGGGGCGATGCTGATTCAGTGTCCGTGGGGTATCACGTGACGCGCGCGTGTGTCTGTGTGCGCGTGTCTGTGTGCGCGTGTGTGTGTGTCTGTGTGTGCGTGTGTCTGTGTGCGCGTGTCTCTACGTGTGCGTATGTGTGTGCGTGTCTGAAAGCGTGTCCGTGCGCGTGTGTCTGTGTCTGTGCGCGCGTGTGTCTGTGCGGGCGTGTGTCTGTGTGCGCGTGTGTCTGTGTGTCTGTGTGTGTCTGTGTGTCTGTGTGTCTGTGCGCGCGTGTGTCCGTGTGTCTGTGTGTCTGTGTGAGTGTGTATCTGTGCGCGTGTGTCTGTGCGAGCGTGCGCGCGTGTGTCTGTGCGCGCGGCCGATCGCACCGATGCTGGCAGCAGTGTGTAAATGTCACGGCAGACGCTGCGCGCCTCCCGTCTCGCGACGCGAGAACGTGCGGCGAGCCACGAGGGACTCGCGTGGCCGCCCCGCGCTGCCCGGCGCGTCAGATGAAGAGGGCACGCGGAGCGATCGCGCGGAGACTCGCGGGAGACTCACGAAGCCGCGACGGCAGCCGATCGCGCGTTTGACCGAATATGGAGCGCGACACCAAGTCGGAGTGATGATAAGCGGCTCAAACGCCAGATGCCACACGCCAGATCAAATGATTCCAGTGCCTGATGTCCCGCACACGTGTCCGCACGCGCCCATCGGGGAACACAGGTTACTCCGCTACTATCCGCGGGGCTAGAAAGCCAGTGCCGTGCCATAATGCCATCAAAACTTATTTTAATTTCTACAGCTAACTTCTGAAGCCCCCTTCGTTTGAGTGAACTTCCTGCAGCCGTCGCATCACAGAACTACCTCTGAGACCCGTTCAAGTTACGTCAAGTCCACACGGTGGGGGGCAGCATTTCCTCATCCACTCTGCACGTGACGGTAATGTTTGTCAGATGACAGACGGATTTTAATTTTCAAAGATGAAATGTAGGCCACTGAAGCGCAGCACGGAATATTCATGCTTTGGGTTGGTTATTGGTGAAGTCAACAGCGGCCGGCCTGAGACCGCCAAACCCAGTGCACTTTATCACCGGCTTCAATCACCGGCGGCTGCCTCCTGGAGTTGAACCCTTGGCCCCAACGGCACCAGAGACACACGCCCTGACATTCTAAGCCAGCTGGCCACTTCTGTAAAGCCACGTTGAGTTCACCGCAGGCGATCCCAGTGGTGCAGAAGATCCCTGACTGAGATCTTCCGCGAAGACCACGGGACACACAACCTCTGAGAACTGTATCATCCACACAAACCATGGCAGTACATGCTGATTCTCGATGCACACATGGAACATTGTAAACTCTCCGCTCGGTGTGCGGAGAATGTGGTCCCCACTCAGAACGACTCACCGCACGATTCACGACACACGAAGGAGCGGGCATCGTCGTCGTCGTCGTCATCACAGCGATGAATCAATCACCACTCCGCTGCTCCAGACGCATTCATCCGACTCGAGAGGCACCTCGATGTAGAACTCCAGCGATCTCATCTCGACGTCGACGTCAGCCATGCGAAGAGGAAGAAGGAGAAGTGGCGCACGATCGCAAATAAGTTGCAACTCAGCGCATTAGTCAAGAGCACTGCCCTGAAATAGCACAGACAGGATGGCATACACGTCAGCAGACGCACGGTCATTTCATTTATTTTAACATTGGCAGTCAAATATGTTTATGTGGGCGCCGCGGGAGCCAGATGTGTGTATGTTGAAATGCTTTCTCACCGTACGTAGCCAACCGTGCTAGAATAAGTGCAGATGTCAATTACCTCGCCTGGTATGCAGGATGTCGTGGGTTCGATGTCGATCCTGACGCCTGCTGTATATTTGGAGTTTGCGTATCTCTCTCCCCGTGGTCGCGTAGATTTTTATTTGGGTCTTCCGGGTTTTCCCTCCACATTTAGAATGAACGTCAGCACGCGTTTAGAGTGTTTGGCTGCTATAAGTGTCCACGTGATAAACCACCACTTCGTTGCGCTATCATGTGTGGTCACGTCGCTGCTGAAAAAGAGCTACACAGCTTAGTGGGCCTTACTGGGAACATAAAGAAAAATATTTGAGTTTAAATAGATCATTTTAATTGTGTATTCGTTAAGTTGATATTGTATCTGTTATTATCATTAAAGTATCGATTTATCACCTTCCTTTTCAGATGACATTGACGAAAGTGGACAACCAAGGACTCGGAACGAATTTAAATGAAACGCAATTTGATTCACGTTCATAGGTGACACCTGTACAGTCATAACAAAAAGAGAGTCCTGAATTCATCTCTAAAGATAATTCATGCATCGTGCATTCATGTTAACGGACGTTAGTTTGAACAATCGTTAAACTACGTGAAATAGCCTGAAAGGATTTGTGAACATAAATAAAATATCCCTAAATGTGTCCTCACTTTTGGGCCACCCTGTACAACAATTCACGTTTTGCCTCATCAGAAGCAGAATCTGTATTTATACCGGAGGAGGAGGAGGAATCCGACGAGCTATGATGTTCTTTATCACAGATGTCCAGCACGAGTTCAGAACGTTACAGTGAGTCTCTGAACTGTTGTGCTGAGTCTATGAATTGTTGTGGTGAGTCTATGAACTGTTGTGGTGAGTATATGAACTGTTGTGGTGAGTCTATGAATTGTTGTGGGAGTCTATGAACTGTTGTGGTGAGTCTATGAACTGTTGTTGTGGTGAGTTTATGAACTGTTGTGGTGAGTCTATGAACTGTTGTGGTGAGTCTATGAACTGTTGTGGTGAGTCTATGAACTGTTGTGGTGAGTCTATGAGTTGTTGTGGTGAGTCTATGAACTGTTGTGGTGAGTCTATGAATGGTTGTAGTGAGTCTATGAACTGTTGTGGTGAGTCTATGAATTGTTGTGGTGAGTCTATGAACTGTTGTGGTGAGTATATGAACTGTTGTGGTGAGTCTATGAACTGTTGTTGTGGTGAGTCTATGAACTGTTGTGGTGAGTCTATGAAATTTTGTGGTGAGTCTATGAACTGTTGTGGTGAGTCTATGAATTGTTGTGGGAGTCTATGAACTGTTGTGGGAGTTTATGAACTGTTGTGGTGAGTCTATGAATTGTTGTGGTGAGTCTATGAACTGTTGTGGTGAGTCTATGAACTGTTGTGGTGAGTCTATGAATTGTTGTGGTGAGTCTATGAATTGTTGTGGGAGTTTATGAACTGTTGTGGTGAGTCTATGAATTGTTGTGGGAGTCTATGAATTGTTGTGGTGAGTCTATGAACTGTTGTGGTGAGTCTATGAATTGTTGTGGTGAGTCTATGAATTGTTGTGGTGAGTCTATGAATTGTTGTGGGAGTCTATGAACTGTTGTGGTGAGTCTATGAATTGTTGTGGGAGTCTATGAACTGTTGTGGGAGTTTATGAACTGTTGTGGTGAGTCTATGAATTGTTGTGGTGAGTCTATGAACTGTTGTGGTGAGTCTATGAACTGTTGTGGTGAGTCTATGAATTGTTGTGGGAGTCTATGAATTGTTGTGGGAGTTTATGAACTGTTGTGGTGAGTCTATGAATTGTTGTGGGAGTCTATGAATTGTTGTGGGAGTCTATGAACTGTTGTGGTGAGTCTATGAACTGTTGTTGTGGTGAGTCTATGAACTGTTTTGGTGAGTCTATGAATTGTTGTGAGAGTCTATGAATTGTTGTGGTGAGTCTATGAACTGTTGTGGGAGTCTATGAATTGTTGTGGGAGTCTATGAACTGTTGTGGTGAGTCTATGAAGTGTTGTGGTGAGTCTATGAACTGTTGTGGTGAGTCTATGAACTGTTGTTGTGAGTCTATGAACTGTTGTGGTAAGTCTATAAAGTGTTGTGGTGAGTCTATGAAGTGTTGTGGTGAGTATATGAACTATTGTGGTGAGTCTATGAACTCTAAATCTTATCTTGAATTCGGAAGCGGCTTCGGAATTCCAGAGGCGTGGCACCATTTGGCGATGCTCACGCATCACGCGTTGTTGACCTGGCGTGACCCGGCCGTGGAAGACGTGCATCGCTCCTCACCGATGCGGGCGATCTACTACGGCGCGACAATGAGACGAGAGCTCAGGCGATGTGTGCGTCCTCGTGGAATACGCCGCGGGGCACGGCTCTCTGTCATCCCCCTGCGCTGCCGTCAACGCGCCACGCCGTCGTGTGCGCCTTTTGTGATTGGTGCTGAAATTACGATCCCTCGCCCCCCCCCCCCCAACTGTTATTGCTTTATTTATTTCTCGAGGATTTTCAGTTTATTGTTAGTACATGTTATATATATGTTGTTCTGTATAAAGGTGAAACTGCATTTGTGACCGTCGTGGTGTTCCGGCCACGGCGGACGTCAGCTGATGGACTTGAACCATGTCCTGGGCGCATCTCTCTCACCAGTCTCTTAGCCCAGTGTGGTGAGGTATGGTCAACACATCTCTCTCACCAGGCTCTACTCTTAGCCCAGTGTGGTGAGGTATGGTCAAGCATCTCTCCCACCAGTCTCTTAGCCCAGTGTGGTGAAGTATGGTCAAAACATCTCTCTCACCAGTCTCTTAGCCCAGTGTGGTGAAGTATGGTCAAAGCATCTCTCTCACCAGTCTCTACTCTTAGCCCAGTGTGGTGAGGTATGGTCACAGCATCTCTCTCACCAGTCTCTACTCTTAGCCCAGTGTGGTGAGGTATGGTCACAGCATCTCTCTCACCAGTCTCTACTCTTAGCCCAGTGTGGTGAGGTATGGTTAAAACATCTCTCTCACCAGTCTCTACTCTTAGCCCAGTGTGGTGAGGTATGGTCAAAGCAACGCCATGGCTGATACAGAGTGGGGGAGGATTTCACACAATACTTTTTCTGGCAAAGAACTGTAAATTATTCTTTATTATTTGTAATTATATTTACACGAAGTCCTCCACGGTAAGAGAGGCGTTCATATCACAGCCTTTTGAGATCAAGCATTTCGTTGTTCAAAGGTGCAGTGGTTTTACATGAACATCATACAGCGCATACGGATTTTATGATTCACCGCATCATGTATTTGGTTGGCATGAATGATATTTATATAATTTGTGCAAACATTCTCATCAAAACACAGTCGAAATAGAATAAGAATCATTGACAGCCCTTTGTCAATCCACTGCTGGATGAAAGCCTCTCCGCACCATGGAGTTGTTCAATCACGCCGGGGTTTGTGAAGAAGATGAGTCCCAGGAAAAGTTCGGATGTTTTTTAAAATATCGATGTTAGCCACGGCTGGGATTGGAACTGTGGTTGCTGGGTCCGCAGCTGTGCCATCACTCCCTGGCAAGTCTCTTATTACAAGTATGAATCTAACGATTTACCACGCTTTATAAATATATATATATATACCGGCGTGGCATGCATTGTATTATTAATCGTAATAATAAGAGCAGCATCATCATAATACAATCGTGATAATGAAAGTGGATATTTCATGGGAGTGCGGTACGCTCACGCAGACGAAGCCCTCCGAATCGCTGTGCCACGCGTGCCCTGCACACTGCATTGCGGTCACAGATTATACTCGGAAACATTTGATGTCGTGAATTCCATCGGGGAGAAATGCAGCACGTGGTGAAGGTTATGTCACCATTTTCTTTTCGCCTTTGTTCGGTAATGAACATTGAAGACGGTAGCACATGAAGAGTGTGACGGGAATTTCGTTTCCCCCTCTCTCTGCGCACAGAAACTATTGATTTATTTTTCTTCCCAAAGTGAGATTTTAATATTGTTGTAATAAATATTAACGATGTCCTCTTTCCTTCATCACGCTGGGGCTGTGGGCCCCACCGCGCCGTGAACCCATCCGGCCTGAGTTCAACTCCAGGTCACGGCTAACATCAGAGCTGACTGGGATCTGTAACCTATCGGGTTTGAGTACACAGGCAGGGAGTACACAGACAGGGAGTACACAGGCAGAGGGAGTGGTGGCGCAGTAGTGCGCGAGTCGAAGTTCCCCACTCACGGCAAACGTCAGTGGCGAGTGACCCCCAAATCCGCGCTGGACCGCATTGGCGAGGTGTGGCCCAGCTGCCCCCGTGCCCGCCGCGGCACCAGGCACCACGTGACGACCCATTCACTGACACACACCGACATCCAGCTGCTGCGCGTGGTGAGGTATGTAATATGAACACAGTTACATTCAGAGTGTAGCCTTATTATGAAGGGCTCAAGTGAGCGAATATTTAACTTTTTCATGCTTTATATAGGGGTAGTGGCTTTTTTAATTCAGTCGAGCTATGAATGATAACATTTTAAAAATATAAATAATTAGTATCGAATGTTGTGAAATCGCACCTGGGGAGCGCTTCGACGAAGCGGGTCACGTGGAGAGTGGCTGCCGCTGCTGCTGCAGCGACTCATGGCCAGTGACCCGGTGAGGATTCCCTCCCGGCTCGAGAGTGACGCGTTGGGGTCACCCAGCGCACCGGGGGTGGCACGGAGTGTGCTCCTCACTCTGTGATTCACCTCGCCGGCTTCCACCCCCACCGTCACCCCCCACCGTGACCCCCCCCCCCCCACCGCCAGGCTGGCGGCAGTGCCGTGGTGGGCCTCGTGGCTCCAAGGAAGGGCCCGCGAGGTTGGGTCCCCGACGCCTCCTGCTGTGCCGCTTCTCCCCGCTGCTCTGCCGGGTGTGGAGAGTGGGGAGCGGTGGCGCAGCGGTTGGCACGCTGCGCTGTGAACCCCGGCGACTTGAGTTCCATGCCTGCTCACGTCCAACAACATCGGTGACGAATATCTGGGCAGGTCTTGGGCGTCGCCTATGTCGACTCAGCCTTAAATTAGAACCTGGTGCGCTGTGTGAACATCGGCACTAGGGAGACAAATGTGGCCGGACGTGGTGCTGACTGCCAAGCCCCTGGTGTGCCGTGCCGGCCTTCATAGCTGCTGCCTGCTAACAGCACTTGCCCCAGCATAGGGGGATCTGTGTCGATGCATGTGCTTGCGCATGCTTTGTTTACAAAACTCCACGACGATTGCAACAAGAGCACGACTTGCAATACTTTATCTTCCCCAGATCAATACTGCACACGATGCGTGTGCACGTCCATGTTTCAAGATTCGTGCGCATTGATATGCAATGCGAGCTTTCATATGTTGCATGCTCCATTAGAGACGTAATCATATTAGTAATAGTGCACAGGCAATTTTTTTCGTGCACTATTAGCCTATCAGGTAGAGCACACCGAGTCGACCATAAATGATAGCTCAACGAAGCGGCTTATCGTGTGGAAATACATAGCAGCCAAACTCTCTACTGCTGGATGAAGGCCTCCCTATACCATGTCGGTCACAGGCAACGGGGCTGGTTTGGCCGTACTCCGCCACGCTGGTAGGTGATGCGGAGACCCCACGACCAGTTCAGGTATCACTCGCGAAGTACTATTAGCCGTGGTTTGGGAATCGAACTCATCATCGTGCAGTGCGCCAACCACTGCACCACAATGTCAGTGCTGATGTCTCTCTCTCTCTCTCCCATCTCCACAGCATCCCCCGTATCCCGTGTCGCATTGTGGAGTGCCTCCACCCGAGTTGGAGATCAGGAGATTATGATATTAGATCCTTTACCTTCATTGATTATTTGTGTGCTAATTCCAGCTGTAGATATGTACAACGGAATCAATATCTATGATGTTGTTGGTATATGTGTGACCTTTGTTGCCATCGCATTCTGTGGAGATTGCAAACTCCTTTTTGGACCTCAGCCACGGCTGAATGGGGACGAGCTCCTCCTTCCTGCCGGCAAGCGCAGCCCGGCCTGAGTTCGCGACCAGCTCACCACCCAGAGCCATGGAGCTCAGGTTTCACAAACGATGGGACATCCGCTGCAGCCCACCCCGATGCGATGATGCGACTGATTTTATTTTTAAAGATAAAAAAAATAAAAATTATTTAACCCGAAACGCATCAATAATATGTTTGTATGTAGGAGGCACATCGCAGTCAGTATATGTGTGCACGTTGACGACGCTTCGCTTCGTGGCGAATGGCGGTTGTTGTTGTTGTGGTAGTTGTTGTTGTGGTATATACACGGTGTCCGAAAATGAATAGACCAAGAAAAAAGTTCAATCGTTTTATTGTTTTAACACGCGGTCGGCTTTCACGACCAATATTGTCCATAATATATCCTATAAGTTTTAGTTTGTTGTGAATATCGACTGGTATTTTCTCTTTCAGGAGAAACCCAATTTTCTGATATAATGACAAGTCCCTCCGTTCACCCGATTTTGTTTTTAAGTGAAGTCTACACTGGGAAACCAAAGGACCCAGGAAGATCGTTGATGCTGCTGTGCCATGATCCATCCCTACAGCTGTGCTGGAACATCTTTTCTCAGAGTTTGAACGCCGAAGTAGATTGAATGTAGTGAATGATTGATTATAGTGAACGACGAACGCCATGTAGAAGTTGATTAGAAATTCAAGAATACCTAATAAAACACATAAAACATTAAATAACCTTATAAGTCTATTACGTGTGTTCACATTACATTTATATCAGTGTCTCGAATAACAATACGGCTTTCAATGGTCTTTCTGGTCTATTCATTTTCGGACACCCTCTGTATTTGTGTGTGTGCACTGTGAACTGGTAATTAGTCTTGTGCTGTGACAGACTGTGGAGTCGGTGATTAATGCTCCCGTGTGCCCGTGTCCCCGTGCCCTCTCTCGCTCTCGTCTTCACAGCCGCCTCCCCAGCCCCGCCCCTCTCTCCCCGGCGCTCGCTCTCTGCTGCTGAGGTCACCCCAATGTTGGAAGGCAGGAGAACAACATAATAATACAACAACAACAAAAGAACAAACAATAAATACGCTTCACATCGGAGGGAGAATGTCACTGCCGCGTGGTTATTGCACGTGGCGTGAGCAGCGCCATGCCTGGCGCGCTGCACTGCGGACCCGGCCACCACGGCGGCTAGGAGATGTTGGTGTACAGGAGGTCGAGGGTTCGAGCCCGACCCCTGACGCCTGCTGCAAATTTGGAGTTTGCGTGTCTCTCTCCCCGTGCTCGTGTGGATCTGTCTCCAGGTCTTCCGGTTTTCCCCTCCACATTTATAATTACCACGCGTTCAGAGAATCTGGCCGCGATACATTTCCACGCGATAGGCCACTTCGCTGAGCGATCAGTTGTGGTCAGCTCGCTTCTGTGAAAGAGCTGCACAGCTCAGTGGGCCTTTCGGTCTTGAGGCCTCCCGCGGGTCGGATCAATGCGGCGCTGGGGAGACAAAGGCGGCCGGGAGGTGGTGCTGGCCTCACCACCTCCTTCATGCACCATGCGCGCAGTTCGCTGACGGCCCTCGCCCCAACAGTCTTCCCAGGCTGACGTGGGATGGTCGCGTCTGCTGCCACGGTGGCCGCGTGCCCGTGCCTTGCCGCCGACACCGAGGGTCGGCCCTTCGAGCCCGGGTCATGAACTCTCCCGATGAATTCTCTGCAGGTACTCGGCAGCCCTCGGTGGAGGCATTAACACCGCCGTCCCATCTGCCTCCGTGTTAAATATATAAACAAAGGCGCACGTGTACGAGCAGGTCACACCGTGCGTCTGTTGCTGCCGGATAAAGCAAAGTTGACACACAGCCGCCGTTGCGCAATCGGGGGCTGGGTGCATTGGTGGCGTTGGGTGAGCGCGGCGGCATCGAGCGTGGGGCTACACGGCAGCTTCACCGACCTGCGGTGTCACAGGGTGCACGGTAAAGGGGCAGCCCTGCAAGTGCCACGGCTGGTGGAAGGGTCCAGACAGAGCTCGCGAGATAGAGAGAGAGCCAGGGTGTGGCTGGAGTTCCGCCGTGTGGCGCGGCTGACCCACGCTGTGCCGGCCTTCAAGGAGCAGTGGGCGCTGGAGGAGGCCGTGTGCTCGGTGGCAGATGACGGGGAGCTCTGCATGCTGATATGAGCTACCCGTCGGAGGCCGCTGGACTGCGAGAAGGGCTGCGTGCAGATGCAGCACTTGTCGTAGTAAAAAAATATATGAAAAAAAGAGAGAATGAGAGAGCGAGAGAGAGCGAGAGGGAGTATAGAGAGAGGGGGGGGGGGCAGAGAGGGGGGGGCAAAGAGGGGGTGGGGGGTTACATAAAGCATAGATTAAATAAAACCCCAAAAAACCGAAATGATGAACGAAGCAAAGTGCCGACTACACCGAGCACGCTGGCCAATACATATTGGAAGCATGGGCGAGACATTGTAAGGAAGTAAAACTCAGCTTTATACACAGCGCGATTCACAGCCGGCCTCACAGCGCTTTACAACTGTGGGGGCCGTCGGCCCCCGGGGTCCCTCCCGCCTGCATCCCCTATTCCGTTTACGTTACCCCACCTCCCTATTACTCGCTACGGTTTCGCCGGCATTCGAATGCGACGCCCCTACTGTTACAGCCTCGCGCCGCGCTCCCACGCTGCGAGCATACGTGCGCACATCATCGTCAATCAAACGCCGTGCTCGCAGTATAGCCCTGTGCGGCACGTTACCAATGCGCATCCGTATCCGACATGTAACGAACGTATGCACACACACACACGCCGCTCCGTGCACTCCAACTCCACACCAACTACGCAAGTTATGATCGCGCACCTGTATCACACACGGAGTGAACACACGCGACACCCACTCTTGCGCCGCTCTGCGCAGCGCTCGCCGTCTGCTGGCCGCTTGCGTTATGATCGCGCACCTGGGGTACGCCGATTTCGCACGACGAGAGCTTACGCAAACACAGTACCACACGCGTTCCCACACGCAACCCGCGCGCTCAGCTCCGCGCAGCGCTCACTCACGTGGCGAACCACTGTGCACACAGCGCACCCGATTACGCTATGATCGCGCACCTGGGGGACGCCGATTACGCACGCTGCGAGCTTACGCACACACGGTACCACACGCGTTCCCACACGCTCACACTGCACGACAAGATCACGCGAGACCACGCTTCGCTATTAATGATTTATTACCTGATAACTAATGTTGAATTAGTGAGTCGACGAGGCTGGCCTATTCCACTAAACCGGCACCTATTCCCTATTTATCGGCTATGATTCTAATTCCCCTTCTTACTCACTGTTAAGTGTCCACGGCGGTCCGCTGATCCTTGTGTTAACCGCGTGCCTCGGTGCGTCGCACGGACGTCCGGGTCGCTGGCTCGAGCTGCGTCTGGTCGCCTGGCGCTGGAGTAAGAGAGCGATTTCCCCTCTGCGCTCCTCTATTTATCCTCCCTACCTCCAAAGGGGATGCTGCGCTGAACAATGGGCTCGTGCACCCCAAGCCCGCGCACGGCAGTCCCCAGGCGCTGTTGATATGCTAATCAGTGAGCGACGTTGGCGGCGTACATCCTAATTACTCCCTTACCCTTCCTAACAATGGGGCCTGCGCGCTCAAGCGCAATTATCCCAACCCCCCATGACTATGCGCAACAGCCCCTGTGACCCCGCTATTCATGCTGTCTCGTGCCTCCCCTGCTTGCCCCGTCGACTCGTGGGGGTGTGTGTGGGGGGAAATGCGCCTCAACCGCGGTGGCCGAATGCCCCACGCCGCGACCACACCATATTAAGGCCGGTAGCAGCGCCGCGGTACCACGTAGCACGGGGGAGGTCATCCAATTCCCTGATCGCCGGAAACCGTGAGAATTAATCCCGATAAGGGTCTCTCGGATAAAAACCGGTCGATCAGGTAACCTTCCCTTCCAGCTCTATGGGGGGGGGGGGGATGCGTGCGGGTGTTGGGGGGCAGTGCGGTGGGGGAAGCCGGGCGGCTCCCTGGCTCGGCAGAGCGGCCCCGTCGCTGTGGCACCACATAGCCCCCCGGGGTGCCAGTCCCCGTCCCGGGTTGACTTGAGCACCTCGCCTGGGTTGCCCCCACGAGGTATCGCCGCGGGGTCCGCGGGATTCGCCCGGCCCTTGTGGCTGGCCTCGGGGGTGGCGGCTCCGTCTCCTGGGGCTCCGGCGGTGGTCTCCTCCTCCATTCCAACGGCTCCCCTCGGCCTCTGGCACCTGCGGGCTGGGGAACAAACTCAGAAGCGGTGGGGTTTAAGGGTCGCCGTCCTCGTCGCCCCCGGCCCCGCCCGGGGCCCCTCGGAGCCCTGGGCTCCGTGGGGCCCATATACTGCGCGAGGCCCCCGGGCACGGGGGATGCGGGTACTCCGGGATTTTGGGGCCTTCGGGTGACGGGGTTCTCTCTCGCCGGGGCCGCTTTCCACGGTTTTAAGCGGCGGACATTGACCACCGTCTCTCGACCCCTCTCCCCGCCATCAATTAGTACCGTCCAGGGGGAGATCTGTCGCACCACGGTCCAGGGTCCCCGCCAGTAGGTCGTCAGTTTCCCCACCTGCCCGGCCCCGACGCGAGGGGTGTGTAGCCACACCTTAGCACCTGTCAGGAATAAGGGGGGTTCCATGCGGGGTCGGGTGCCCTGTTCCTGCCGCCGATGCGCGGCTTCCCCTTGCGGGTATGCTCGGCCTCGGGCTTCTCGTAGGGTCTCCAACAGGTGTTCCACGGCGCGGCTTCCCTCCTCCGGCTGGGGGGAAGGGACGCCGAATAGCAGATCTGCGGGTAAACGAGACTCACGGCCGAACATCATTAAAAACGGGGTTTGTCCCGTCGACGTGTGTACGGTGGTGGCGTAGGCGAAAAGGGCGTAGGGGAGGTGTTCATCCCAATCCCGTTGATTTGCGGCCGCCATACGTTTGAGTTTCCCCGATAAGGTCTGATTCATGCGCTCCACCATCCCGTTCGCCTGGGGGTGGTACGCTGTGGTTCGGTCCTTCTGGATTCCGAACTCTCGGCACAGTGCCTGGAACAACTCGGCCTCGAACTCGCTACCCTGGTCGGTGAGGACTCGTTCTGGGATCCCCTGCTTAAGTACGTAGTGTTCCACAAATGCCCGGGCCACCACCAAGGCCGTTTTATCAGGGATGGCCACTGCCACGGGGTAGCGGGTGAAATACTCTACTGCGACTAGGATATATCGGTTGCCTCGATGGGATCGCGGGAATGGCCCCTGTAGGTCGATCCCAACCAGCTGATTCGTGCGGCTGACGCGGAACGGCCTTAGGGGTACCTGGTATCGTGCCGGTTTCGGCCCGCACTGCTGACAGGCGCGGCAGCCCTGTACCCAGGCCGCCACGTCTTGTGCCAATTTGGGCCAGAGATACTGGCGACGCAGGGTCTCTCGAGTACGTCGTTCCCCATCGTGGCCCCCGAGTGGGTGGTCATGCACCAGCCGTAGCAGCTGGGGTCGCACCTGGGCAGGAACACAGATGCACCCCGGCTGGCCGGCCTCGGTTAACTCCCATACCACTCCGTTCCGCACACACAACCGGGCATACAAACCGCTCCAGGGTCCTGGTAGGGCGCTCTTTTCCTCCCGCAGTGCCGCCTCCACTGCCGCCAGATCCGGATCTCGCTGCTGGGTCTGTCTCAGCTGCTCGTCGTTTAGGCCCGGGAAGGCGCAGCCGACGTCCTCCTGGATCCGTCCAATCGGGTCCCGAGCCGCGGGTCCCGCGCTTGCCGGGCGGTCGACGGGATCCTCAGTGCCACCTGTGAGGGTTTCCGTGGCGCACACTGCACTCTCTCTCGCTGGGGGGGGGTCAGTGGCCGCGGCCTCTCGGGGGTCCGTTGCCTGCCGGCAGCGTCCCCCCGTGAAACACGGGCAGGCCTCCTCCGCCCTCGTCTCGGCGTACACCGTGGGTCGCCTCGACAAGGCGTCCGCGTTTGCATGCGTCCGGCCAGCCCGATACTCGATTTGCAGGTTGTACTCCTGCAACTGCGCCAACCACCGGGCCATCTGCCCCCGCGGCTCCTTGAATGTAAGAAGAAACTGCAGAGCATAATGGTCAGTGCGTACGCGACATCTCCTGCCGTACAAATACGGCCGGAACTGTTTGCATGCGAAAATCACGGCGTACAACTCTTGGCGGGTCACGCAATAGTTCAGCTCGGCCCCACTCAAGGTCCGGCTGGCGTACGCGATGACTCGTTCCGTCCCATCCTGTACCTGTGACAACACCGCGCCCAGCCCGCTGCTGCAGGCGTCGGTGTCCAAAATAAAATCGGTGGTAAAATCGGGGAAAGCGAGGGTGGGGGCGTGGGTGAGGTGGTCTTTGAGAGTGGTGAAGGCCGTCTGGCAGGCCCCCGTCCACTGATAGGGGTGCTTAGGGGAGGTGAGTTGGGTGAGGGGGCGTGCGATCTCGCTGAATCCCTTTACAAATCGACGATAATAGGTGGCGAGCCCCAAAAATGATCTGATCTCCGTCAGATTCCTTGGCCGTGGCCACTCCACTACGGCGCGTACCTTCTCCGGATCGGTGCGCACGCCTGCCTCGCTGACGCGATGCCCGAGGTACCCCACCTCGCGTTGTGCGATGTAACACTTACGTGGCTTGAGCTTGAGATGAGCCGCTCGCAGTCGCTGGAACACCTCTCGAAGCCTGGACCAATGCTCAGACAAAGATCTACTGAACACTATCACATCGTCCAAGTAAATCAGGCACTGTTCCCATTGCAAACCCCGCATCACCAACTCCATCAGCCGCTGGAACGTCGCGGGCGCGTTAGTGAGTCCGAACGGCAACACTCGAAACTCAAACAGGCCCATCGGGGTGGTGAATGCTGTTTTTGGCCGATCCTCCTCCGTCATCTCCACCTGCCAGTAACCGGACGCCAGATCGAGGGTGGAAAAATACCGCGCTCCTGCGAGACTGTCGAAGGTGTCGTCGATGCGGGGTATGGGGAAGGCATCGCCGAGCGTGACTGCATTTAGTTTACGGTAATCGACGCAGAACCGGGTTGACCCATCCTTTTTCGTTACTAGTACCACTGGGGCTGACCAGGGGCTCGCCGAGGGCTGAATTATGTTATCGCGAAGCATGTCCCCAACCGCCTCCTTGATCTGGGTGCGTTCGGGTGCGCCCACTCGGTACGCAGGGAGTTTGATGGGTCGGGCTGCACCGGTGTCAATTTGGTGCTTAACAAGGTCGGTCCGACCCACGTCCGAGTCGTGTTCGCTGAACACGTCGGCATACTCCCGCAGTAACTCGCGCAGCCGATCGGCCTCTCCCTTAGGTAAGTCCGCCCATGGTACATGTAACGCGTCGAGCAGGGGAACGACCTCGGCTCGGGGAGTCGGGCCGACTCGCCAGGCCAGGTCCTGCTCACCCTCAGGACGACCGGGGTCCTCAGCCCAGAGTGCGAACACCGAGTCGTTAGAGTGGCGTGCGTGCAGGGGGTGTACTGTGGCTATCGGGGTGCGCCGTCGCAGTATCGCTGGGGTATTGTGGGGGTTAAACATCCGCATAAACAATCGGTCCCCATCTGCGTTTACCAACGTGGCGGATCCCACAACCCCATACCGTTTTGCCAACTCCGGGTGAGGAGTTAGCATTACCTCCCCTGATGGTCGGAGCGCGGGGTCGGTGGGGGATGTTGCCACCGGCACCAGCATCTCGGTGAGCGGGCCGATGGTGACTGCCGTCGCCAGGATAGCGGCCACAGGTGCAAAGCGGCGGCGGGTTGGTTCTCGTCCCAGGAACGGTATCCGCTCGCCGTTGCTCTCCATGGTGGCGCATCGCTGGCGGGGTTGCACGTTGAGTCCCAACCGTTCTAGGAGGTCGGTGCCTGCGATACACTCGTGACACAACGCACTCGACACGTAGAACTCCTGCGTGCACACCTGGCTGCCTATGCGGACCTCTAGGGTGGCTCTCCCCAGCAGCCCCATTCCGGCTCCGCTCGCAGTGTGCAGCGCGCGGTCCGGGGCCTGCAGGTGACGCACGTCGACCCCGATCGCGCTGCAGTGCGCTGCGCTCACGAGCGAGGCCACCGCCCCCGTGTCCAGCAGGATTCGGGTACGCACTCCGTTTACCTCCCCTTCCACCAGCGACGTGGCCCCCGTGATCCCCGCCACCAGCTCCCGCAGCCAGTCACCAGGAGTCACCGTTTCTGTGGGCGTTGTTGCTGGAACCTGTGTGGAGATCACTCGCTCGCCATTATTCTCACAGCTTGTTTGTGTCGGGGCTACGTCGATTTCACCCCCCGGTGGTCCCCTCTCTAGGGGGGCCTTAGTGTTTGACCTTAGCTCTTGTCTAGCTCGGGCGACCTGAGGACAGTCCCTCACTAGATGCCCTCGGCGATCGCACATGTAACATGCCCGGGAAGGGGTGGCGGCTCCGTAGTGGGCTCTCTGCCCACTCCCTCCTCCCCCAGTGCGCTGCTGCTCATACTCTGCTTCTAGTCGCGCTATCCTTCCAGTTAGCCCTCCTACCGTGGAGTCTAGTTCCCCCATCTCGGATCGGATGGTCTCAACGGAGGATTGCAGTTTGGTCATATTTGTATTCGTTTCCTCGCGTACCTGGGTTACCCTCTCACCTACTTGGTTTACCTTGTTGTCTATCTGGGTTACCTGGCCGGAGACATCCTTTATACCCGTTTGTATACCGGCAACCCATCCCGGGGTTGTCTCGCGGGACACTGGAGGCTCTCTTTCCCGGCCCCTTACCGTCCTTGCGAGCTCCTGTTCCTCCTCCTCGTCTTCCGAGAGCAGGCTCGCAATGGCGCGCTCTCGTCCCAGCCCCCGGAGCTGCGCGCGTTCGCTGTGAATTCTTTCACACTTACGTGCGCGCTCGACAAGGGTGTTAAAGGGAAGACGTGGGCAGCTCATGTCTGGCTGCCACCACGCCGTGCGAGACAGGTACCGCTGGATTTTCTCGGCGGCCAGTTCCTCAATAACATCAGCTGCGTACCCCGGGCGTGCGATCTTTGTTAACTCGCACACATCCTCGGCGTAATCACGTAGATCTTCGCCAGGTTGGCGCCGGCGCGCCTCTAAGGCCGATTTTGCTTCCTCCTCGTCACGCGTGCCAAAACGCTGATCGAGTCGGCGCATCAGCTCCTCTAGCTGTGTCTGTGCGCTCGCGGGTAACGCTTCTACAAAATCGGCTGCCCGCCCATCAAGATTCATATTAAGTTGACGTACTGCCTGCGCGTCCGTCCATCCATTAATTTCCTTGGCCCCTAAGAGATTGCGGGCGAATGCCTTCCACGAAGGGGCCCCCCGGCCGGTAAATATTAGTCTTATTTTAGCGTGAGGTAACGCGGGGGTCCGTACCGCTTCCGACACCAATTTGTGGGGGCCGTCGGCCCCCGGGGTCCCTCCCGCCTGCATCCCCTATTCCGTTTACGTTACCCCACCTCCCTATTACTCGCTACGGTTTCGCCGGCATTCGAATGCGACGCCCCTACTGTTACAGCCTCGCGCCGCGCTCCCACGCTGCGAGCATACGTGCGCACATCATCGTCAATCAAACGCCGTGCTCGCAGTATAGCCCTGTGCGGCACGTTACCAATGCGCATCCGTATCCGACATGTAACGAACGTATGCACACACACACACGCCGCTCCGTGCACTCCAACTCCACACCAACTACGCAAGTTATGATCGCGCACCTGTATCACACACGGAGTGAACACACGCGACACCCACTCTTGCGCCGCTCTGCGCAGCGCTCGCCGTCTGCTGGCCGCTTGCGTTATGATCGCGCACCTGGGGTACGCCGATTTCGCACGACGAGAGCTTACGCAAACACAGTACCACACGCGTTCCCACACGCAACCCGCGCGCTCAGCTCCGCGCAGCGCTCACTCACGTGGCGAACCACTGTGCACACAGCGCACCCGATTACGCTATGATCGCGCACCTGGGGGACGCCGATTACGCACGCTGCGAGCTTACGCACACACGGTACCACACGCGTTCCCACACGCTCACACTGCACGACAAGATCACGCGAGACCACGCTTCGCTATTAATGATTTATTACCTGATAACTAATGTTGAATTAGTGAGTCGACGAGGCTGGCCTATTCCACTAAACCGGCACCTATTCCCTATTTATCGGCTATGATTCTAATTCCCCTTCTTACTCACTGTTAAGTGTCCACGGCGGTCCGCTGATCCTTGTGTTAACCGCGTGCCTCGGTGCGTCGCACGGACGTCCGGGTCGCTGGCTCGAGCTGCGTCTGGTCGCCTGGCGCTGGAGTAAGAGAGCGATTTCCCCTCTGCGCTCCTCTATTTATCCTCCCTACCTCCAAAGGGGATGCTGCGCTGAACAATGGGCTCGTGCACCCCAAGCCCGCGCACGGCAGTCCCCAGGCGCTGTTGATATGCTAATCAGTGAGCGACGTTGGCGGCGTACATCCTAATTACTCCCTTACCCTTCCTAACAATGGGGCCTGCGCGCTCAAGCGCAATTATCCCAACCCCCCATGACTATGCGCAACAGCCCCTGTGACCCCGCTATTCATGCTGTCTCGTGCCTCCCCTGCTTGCCCCGTCGACTCGTGGGGGTGTGTGTGGGGGGAAATGCGCCTCAACCGCGGTGGCCGAATGCCCCACGCCGCGACCACACCATATTAAGGCCGGTAGCAGCGCCGCGGTACCACGTAGCACGGGGGAGGTCATCCAATTCCCTGATCGCCGGAAACCGTGAGAATTAATCCCGATAAGGGTCTCTCGGATAAAAACCGGTCGATCAGGTAACCTTCCCTTCCAGCTCTATGGGGGGGGGGGGGGGGATGCGTGCGGGTGTTGGGGGGCAGTGCGGTGGGGGAAGCCGGGCGGCTCCCTGGCTCGGCAGAGCGGCCCCGTCGCTGTGGCACCACACAACACACTCCCAGTAAAACAAATACAAACCCTTAACAATGAAACTATTGAGTGAAACAACCCTACAGAGACGGATACGCAAGAGAAAATAAATGTGTGTGTTTCAGACGAGCCCTAAGGACCCGTCCATAAATGACGTCACGCACATGGGGGGGGGGGTTCAGACATTTGTGACGATGTATGACGGGGGGGGGGGGGGGGTGAGAAATGTGACGTCACATCAAAATGTGCAACTTTAAATAAATATAGACAACACGTTCTACTTAATTAAATATACGTTTTAATAAATGTTTCTACAACATCAGAGTGCAGCGCCACATTAAATACGCACTACAATGACAATAGTTTAAAGCGATTTGAAGCATGTTTTATTTTTTGGGGGGGCAGAGCTTTGTGGCGTCATATTTGAGGTGGGGGTCTGACTTTTTGTGACGCCGTGTGACGAGGCGGGGGGGGGGGGTAAAAAATCGTCCAAAATCTCGTGACGTCATTTATGGACGGGTCCTAAAAACCTCGACCAACGGAGCGTCCCTAATCGGAGCGGGACAAAGGGGCGTTCCCCACAAGCGAGGCGCCTGGCTGCTGGCATCTGCGTCACCACCGGTGCTACGCACACTTTGTCCGTAGCCTTCAGCGTGCCTCTGTCCGTCAAGTTGTACCCAAAGCACTCAAGACGCGAACACGCATCCTCCCCGTAGGCATCGAGCTGCTCGTCTCATCTCTGGCGTGCTCTCTTCGCTGGCTTCCCCAGGCTGCGGCGCGGATCGAGTTGTTCCGAGGCAGAACATTGCAGCCCGTCTCTTCTTCTTGGTTCTTTCGGTAAAGTCACGTAGAAGGGAAGTAATAAAATAATAAAAATAAACATAATAAAATTATTCTCACGACGTTTCGGCCACAACGCAAGCAGCCGTGTGGCCGAAACGTCGTGAGAATAATTTTATTATGTTTTATTTTTATTATTTTATTACTTCCTTCTATGTGACTTTACCGAAAGAACCAAGAAGATGAATCCATGCAGTCACGAAAGCTTTAAATCGAAGCCCGTCTCTTGTTGGTCTCGTGGCATGTCCGAGAGCTCTGACGTGACTCTCTCCAACGATGGAGAGAGGGTTGGAGACTGCACTTAACGCCACGGGCTCTGATGAGTTAAACGTGTTAAAATAGTTGTCCCATGACCAGTAATATTCATTGGCATATGAATTCTGTAGTTACATAATAATTGCCGTTAACATACGAATCCCACAATATATTTTTTTTAATAAAAAAAAGTAAATAAACGCATTTATGTTAAAAGTTAATTTGGCATCGTATTGGCACAAGTTGGTAATGTGAACCAAACCAGCCAACCCCTTATCAGTGCCTCCCTCATTACAGACCAACTCAGACCTTATTGGTTACCCCGTGTCCATATAAATGTCAACGTTCATCATACAAAGTCCCACCACGAGGGAGAAACACAAACAAATAGACATTTCTTGTTGTTAGCTTGTATTGAAACGGCTGTAAACTCAATGTCCCTGTACAAGAATACGGAGCAAGCCGTACGGATTGACAGCTGTGGTGCACACACTCAATTCATTTATTTAGTTAGTTCAGTTTCATTTATTTCGAATAACCCTGTGAGCCATTCGGCTCTCGATACGAGTTCAGCGGCGAGAAAGTTCGAGGCGAGGCAGGGAGACCACGTGGGGCACGGCAGTGGGTGGGGTTGGTTTCGAGTCTCCCACACGTACACACGCATTCGTCTGTCTTCATCATAACAAACAATACACAATTGTTTCAGTTTTTTGGTGGTGGCGATGCTGCTGATGTTGCGTTGGTAGTGGCTGCACGAAGGCAATTAACAGACAAACAACAACTCGGTACATTTGTCAATAAGACTGTGGTCTTAAAAAAAATCATATATAAAAGTCGACGTTTCGGGCAATGGCCCTTCTTAACAGATAGAGGTCAGAGTGCAGTCTCCAACTCGTATTGACTCTTTCTCTGGCCTCTCTGTGCTCTGAAGAAGCGCTCATTGCTCAAAATGTCGCGTGTTGCAACCATGTCCCCTTTAAGGCCGCACTGTGCTGAGTCTTTTGGTCTTCATCCCAGCTCTGCCCGGCGACAGCTTTTGTAAGATCCCGAATGCGGCAGAGAAGATAAATCACACAATCATTACTGTCATCGTGAGGAATGCTACCTAATAAACAAGCAGACATAGACAATATACGAGTGTTTTTGTTTACACATCACATCAACCACACCACATCCCATCAAAAAAGATGGTAATTTATTTTTATCGTTATATCTATAGATTGTGATGTATACACTGCACGGTATATAGTTTGACAACGTTCGTTTAGAGAGTGCATCGTCCCGCAGAGCGAAGTGCGTGAGGCCGTCACGTGTCGAGCTGAGATGCCCGTGCAGGAGATGCCCCGGGGACAGGCCCGCCCCGCCCCCCATCAATTATAGACTCTGGCATCGAATATCCATTTCCACCGTCCTCCTCCAGAGCGCGCGGCCGGGATGTCTTCACTTCGGCTGCGCGGCGGTGGTCCGTGCGGCGTGCGGCGGCGCAGGGCGGGACGGTTCACTGGGAGGGTCCCTGGGAGGGCCCCTGGGAGGGCCTCTGGTAGGGCCCCTGGGAGGCCCCTGGGAGGCCCATCTCGACCCTCGTCGCCCCTGGCTCGGCCGGCACCGTGACGCACACACGCGGCCCCCGCCCGCCACGACCGCTCACAGCGGCAGCGTCCGCGCGGCAAGGCGAGCGTGGGGCGCAACGCCAAATCCCCCCAAATGCGACTCTCCCCTTGCTGCCCGGAGTCCCCGCCGGGAGAGCAGGGGATGGTCACGTGACAATGTAGTAACGCAGCAGTCGGGAGAGCAGGGGGATGGTCACGTGACAATGTAGTAACGCAGCAGTCGGGAGAGCAGGGGATGGTCACGTGACAATGTAGTAACGCAGCAGTCGGGAGAGCAGGGGGATGGTCACGTGACAATGTAGTAACGCAGCAGTCGGGAGAGCAGGGGATGGGCACGTGACAATGTAGTAACGCAGCAGTCGGGAGAGCAGGGGGATGGTCACGTGACAATGTAGTAACGCAGCAGTCGGGAGAGCAGGGGGATGGTCACGTGACAATGTAGTAACGCAGCAGTCGGGAGAGCAGGGGGATGGGCACGTGACAATGTAGTAACGCAGCAGTCGGGAGAGCAGGGGGATGGTCACGTGACAATGTAGTAACGCAGCAGTCGGGGGAGCAGGGGATGGGCACGTGACAATGTAGTAACGCAGCAGTCGGGGGAGCAGGGGATGGGCACGTGACAATGTAGTAACGCAGCAGTCGGGAGAGCAGGGGATGGGCACGTGACAATGTAGTAACGCAGCAGTCGGGAGAATCTCCTCGGGGAACCCCGCGCGCCACAGCAGCGATGTCGCCCCCACCGCGTCGTCCCCCGCGGGAGCGAGGCCGTGTCGTCCCCCGCGGGAGCGAGGCCGTGTCGTCCCCCGCGGGAGCGAGGCCGTGTCGCCCCGAGGCACCGCGACGCCTCCACGCGCCGCGTGGACCACTCGGAGCCGATGCACAGAGGCCTTGTCAACTCAGGAACGCCTCACTGAGAGGTCAAGACTCTGGGTTTCTCAGGAGGGTCCTGCCACGTTTCCGCAGCACGGGACGACGTTGCTATCGTTAATCCCGACTGAGTCATTTTCAGGTTGTTATTCTCCATTGGCATGTTTGGTTCAGCACCAGTTGCATTGTGTGTGCGTGTGTTGCTGTGGTTGTTGTTGTTTAGCTTTGGCAGGGAAGCGGAGAGCCCGGAGGACATCCGTGCAGAGCAGGGGGAGAGAACATAGAGAAAGGCGCCCCAGTCGGGAATGGAACCCGGACGCGTCTTGCTGTGAGACGCGAGTGCTAACCACTGCGCCACCACTCTGCCGCCCAGATGGATAGCAGATGTGGAAACCCGGCTCGGATTGCTACGACAGACGCAGTGCAGGATGGTTTTTCCTGGATGTTTCTGTTGCGCGCAGTCACTTTAAGATGTTCTTTGTTCATGTTTTTGTTTGTTGCGGCTGCACCCGAGTCAAGAGCCGCGTGGCTCACAGGACTACACCTAAAAAATGAAACTGGAACTGAAAACAGGGGCATTTGCAGCAGCAGCAGCAGCAGCCGCCTTGACACCCATCGGCTAGGCAAGCAGATTCAGCCATGCGCAGCTAACGCGACGTCATCCAGCCTGGAGGCTCTCCCCACAGCAAGCGGCTCAGAGTTTCTTTCTTTCTGCTCTTAAGTTCTATTTCCGACGCGCAGTGTTAGCCGCTCTCGCTCAAGGGGATAAATCGCATCTCTCTCTCTCTCTCTTGGAATTCTGCAAGGCAGTGCATCATTCTGTCTCGTTGTAATGTGGAGACAATTATGGATATGTACACAAATATATCTATACACTCACGGGCGTTTCGCGCTGCAGTTCGTGCGTTATGTTGTGCAACGCAGTCACATGAGTTCGATTCCAGGCCGCGGCTCACATCGGCAGTGAGATGTGTCTGGCCACCCCCCACCTCACCAACCCGCAGTGACCGGCGTGGTGATGTATGGCCAAAACAACCCCCATCACTCGCACGAAACGGGGACGCCTTCACTCATCAGGGAATCGACACCGATCTGTACGTCAACTTGTGTCTGGTATGACCGTCAACAGGCGATGTGTTTATTATGTAAACGTATATCGCGATACAATGTCATGTTTTGCCAACCAGGTAGTGGGAGCGATATTGTGAGCATCGCCTCGAGCTACTGGACGGCGCGAGGTGTCTGTAGGTGCCGTGCGGGGACCACGAGCGAGGCAGCAGCCCGACGCAGCGTGGGGCCCCTCGGCTCTCAACACGGCAACAGGTCGGGGACGATGCGAGAATGAGACGCGCAGTGGCCATGACAGAAACACGTTCCTTTTACGGCGCATATGAATAAGATTTATTTAAAAAAAAAGTTTTCCCCTTGCATTAGCCTCATTAACATGCACTTGTTATTGCACCGATTGTCAGAGAGCATGCACGTTTGTATTCTATACACACTAAATATTTGTATTATATATACACTAAATATTTGTATTCTATACACACTAAATATTTGTATTATATATATTGGCAGTTGCTGAGCGCAGGGTCCAAGGGCATACACGAATGGCCAGTAACAAAGAGCACGATCAGAGTGGCGCTGAGTAATAAGAGTAGCAGCTTGGGGGAGCACGCGGTGGTGGGAGAGGCAGAACGAGAAGTGGGGTGACCTGCGGTGTGGTGAGTGGGTGAGTGAGTGGGTGGGTGAGTGGGTGTGGTGAGTGGGTGGGTGAGTGAGTGGGTGGGTGAGTGGGTGGGTGGGTGTGGTGAGTGGGTGGGTGGGTGAGGAAGACGATGGGTGAGTGACTAAGTGGATGGTAGGTGAGTGGGTGAGTGTGTTGTTGTGACCTGCAGTGTGGTGGTTGAACACAGTGTGGTGGTGGTTGAACACAGTGTGGTGGTTGAACACAGTGTGGTGGTTGTGGTGGTTGAACACAGTGTGGTGGTGGTGGTTGAACACAGTGTGGTGGTGGTGGTGGTTGAACACAGTGTGGTGGTTGTGGTGGTTGAACACAGTGTGGTGATGGTGGTTGAACACAGTGTGGTGGTGGTGGTTAAACGCTCGCACCGGGAGGCTGCTAAGGCAGCCAGCCACGCGAGACTGGATGTCACCCCGAGACTTCGCTCAGCAGAAGCCAGCGGCTTCCGGCGCAAGCCTCGCGGATTCCCCGGGAGGCTGCGTCTGGATGTCTCCCTCTCTCACTCACTCACTTTGTTGATCGCACCCCCCGCACACCCCCTTGCCCCCCCCCCGGTATCCCCTTGCCCCGCCCCCCCTTGCGTCCTCCCCCCACCCGACCCCCCGTAAAACCCCCATCCAATCTGCCCGACGAGTTGACGGAGGTTTGCCGCATTTGAAAACGAACAGCCTCTTACCAATATCTATGAAGTGTTTTTTTCCTGTCTACATTCCATCAGCAACACGGCCACTCGAGATTGATGTTTTCCTTCTCATCAGCATTGGGTTCATCCGAGCAGGATCTGAGCAGGTTTCGCCATTCAGCGTCTCATCAGCAGAGTCAGGCTGGCTTGAACCAATGACTGCTGAACTGCAAGATGTTGAAATCCTCTCTCTTAGACATGGGTCCTAGCTCAACGTGAAACTTTATAATACGCAAAAACAAGATCACACTTGATTGAAGATGACACTTCACACGTAAAGTAAATATATATTCCGGGAAAGAAAGAGAGAGAGGTTTACGTTCGAACTTGCTTTGGAATCTTCTATATATATAAAATCGTGCATGTCTGTCTGTCTGTGTGTGTGTGTGTGTGGATTTCGGACCATACGCACTTTCATTGGACGGCGGTTGCCCCTGGCAACGGCTAGCGACGCCTTCGCCGCTTTCATTGGACCTGGCAACGGCGAGCGACGCCTTCGCCAAGGGCTGCAGTTTCATTGGACGGCAGTTGCCCCTGCCAACGGCTAGCCACGCCTTCGCCACTTTCATAGGCTCCGTAAATAATTAAATAATAGCCATTACACAGTATTGTTGGAGCGCTGAGGGGGGGGGGGGGGGGGAAGGCACGCCACCCGTACCCTGCCTTTGCCGGCTGGACAATTTTGGCGAGGGCGCAGGCTCTGCACGCTACTAGGCCTCGACACCCACCACGCCACTCTGAGGTAAATTCATCAAAGTTTTTCCTACTATTCACTCCACCCCCACCACAATGTGTGCAATTTATATTACTTTTAAACCCAACGCGCCAACAATCGATTACTTAAATGTTCACTGTACAAATAGTCATTAAGCTGGGTCAGCGTACTGCCAGTCTATCATGTAGACTGTAGCCTGCTTATTAAACTCGGTGAGCGTACTGCCACTCTATCATGTACACTCTAGCCTGCTTATGAAGCTGAGTGCGTGTACTGCCAGTCTATAATGTGGACTGTAGCCTGGTTATTATAATCGATTCTTTATATGTTCTTTGTACAAATAGTCATTAAGCTGGTTGAGCGACCCCAGTTCCATTCCAACTCACGCCCACCACCGCTGACGATTATTTGAAACGGACCTGGGCCTCCCCTAGGTCGACTCAGCCTCAAACGCGTAACTGCTGTCGTGTGTGAACATCGTCACTGGGGAGACAAAGGCGGCCGGCCATCGTGGATCCAAGTCCCGGGCGAAGCCGGGTCATGTGTATGTGTGTATGTGTTTATGTGTATGTCTGTGTGTCTCTATGTATGTGTGTATGTATGTGTGTGTATGTGTTTGTGTGTATGTGTGTGTGTATGTATGTCGGTTTTTTTGTATGTCTTTATGTGTATGTCTGCGTGTCTGTATGTATGTGTGTATGTACGTGTGTGCATGTGTTTGTGTGCATGTATGTGTGTGTGTATGTATGTGTGTGTATGTGTTTCTGTGTATGTATGCGTGTGTACGTATGTGTGTTATGTGTGTGTCTGTGTGTCTGCATGTATGTGTGTGTGTATTGTGTATGTGTTTGTGTGTATGTATGTGTGTGTTTGTGTGTATGTGTTTGTCTCTGTGTATGTATGTGTGTATGTATGTGTGTGTATGTGTTTGTGTGTATGTCTGTGTGTGTATGTATGTGGGTTTTTTTATGTGTTTATGTATATGTCTGTGTGTCTGTATGTATGTGTGTATGTACGTGTGTGTATGTGTTTGTGTGTATGTATGTGTGTGTATGTATGTGTGTGTATGTGTTTCTGTGTATGTATGTGTGTGTATGTATGTGTGTTATGTGTGTCTCTGTGTGTCTGCATGTATGTCTGTGTGTATTGTGTATGTGTTTGTGTGTATGTATGTGTGTGTTTGTGTGTATGTGTATGTCTGTGTGTGTGTGTATGTGTTTGTGTGTATGTGTGTGTATGTGTGTATGTGTGTGTATGTATGTGTGTGTATGTGTTTGTATGTGTTTGTGTGTTTACGCTCTCATTACACAAATGTCTTGCAGGTCTAAGGCGTTCCTCGCGCAGCATTGCCGCTTTATTATTTCAGTCGTTTACTGCCGTATGCACCCTGAAAGTCGTGTGTGTCTGCAGCAAGCGCGTGTATGTGTACCTATGGACGCGCGCGCGTGTGTTGTGTAGGGGGAACGGTAGTGTAGTGCTTAGCGTGCTGTCTGTGTCTGTGTGTCTGTGTGTGTGTCTGTGTGTGGTGTGTGGGGAGCGGTAGTGTAGTGCTTAGCGTGCTGTCTGTGTGTCTGTGTGTGTGTGTCTGTCTGTGTCTGTCTGTGTGTGTCTGCGTGTGTCTGTGTGTGTGTCTGTGCGTGTGTGGTGTGTGAGGAGCGGTGGGTGTAGTGGTTAACGCTACGCTGCGCTACAAACCCGGCGAACCGAGTTCCATTCCCGCTCACGGCCACCACCGGTGACGATTATTTGAACCTCCCCTAGGTCGACTCAGCCTCAAACGAGTAACTGGTGTGGCGTATTAACATCGCCACTGGGGAGACAAAGGCGGCCGTGCGTGAGTGGTGAGGGAGGGAGAGTGGTGAGGGAGGGAGAGTGGTGAGGGAGGGACAGTGGTGAGGGAGGGAGAGTGGTGAGGGAGGGACTCAGCCGCAAAACGAGTAACTGGTGTGGCGTATTAACATCGCCACTGGGGAGACAAAGGCGGCCGGCCGTGGTGGATACAAGTCCCGGGCGAAGCCGGGTAGTACAGCTAGTGTAAATATAAAACGGCATTCATGATACGTTCGCAGTAATGCTGCAGTGATTTCCATGGGATTGTCATCGTTAGCTGTTCATCTGCAGATCGCCACAAGTAGCAGAGCTCACGCCGAGATAATTCATGATTGTTACCGTCCTCTGGAAGGTACTTAATAACGGAGGTTTAGCTCTTTTTTCACTGCTGATCTGGTTAAAATTGAGTTAAAATTAAATGTGTATTCAAACATCTTCCAATTTAATTAATGCGAACCTCTTAATGAAATAACTACAAACTGCTTACAGGGATAAATGAATATCATCCCAGGCCTTCATTAATATGCATGTTTGCATACAGTAATGTGTCGTAGCGAGACTTGTGAAGGGCTCCAGAGTAAAGAATCTTGCAGCGGTCTCACGCCTTGCGGGGATGGCCCACGAGTGGCGCTTCCTCCCACACGAGAGAGAGAGAGAGAGGCGCTGATGTAGAACTTCCTCCTGTAGAGGCCACAGTGAAGAGCCGTGGGGGTGGTGCGGTGGGGGTGGTGGCAGGGTGGTGGTGGTGGCGGGGTGGTGGTGGTGGCGGGGTGGGGGTCTGTTAAGGCTCTACGGGGGATCTTTGTCTTTGATCTTTGTGTGTGTGACTGTGTGTGTGTGACTGTGTGTGTGTGTGTGATTGTGTGCGTGTGTGCCTGTGTGTGCGACTGTGTGTGTGTGTGACTGTGTGTGACTGTGTGTGTGACTGTGTGTGTGACTGTGTGTGTGAGTGTGTGTGTGACTGTGTGTGTGAGTGTGTGTGTGTGACTGTGAGTGTGTGTGTGACTGTGCGTGTGACTGTGTGTGTGTGTGACTGTGTGTGTGTGACTGTGTGTGTGACTGTGTGTGTGACTGTGTGTGTGACTGTGTGTGTGACTGTGTGTGACTGTGTGTGTGTGTGGAGGGAGGTAGTGTAGTGGTTAGCGCGCTGCGCTACGAACCCGGCTTCCCGAGTTCGATTCCCGTTCACGGTCAACACCAGTGACGATTATCTGAACCGGCCCTGCACCTCCCATAGGTCGACTCAGCCTCAAATGAGTCCCTGATGCGCTGTGTAAACATCGTCACTGGGGAGACAAAGGCGGCCGGACGTGGTGCCCCCCCCCATTCCGTGCCGACCATCATAGGTGCTTGCTAACACCACTTGCCCCAGCACTGCGGTACGACTACACGGGTGTTCTTCGTCTTTAGCGGGTCGCTCAGTGATGTAATTGTCATCATTAGCGCCCCGCTCGCGACAACAGCCACGTTGTTGTTGTTGTAAATCCTGTTTACAGGCGCGCCTTTGTGTTGATGTTCTCACATTAACAGCTCATGCCCGACTTACACTGGAGCGAGAATGAGCAGTGCTTAACGCACTTTAATTGATACAGGTGCGTATGTTTGCTAATCTTAAGGGCTTCGTTCTAATTGCGGGCCTGCGCTGCTCGACGGAATTTCCGCGAGAAAAAAAAGACGACGTACAGCGTTTAACGTGGCACTCATTAAGAGATAATGACGCTCTGTATGTAAATTGATACATGAATTCTTGCGCACGTGTTGTGAGACACCGCGAGCGCTATTTGAAGTTCGCGTATTTGTTTTTTTCCAGCCACCATCCAAATCAATCTGTGCTGCGTGTGCTGTCTCTAGTGTGTCCACGTGCTGCGTGTGATGACGTGCACAATCACAATCAACAACAACAACACTCTCGACACATTCGTCAATAACGACGCTGTCATTCTAATACTGTATGCAACGTTTCGGGCAATGCCCCTTCTTCATGCACCTATAAAGAGTAAAATAGGTGACTTCGTCCAATGGAACTTCATGTGCTATGAATACGAGGTGTTGCCCGAAACGTCACCTTGACGCATGAAGACGGGACGTCTCCTGCAAAGTCGCCTGTAATATTGGTAAAGATCGTCTTAGCTCAACGATCCTTGCCTGAAATAAATAACGGACTGATAAACGTTTCCTTTCGAGGCAGAGTGATCGATGACTTCGTTTTCCGTTGCGGTTGTTTGTTGCTGTTGCCATCACCACGGGAGTATTGACGACCACGGCGCAGCAGGCGCCGCGTGACATCTCGACGGTTTAACGCACCCGCCCGAATAACCGGGGCGACCTTCCCGATCCGAACCGCGAACGCGCTCCCGAGGGGCCACTGTGACGTCACTGCTGAGTGCTGAGCAGCAGCCAATGGGGGAGGGGGGCAGGGTGGGGGTGGGCGGGGTGGGGGGCTTCCCCCTCTGTGGATCTGTCGGTCAGGGCGCGGCGTCGATGTGGGAACGGCGACAACCCGACCGCGGGCTTTGCCTTTCGGCAACGTCACGTGACTGCCGCGTGCTCGGTGGGAGGCTCCGGTGATTGATAATTTCAATAAACGCTGCAGTTCATTTCCATTACAACAAAGAATGGCGCTGGGGAGAGCAGCGCATTGCGCAGAGGCTACACGGGACATTAAAGACCGTCCACGGCTGTGCGACCGTGACCACGTGACCCAATCTATGGACCACGGAGTAAACCACCGTGGGCCTGTGCTCCTTGAACAGGGGAGGAGGAGGAGCAGCAGGGACACGAACTCTCTCTCTCTGAAGCCCTCACGTCGTGGCCAGCAGCTGCAGCAGACCTCGACAATGGCGCCGTCGAACGCGTTGCTGCTGCCATCACACGCAAGGCGACTCGTTCTATAGCCACGATGTCAAGGATGTGAGTTGTTCTGAGCGCCGTGGCGGTAGGCGACTGGGGACCGGTTTCGTCATCACTGGGACTCATCAGCACAGTTTAGTCGCCAACGTCCACTGCCTGCTGTAGCTCACTGTGACCTCAGACAACGAGACCACAATGCACATCTCGAGGGCATGCTGATGCACAGAAGCGGGTCGCCTTGAACACATCGTTGCCGTGTCTCGGATCAATACTATTAATTGGTGCAGGTGTCTGAAATGTCCTCGGCAATGCAGAACGGGCAAGATCAGTTCTAATTAAAATTTAAACATCCCAAACTTTAATGCCCACGGGCCATATATGTGAAGGCATTGACCCATGCCGGTAGACACCCACGCAGGCAGAGTGACAGCCAGAGGCGCCGGTGGTCTCATCCCAACTCGTCGGGAGAACCTCTTTCTGTTCTCGTCTCTTTGTTTGGAAGATCCTCCCTGCTCCCCCAGCTCCAGTCATCGTTCGTCAATCCTGAATGGCGATGTCAACACATCTCCAATGTTTTTTTTGTAACAAAATAAAAGGGGGGCCACCGGGCCTGCCTGTTGCGGGGGGCCCAGTGACCCGGGACAGCGGCCTGCCAGTCGGGGGCGATGATTGCCTCTGCGTTATCCCAACTCGGTCATTTGCGGTGTCATTATTATTTTAATTGGGCAAATGCGGACACTGACGCCGGCATACAGCGGCCGACTCTTGCGAATTACATCACGAGATCTTCAGCGTCTTTACGCTGACGGCGCGTAGTAGTGTCGTTATTGTGGTTCTTATACACCGCAGTAATAACCAGGGCGGCCCGCTGGATAAGAACCGTGAATCTCTACAACGAGCGGCATCAGGAACGCGCCACCACCCTTGTGCGGACGCCGTGCCTCTACGGGACATCTCCAGTATAAATACATCATCTGATTCCTCCAGTATAAATACATCATCTGATTCCTCTAGTATAAATACATCATCTGATTCCTCCAGTATAAATACATCATCTGATTCCTCCAGTATAAATACATCATCTGATTCCTCCAGTATAAATACATCATCTGATTCCTCCAGTATAAATACATCATCTGATTCCTCCAGTATAAATACATCATCTGATTCCTCCAGTATAAATACGTCATCTGATTCCTCCAGTATAAGTAGATCATCTGATTCCTCCAGTATAAATACGTCATCTGATTCTTCCTGTAAAAATACGTCATCTGATTCCTCCAGTATAAATACGTCATCGGATTCCTCCAGTAAAAATACGTCATCTGATTCCTCCAGTATAAATAACTCATCTGATTCCTCCAGTATAAATACATCATCTGATTCCTCTATGATAAATACATCATCTGATTCGTCAAGTAAAAATATGTCATCTGATTCCTCCAGTATAAGTAGATCATCTGCTCCTCCAGTATAAATACGTCATCTGATTCCTCCAGTATACATACGTCATCTGATTCCTCCAGTATAAATACGTCATCTGATTCCTCCAGTATAAATACGTCATCTGATTCCTCTATTATAAATACATCATCTGATTCGTCCAGTAAAAATATGTCATCTGATTCCTCCAGTATAAATAACTCATCTGCTCCTCCAGTATAAATACGTCATCTGATTCCTCCAGTATAAATAACTCATCTGATTCCTCCAGTAAAAATATGTCATCTGATTCCTCCAGTATAAATAACTCATCTGCTCCTCCAGTATAAATACGTCATCTGATTCCTCCAGTATAAATAACTCATCTGATTCCTCCAGTAAAAATATGTCATCTGATTCCTCCAGTATAAATAACTCATCTGCTCCTCCAGTATAAATACGTCATCTGATTATTGTGCTGCACGCACGCCGCGCACGCAGGGGCTGCTGCTTTTCGATCCGCTCGTTCAAGCCGCGGCGGCTTGTTTGCGTCTTTATTTATTTATTTACTACGTCTGAGTTAAACCGAAGGGGGTTGTTGACCAATTAGAGGGCCAATTACAGCGGCAAATTGAACGTGCCCCGTTAACGGGAAGGCATCGAACTGTGGCGCGCAGGAAACGTTACACGGGCGATTAGGCGCGTCCGCGAGTGTGTCCACGCGCCCTCTCCAGCCGCGCCGACCCTGCTGCTGCTGCTGCACGTGCTGTTAGCGAGCACCTAGTGAGGGCTGCCACGGTGCGCCATTGTCGAGGGGTAGTGTCGTTACCACCACTGCCGCCGGCTGTCTCCCCACTGTCGATGTTTTACACCCCGACCCAGTCACGCATGCAAGGCTCAGTTCGACCTCGAGGTGACCGAGGTTTAATTCGCCACTGTTGTTGCGTTGTTGGGAATTGAACCCAGGTGAGCAAGATTGTAGCCTAATGCGCTAACCACCGCGCCACCAATCGCTCCACACAAAGACAAGACAATCCCATATAGCCTTGAACAGACTGTTGGGGCGAGCGCTGCTAGCGAGTTCCTGTGCAGGCCGGCACGGCGCTCGACGGGGGTGGGGTGGCCAGCACCACGCCCGGCCACACCCACCCACAGACACGCGCGGGTAAGAACGTGACTCAAATGCACACTATTATTTAAGGAGCAACCAGCATCGTATGACAATTGGCCATACCCGGGGGTAGGTTTCGTGCGTGTGTGTTTTATTCATCATTAAATTAGTTGCGCTTTCCTTGGACGTGTAGCGAGCGAGTGCCATCAGACACACGTGCATCAGACACACGTGCATCACCACGCATCAGACACACGTGCATCACCACGCATCAGACACACATGCATCACCACGCATCAGACACACATGCATCACCACGCATCAGACACACGTGCATCACCACGCATCAAACACACATGCATCAGACACACACGTGCATCACCACGCGAACGCGGCAACTGCAAGTGGCCGCATTTGCCGGGCAACGCGCTCCTCGATTCCTCTGCCCTCTCATCCTCCTCACTCCTCTCTCTCTCTCTCGTCACTGCCGACATTCGTCTCACGGCGGCTGACGAGGAGGTTGCATGAAATGACGCGGATTTCCCGCAGTGGTGGTGGTGGTTGCGGTAGTGGTGGTAGTGATGGTGGTGGCAGTGATGGTGGTGGTAGTGGTGGTTCATGGTGGTGGTAGTGATGGTGGTGGTAGTGATGGCGGTAGTAGTGATGGCGGTGGTAGTGATGGTGGTGGTTGTGGTGGTAATGGCGAATGCTTTAATGCAGACCTACATTTCTAGCATTTATGTGCCGTGAAGAAGGGCCATTTGCCGAAACGTCGCCTATCGTTTTGGTTTTGTTATTTGTGCTCGTGCACCACTCCCAACGCGGCAGGATCACCAAATAATGTATTGCCGGTAAACATGGATCATTCGGTCAACGTTGGCTCAACCTTGGGTCAACGTTGGCTCAACGTTGAGCCGACGTTCGTCCAATGTTGGGCATCAGCTCTTGTTGCGCGCGTGGCCACCGCACCTCGTTGGCCTTCGCGCCACGCGAGACCGCGTGGCCACACGTGGTTGCTTCACTCGTCGCACCTCCAGACCAGCGCAGCGCGCGCGCGCCCCTCCACGTGACCCTCCGCGTGACCCTCCACGTGACCCCTGCTCGCAGCCCGGACCGCGACTGCACAACGCGGCCGAGCAAAGGGAGGCGTTTGCCAGTGAAGAGGAGGAGGAGGGGATGTAAGCAAGGGCAGCGCGGCAGATATCCACTCGACAAACAAGACTGGCGGTGTTCTCATCCCCGTTGCAGGGAGAGAGATGGGCGGGGGGTAGAGACATCCGATCGATGTGCAATCAATTCGGCATGAAAGGCACGCACGCACGCACGTGGGTCGCACACACACGCACGTGGGTCGCACACACACGCACGTGGGTCGCACACACACGCACGTGGGTCGCACACACACGCACACAGCCACCGCATGTGACCATCACGTGACATTGTGTTTAAGAGCCTTACTATGTATCTGAGGAAAACAACAGCAAGAACAAAATCTCCCAACGCATTTTGTCAACAACACAGTGTGTCTTTGTGTGTCTGTGACCTCAAATGACAAATACATCCCTGTGACATGTGACGTGCTGGGCAATGGCTGCTCTGCATAGCACACGCACGTGCACACGTGTGCTATTGCGAACGGCCATTGTCTGAAACGTCGCCTATTATCAGCTTTATTTATTTATATTCAGGTCACAGTGCGATTGACGAACGTGTTGAGTGTTCTTGTTGTTGTTCAATGTGCACGTGCGTCACTGCCAACGCAACAGCAGAATCACCAGGCAATGTGTTATTACAATATCCACGACGGCGTTGCGAAGTGACTGCTTTGTTCGCTGCGAGGTGATATGAGCTGTTTGTCTTCTTTCTCATCAATGGGATGGGGGAGGGAATCAACAAATTACATTTTCTGAGTTGTAATTATATTATTATTGACCCAGGAAGGCCTCACCGAGTCCCAAGACTCGTTCTCAGGAGGGTCCTGCGACATTGGGACGTTGGCCAAATTATGTTTTGAGTGCGATACACAATACACATTTAGTCGACGTGATTCCGAATGTTGCGAAATAAGTTCCTGTCCATTGTTGCTGTTGTATTGTCTTCCGAGTTGGGACGATCCGTCGATTAAATCGATGACCAGACTGATTGTAATTGACTGAGATACACTCACACGGAGATGTACAGGAAACACACGGGCACCTTCAGACTCACACCGAGACCCACAGATTTACACAGAGACCCTCAGACTCACACAGAGACCCATAGACTCACACATAGACCCACAGAAAATAAATGACAATAATGTACCCCTCTGGCCTCTCTGTGTGCTGTGAAGAAGGTATTATTCGTTTGCTTTTAAGACCAGAGTGTTATTGAGGAATGTATCGAGGCTGTTATGTGCCCTCGTGTACCACTGGGAACACAGCAGCATCAACAAAACAAGCGATGTTTTGATTCGAATTGTGATGCTTGAGACAACCCCTGGCGTTTGGACGAGGAGGTGAACGGCCTTGAAGGTGGCTCACACGTGGAGCGAGCGGAGTTTACGGCGTTAAGGCGGTGGTAAACGTTAGAGCTGAAGAGCAAATTGCAAACAAACATGAACCGTGGCAAAGCGCCAAGGTGAGGGGTGAGTGCGAGGGTGAGTGGGCAGCTCTGCACACAGCCTCAGCCGTGAGCTCCCCTGGCAGGCGCGGCTGCGTTGGCTGGGTCACGGAGCCCGCGTGCCCAGCCACCGCGTGCCCAGCCACCGCGTGCCCAGCCACCGCGTGCCCAGCCACCGCGTGCCCAGCCACCGCGTGCCCAGCCACCGCGTGCCCAGCCACCGCGTGCCCAGCCACCGCGTGCCCAGCCACCGCGTGCCCAGCCACCGCGTGCCCAGCCACCGCGTGCCCAGCCACCGCGTGCCCAGCCACCGCGTGCCCAGCCACCGCGTGCCCAGCCACCGCGTGCCCAGCCACCGCGTGCCCAAACAGCCTCTGTCTGGCCGGATAGAGGGGGCTAACCGGGCGCGGCACGGGCTCGAGAGGAGACGGAGCTGATTGGGTACAGGAGGACGTGGAGCTGAGTGGATTTGCCGATGGCTGCTGCCATCGGTGTGCCTCTGAGGAGCAGGCTCGTGAAAGACGCTCCTGGGTAGTTGAAGGCAGTCGCCCTCTAACAACAGTTTAGGGTGGAGGAGCGACACTCACAACAACGAGTGGAGCGCCGGACGGTTAAAACGCAGCAAGTTGGCACAGTAGGGGAATACAAGTGGTTGAAGTGGTCCACCTGCCAGCCGTCTCAGTCAGTCAACACCAGCGTGCCTTCGACTCTTCACGTGGCCTCAAGGTGCACCTAGCCTGGCACAGGCGCCGCCACCGCCACTTAGGCTGTTGTCGGGATAGCACGAGTAGGTGGTGAGCGAGCTCCTCATGGCTCTGTCTCGCGTATCAGACAGTGAGGGCCGTTGCCGATATATGTGGCAGTCCGCCTGCATCGGTTTAAATCATTCTAACTGCTCATCAGACACAAAATAAGCACACCGACAAGGCCTTGTGGCTGATGGGATCTGTAAAAGAATTAGAATTACGTTATACTGTATTTCGATATTTTCATGCGGAGAAAGATATGTGTAAGGCGACGTCGCGTTCTGCTCGCGTATTTAGTTGGGGTGAGGGCGAGTGGATGGGAGGGAGCTCCTGGCTGGCTGGCTGGGGGAGTTATTGGCTGAGTGATCCACACTTCAAACTGCCCGCCCTCACCTCCCCAATGCATTTGTTCCGCTCTTTGATTCCGGTGTTTACGGCGCGTTGCAAGGCCGGCAGCAATGTAGCTGACTTGTAACACGCGCGGCTGGGCGGCGGTGCGTAATTGAGGGATTATGAACCAAGCCGCGCAACGAGGAGCCACGGGGGGTTCTAAACGGGACGCGCGAGTGAGTCCCCGGCGGAGGAGGATCAGGGAGAGGTGGATACCGATTTGAAAGAGATATCGAAATAGATAAATACATTTTTCGATTTAAAGCTTTCGTGACTGTAGGGATTCATCTTCTTGGTTCTTTCGGTAAAGTCACGTAGAAGGGAAGTAATAAAATAATAAAAATAAAACATAATACAATTATTCTCACGACGTTTCGGCCACAACGCAAGTAGCCGAAACGTTGTGAGAATAATTGTATTATGTTTTATTTTTATTATTTTATTACTTCCCTTCTACGCGACTTTACCGAAAGAACCAAGAAGAGATAAATACATGCTTCGAGATAAAAAGGGAAATGCCAACGTGGCCGAGGTAGAAGGCGTTACAGAGCGCGAGCACGGTGAGCGGGTGGAGCGAATGGGATGGGAAGCGGTCGAAGGGCGTTGCATTCTAAATCGAGCTGGGGTCATCGATTATTTAAGTCATGGGTTACTCGACCGATGATCATCAATTAGTCCGAGTAATCGACTCACGAGACCACACCAAGATGGTTGGGGGGCGAAATAAAAAGTCTCGCTTCGTTTTTTACGACGCGTGCCGCTGGACGGGAGGTGAAACGAGCAGGGCTTGGCCGTGTAATCTGCATAAGCAGTCGCGTTACGCTGAGCGTGGCATATTGGAGACAGGGGAGGGGGGTTTCCCGCCTTCAGGGTGCAGAATGTGTGGCCGGTTGCCATTTGTAATGGGACTCTGGCAATCGACGACCAAGGCGGTGAGTGGCCCGTCACTGCTTTTTTTGATCGACGAATCGACTTTGGTGACGAATTGTCCCAGCGCCGAGTCTGACCACGCGTGGCGCTCTGGCGGGGGGGGGGGGGGCACGCGCGCGCGGTGTTCGGGTCGGAGCTGTCGATTCAGGACGTTGGCCTCGTGCCAGCAGCCGCGTCGAGTCCGCGACGGGCGCGGCACGAAGCGGAGCTCGCCCGCCAGGAGAACGTCTCGCGCGTGGTTACGTTTAGAGCACCAAAAAATACAAAAGCCTCCGTACAAAGGCACAAAGGCAACTGACGACACGTAGCACCGCAGCTGGCCAAATGCAATTCCCAGATCTTGTATAATGTCATGGGGAACATCGCGGCTGCGACATACGTTGGACTAAGGATGTTGTTTTCGTGAGAACGATGCTCTGGTTGTTGTTGTTGTTGCGATGCTGTGCGCCAGCGCGGTTGTAATGGTGTGCGCGAGGGAGGAGGCTCCCTCTCTCGCGACTGGTTTACTGGCTTGTACCACCGCCACCGCAGCCGTTGTTGTTGTTGTGGTTGTTGTGGTTGTTGTGGTTGTTGTTGTTGTTCCCCTGGTTCCACCGCTTCTGCCGAACGCACGTGATGGTGAGACTCGGTGACTCCACGTGTCCCCGTCACTGTTCGCACTCACCACCCCCCCCCCCTTATTTAATTCATGTCGCACGTGTCCTTTAATTCGAATTACTTCATATGTAATTTGAGGGGTTGATTGTGGCTCAATAGCTACTGCGAGTCTGACTATTTATACGCCTTTTTGATAAAACTGGAGATTAGTAAACGTTGCAATAAATGTCTCATCAGGCCCCATGGTGTAAGCAAGTGCGGTCTCCAACTCCGATCGTCCACCCTGCGTCTCTCGCCTCTCTATGAATGTGCTACGCAGGAGGCCCAATGCCCGAAACGTCGCCTGTTATATATTTTTTTTAAATTACAAGGCGCCAGTGTCGTCGATGAATGAGCCGAGTTATGTTTTGTTTGAATAATGATTAAGGCGCGGCGCCGGCGTGAAGGCGAACGCAGGAGTGACACTCTCGTCTGGTCAAGGCCCCTCGTGTTGGCGGCGGAGTCTCTCATTCGTTTCTTCGCCGAATTTATTTTTGAGTTGCTGATGATTGATCGTCCGGGCCAAATAAACCCACCCACACAACATAGACAGGCGGAGGCTGGGGGGGGGGGGGGGCTATGTGGGGGGGGGGGGGGGTTATGGGGGATGCTACGCGGTGGGGGGGCTATAGGGGCGAAACAGTCACGCACGCGCACGCACGCGCATTCACGCGCGCGCGTGCACACGCGGGCGCTCCGGCGAGCGGAGCGGTGTGGAACTCGGAGCGCGCGAGGTAAAGCGTTGGCGCCGTGCGACCCCGCGTCGGAGTTTTTGGAGTGACCGGACGAAAATTTACGACGGAGAGAGAGAAGAGAGAGAAGGGCCCATTCATAATAAAGGGAACGGCCGAGCGAGGGAAGAGCACGGAAAGAAAGAGCGCCGCGCACACGGTGGTCGCGGTCTCCAGCCAACGATCGGCTGCTGCAAGCATCGTGTTAGATTATAAAATAAATATATAAAGGGTGCGTTACAATTACATAGTGTAAATAATATAGTGGTGACACACCTAGTATAAATGTAATTCTCGCCCAAGCACTGCACGCTATATATCGTCATATATACAAAGCAAGCCGTGTAGTTGGACGACAGACCGTGTGGTAAACGCGTCCGCGTGCGTCTGATGCAAATCTCTCGCACGTCGCGCGCGAGCTCCGCGCATCCAGCGGCAGCAGCAGCGGAGAGCGGCGCGGGTAGCCGGAGCCCTCGGCGCGGGAGGGGTGGGGGGGGGGGACCTCGAGAGGAACGATTCCAGCGGCGGTGTCGGTGGCGACGCACGGGGCACACGCCCCGCACAGCGCAGCAGCAGCGGCAGGAAGCATGGTGAGCGGATAACGAGTCGCTGCTAGCAGCAGCAGCAGCAGCAGCGGCATCAGCAGCAGCAGCGGCGGCATCAGCAGCAGCAGCGGCGGCATCAGCAGCAGCAGCAGCGGCGGCATCAGCAGCAGCTGCAAGCGGCAAAAGCGCAAGCGGAGAGAATATCGCATTCTTCGCCTGCAAAAGTGGATCCTCCTCTCTCCAGTTCTTCACCATCGTCGTCGTCGTCACCGTCGTCGTCGTCACCACCAGCCGGACGGCCTGCGAGGTGCGCAAAGCGAGGATTGCCTGCAGTCTGTCGCGACTCGTCACGACTGGGCGCCCTGACGGAGCGTCGCGACCCTTGCCCGAGAGAGGAGCGCGTGCCGCTGCGCGTGCCCGCGAGTGCGCGCGCGTCCGTGCGTCGCTGTCTGCGCGCCTGCCCGCGTGTGCGTGTGCTTGCGCGTGACTCTTGTTAGCACCGTCGGCGGCCAGAGTCAATCTACTGCTGGATGAATCTCTCCTAATCATTCCTCCTAGCTCCTACAACACGAGCTGACGTGTAGGTTCGCGTGCGCTGCGTCCACTGCGGTGGTATTCGGCCGGCGTATTGCACGCCCGGCGTCGGATATTTTCAGTGTATGCAGGGATTTAATGCGGACGTTTATGGGGATATTGATTGTTTGTAAATATGCGGCACGTAGAAACAGGATACACGGGGATTACGTCGAGCGAGGGCTAGAGGAACGCGCGGATTGGAGAACAAACGCAGGCGAAAGACGTGAGCCAAAACTGCGAAGGAAAGTCAAATTGGGCAGGGCGCGTCGCTAGGAGGGTGGCAGAATGAAGCAGCGGCAGCCGAGGAATGGAACGCGTCCGAGAGGACGTGAACCGAGGAGATGGAGCGGCGAAATCCGCTCGTGGTGCGCGGGTGCTGGGTTCATCCTCACGTCGCAGGGCCGTGGGAGATGGCTGTGGTTTGGGCGGACGCCTTCATCCAACAGTGGATTGAGAATGGCTGTTTATGTTGATGTAAATATGTAGCTGCGCATGAAGTGAGCGAATGCGTGTGGTGCACGTTCGTGGCGAGGGTTGATGGATCACGCAAATGCGTGGAACTCCCAAAAGGAACCCAGCAGAGCTTTTAGGTGGCCAGGAGATGGCAGTACAGCAAAGTGCGTTCAACGAATCAATGAATCTGGGTTCAATTAATCTGTGCGGAGCCTGGAGCGTTGTCATCCCCTGGGGTGCCGTGGCGTTGGGATTCCCGCGGGCTCGAAGGTTTCCTCCCAGGTGAAGCCAAAAGTCTCAATTCATGGGATCGGCCAAAACGATCCCAATGCAGGACTCTCCTGAAAATAGTCTTGAGGTTTTAACCTGAATAATCAGAGGAAATTATTATCAATGTTGTTATTATTATTATTATTCCAAAGTTGTAATGAAACCAAGGGCGCTGTTACGCTGGAGAGTAGAATACTGCGAGAAGCCGCACGCGCCTTCAACCCGATCGTGGCGGTGAGCGATGCGATCAGCCGGTCACGGACTCGTGCTTCACTAATTGGCTACATGTGTTGAACGTGAACTGGCAGAACTCAAGACGCGTGCATTAGCGGCGACTAGCTAACGAGCAACGTCTTTTGATGAGTATCCGCTTTGCAGAGTTTCGCACGACTAATATTAGGTAATTGTATGCGCACTGAGGGGCTCGTAATTAAAACTCACTGATGTGCTTCGTGCGTGCATTAGTAGAGCATCACTTAATAAGCAGGTGCAGACTTCATTTCATCCGAAACTGTCCCCCCCAATAACCCGTCCCCACTCCCCCCCCAATCCCCCCCACCTCCCCCCCAATCACCCCCCCCCCCCCATTTCCCCCCATCCCCCCCACTTCCCCCCCAATAACCCCCCCCCATTTCCCCCCATCTCCCCCACCTCCCCCCCAATAACCCCCCCCATTTCCCCCCATCCCCCTGACCTCCCCCCCAATAACCCCCCCCCCCCCATTTACCCCCATCCCCCCCACCTCCCCCCCAATAACCCCCCCCCCATTTCCCCCCATCCCCCCGACCCCCCCCCCAATAACCCCCCCTCCATTTCCCCCATCCCTCCCACCTCCCCCCAATCAACCCCCCCCACTTCCCCCCCAATCCCCCCCAATCCCCCCACCTCCCCCCCAATCCCCCCACTTCCCCCCCCCCACCTCCCTGTCGAGGGGAGGTGGGGGGGTGGCCCCGGGAGATATTCCATAATAATTGTGAATTATTTGTAATTCACTCGGTTGGCAGTGGTGCACAAAGAACAGACTCGTCACATCCGTCAATTACACTGTGGCCTTGGACATTTAAAAAAACAATATAGGCGACGTTTCGGGCAATGGTCCTCCACATCATATAGAGGCCAGAGAGGTGCAGGCGTTGCTCTATGCTCTCTGAAGAGGGGCCATTGCCTGAAACGTTGCATATAATGCAGTTTTATTGGCAAACGTGTGGTGTCTTTTATGATGATGATAATAAGTATGCCCTTACCCAGGCATGCCTTGCTTGGTGAGTCTCGAGGCTGCTTGTCAGTCGCGTGTGTCTGGTTGGGCTGTGTGGCCACTTTTTGCATCAACGAACCCGAACCTGCGGGTGATACTCAACAACCAAAACAACTCCGCACAGATGCACTCAAGAATCCATCGCTGCACTCCCGTCTCCGAGCCACCTCCGCCCCCCATTCCCGAGGCTGGGTGCCGCATGACGGGCTGCTGCTAATCCGGCTCAGCGGCGCTGCGCTTTGCTCCGGAGATCGGGCGTCGTGAACGCAGTTTCACTTCGGTCTGCGTTCCACACCGAAACGGTTCTCTCTCTCTCTCTTTCTCTCTCCCCTCCCTCTTTCTCTCTCTCTCTCTGTCCCCCCCCCTCTCTCTCCCCTCTCTCTCCAACCCCCCCCCCCTCTCTCTCTCTCTGCTCTCTCTGTCCCCCCCTCTCTCTCCCCTCTCTCTCTCTGTCCCCCCTCTCTCCCCCCTCTCTCTATCTCCTTGCTGCCCTGCAGATAATCGCGCTGGACCTATTAACGGAACGCAGCTAAATCGCGTTCACGGACGGGGACTCTCTCTGGAGTTGATGCACCGCATCGGACGCAAACATGGGATGTTCTCTAGAAGTGCTGCTGCTGCTGCTCCACACGAGCCTGCTGTTGGGCTCTGCAGGTGAGATTTGTTTGCATAGTCCACCTACGTCGCGCGCGCCTGTTGGTACAGCAGGACGTCACCCCACGACTCCGGTTTTCCGCGGGTGTTGTTGAGTTCTTCCTCCTACAATTATCCGTGACTGTTCGCGTCCCCCCACCTTGCGTTGTTGATTTCGGGACGACTTCCTTATTGTGTGCCGATAAGATGGAGTTGGAGCTTCAGAATCGTCCCATTATCTGCTATTTTTCAAAATAGTCGCGTTATCTGCTGATGAAGCCGCGGGTGACAGGATATGTCGCGTATGGGGGCTCTGCTATTTATATTACTTAAGTTTATAATGAAATAATTATAATATACATTTCTGAAAAATTTCCGTATAGCCTTTAACAGACTGTTGGTGCAAGTGCTGTTAGCGAACATTAATGAAGGCCGGCACGGCACACGATGGGGTGGGTGGCCAACACCACGCCCGGCCGCCTTTGTCTCCCCAGTTCTGATGTTTATACTACCGCATTATGTGTTCGTGCAAGGGTGAGTCGACCCAGGGGAGGCCAAGGTCGAGTTCAAATATTCGCCACTGATACTGCTTGTGAGCGGCAATTGAACTCTGTTCCCTGTGTTCGCAGACGCAGCGCGCTAACCACTGCACCACCGCTCCCCACTAACACTACAATTCACACGCGTTCTATGTAGGCTGGCTCGGACATTTTCACCAAATGTTGCGGGTTGCCCATCCTATTAGAACCGAGCACGTGACAATATTAAAATAGGTCATTATGTAACTGTGTACAGCACTGTATATATAGACACACACCCCAATGTCACATTACCCAGTGGGTAACTCTCGACAATTACAATTATTATTCATGGCATTAGAACGACCCAAACATCGCGCGTGTGTGCATGCTAGTCGTGTTGATGTGTGTGCATGCTAGTCGTGTTGATGTGTGTGCACTGTGCGTCGCTGTTAGCGCGGCCAACACCAGTGACAATTATCTGAACCGGTGCCTCGGTGAACTCGCCTCACATGAGTACCCGGTGCAATGTGTAAGCATCGCCATTGGGAGACAAAGGCGGTCGGTCATGGAGTAGCCCACCCACCCCCTCGTGTGCCGTGCCGGCCTTCATACGTGCTCGCGAACAGCACTTTCCCCAAACGTCCGTTAGGCCTTTACGGGGGATCTTTGTCTCTATATTTACATACCCGGGGTGAAATCGCTTCATGTGGAGGTGCTGGGTGGATTGTTGCATCCATCGCAGGATCGAGAAAGCTGGCAGCGACTTGAGGAGGCAATGGATTGACTGTTGACCAATCCAGCAGTGAGTTGATCAGGGTGATGTTGATTGGTTAATACGTCATATATATGTGTGTGTCGCTCGGTGATTGATTGCACGGCAATAACATTACAAGGACAATGCAGCCAGGTGTACATTCATAATTATCATCGCTCCGTGCCAGGCTGTTGTGCAGGAAAATGTTAAATCCATAATAACTCACAGCGCTTTGTTATTCCATCGCCGGTGAAGGAGATCTCCTCCATACTGCGCCAGCCATGACTATTCTTCACTGAGATGGTCAGAATGGGTTGACTGCTTCAGACATCGCTCGCCACTGACGTTAGCCGTGGCTGTGAATAGTAAATCGGGTTCACGGCGCCGTGTTGCAGCCACGTCGCCGCCGTTGGCCGTGGCCACGATTTGAAACTCGCACCCAAGGGCCCCGACGGTGAATGTGACAATTGTTGCCATCTTCACGGTTTGTACTCCCTGCTGTAATTCGGTGACGGTGGAATTGGCCATAGCCTCCTGTAGCCACGCATTACATATTCTTCAATAACACGCTGGCCTTAAAAGTAAAAATAGATTATATAGATGTTTCAGGCAATAGCCCTTCTTTATAGCACATCACAAAACCTCACTTACTTTATATATCTCTTTTTTATTTCCAGGCCACGGTGGTATTGACGAATGCGTTAATATAAAAATGTTGGTGCTTTTGCGCCATTGCCAATGCAGCAGCAGCATCAGCACCAAATTATATAAACATACGCACGGCGCAAATGGGTGCCATGCCGTGTGCAATGGGTCCTCGGGAGAGGCTGCAGCATTGAGCGCTCGAGTCGGAAGCGAGCGGCCACCACGAACTCCCTCCCCGGCATCTCGAGCCAAAATGTGCCGCAAATCCTCACGAGCTGTCGAGGGGCCATCATCAGTGGCGGATGCGCGCCCAGAAATACAAACAAACAAATACACAATCACACAAACACCGGGGTTCGAATCATTCCACGATACAACATTTATTGCGCATAAAAAAAATGTCTTCATTAAGTAATATGACGTATATAAAATGCATTGGGAATGATACGTAATTTATTTAGGATTTGTACGCGTGTGAAAAATCTCAAATGGCCCGTGGCATTTCTAACGGCTGTCCAAAACTGTCGAGTGATAACTCCCCCCCCCACACCCCCCCCCCACACACCCCCCCACACACCCCCCCACACACCCCCCCCACACACCCCCCTCCACACCCCCCCACACACCCCCCCACATCCGCCTCCTCCCCCGTCTACCTCCGGCTGGTTACACCTCTGCTCCACCGCACATGCTAATGTCGTATCATGGGGGCAAGCGTAGCTGAATTTCAAACAAGTGTCAGATTGCACATCTGGGTACATCTTTTAGTGTGGTCCCCTCTCTCCCCTCTCGCCCTCCCTCCCCTACCTGCCTACCTCCCTTCCTCTCCCCCTCCCTCCCTCCATCCACTCCCTCCCCCCCTCCCTCCATCCACTCCCTCCCCTCTCCCCCTCTCCCCCTCCCTCCCTCTTTTTAAAGTGCATTATATTAGCAGAGTCACGTGACGGCATATTTAACGTATTGCCATCTGCACGTGGCGACTGCAAGAGAATGACAACGGTCGTCGCGATATCACCGCCGTGTGAATGGCCGCTGGCCCATTGAGCAGTGAGCGCGGGTCCGTGTCTGCAGCGTGGACGTCTGCAGGTGACGGGGTTATCGGCACGGCTCCGCGTGATACTCGGTGTCGCAATGTCACGAAGCGCCGAGGCAGCCCTCCCCGCGCGTACGCGGCGACGCTCTGCGAGAATGCGGAATCGGGACTCTTTGTTCGGACCGTAGGAGTGGAGCTGTCCCATCGGACGCGTCGGTAATCCACGCATCGTGGGCGCGGCAGCATCCCGTGGCATGTCGGGCGGTGGGCACGCGAGCCGAGCGTTGGCAGCAGCGTTCAGACCGCGCGCGCGTCTGCCGACGGCGGCTGGATTACTAATAGAGCCCAGCAGGGCTCCCCCGAGTTGGGTGGGGGAGCGGGGGGGGGGCTGTTTGTTTGCAATATTCAAGTCGCGCGTCACGTTGGGTCCCGCTGTTAGGATTGTGAACGTCCCTCCCCCCCACCCCACACCATCCACGCGAGAAGCGCTCCGAGTGAGGCACGGCGAGCCGGCTGGAACTACAAAACGAGCGATTAGCTCCGAGTCTGTCGGTGCCCGAGGCATTCTCGCCGATTCCTTTGAGAGCCGCGACTCTGAGCGTGGCGGCGACACCTGTAATTGAACTGCAGTGCGAGGGGGAGCGGGGAGGGGGTAAACTTTGGGCCAATTCCTCCGCTGGGGTCCCAGCATTCGCAGCCCCACACCTTCCCCGCGTGGCCGCTGTTACATGATAGGGATTACTCGCTTGGGTAATTGTGGGCAAATTGGAGCGGGCGAATTCCACGTACCGCTGATAAATAAATACCCTCACTGCTATGAGAAGAGAGCGTGGGGCCGCCTCGTCGCAACCTGCACAGCTGCCACAACGAGAACACGAACAAACACGTACGTGGAGCGAGCCCGCGGTAGTAATCGGCGTATTTTAAATCTCTTGACTGCCACGAAGCGAAGCTCTGAATGAACGCGTGCGTTCTCGTAATGCGTGCGTTTGGCGTCGAAGCGGAAACGAATGCGTGGTCCACGCGTCACAGCGGAATTAGACACAAAACCACTCGACAAGGGTTCCGTGTCAACAACACTGTGGCCTTAAAATGAAAATGCATAGATATCGGTGACGTTTCAGGCAATGGCCCGTCTTGTCCCTTCTTCGTAGCACATATACACCAGTAGTGTAATAGAGACGGCAGCCGCGCACGCACGCACACACACACATGCACACACACACACGCACGTACGCACGCACACACACGCACGTACGCACGCACACACACGCACGTACGCACGCACACACATGCACGCACACACGCAAACACACGCACGCACACACACACGCACACACACACGCACGCATGCACAGACACACACACGCCCGGTGTGGATGTTCGCGCCACGCGCGCGTCCCGTGGCTGCCAGGGTGCCCGCACCACTGCTGCTGCTGGCAGTGAGCGAGTTGCTGGATTTCAGGCGGGTGGCGGTCGGGCGCAGGTGCTGCCTGTTGGGGGGGTGAGGTGCCCGGTGTTGGGGTGGGTTCGATGGGGGGGGGGGGGGGCTCTGCTGGAGTCCCCCGGTTCGGAGCCAGCCGGAGAGCGCGCGAGCGGCGGCTGCTCGGGCCGCGTGCGGCTGCGCCCGCTTTGGGTGTCCACGGCGGCACGGGGGGGTCACTAAACGCTCGCCGCAGCCGCGGGGGTCGTCACGGAGTCGAGGTGCGGAGGAGCGAGGGGATGGCATTGGTTTTGGCACCGTGCACGGTTGTGCTGTGATCACTTCCCATTTTTTTGCCGACGTATTGACTCTAGACTCACTCGTTAATTCACTATTTTATTTTACTTCTCTTTAATAGACTTGCCATTTTCCTGTAAAGGAACTATTTTTTGTTATACTCATATTAACAACTCCACACGCAATAAAGATTCAACCTGAATAATGCTATAATTAATCATGCATATCGTTTCAGCTCTGTGTTACTAACTGGCTTGGGGGTGGAAGGAAGGGTGGGGGAGTGGAAACGGTGGTTAGCGGGGAGTGATTTCTGCCAATTAGTGCAGATCCAGACGCGTGCAGCAGCCAGCCCTTAATCTTGTACACTTGTTAATACCCACCCCCCCTCCTCGCGCCATTGATCAAAACTGCATCTCACAAACGCTGTAGGGTTTTTGTAACGTGCACAGTTCGCGCACGGAGGCGCGGGAGTGGAAACCCACGGGCGAAGCGGCGGGAAGACGGTCAGAACCGGCGCCAGTAATTGCCCGAGCTCTGTGATCCTACATTGTGGTTGCTTGGCCAACCCCTGCGGCCGCCCGCTCATCTCCATAGTGGCCACGCGGCACACTCTTGCTGGGAGCCCCAGTTGCAAGCCCTCGTTGATGACCCCAGTGGGCCCGTGCGCCTACGACTGCGAGACCCTCTGTGCCCGGCGGCACAACAAGCAAGAGGGCACGTGGGGTGCCACGTGCGGTGCCATGTGCGGTGCCACGTGCGGTGCCACGTGCACCTGCCGCTCTTGCCGCCGCCGCTCAGCCCCTTGCCAAACCTCCAGGGTGCCCCGGGCGGTCGCAGTTTTCTTGCAAATTGGCGAATGTGTCTGCGAGAAAAAAACGAAACGAATACAATAAAAAAAACCGCATCGATACATCTCTTCCCGTGGGTCAAGTTTTGTCGCTGCCTCCTCCTAGCTCCTGCTGCTGCTGCTCGTCCTTCAAATCGAGACTCGTGGCAGATTCTCGCGCGGGCACGCACGCTTCTCCACTGCGGCTCTTTCATCGGCCACGTCTTCTTTTTTGCCAACAAAAAAGTGCATTGTGATCATCTTGTCTTTGTTCACAACGAAAAATAACTTTTAACAAATATGACCGATTAATAGCAGCAGTGATGCAGTGACAGACAACTGTAGATGGGTTTCATTATTAAACCGTGCTGATGAGTCCCAATGAGGACGAAACCGGTGCACAGTCGTCTATCACCGTGTCGCTGCTGTTGTCATTCGGTCACAATATCATTGTGATGGTGACCTAAGACGAGAGGAGCACAATGCACCTGCAGAACGGAAAGATGCTGTAAGTTCGCTACTGGACACGTTTCTGTGTCGCTCTTTAAGCGTCTCGTTTTTTTCCCCGGCCGGCCACGCGTATTGCGTTGTGCTGGGGGGTTTCTCAGCGTCACCCAGATGTTGCTCGTCTCCAGATTCACACGGTGACGTGTTCAGAGAAACCCAGAAATGACGGCAGACGCGCTAACTCATCACCACCGATTATTTGTGCTGCTGTTCATTCAAGGGAGCTGCTGCGTTGGTCGCATTGCAGCTCGTAGGTTGCAATGGAGGTGGTTGGTTGCAATGGAGCTCGTTGGTTGCATTGCAGCTCGTAGGTTGCAATGGAGGTGGTTGGTTGCAATGGAGGTAGTTGGTTGCAATGGAGGTAGCTGGTTGCAATGGAGGTCGTTGGTTGCAATGGAGATAGTTGGTTGCAATGGAGGTCGTTGGTTGCATTGCAGCTCGTTGGTTGCAATGGAGGTGGTTGGTTGCAATGGAAGTCGTTGGTTGCAATGGAACTCGTTGGTTGCTATGGAGGTTTTTGGTTGCTATGGAGGTCGTTGGTTGCAATGGAGGTCGTTGGTTGCAATGGAGGTGGTTGGTTGCAATGGAACTCGTTGGTTGCAATGGAGCTCGTTGGTTGCAATGGAACTCGTTGGTTGCATTGGAGCTCGTTGGTTGCAATGGAAGTGGTTGGTTGCAATGGAGGTCGTTGGTTGCAATGGAGGTCGTTGGTTGCAATGGAGGTCGTTGGTTGCAATGGAACTCGTTGGTTGCATTGGAGCTCGTTGGTTGCAATGGAAGTGGTTGGTTGCAATGGAGGTCGTTGGTTGCAATGGAGGTCGTTGGTTGCAATGGAGGTCGTTGGTTGCAATGGAGGTGGTTGGTTGCAGTGGAGGTCGTTGGTTGCAATGGAGCTAGTTGGTTGCAATAGAACTCGTTGGTTGCAATGGAGCTCGTTGGTTGCAATGGAAGTGGTTGGTTGCAATGGAGGTGGTGGGTTGCAATGGAGGTCGTTGGTTGCAATGGAGGTCGTTGGTTGCAATGGAGGTCGTTGGTGGCAATGGAGGTGGTTGGTTGCAATGGAGGTGGTTGGTTGCAATGGAGGTGGTTGGTTGCAATGGAGGTCGTTGGTTGCAATGGAGGTGGTTGGTTGCATTGGAGCTCGTTGGTTGCAATGGAGGTGGTTGGTTGCAATGGAGGTCGTTGGTTGCAATGGAGGTCGTTGGTTGCAATGGAGGTCGTTGGTTGCAATGGAGGTGGTTGGTTGCAATGGAGGTGGTTGGTTGCAATGGAGGTGGTTGGTTGCAATGGAGGTCGTTGGTTGCAATGGAGGTCGTTGGTTGCAATGGAGGTCGTTGGTTGCAATGGAGCTCGTTTGTTGCAATGGAGGTGGTTGGTTGCAATGGAGGTCGTTGGTTGCAATGGAACTCTTTGGTTGCAATGGAGGTCGTTGGTTGCAATGGAGGTCGTTGGTTGCAATGGAGGTCGTTGGTTGCAATGGAGGTGGTTGGTTGCAATGGAGGTCGTTGGTTGCAATGGAGGTCGTTGTTTGCAATGGAGGTCGTTGGTTGCAATGGAGGTGGTTGGTTGCATTGGAGGTCGTTGGTTGCATTGGAGCTCGTTGGTTGCAATGGAGGTGGTTGGTTGCAATGGAGGTGGTTGGTTGCAATGGAGGTCGTTGGTTGCAATGAAGGTCGTTGGTTGCAATGGAGGTCGTTGGTTGCAATGGAACTCGTTGGTTGCAATGGAGGTCGTTGGTTGCAATGGAGGTCGTTGGTTGCAATGGAGGTGGTTAGTTGCAATGGAGGTCGTTGGTTGCAATGGAGGTCGTTGGTTGCTATGGAGCTCGTTGGTTGCAATGGAGGTCGTTGGTTGCATTGGAGGTGGTTGGTTGCAATGGAGGTGGTTGGTTGCATTGGAGGTGGTTGGTTGCAATGGAGGTGGTTGGTTTGCATTGGAGCTCGTTGGTTGCAATGGAGGTCGTTGGTTGCAATGGAGGTGGTTGGTTGCAATGGAGGTGGTTGGTTGCATTGGAGGTCGTTGGTTGCATTGGAGGTCGTTGGTTGCAATGGAGGTGGTTGGTTGCAATGGAGGTGGTTGGTTGCAATGGAGGTGGTTGGTTGCAATGGAGCTCATTGGTTGCAATGGAGGTCGTTGGTTGCAATGGAGGTGGTTGGTTGCAATGGAGGTGGTTGGTTGCATTGGAGGTCGTTGGTTGCATTGGAGGTCGTTGGTTGCATTGGAGGTCGTTGGTTGCATTGGAGGTGGTTGGTTGCAATGGAGGTGGTTGGTTGCAATGGAGGTCGTTGGTTGCAATGGAGGTGGTTGGTTGCATTGGAGGTCGTTGGTTGCAATGGAGGTAGTTGGTTGCAATGGAGGTGGTTGGTTGCTATGGAGGTGGTTGGTTGCATTGGAGGTGATTGGTTGCAATGGAGCTCGTTGGTTGCAATGGAGGTCGTTGGTTGCAATGGAGGTGGTTGGTTGCAATGGAGGTGGTTGGTTGCATTGGAGGTCGTTGGTTGCATTGGAGGTCGTTGGTTGCATTGGAGGTCGTTGGTTGCATTGGAGGTGGTTGGTTGCAATGGAGGTGGTTGGTTGCAATGGAGGTCGTTGGTTGCAATGGAGGTGGTTGGTTGCATTGGAGGTCGTTGGTTGCAATGGAGGTAGTTGGTTGCAATGGAGGTGGTTGGTTGCTATGGAGGTCGTTGGTTGCAATGGAGGTCGTTGGTTGCATTGGAGCTCGTTGGTTGCATTGGAGGTCGTTGGTTGCAATGGAGGTAGTTGGCTGCAATGGAGGTGGTTGGCTGCAATGGAGGTGGTTGGTTGCAATGGAGGTCGTTGGTTGCAATGGAGGTGGTTGGTTGCATTGTAGGTCGTTGGTTGCAATGGAGGTAGTTGGCTGCAATGGAGGTAGTTGGCTGCAATGGAGGTGGTTGGTTGCATTGGAGGTCTAACCAGTTCGTTACTGCAGTGCGCCTCCTCTTGTTGCGGCGTCATCTTGGCACAAGGTGTTGAGCCCAGACGTGTCCCTGAGTGGTTGTTGTGTTTGCTGTCGCCCGCCTCGCGCACGATGATTACTCCCCTACGCTTGCCTCTGTTTGTCTTCTTTCTCGTTAACATTTTTTACGTTTAATTGTCGTTCCAGCGTTCCGCGTGTTGAGATTGGAATTTGCGCGAATGGCTCTATCGAAAAAAGCCCCACATTATTTATAGGCTTTGCAATTAATGCAGACGTCTACAATGTTTCTACAGCTCGGAAAATTAATTATCCACGAAGCAACTTTGTATCCGTGGCACGCCACGGGGAGGGGAGGACTGAAGGATAACATGCGTGGGATGAAGACAAAAGGAATGGCGCGAAGGGAGAAGAGAAAGGATGGGAAAAGGGTCGGAGAAACGGGAGCGAGGGGTCAGGCGAGGTGAGGGAGGAAGAGGCTGCATCAGGGACTCGACGCAATAGCGGCCGTTCTCACAGTGGTCGGGGTTCAGAGTGGAGGTGGACACACGCCACCCCCACTTTGATCTACACTCACAATCAGGGACGCGTTGTCTAGCCCACACGGCCTGGCGAATAACGGAATTGTGGGATTATACATTCTTTTGGGGAGCGGTGGTGCAGTGGTTAACGCAATCCACTGTGAACTCGGCCACGTGACTTCAATCACTAACTCTAAAAATGGCAGTCAAGAAAATGCATCACCACGCTTGTATCCTTAAAGTAATATAATGTATAACTGAATCAGCTTAAAAACACTTTAAATCAGTGTTGACAACAATAATTTTAACTCGGAAAGTCATATTCCTGGCCACGGCTAACATCAGTGGCGAATGATATCTGAACTAGTCGTGGAGCTACTGTACCTCTTTAACCAACACACTCTGACCAGATTGGTCAAGTATGGTCAAACAATCCCCCGCGACTAACACTGCATAGGCAACGCCTTCATGCAGCAGTGGATTATCATAGGGCTGTACGTTGTAATGGTTTTGTAGCGTTGTGTTCTTCAACGGAGATGCACCATTGAATAACGCGGTGTAATGAAGGTGAACTATGAAAGAGGCTCGCTGTAGGATAGCACCAAACTGCGGAAGCGTGGTTATTAAATTAGTTCTAAAGGGCAGGTCTCGAGCCCATTCATAATTGACCTTCATTTGCTCATTTTCAAGTGGCGCCTACAAGGTCAAGAGAGCAATTAGCGAGGCTCGACAAAATGTGTCAACTCTCGACTTACCCAAGTCGTCTACCCGCGCTGGCTGATTCGATTACTCGAGTAGTCGATGACTCTAACTCAGGGTGGAGCACTGCATGCTGGGAGAATGTTTAACGGGGCTGACACGTGACCCCAGCAGCACAACAGCAATATAATTGTTAGGGCTGCATGAAAGCAAAAACTGAAATAGATGGGAATGCGACTGGGATGGGATTAGTCAGTGAGCCCAGAGCAGGATGCCTGTGGGAAACACCCCAGGTGATGTGACTGACTTGAGTGGTTTACAAGTCTCTTCATGTTGTCAATAACGGTGAACGAATGACGTGAGGATCATCTTGAAATGAGTGGCGTTATCAAATCATTACTCGTATTCCCTGTACGAATACATCGACAGTGCTTGAAAGTCTGCTCGGCAGTGCTTGAAAGCCTGCTCTGGGCCGTGGACGAGGAGGCCGGGCCAGTGGGCCGGGCCACTGACCTCTCGCTCTGCTGCTCGTGTGACCATGGGAGACGGGGCAAGTGACTGCTGTCTGGCGGCTCAAACTGATGCCCGACGACCCTGAGGAGGTCGCCGGTTCGATTCCATCTCCCGGAGCAGCAGGGGAATTAATGGGGCAAGCTTCTAAGACCCCCCCCCCCTCTCCGCCTGTGTCCACCCAGCCGCGGTGGCCACGCGTTCAACCGTGGGCGATCGCGTGGCCAGCTGGAGCTCACAATTTCCCAAGCTTTGCGGTCCTCTTCTTGTTTCTTTCGGTAAAGTCACGTAGAAGGGAAGTAATAAAATAATAAAAATAAAACATAATAAAACAATTCTCACGACGTTTCGGCTACAACGCAAGCAGCCGTCTTCAGGTGAAGAATGAGACACTACCAAACTAGGAGCTTATATATAAGCTGCATTGGGGGTTGAAGAGCGCCTTAACAAAAAGAATGTGCATGTGAAGAGGAATTTAGCATATTCATGGAAAATGCGTAGGCGTTGGGCGGGGGGGTGTCAAAGTCATATTATGCCCATGCATTATGCAGGATCAGCAGCAACCAAGGGGGGTGCAGGGATTAGCAGTAACAAAGGGAAGGAATGTTAATGATATGTAGCTGCAGTTACTCAACAACCACGTAGAAAACTAAAGTATAAACTACATAAAAAACTAAAGTATAAACTGCATCGCACCATCAGTATACTTACTATACTCTATAATAAGCTGAGTTACTAACAGCAAGTAATACATTACCATTCTACCTCGTAAAAATTCTATAATATGCTTCCATCTAGACCTTATTCTCTTACATCACACGAGCATATACCGTACTATATACTGCCATAGATAAACCCAACATTAAATTATATACTGTATTGCTGTAAACCAACCTATATCTTATACATTTAATATAACACTATGTATTATTCTACACACCCTAATGTGTGTCGAAATGGTTTATTACGTCCTTCCAATGATTGCTGAGCCAGAATCCATTGAAGACTTGGTTCATCAAGGACTGAATGCTGGGGTACCCCCCCTGGTGAGACACTGCTTAACCAATACATACTTCACCTGGAATGGAACCTTCTACAAGCAAATTGAGGGCACCCCAATGGGCTCCCCCCTATCTCCGGTTGTAGCCAAGATCTTCATGGAGAAATTTGAGACGGACGCTATCCAGACTGCCAATCTACGCCCGACCTTATGGAAGAGGTACGTAGACGACACTTTTGTCATCTGGCCACATGGCCGGCCTGCTCTAGACCAATTTCTCGACCACATCAATTCCATACACCCAGCCATCAGATTCACCATGGAAGTCGAAAATGATGGCAAGCTACCCTTTTTGGATGTCCTAATCAAAAGGAGACCTGATGGTTCAATGAGCCACTCTGTCTACAGGAAAGCCACCCACACGGATGCTTATCTAAAACCGGATTCCCACCACCATCCATCCCAGAAGAATTCCCTCATCAAGACTCTATATCATAGAGCCCAATGCATCTCCGACCATGAACACATTTCCAGTGAACTCAAACACGTACGCCAAGCTCTTAAGGCAAATGGTTACTCCGACTATACAATCCGCAAAGCCATCACTCCAACCATCAAGAAGGATCCTGTTGAGGAGCCTTTCAAGACCATCACCTTACCCTACATTGCTGGGGTCACAAAAAAGATCTCCAAAATCCTGATTAAACACAAGATCCAGGTCCGATTCAACACAGTACATAAAATCCGTGATCTGGTACCGTCTGTAAAAGATGTGGTTCCAGACATACAGTACCCTGGCGTCTACAAACTAAGTTGCCCTCTGTGGTAGCAGTTACATTGGGGAAACCAAACGACATGTCTCGGACCGCATCCGTGAACATAAAGCTGACCTGAAACACGGTAGGACAAACACCTCAGCCGTGGCAGATCACTGTTACAACTCAGTGGGCTCACATGATATTGACTTCTCCAAGACAGAGGTTCTCTGCAAGCCATCTGGCTATCATGAGAGATTCGTTCATGAGGCGATCCACATATACAAACACAGAGACAATTTTAACCGAGAAGATGGATTCTGGCTCAGCAATCATTGGAAGGACGTAATAAACCATTTCGACACACATTAGGGTGTGTAGAATAATACATAGTGTTATATTAAATGTATAAGATATAGGTTGGTTTACAGCAATACAGTATATAATTTAATGTTGGGTTTATCTATGGCAGTATATAGTACGGTATATGCTCGTGTGATGTAAGAGAATAAGGTCTAGATGGAAGCATATTATAGAATTTTTACGAGGTAGAATGGTAATGTATTACTTGCTGTTAGTAACTCAGCTTATTATAGAGTATAGTAAGTATACTGATGGTGCGATGCAGTTTATACTTTAGTTTTTTATGTAGTTTATACTTTAGTTTTCTACGTGGTTGTTGAGTAACTGCAGCTACATATCATTAACATTCCTTCCCTTTGTTACTGCTAATCCCTGCACCCCCCTTGGTTGCTGCTGATCCTGCATAATGCATGGGCATAATATGACTTTGACACCCCCCCGCCCAACGCCTACGCATTTTCCATGAATATGCTAAATTCCTCTTCACATGCACATTCTTTTTGTTAAGGCGCTCTTCAACCCCCAATGCAGCTTATATATAAGCTCCTAGTTTGGTAGTGTCTCATTCTTCACCTGAAGACGGCTGCTTGCGTTGTAGCCGAAACGTCGTGAGAATTGTTTTATTATGTTTTATTTTTATTATTTTATTACTTCCCTTCTACGTGACTTTACCGAAAGAAACAAGAAGATGAATCCCTGCAGTCACGAAAGCTTTAAATCGAAACTTTGCGGTCCTCTATATATTAAGGTGTAATCGGCCACACGATTAACGAATGGGCGTTGAGCTATGCAACGACCGATGTCATCTTTCGTCGGTACAAGGATGCCGCTGTCGACGATGCGTGGCACTTGGCAGGCCACACGGCAATGGTGATGTATGTGCAGTTGTTCGGCCTTCTCTGTGGCGAGCGCTTGCACACATGCCGGTCTGAAATACAAATGCAGGCCATTAAGTAGCAACAGGTTATTCACTGGGCTGACTATCAGTGCCGGATCATCCTAGATGCAAAAGTGGCTACACGTGCTACGGGCCCCGCACTTTCAAGGGCCCCGCACTAAATGTTTCCAAGCTATCAACTCCGGTTCAGTGATTCTGTATTTGCTCTATTACTATAGTACTATACTGCATTCAACTTTTATGAACGACTGGGTGTTTAAGGTTAGCGATTTGTCGTATAAATGGCTGTATAGCAAATGAATAAATACAATTACTTTCCTATGCAAGCTAACATTTATGTGTTTAATTTATTTTATTTAGGGCGCTTTATAACATATGCTACAGGCCCCGCACTAGCTTAGTCCGGCACTGCTGACTAGGGGTGACTATGGGTGACTAGGGGTGCCTAGGGGTGACGAGGGGTGACTATGGGTGACTAGGGCTTACCGACCGCCAGATTAATTGTCATTCCTCGCGTTTATCTCCTCCCTCGCCACTGTGCCCCACACTCGCTTCTGCCCCCCCCACCCCATAACGATCCCCTACCTTGATCCCTCCCCTCCATTGTACTTCGCCTACATCAACAACACAATAGACTTTAACCTGTAAGTTTTGAACGTTACAATATATATAAGTGCTTAAGTACGCCACCGTCTCTTCTACCGTTTCGATTTTATTCTCTTGAGACTCATTGCCCATAATTAGTATGGATGTTTTAGAGTATTTTAGTATTGTGGAGTATTTAATGACGTACAGAATTGCATTATCGCATTTCTCAGAGAATGTTTAAAGAATATATATTGACCTATTTCCCTTGCTTTAGTAGCCTCGTCCACGAGCACATAACCACTATCGACGTTTTACCAGCAACACATTTACTAATTAAAATACCATAACGCTTAGGCTACAGGTCCTGACTTGTGATGGACCGTTGCCCAATACATGGCTTCTTGTCAAAATTTTTTTTGAAAGAAATATTCTTCACATGATTTTCCATTCAAGGCGATTTTTATGATGAACGCTTTTTTGTTGTTTTCTTACTCGTGCTGCTGCTGCACGACTGGCAGGCTAGCATCGACAAACAATTTGTAAATGTATTTGTCCATGGCAGGAATTCGGGACACGGGCCATCATAGCCCGGTGTGGGGGGGCGGCATGTGGGGGGGGGGGGGGGGGGGGGTCTGAGGGGGGGTCAGGACGGACGATTCCTGCTGCCCCACGTGAGTCCTCTATGCAACTGCTTCCGTGTCCCATTGGCGCTCAGGACTTGTGCTGCGTACGCGCGTGAGGCGCCATATCACGTCATGCATTGCTGGGATGTAGTGTTCATATATTATAACAGAAAAAGGTTCGCCGAGTCTCAAGACTCTTTTTTCAGGAGGGTCCTGCCAAGTTTTTGCGGTAGGCAGTGGGGGGAAAAGATCGGTCTGCGCGTTTTCCCAATTGAGTAATTTTCTCACGTGCGGCAAGCTTGGACCCATGTCGCCGGCACACAGTGGTCCGACTCTTCCACGGGTGCCCTCGCGTGCACTGTGAACCAGACGGCGCGTGCTATGTTGCGGTGCAATGCGCGTGCAGTGTTAGCCATGGCGGCCTTCCGGAATCTAACCGCGAAGCTCCGCGAAACGCCACGGACACGGCCCACGCTGGGCCGCGTCACCGCCCCGTAATGACGGTGATGGTGATGATGGTGATGTAGGTGATAATAATAATAGCGATGATGTCGATGATGGTGATATAGATTATGGTGATGCAGATGATGGTAGTGGTGATGATGATGATGATCAGTGGTTCTTAACCTTTCCTGTAGCCATGCACCCCTTTGGTTCTCAATCGTAAAAAAATGTAATAATATTAATAACTACAGAGGGTTTGATGAGACAAAGTAGGTTTCCTTACGTGTCCGTGAAATTTGGCCGTGTCTCGCATCCCCAGAAAGGGCATCTCGCATCCACAGGGGGTGCGTGCACCCCAGGATTTGAACCACTGATGTAGATGATGATGATGATTTAGATGATGGTGATGATGATGTAGATGATGGTGATGATGATGTAGATGATGGTGACGATGTAGATGATGGGGATGATAATGTAGATGATGGTGATGATGATTATGTAGATGATGTAGATGATGGTGATGATGATGAGGGTGATGATGATGTAGATTATGGTTATGATGATGTAAATGATAATGTAGATGGGTTCCTGGCTGGGGCGGTCCCCCTAGGCCTGGTTAAGGGTTCAAGGGTCATCTTCACGGGGTCACGACTCCGTGTGAAAACCGCGCGGGATCTGAATCTCCCCACCCCTCTTTCCACGTCCCTTGCCAGGAGTCAACAAATGATCACAAATCAGGGTCACCTGCTAATCCTCCTTCGTCTTATACACGTGTCCCATCTCCTCTGCACTGCTGGCTGTTTAATTTGCTCCACAACAACAGCGACGCCATCGCCACTAAGTGGCGGTGACGTCACCACGGCGCCAGTGCCAGGCTAGGTGCACTTTGAGGCCACCACGTGATGTGTCGAAGGTTCGCCGACAGGAGGTCACGGGACAGACCCAGCAGGTGCCATGGGTTGGCTGACTGAGATGACTGGCAGATGCACCAGTTGTGCCCCCTACTGTGCCAACTTGCCGCATGTAATCATTATCCGTTGCTCCTCTGCCCTCCGTTGTTGTTGGAGGACGACTGCCTCCAACTGCTCAGGAGCGTTTTTTTCACGAGCCTCCTCCATTTGCGAGTGTAACACCGGCTCGTGATTTCCATATCGATCGAGTTCTTATCCCGCGTGCTTCGACGTGCACGCATCATCAGCGCGAGAATCGGTTTAATATTCTACACGGGGGAACTTCCCGCGGTGCCAGGTGGATCGTGGCGGAGTGCCGCGGGCACAACGGCGCACCCAGCGACACGCGCGCGGTGAACAATCAACTAATTAATGGATTGACAACGTGCGGAATAAAAAAGAAGGAATCCTGTTAACTGAAACGATAACCAAGGCAACACCGCTCATCCCCTCCCCCTCTCTAGTCCAGTGTCCCACGGGGCATCCGCAGTGGTCGAGATCATGGGGGGGGGCGGGGAGGGAGAGATTTGAGCTAAGCCTTCTCATCAGCAGTCCCTGCTTAGTCTCGTCCTCTACTAGCCCCTGGAACATATTGCCATCATCAGCAGCAGCCGCTATGATCAATCTACTGCTTTATGGACTGTCCATGCCGCCGCCATCTCACGCGAAGCCGCTATGCAGGCCCGTGGCAGATCGCGAGGGTGCCGCTGTGAGTCGCCACCACGAGCGCCCGGCTCCGCGCATCACCTTGCCGAGGGCGCCAAGAACAAAGGCGCTTTGATTCCGTAGCCCTCTTAACAAAACTGCAACGCGCAGGGCGTGCAGACGCACACGGGGCGGAGTGCGCGGTCGCCTACACAACAGCCCCAGGCCGTTGGGGCGACTGATGTGAGCAGGAGCCCGTTCAGGCCGGCACGGCGCACCGGGTTGAGGGGGGGAGACCCAAGAGGAGTCTCCACTCGAGCAGACCGCAGACGAGGCAGGATGTGTTGAGAATGTACAAGCAATCTAGCCAATCGGGCATGACGTTGTGCGCTATGAAGAAGGGCCATTGCCCGAAACGTCACGTAAAAATGTTTCCTTCAAAGGCCACAGTGGTATCGACACGCGTGTTGTTGTTGTTGCTGCTGGGTGCACCTCACTGCCACCGCAGCTACATCACCAAATCGTTTGTAAATATACTTTGTCACGGCGGGGTTTTCTGCGTGACTCACCTGGCAGTGTGCACCATACTTTATGCCCCTGCATTGACCGGGGAGAGCCCCCTCGGCGTCGGCCCCGCGGGGGAGGAGAAGGAGTCCCGCGTGGGGAGCTCGGGGCACGCGCGCCCTCCCGCAGCGCGCGCAGGTTGCCAGCGGCGAGTGCCGCCGACTCGCGGCTCGAGGGTTCTGTCCGACAGGAGGTGGTGCTCACCCTCCCCCGCCCCCAAGGCTGCCCCGCATGAGTCGCACGAGTCCCACGATTTTAAACAAATAAAGAAACCCGCCCGAGTGGCCCGGGGTGCGCCTGTGTTGGTGTTGGTGCCGCCACGTGCGGCAGGGGCGCTGGGTCCGCTCGCCGCACACCTCCACGCGGGTGGCGCTGCTCGCGGGGCGCCGCGTCACGCGGCACGCGCGCAAGGCACGGGCGCGCGCTCACCCCCCCCCCCCGGGCGCAAGGCACGGGCGAGCCCCCCCCGATTGGCACGGGCGCGCGCTCGACCCCCCCCCCCTCCAGGAACGCGCGTGCCCTCCGCGGCGCGAGGGTGATAACGATGAAAATGACAAGGGCATTAAATAGTGATGTACAATGCGAATTACACACCACGCAAAATATTCCGTCAATACTTGAGTTAATGGGCCTTCAGCAGCGATCGCACAATGCCGCCTTGTCCGGCCTGCTGTCGGGACTCTCGCCCAAGTTCGCATCGGTGAAATTCCTTTTCTGCTCACGGTTGGGGAAGAGACGTGGAGGAAGGGGGGTTGTGTGGAGCGGGCGACTTGCCAATGCAATGAGTTGGCTGCGATCCAGTGCCATGGTCTGCAGCGGACACATTATTGCCGGCCACACGCAGACCTGCAGGAGAAGCGAGCGACTCCGCCGGGTCTCAATTAAGCTTGATCTTCGCGTTGGGGGAATTGTTTTAGATTGCATTTCTGCGTTGCGGGAAATTGGCTGGGGGACAGGCGGGGGGGATTGCTGAGCTTTGCATTACCACCGGCCCTGTCACTGCGATGTTGAGGAACCACTAAGTGTATGTACTTTGCTTCATAAGCGTCCACGTAAAATGCACCGCTGTGCATTGTACGCAGTCAAGCGTGTGTGCCGCTGCTGCTGCTGCTGAATGTGTACTATGTGTGTGTGTTGACTAAATAGCAGCAAGGCACGTGTGTATTTGGCAGCAAACAGACTGCATATTTAACTTCGCTAACTTGTGTCGGCTTGCTTTGAGATGGGGAAACTGTGTGGGTGCATGTGAATCGTGACTTAATATCGGATCGCGTCGTCAGCGTGTAAGCCGACTCGGGCTGTGACGTTGTGTGTAAACTGCTCGTAAATCTCAAAGCTGTCCCCTGCGAAATGGAGACACGAAACAAATGAATTGAGAAGCCAACTACAGCGCAATGGTTGCGGGCACGCGCGCACGTGTGTGTGTGGTGTGCGTGGTGTGTGTGGTGTGTGTGGTGTGTGTGGTGTATGTGGTGTGTGTGTGGTGTGCGTGTGGTGTGCGTGTGGTGCGTGTGTGGTGCGTGTGTGGGCGTGTGTGGTGTGTGGGTGGTGTGTGGGTGGTGTGTGTGTGTGGTGTGTGTGTGGTGTGTGGGTGGTGTGTGTGTGGTGTGTGTGTGGTGTGTGTGGTGTGCGTGTGTGGTGTGTGGGTAGTGTGTGTGGGTGGTGTGTGTGTGGTGTTTTTGGTGTGCGTGGTGTGTGTGGGTGGTGTGTGTGTGTGGTGCGTGTGTGGTGTGCGTGGTGTGTGTGGGTGGTGCGTGTGTGGTGTGTGTGTGTGTGCAGGTGGTGTGTGTGTGGTGTGTGTGTGCGATGAACGCAACGCACCGCTGCCGCGGGCTGCTAAGGTGAACGTGGATGTGGAACAGAAGCAGGCGTCCTCACCTGTTGATTCCTGCGTCGATAAAGGTGCCTCATTAAAAAAAGAGAGAGACAGAAAAGCCATCCTTTAATTGGTTATCTCGACATTTTGCCGACAAGTACTTGAACTCCAGCAGGGCAGCAGCAGGGCAACAGGGCAGCAGCAGCAGCGGGGAAGCAGCGGGGCAACGCCCCCGCGATGGAGCAGACACGCGGTGTGCAACGCACAGACGACCTCGGCGCTGGCAAAACAAAACAAAACCCGCTGATCCCCTCGCCCCACGCTGCCACGAGCGAGAGCGGAGTAGCGCGTGGCAGGGCCAGGGCGCTGGGCTCGAGTGAAAGGTCTCCCCTCCTCACCCCCTTCTCACCCCCCCCCTCACCCCCCTCACCCCCTCCTCGCCCCCTCCTCACCCCCCCACCCTCTCCGTGGTTGTGTCGTGTGCGCGCCCACAGGCGCCGCAGCTCAGTACAGCTCCCAGAGGATACAAGACGACTGGTGGACCTACAAGGAGATCCCGAATGGAAACTTCGTTCCAGGTGCGTGCGCGTGGCTGTCGTGTAAACAATGTCGTGTGGCCAGGTAACCCGCACGGACACCTTGAACCACTAGACTCCTGCATGTCGACATGTGTAAAGGTGCAGCCCTGAAATTGATTGCTCACGCACGCCACTGCAAAGGGAAGGGTTCTCACTACAGGGGGCTCATAGAGGGCCTCAACAAGTGGGTGCTTTGGCCTACTCTTCCACGCCGGCCACACGTGACCTGCCGATGTACTAACTGGTACCCATGTAACTGTCCTATGCTTTGCACTCCTATCGTGGTTTTTGTACGGTTTGTTGTTTTAACGTTCTGACCAACCCCTCTCGGACATCTGTGAAAAAAGAGCTTTACAGCCCATCGGATTTCTATATTATAAAGAAATATTCTGATTATGAGTCAGAATTTGTTTATGCAGGAGGAATCCGACGAGCTATGAAGCTCTTTTTCACAGATTTCCAGAAGACATTTAGACTGATGGGGGGACAGCGACGGGGGCGGAGGGGAGTGTGGCGGGGGTGCGGGACGTGATTTGCTTCAACTTCTGCGCCGTGACATGGAATCGAACCGGCGACCTTTAAGTGTGCAAGCCCGGTGTGCTTGACCCATCACACCACGGCAGCATACGGCGTTTTAAATCGGTAGTCCTACCATTGGTTTGCAGCAGGTGATGTGGATTGTGAAATATTCATGCTGGAGAGCTGGGTCCAGAACGAACTGTACAGCGCTAGGAATGTGGTCAGCTGAGACTTTCTCAGAACTCCAATTCCATGAGGGTGGTGAATCGAGACGGTGAAACGTCAAGTTACGACTTTTTAATCACCTATTCTTTTTCATCCGATATTTAACAACATATGCCATAATTATAACACGAATATTTACAATACCATTATTCCTCATAAAAAACCCCACAAACACAGATGGGGCATTTTAGGTCTTTATCTGAGAAGCTGCGAAGGGCATTCTGGGAAGTCGCTCAGCGGGTTGATGATGCTATTGGCCGGTGTGAGGAGCTATAAACGTCTAATTATTTTAAGTGTTATGGGTAATATCGCGTAAATCTAAATGTGTCGTTCACCGACCACCAACTGAAACGGCCAATCAGAAAGGTTTGTCACGTAATCACAACGTGCCAATTGGTGACTACTTCAGCACACCGGTGTGTTGGAGAGTAAAGCCACAACATTTACAGTCCGAGCACGACGCTTCACTGGTGATTACAACCAGCTTCATCAGGCGATCTTAATAGGATTGGTCGCTAAAGCCGACGTGTTCACCACCACCACGTGTGCTTCTGTAAGTTTGGTGATTTCTGAACTTCTCAATCTTGTTCACGGGTTCCTTTTGCGGGATTTAAGGCTTAGCCTGATGTAAATGCGGTAATTATTTTGAGATTATAATTATTACAAACTTAGGGGTGGTCAGGACAATGTGTAGGTCAATTTCCAAAAAGTAAAGCATTCTGCTGATAAGTCATAACATAACTTAATGATGAAATAAATAAAAACAATAATAGTTACAATAACATCTAGAACGAATATAATGAACATTAAAAGCATAAATACATTGACCTCAGCCACATACCTGGCCATGTTGCATGGGGTTGTGTTTGTGGCAGCTGATTGGCGGTGGGGGTGGTGACGTCATCCGTAGCAATGACGGCCACGCCCACAGCGTTGCTATCTCGCGGTGGCAGTTAGTTATTTATTTATTTTACACATTTTTTTACGCGGAATTGCAGCGCCTTGTAAGAGCATTTGCTGCTCTCAGGCCCTCAGAGGTCACGTTTGTGCAGCTGCTGCGATTTCCATTTTTGCATTTTAATCTCGATTTATATTAAAAAAAAGATCTCTGCTTAAAAGCGACGTCTGGCACTTTCATTTTGTCTCGGATTGGTGAAGAACAGCAACGACTGCTAAGTAGTGGAGGCAGAGCCGCCTCACGCATTCGCAGGGTGATAAAAGCAGCGACTATAAAACATCATCTGCAGGCTTTAAATATCTTATATTCAACACGTTCAGTGTAGAAACTAAAAATATGACTGAATGTGGTGGCGGCTGGGTAAAAGCTAAGTGCAGTTTTCAAATTTATATTGCATATTCCTCATGCGTTTTTAACGAAATTGTCCTCAATTTGAAACTTTCATTTAAAAAATTTGTAGTCAAATACTTTTATGTCTGGCATCAAACCTAAAATGAGGCATTGTTCAAAAACATTACTGTGAGCATGCGAACATGTCACAGTGTGTGTATATATATATAAAATGCAGCTTTGATCAGAGAGCATCGCATAAAAAAAAAGTATCAAAGAACTGATATAAAAACTGACGACCGACTGAATATCCACCGTGTTGTCACCATCGTGCCACTTGCACGATGGATGTCGAAGCAGCCGTAGCCGGAGTCGCGTGGCTGTGCTGTGGTTGATCGCCACCGCAGGGTGAACCTGCCTGGCAGCCTCAGTCACATTGCCGGCCACGGCTGACAGCGCTGGCGAGGGACGGAAAATGTCCCCGACTGCGCGGGGCGCACCGCTAACGAACGGGGGGGGGGGGGGGGGGGTCACCTTCACAATGTTTCGTTTGCCGCGTCGCTTCTTTCTCCGCTCACAACGGACGACGACGACGACGCTCCTCCTCTCCATTGCTGCGCGCGCCACGTGGCGCTCGTCTGCTGGTGCGTTGGGGGGGGGGGGGGTGAGCCCCGAGGCAAGTCCGGCTCGCGTTAACTCGGCGGCCCTAGTTAATTTGCAGGTTTTTTTCTCATTCTTGTTGTCGTTGCTGCTGCCGTTACTGCCTAGCTTTGGTTTAATTCCATACGAGTGGGAATTATTTATACCGATTTTAAACCCAACAGCCTCCCGGGAGGCTGTGCAGGAGAGTGGAGCATGAACATGGCAGGGGAAAATGAGCTGTACACACACACACTCTCTCTTTAGAAGAATGTGTACACTCACACACTCTCTGTAGACGACAGACACAGGAGAAGAAGGAGGAAGGCCAAACGCCTCGAGGGGCAGGGAGTTGACAGCAGGAATGGGCAGGCGAAGAGAGTTCCAGATGACCTCCGACTGAATGAAGAGGAAGGATGACCTCCCACTGAATGAAGCTTGAATATAGTGTTTGACAAACAGCCGTGGTCGCTGGAGTGGAGAGTGCTTGCAGGAGAGAGTAGAGTGACTTGGGAGAGATGAGTGGCGAGTGTGCCAGTCCGTGGAGGATCTTGAACATGGTTGAAGGCAGTTTTGAAGTTGATCCGGGATTGGATTGGGAGCCAGAGGTCACATTCGTGGCAGCAGCAGAGACGTCGTTAATTTAAATTAGCTGGAGTTTGTAGACGAGGGTTTTGTGGAGTTTATAGATGAGAGAGTTCCATGATTTAACCGGGGCATTAAATAAACGCATTGACATGCACGAAGGGGCCTTACTGCTTGTGCGACCTGAGCGATGAAGGCGTTGACGCGTGCCGCAGCAGCCGCAGCAGCAGCAGCTGGGGAAGGTCAATGCCAGATACGAGAGACGTTGTTCAGGAGCAGGCACGAGGTCCTGCAGATTGAATATACGGGGGGGGGGGGGGGGTGGAGGGATCAGTGTCAGCTCCGAGGCGTCGCAACACCTATTACCAGTGCGGTGCCAGGGTGTCGGGGACGCACGCTCAAACACTGCTGTGAGTCGCCATTTGCCACCGAGGGGTGGGTCCCCTTGCGTTCTTGAAAAAAAGAAAATCTTTGTATCCGGACAAAGTGCGAAGCAATCCAAGATGAGACCACGTCAAGTGAGGATGTGAGCGTGGTCCGTGAGGATGAGCTCATGCAGTCCATGGCGACGCAGATGCTGGCGAAGGAATAATCGTCGACATGAACACTTTTGCCGGAAGGGAGAGAGATCTATTCATTAGAGCATGGGATCCGAGCATCATAATAATACTCGTCTTTATTTATAGACCGCCTTTCATATCACACGGTTCAAGGCACTTCACACAAGTGAAGATAAAACAAAACATTTACAAAGACAAATGTTCTAAAAACACTCACGAAATAATAAAATACATCAAGTGCGAATTTTTTTTTTTTACAAAACAATAAAACTGTGAGATGCCAGAATAAAATAAGACGGCTAAATTATATAAATAGGCCTCAAGCCTTCGTTTAACTGGAGCGACTACAAACTCGTGGACACGCGCAGGGAGCGAGGGAAGAGTGAGTGGTCTGTGGACTCGAACATAGCTGGAGACCACGAGACACCACGAGAGAGACCACGTGACACCACGAGAGACCACGTGACACCACGAGAGACCACGTGACACCACGAGAGACCACGTGACACCACGAGAGAGACCACGAGACACCACGAGAGAGACCACGTGACACCACGAGAGACCACGTGACACCACGAGAGACCACGAGACACCACGAGAGAGACCACGAGACACCACGAGAGAGACCACGTGACACCACGAGAGACCACGTGACACCACGAGAGACACCACGTGACACCACGAGAGACCACGTGACACCACGAGACACCACGTGACACCACGAGAGACCACGTGACACCACGAGAGACCACGTGACACCACGAGAGACACCACGTGACACCACGAGAGACCACGTGACACCACGAGAGACCACGTGACACCACGTGACACCACGAGAGAGACCACGTGACACCACGAGACACCACGAGACACCACGTGACACTACGAGACACCACGAGACACCACGTGACACCACGTGACACCACGTGAGACTACTATAGACCACGTGAGACCACGATGTATTACCAGAGACTACAAGGGCCAGGAGTGGGGAGAGGGAGGAGGAGGTCATCATTTGCCACCCGTAGTTTGGTGGTCGCTGCCGCTCGGAGCAGTGGGGTCAGCCCGTCGCAGAAAGTCACATTGCGTCTGATATTAAACCTCGTCTGTCTCATCCTGTTCAGTGTAGTTTGGATTCCTGTAATATCTGTTCCGATTTTGTAAAACGCTCAGAAGGGGTTTTCCCGTCAGTTTTTTGGTGTTTCGTGTAGAACTATACCACTCTGATTTTGCGTTTTGCCGAAGTAAATGTATCTTTCAACATTGTCAATCGAGAGGCGTTGAAAGGAGAACTGTTGATTGATTGTCACTCGCAAATGCGCTGCGCTACGAACCCGGTGAGCCGAGTTTGATTCCTGGCGATGGCTAAGACCAGCGAGCAGTGATTCGTAGCCTGGTCCTGGGTTGTCCCGTCCTTAAACCCGCACTGACCAGCGTGGTGAAGTATGGTCAAACAACTCCCACGATGACACGGTGTGGGTAGACCTTCATCCAGCAGTGGATTGACAATGATCTGTGAATTCTGAAAAATTTAATTTTTCACTCAGATGGCAGTGGTTGTGGTTCGCGTGAGCAAACCAATCAAACCACTCGGGGAGCCAACAACTTAGAGGCGTTCATACGAAAGTGGATCACCAAATCTCAACCCTCATTCAGAACCCAAATAAACACAAGCCGATTAAACACAGAAAGTAGAATTATCATCTCCGAATCTTGTCAGCAGGTATCTCGTCCCGTCACACTTAATTATTTAGAATGAAGCCACTGGGGTTAACATGCTTCTCTCTCTCGCCGCCCCGATACATCTCCCGTGTCGCCACACCTCTTGTGGCATCCCACTGCGACTTAAATAAATCGCCGAGCGCCGCCCGAGTGAAAAATCTTCTCAGGACCCCCCCCCCCCCCCCATGTGGGCCGGCACCGCCTCTGGACGCCTCTGGACGGTGCCGGCAACTCGGACGTGGCACGCGCGGCGCGGTCAATGAGGCCCCAATGTTGTATACTAACCCTTCTTCCATAATTGAGATTAATAATATTTGATGATTTTTATATATTATCTTTTTACTTGTTTTTTTTAATGAGTGAAACACACCAAGCGCAGCAAACTGCAAAACACCAGGTGTTGTTAAGTAATGAACCGGAGGAGGGCTAGGATGGCAGAATTTACAACGTTGCTTCAAGGGAAGATAAGGCCTGATGAACGGGCACATGTCACCCGTGCAGGCGGCAGAGACAGTGGGAGTGTCAGCCAGACATAGTTAAGGCAAAAGCCCAATCATCCTGCATGGTTTTAAAGTAACGTCAAAATTCGAAATTCAACAACAGAGTAGGCTAAATTATCGATCCTCGCGCTCGCTCAAATTGGAGACCAGGCTGCGAGCTACATCAATGAACCATTGCCCATTTGCTAATCCAATACTGAATGTTAATATTACTGAAGTCAAAACGAATTCTATGACCTCAGCACATGGGCAAATAATAGGGCAGTGTCGACTCAAAGGCAATGGAAGAAACAGAGGCGCCTTTGTCTAAATCACAACCACAGAAAGCCAGGAATCATCACTGATTGTGTGTTCAGGAATTCCGAGCTAGTTAGAACACGTGCACAGGGGGGGAGCTGATGTAAACAACCCTGCGCGTCTGGATGTGAGGGGGCCTTGGACCTGGAATCAAGAATAAACACTCCCAGAGCAGAAGGTTGGCACAGGGGGAGAGGTGATTTAAAAGAGGGTTGTATATCTCTCAAGGCACAAGACCCAGCTGAACAACACGGCTGCGGGGGTCACCAGAAGTTCGCATTCGCCTAGTTAAGACAAAAAGCTCAATTATTCTGTATTGCTATTAAAGTAACGTTAAAGTCGGAATTTAACAACAGGGTAGGCTAAAGTTATCGATATTCACACCCACTCCAATTAAACCAGGCCACAAGTTACGCCTACTGAACCATCACCATTATTAAGTCAATATGAAATGTTATTTCCATACTTCAATACTTTCTATACAATTCGACCCGAAGCATATGACAATCAGAACCTTCCTAAGTCAAAATTGAATCGCACCCAGACAGGAGCGAATAGTCAATATAAGGTTGAAGAGGGAAGGAAATCAAGAGCACGGCGAACTGCAAACGTAAGCAAAAAGCCGGGAACAACACCAGCCCAGCAACAGCGAGTGGGGCTTCGACAGGCCATAAAGTAGAATAATAACTCCCGGGGTCAGGGGACACAAGAAGAAGCAGGCAGACAAAAACCAGAACTGACTCCAAGGTTCAACCGCCCTCACCTACTCAGGAGTGACGGAAATTAATGAGGCCTTGAATTAACGGCAGGCAACAACAACGGCGAGCAGAGATAGGGTGGGGCAAAGACTGCGGACCATGGAATGCAACTTCGTGTCAGTAAAGCCCTGACAAACAAGTTAAGTTAAAGACATCACAATACATAATATCGCACATAACATCAATGTTAACGCTATTCACCGTAAACTATATTCCGCTTATATAACCATCCAGGCACCAAGGAATACGAATTCCTAGGATCAAGAAACTTACCCCTTAACCTAAGATATCGGAAATAAATTAATAGTAATAAGTATATGCATGAAAAGACAAAGTAAAACTTATGGAAAAGCCAGGATAACGGGATGAATCACCACCAGGTCGAATATAAATACATAATAAAAAAAAAACAATGTTAAACCCAGGGTCGGAGAGAAAGGGAGATCCCGGCCGTCTTTGTATCCCCGCAGCGCGGGATAGGAGTGTGTGTACGCTCGGGGAAACACCTACACTTGGGTCGGGAACCACGATGGGAAACGACAGACCTTAGGTTACATACAGAATCATAACTGTGAAATAGTAAGGGACAAATGTTAACTTAAAACTTTTAACCATTTCTTTGTGCGCCGGGTCGGAGAGAGTGTTGCCCCCCCTCCAGGTTGTGCAACACGAACAAAGACGCCTATGAGACGATTTGTAACGTCTGTGTTTTGGGTTCATGAAGAAGGCCAGACAAGAGATAAATTGCACCCAGACAGAGAGACGACTTCGAGACAATTTGTAACATCTGGTTGTTTGCTCGTGGGTTTTATGGAGGGAGTTGACAACGGAATATACCGTCAGTGATGCACACAAGGACATACGGACACACACATGGACACACCTGCCTACGGACAGATCCTGACACAGCAAAAATCGGAAGCCCCGCCTTGTGGGCGGGATCCAGGGGGATTTTTCAGCATAAAGGAACGGATCCTGAACATTGGAAACCAGTGCGACGGGAGGGTCCACTCAGAAGCTCGACCGGGAGGGTCGACTCAGCAGGAGTGCGACGGGAGGGTCCACTCAGAAGCTCGACCGGGAGGGTCGACTCAGGAACGAGTGCGACCAGAGCGGGTCCACTCAGGAGTGCGACCAGAGAGTCGACTCAGGAGCGAGGGCGACCAGCGGGTCGACCCAGGAGCGAGCTCGACCGGGAGGGTCGACTCAGGAGCGAGCTGCGACCAGCGGGTCGGCTCGACTCATCTTCAGCTCGTCAATCTCTGCTGCCGCCGGAGATCTCCGCTGCCGCCGGTGGTGAGCGTCGCGACTTGGCGACGATCCAGCGCTGCACGCTACGAGCGAGTTGTGGGCGCCACCTACCGACCGGGTTCCGAACTGCGACAGCGTATCAACAGCCATCCGAGCCAATTCACCACGGTGACAGGAGAGCGCCTGATACGTATGACGCGCACCGCCCCCTCACCACACGACCACCAGGCGTCTGTTTGACATAAAGAATCGACTCCGAACACTGACTATTCAAGACAACTCTTACCACTCAAACACACTCGAACCCATAAGTCATCCGTGGCTGGGAAGGCATCACAACGAGACCGAGTGGTGGCCATCCGTCGTTATAAGAGTATTCTTAATTTTTATCTTTAATATTTAGTGGGCTGTACTCTTAATCGCATAAATTCCCAACAGATCCATCAATACGAACTGATTCTTGGCACCTCCTTCCGCCGAGCCACGCTCACGTGGGGAGTGGTGGCCCACCGGATCCTTATCAGGTGATCTGGTCCCCAATTAGTAAACTTGGTATAAGATAACGATCTTCGGAAAAGGAGCACCGTCGCAGGCCCTTACTCCGAGCCGTTCTGTCAGATAACCTGCCGATGTATCTGTTGAGATTGGTGCCTTTAAGAATAGTAACTGTTTTGATTGTGTTTTTTTTTTATCGCCGTATAATCTTTCAAGTATCTTTCAGTCATAATCGCCGCACGTACTCGCATCCTCTACAGAATATTCAACTGTTCCGTGACCCAAGGTGTTAACAACGTGATAAGGGTTGCGTATGATCAATAAGGAGTGCGGTACTGCGTGAACAATATTGAGTATAATCATTCATTAACGTTAAGGTTTTCTTAGCATAGTATTTGCATGTTTTAACGACTCTCTCTCTCACTAACAACCATCGCGTTATGCGGGATCCATGTGCCGTTGTCAAAGTGAAATCAGACAATCGTTGATGATACTGTATTGATGCCGTATTGACGTTCCGGGATTGAGAGTTCGCATACTATATCATAGTTAAGGTTGAATTAGTAATAAATTGATCAATACAGAAGTGGTTGTGTGATTCTTTCCTGAAATCTATGCATAAGATCTGCTTCTGCGTTGAGATTTGAACTTGGTGACCTTAATAAACACACTAATACATACTCAGTAAATGTTAAAGCGATAACGGGGTGAACCGGGGTCTGGTTATCATAACGACTTGCGTTATCATAATTACACCCACTCGCATAATTAATACGATTACCTCTCGAATTGGCATAATTAAAATGTGCGTAATTACATAAATTAACATATTTCCGGATAATTACACATTTGGCCAAATTTCATTTAATTATTATTATTTCCACTGAATATTCATAACCCACATATACAACATAATAATTTCACCCACGCACGCATACAACATAACAAATTTTCATAACCAACATATACAACATAATGGGGGCTCGTCTCCGGGATCTCTCGCAGACAGTTATGCATGAATTCAGGAACGAATCACTGATGTGTTAATCAAAGTGTTGTGAACTAACGTTGCCTTGTGATTGTAAACGGGGGTATACAAACAAAACGCGCTCTGAAGGGAGGTACCAGAGTAGCAGAGTATAAAAAAGACAGCTGGGCTGAGATTATTTGCTCGAGTTAAACTGACGCATCCTGTGATACAATTGTTTATATGTGCTCTGAAAGGGAATTCTAGAGTAACTCACGACGCACATGAGATGTTAGAATTAAGATACACTCTTAAGTCTATTAACCACACTACATAATAGAGATGGCACAGGATCCACAACATTCTGAGTTTGACACACCAACGCATAACACTGATACAGAGTGGACCTCTGAGGAGGAGATGGAATCTATGGAAAAACAATATCGGGAATTTGTGTTAAAACGTACTGGACGGACTGCTAGCCAGCAGACGGAGCAGAGAGATATATGGGAGGGGAGCCATACAGAAGATGTTAAGGCCCATAGAAGGAAACTACTTAAGGACGTGATGAAATGTGGCAAAGCCAAACGTGACGTAAAAATTGCAGAAATAGCGAGGGTAGACTCGTATCTCCTCGCACAGACAGACAGAGAAAGATTATGGAATGAGGAAAAATTTGAAAGGGAGAGACAAGAGAAACTGTCCTTAATGGTGCAGGTAGAGCGTCTGCACGCCCTCGTGAGAGAGAAAGAATCCGCACTAAATGCACCAGTGAAACACCCAGACGTTGATACACAGGACACATACGGGAGTAACAATTTACCACACTCCGAGCCACGGGGACGTAGCCCAGGGCCAGATCCCACAATGAGTGTGGCTACTATGCAAAGCAATTTTGATAAAGTAACACCCTCGCAAATCGAGGAGAGAGAAGAGGAAATAATAATACAAACGGGAAAACATGAGGCCGACCACCCCAACGTTAGAGAGAGACAAATAATTAACCCTAAGTCATCAGGATACACTGTAATGATAGAGCGGGAAAGGGCGGAGCTGGTGCAAGACGGGAAACATGACATAAACAGAACACCAGGCAGACGCACGCTACGCAAGTATGACCGACATGATGCAGATGACAGAGACAGCTCACCAGAGAAACGCACCTCGCACAAACACGACCAACACGACACACGTAACAAGAGCTCACCAGAGAGACGCACATCACACAAGCAGGAGCCATGGGATAAGCAGAAATCACCGAGCCAAGTTGACCCACGTAACAGGTGCAAAAGGCACTACAAAAGTTATGTTAAGCAGAGCCATCGTGATGGTGACGGCTCATCTGACACTGACTTCTCTGACAATGACCAACACGACACGGATAACAGGAGCTCACCAGAGAGACGCACATCACACAAGCATGAGCCATGGGATAAGCAGAAATCACCGAGCCAAGTTGACCCACGTAACAGGTGCAAAAGGCACTACAAAAGTTATGTTAAGCAGAGCCACCGTGATGGTGACGGCTCATCTAACACTGACTCCTCTGACAATGACCAACACGACATGGGTACCAGAGAGAGCTCACCAGAGGGACGCATGACATGTAAAAATCACCCACGCAAAACCACCCGCACCAAAAATCCCAGAGACAGGAATCCCGATAACCATGAAGCACGAGACAAACATAAATTCAACACCTCACCTAGCAGGCACCACACACGTAGTAGGCAGCATGAAGGTCGAGGACAAAAACACTCACCACATAGACACCGCTCAAGGAGATCACGCACACCAACCCACAAGCACGAATCACAAGACCCACATAAGGAAAACAAGAGACACAAGCAACGGGACAGATACGAATCCTCGGACAGAGGGAGATCACGACACAGACACGGGACACATGACAACAGTGATAGTGGAGACAAGGGTAGCTCAAGGGAGCACTCCTCAGGAACCGACACCACTGATGACGAACAACACACTTTTAACAGTAAGACACTAAAACTAATGGACAAAGCACTCGTGAGAATTCCCTATTTCGATCCACATAACAAAAACAGGGATATCCACACTCACATAACTACAGTAGAACAGGAGGCTAAGATCCGGGGTCTGGGTAAATCAGCAGAAAAGGCATGTTTATTATCAAGGAGCCTACATGAACCCGCCAGACCATGGGTAGCCTCCCTGCCAAATAGGGTGAAGAGTGACTTTAAACAATTGAGCCGAGCAGTAGTTAAGAGATTTGGGGAATACTCCACACTATCCGAGGGATTGAACGCGGCAAAGTTGATGACCCAGCGTGTAGACGAAGACCCACGAGATTATCTCCTGCGCCTTAAGAAAGCATATTACGCAGGGGACGTGGACAATGCCCAGGGAGATAAGACAGTCTTAAAAGTGATGTTCTTCCAATCATTGAGACCTGAAATAGTGAGAATAGTAGGAATGATGTTGGACCCCGAGACTGCCTCCCTACGCCAGATTGAAAGCAAGGCCCACACGGCCTGGGTGAACGGACGGAAAACCACTGGCATAGCCAAAACCCACATCGTCACCAGAGATAAAGAATGCCTCGATCTGGAGGGAAGCGAATCTCCAAGGAATAATATTAGCGCCACACGGGGTGAACATGAATTCCCCCAGGAGAGGGCGCCTAACCCAATAGAATCAACACCCGTCCACAACACGCTGAATAACGTTCCACGTGAGAGGAGGAACGAGGCCAGAGGAACATGGCACCCACAGCCGCCACCACCATGGAATGCAGAAGAGGGCGGAGGCTGGAATTATGGAGGAGGAGGAGAGAGTGACGGGCCATACCTACACCGCGGAGGCCGACACCCACCAAACCAGTCACCATATCGTCCCCTACTGCCGCCTCCACCAGCAATAGAGCATAGACCACCGTTAGCTAACAGGAATCGATATGCTCACCACATTAGGATGGAAAAAGAGCTCCTAGGGAGTATGAAGACTCCCATGCAAGTAGCGAAGGGAAGAATACCAACTATACCCACACAAGAGGAGGACACACCCAGAGCAAAGGTAGCCCAAGTGAACGTAGAGAAGACAAGAAGCCTCGAAGCAATCACCGAAGTGGTACCAGAGGGAAAAGGGTACCATCTGGGGGAATTGATTCCCGTAGGACCAGTCGGACGAGTCCACGTGGAAGTAATACTGCAAGACACCCTGACCAGCCAGGGCCTTTGTGATACTGGAGCAGAAATATCCATGATATCCAGAGAATTATTTGACGAACTCCAGACTGCCCTCCAGAGGAAGAATGAAACACTACAAATGATGCCAAGTAAACTTACCTACTCAGGATGTGAAGGGACCCACATGCGACCATTGGGCAAAGTTATGACGAAGTTGACGTTCAACAAAATCAACATGAACCATCCACTATATGTCGTACAATACCCAGGTAAAGAACTGATTTTTGGGATCGAACTACTGAATCGCCTGAAACCCATTGTGAACCTTGAATCCCGACAAATTTGGGCACAGTCAATGCCGGAGAAACAAAGGGACTCAGAAGATGAAGACGTTATGAGAGACTCCACGGGAATCCAAGTGATAACACAAGAGCTCGACGACCTATCAACGACAATCAGGAACGAAGACAAGCTCCCCGCAGGAATTCGAATCACTCAGCTAATGACTAACAGACTGAGAGAAGTCCGAAAGGAAGCCGACTTAGAGTCAGTATCACCGAAAGACCGTCCCCTCATGGAGTATATACCGCCCCCTGGAGGCCAAACCGACGAACTGCAAACTGATGAAGGAGAACCCAAGGGCAAGAGCGTATTACCCTCGGATGAAGCCAAGGCAACTCAACCGATAGTAACGCAAAAGGAACTTTCAATTGAGCCGCCCGAAACCACGAAGGCCCTAGATCCAAACCAAGAGGGAAGAGTCCTTACAATAGAAGAACAAATAGAACAACAAATTGAAGCAGCAGACGCCCTCGAGAGGGAGGAGAAGTCAAAGCTCGCGACACCAGCGAAACTCACAGACGTTGAGCCACAAAATAAATATGGAAGTAACATCAAATCACTCTCTTGGGTACGTGGACAGAGTCCAGGGATTGATCGCACAAAAGTTAAAGTAAAATCGCCAGGACATGGTACACTAAGGGCAGAGGCAAAAACTGAAGGGAAATGGCAACACGAGCGACACGGCACTGGGCGCGCACACAGAAAATGCACACCACTTAAACACAGGAGACACAGCACAGACCAAAGTGACAGATTGCCTGATGATAACTTGTTTGATGATGACGCTGTCAGCAATCAACTTTCGGAATACCTGTTCACCAGTAAAACCCTTAAGTTGATGGACAAGGCTCTAGTCAGAATTCCCGATTTTGACCCCCACAATAAGACTATGGATATCCACACACATATCGCGACAGTGGAAGAGGAGGCAATGATTAGAGGGCTGAGGAGACGGGATGAAAAAGCGAGTTTGTTGAAACGGACCTTACATAAAGAATCTATTCCATGGGTAAAGTCACTACCACACAAGGTTAGAAATGATTTTAAACAATTGAGCCTGGCAGTGATTCGGAAGTTTGGAGAATATTCGACACTCACTGAGGGGTTTTATGCTGTAAAATCGATGACCCAGGGCATGGACCAAGATCCACGTGACTACCTCGTCCAATTTAAAAGAGCGTATTACGCAGGCGATGTGAATCAATACCACGAAGGGGATAAAATGTTCAAAATATGTTTTTTGAATCCTTGAGCCCAGAGATTACAGAAAGGGTGAGAATGGTTTTGAATCCAGAAACCGCATCCTTACGCCGCATAGAGAGCAAGGCGTACATGGCATGGTTATACAGAGCTAAGAATCATAATTCGGATCCAGAACACAGGGAGAGGGATGAGGAACCCAGCCTCTCAGAGAGGAATAAAAATCACCGAGCAGTCCCACCATGCAGAGAGCAGCAGAAACGCACGCACACATGGCAAAATAACCCAGAGAGAGGTTGGCACGAGAATGAGAGCGGCACAAAGCCGAACATTCAGGAGAATCGCAGGAGGGGGAGGTTCAGAATAGAACCATACCAACACCCCATGCCCCGACATGCGCAAGGTCAAGATTACCCACAGGGATGGCGAAGTAACAATCCAGGAAAAATTTGGCACCCAAATGGGAAAAACACTGGGCCAAGGGTGCAGGAGAATCGTAGGAGGGGGAGGTTCAGAACAGAACCATATCAACACCCCATCCCACGACACACGCAAGGTTCAAATTACGCACAGAGATGGGAAGATAACCACCTAGCGGGAAGGTGTTACACATACCGCGGAGGTATGGATGCGAACATTCACGAGAATCGCAGGATGGGAGGTCAAACACAATCGATACAATTCCGACCAATTCCTCCACCGGCTATACCAGGAGGGAATAGAGGAATAACACAGAATACGGTCCAAATACGTGATGAACCATCCACAGTGATTGAGAGCGGGCAGCCCATACGCGCCACACCCGCCGAGGTGTTAAACCCGGCGCTCAATGTGAAATACAGGCAGGCTGCAAGTGACAGGGCGGGCAAAAACGTGGACAGTGCTCCCGTAAATGACGCGCGGATCGAATACAAGGACAGGGTTGCATTGAAGCGTGATCGGACAGTACAAAAACAGACAGCAGGGACACGCCCTGAGGAGCGCAGGCATGAGCCTTTGAATGGAAAATATCCAAGGGAAACCAAAAATTATGTGGATCGGAGTGCTAAAATGGAGACGAATGTCCATGACGTATCGGGAATGGTGTTGAAATCCAACACACTAGTAAAAACAAAGAGGGCAACATTACGAGGGACAGAATTAAATCGACACACGGACTCGGCAAATGTGCATGTAATCGCAGAGAGAGCGAATGCCTCGAACCAAGGGTCAAAGTGGGTCGGGTGCGCGAATTCTGGTTATGTGCAGCACAATTTTTCACCACACACTCCCACGACACAGAGAGTGAGAGAAGAAACTACAAAAACGAACCCCGAAAACCGTGATCGAATTATCGAAGTGATAAGTGGTGAACGAGGCAACATGAGGAAAGTAACGCATAAATGCGTTCGAAACCGCTACCTAGCGTTTCCCAGGATTTAACAAAAACAAAAATGAATATTCGTCGGAGTCATGATGTATCAGAACCGATGTAACGCAATATCGATGTTTAACGCTTGTTTAATTTTCTTTGCTCAATTCAAAATAACCATGTTAAGTTGTGACACGTACGCGCGCGTTGTAAGGAATAGCAGCAAAACTTGAGGACAATCGATGGTTCATGATGGAAGAAGGGTATACATTTTTTTTAAAAATAACCCGTGGCCATTTGACCACTGGTCATTTTTAAAAGGGCGGAATGTTGTATACTAACCCTTCTTCCATAATTGAGATTAATAATATTTGATGATTTTTATATATTATCTTTTTACTTGTTTTTTTTAATGAGTGAAACACACCAAGCGCAGCAAACTGCAAAACACCAGGTGTTGTTAAGTAATGAACCGGAGGAGGGCTAGGATGGCAGAATTTACAACGTTGCTTCAAGGGAAGATAAGGCCTGATGAACGGGCACATGTCACCCGTGCAGGCGGCAGAGACAGTGGGAGTGTCAGCCAGACATAGTTAAGGCAAAAGCCCAATCATCCTGCATGGTTTTAAAGTAACGTCAAAATTCGAAATTCAACAACAGAGTAGGCTAAATTATCGATCCTCGCGCTCGCTCAAATTGGAGACCAGGCTGCGAGCTACATCAATGAACCATTGCCCATTTGCTAATCCAATACTGAATGTTAATATTACTGAAGTCAAAACGAATTCTATGACCTCAGCACATGGGCAAATAATAGGGCAGTGTCGACTCAAAGGCAATGGAAGAAACAGAGGCGCCTTTGTCTAAATCACAACCACAGAAAGCCAGGAATCATCACTGATTGTGTGTTCAGGAATTCCGAGCTAGTTAGAACACGTGCACAGGGGGGGAGCTGATGTAAACAACCCTGCGCGTCTGGATGTGAGGGGGCCTTGGACCTGGAATCAAGAATAAACACTCCCAGAGCAGAAGGTTGCACAGGGGGAGAGGTGATTTAAAAGAGGGTTGTATATCTCTCAAGGCACAAGACCCAGCTGAACAACACGGCTGCGGGGGTCACCAGAAGTTCGCATTCGCCTAGTTAAGACAAAAAGCTCAATTATTCTGTATTGCTATTAAAGTAACGTTAAAGTCGGAATTTAACAACAGGGTAGGCTAAAGTTATCGATATTCACACCCACTCCAATTAAACCAGGCCACAAGTTACGCCTACTGAACCATCACCATTATTAAGTCAATATGAAATGTTATTTCCATACTTCAATACTTTCTATACAATTCGACCCGAAGCATATGACAATCAGAACCTTCCTAAGTCAAAATTGAATCGCACCCAGACAGGAGCGAATAGTCAATATAAGGTTGAAGAGGGAAGGAAATCAAGAGCACGGCGAACTGCAAACGTAAGCAAAAAGCCGGGAACAACACCAGCCCAGCAACAGCGAGTGGGGCTTCGACAGGCCATAAAGTAGAATAATAACTCCCGGGGTCAGGGGACACAAGAAGAAGCAGGCAGACAAAAACCAGAACTGACTCCAAGGTTCAACCGCCCTCACCTACTCAGGAGTGACGGAAATTAATGAGGCCTTGAATTAACGGCAGGCAACAACAACGGCGAGCAGAGATAGGGTGGGGCAAAGACTGCGGACCATGGAATGCAACTTCGTGTCAGTAAAGCCCTGACAAACAAGTTAAGTTAAAGACATCACAATACATAATATCGCACATAACATCAATGTTAACGCTATTCACCGTAAACTATATTCCGCTTATATAACCATCCAGGCACCAAGGAATACGAATTCCTAGGATCAAGAAACTTACCCCTTAACCTAAGATATCGGAAATAAATTAATAGTAATAAGTATATGCATGAAAAGACAAAGTAAAACTTATGGAAAAGCCAGGATAACGGGATGAATCACCACCAGGTCGAATATAAATACATAATAAAAAAAAAACAATGTTAAACCCAGGGTCGGAGAGAAAGGGAGATCCCGGCCGTCTTTGTATCCCCGCAGCGCGGGATAGGAGTGTGTGTACGCTCGGGGAAACACCTACACTTGGGTCGGGAACCACGATGGGAAACGACAGACCTTAGGTTACATACAGAATCATAACTGTGAAATAGTAAGGGACAAATGTTAACTTAAAACTTTTAACCATTTCTTTGTGCGCCGGGTCGGAGAGAGTGTTGCCCCCCCTCCAGGTTGTGCAACACGAACAAAGACGCCTATGAGACGATTTGTAACGTCTGTGTTTTGGGTTCATGAAGAAGGCCAGACAAGAGATAAATTGCACCCAGACAGAGAGACGACTTCGAGACAATTTGTAACATCTGGTTGTTTGCTCGTGGGTTTTATGGAGGGAGTTGACAACGGAATATACCGTCAGTGATGCACACAAGGACATACGGACACACACATGGACACACCTGCCTACGGACAGATCCTGACACAGCAAAAATCGGAAGCCCCGCCTTGTGGGCGGGATCCAGGGGGATTTTTCAGCATAAAGGAACGGATCCTGAACATTGGAAACCAGTGCGACGGGAGGGTCCACTCAGAAGCTCGACCGGGAGGGTCGACTCAGCAGGAGTGCGACGGGAGGGTCCACTCAGAAGCTCGACCGGGAGGGTCGACTCAGGAACGAGTGCGACCAGAGCGGGTCCACTCAGGAGTGCGACCAGAGAGTCGACTCAGGAGCGAGGGCGACCAGCGGGTCGACCCAGGAGCGAGCTCGACCGGGAGGGTCGACTCAGGAGCGAGCTGCGACCAGCGGGTCGGCTCGACTCATCTTCAGCTCGTCAATCTCTGCTGCCGCCGGAGATCTCCGCTGCCGCCGGTGGTGAGCGTCGCGACTTGGCGACGATCCAGCGCTGCACGCTACGAGCGAGTTGTGGGCGCCACCTACCGACCGGGTTCCGAACTGCGACAGCGTATCAACAGCCATCCGAGCCAATTCACCACGGTGACAGGAGAGCGCCTGATACGTATGACGCGCACCGCCCCCTCACCACACGACCACCAGGCGTCTGTTTGACATAAAGAATCGACTCCGAACACTGACTATTCAAGACAACTCTTACCACTCAAACACACTCGAACCCATAAGTCATCCGTGGCTGGGAAGGCATCACAACGAGACCGAGTGGTGGCCATCCGTCGTTATAAGAGTATTCTTAATTTTTATCTTTAATATTTAGTGGGCTGTACTCTTAATCGCATAAATTCCCAACAGATCCATCAATACGAACTGATTCTTGGCACCTCCTTCCGCCGAGCCACGCTCACGTGGGGAGTGGTGGCCCACCGGATCCTTATCAGGTGATCTGGTCCCCAATTAGTAAACTTGGTATAAGATAACGATCTTCGGAAAAGGAGCACCGTCGCAGGCCCTTACTCCGAGCCGTTCTGAGATAACCTGCCGATGTATCTGTTGAGATTGGTGCCTTTAAGAATAGTAACTGTTTTGATTGTGTTTTTTTTTTATCGCCGTATAATCTTTCAAGTATCTTTCAGTCATAATCGCCGCACGTACTCGCATCCTCTACAGAATATTCAACTGTTCCGTGACCCAAGGTGCTAACAACGTGATAAGGGTTGCGTATGATCAATAAGGAGTGCGGTACTGCGTGAACAATATTGAGTATAATCATTCATTAACGTTAAGGTTTTCTTAGCATAGTATTTGCATGTTTTAACGACTCTCTCTCTCACTAACAACCATCGCGTTATGCGGGATCCATGTGCCGTTGTCAAAGTGAAATCAGACAATCGTTGATGATACTGTATTGATGCCGTATTGACGTTCCGGGATTGAGAGTTCGCATACTATATCATAGTTAAGGTTGAATTAGTAATAAATTGATCAATACAGAAGTGGTTGTGTGATTCTTTCCTGAAATCTATGCATAAGATCTGCTTCTGCGTTGAGATTTGAACTTGGTGACCTTAATAAACACACTAATACATACTCAGTAAATGTTAAAGCGATAACGGGGTGAACCGGGGTCTGGTTATCATAACGACTTGCGCTATCATAATTACACCCACTCGCATAATTAATACGATTACCTCTCGAATTGGCATAATTAAAATGTGCGTAATTACATAAATTAACATATTTCCGGATAATTACACATTTGGCCAAATTTCATTTAATTATTATTATTTCCACTGAATATTCATAACCCACATATACAACATAATAATTTCACCCACGCACGCATACAGCATAACAAATTTTCATAACCAACATATACAACACCAACCAAAACCACCAACACCACCACCACCACCGCCACCACTGCCCCGAGACGTCTCCCCCTGGTGACCCCGCCGCCTCGTCCACAGGTCGAGCCCGTGCCCCGACAGCAGCGGTGCTCTCCACTCATTCTCAGGGGGGGGGGGCGGGGGCACTTTGGCCGCCACACATTTCAAGCCACTGGGGTTTGACAGCAGCACGACGATGTGGGGGGGGGGGTGTTCACTATCTGCGTACTGTCGGGGGCCGCACTAAAGGCCACCGTGGGCCGCCAGTGTCCCGCGGACCTTGCAATGAAGACCGCCGCTCTGCAGGGTGGGACGGCGGGCTGGGCGTGTGGGGGTCCTGCCCTGCGGGCGGGCGGGCCGTGGTGACGAGTCCAGGGAGTGGCGTTTGCCCGAGGCCATCAGGCCCCGCGGCACCAGGGAGCCATGAGCCGTGGTTTTTGTTCTCCACCTCTTCTGGGCTCGGGCCCCGGGTCCGGGAGGGGCCGACTGTGGCTCACGACGGCGTTGTGAGCCCCCCACCCCACCCCCACGAGCCACCTTTGAGCTATCGTTGTTGATTAAAGATTAATTTAAACACATTCCTGCGGAGGGAGCTGGTCGGAACGTTGGATTGCTCGGTCAATGGCCAGGGTCAACGGCGGCGTGGTGTATTCCACAAATATGGCCGACTGTGAGGGCGGGCACAAGCCGGTGTGAGTAGGTTAAACGTTGAGTTTTATAAGGGCACCACGGGGTGACCAGCCCCTCCCCACCCAGCCCCTCCCGACCCCCACCCAGCCCCTCCCTACCCTCCCCACCCAGCCCCTCCCCACCCTCCCCTCTCCACCCAGCCCCACCCCTCCCATTTTTGGATGCACGACGGACGGACGGACACAATAATCCTCTGTGGGCTGGTGTAACCAGGAGGTTCCTACCAGTATAATTTATTGATTTCCTGTCGTGGAGTAGAGTGAGGCGAACTACGCTGATGAGGTAGTAAGAGAAACTGAAATGTGTGGATAGAACACCAACAAATCGCTGTCATCATCAGCCATGGCTAATCCACTGCTGGATGAAGGCCTCCACAAACTGCTGTCATTAATCCATGGGCTAGAGCAGACATTCGTACCGCTTCAGATCGCAGGACTCTCGTTGTCACCGATACAGCGATGCATGCCGCCAAAGAGAGTTCACTGTTTGATGATCCCACTCATTCAAAACGGTCACCGCGTGATTCGCGATTATTGGCCACGGGGATCACATCGGAACCCACGAAAGTGATACCACCTCGGGCAAATCTGACCACGTGACACCACGTGACGTCTCTGATCTGGGCTTGTCACCGACACGCCTCACGTTCATCCACCTCGCACCCTCACATGAGCTCATTCGATGGCTCCATATCCCCGGTGTACATGCCTCTCCGATGCGTTTCGTTGTCCATCGTCCCGTGCAGTCGTGACGCGCGCGTCCTGCCCAAGGCCCTCTCACCACCCCGAGCGGTGTGATCTGTGTACGTACAATGCGTATGTTGAACCTCTTTCGCACCGTACGCAGCCAATCGTGCTAATCGCCTGCGCGTGTTCTCTCGTTCACGATGTAAATAATTTGCTTGGCTCCGTTGAGTTTACGCACTCTGCTTTGATGTTGTCGCGTGTGTTTTTTGTTATATATCAAGTGTCCTGTTCGGAACAGTCCCTGTCCAAGCCTACTTGAGGTTTTGACGAGCGAGTGTGACGTACACAATCTGTGCTTGCTCCAGTGGTCCATGCAACCCAGTCGCGTGACGGCCAGGGGGCATGGCGTGGTCAATGCTAAACAAGCATTCAGGACGTGTTCAATGCTGAACAGAATATGCGTAGTGATGCGATCCGCTATTGCTTGCCGTGCTCTTAGAATTTGGAATGGTAGAAGGGTGGGGAGGGAGGCTGATCCTTTCACAGACGTCTAACGGACGTCTGTGAAAAAGAGCTTTATAGCTCATCGGATTCCTCCGGTATAAATAAATATGCTTCTGATTCTGGCTCCACGAGTATCTCGCAGGTGCGAGAATCCCGCGGGGTTTGTTGAGTCGCCGTGAACCCTGGCCCACGCTGTCTGCGCGACCCCAGAGTGGTGTCAGCCGCGGTCTCAATCTCGGGCATCGCTTCATCAGCCCAACGTCCAGGCGAGAGACGACACCACGGGCGGCCGCGGTGTCTTCTGGGTACAGCGGGTTTCCTGTTCCCACCGGCTCTTTCGCCGGGGTGAGGGAGTCATTTCGGGTGAAATTCTGCAGCGCGTACCTTTAGCGACTTAACGGCACGCAATTTGCCGGGGAGATTAATAGTGCCTATTAAGCAAATGTGCTTATTCACCTCTGGTAATTTGCACACCTGCTCAGCGTTATTGGCACCCAGGTGAGTGCGTCTCTTCGGGGGAGGGCTGTCTCCGTGCTCGAGGAGCGCATGAGCGTTTCAGAGGCAGCCTCGTTAGATCGTCGTGGCTAGGGCCATGGAATTGCAATCCACAGGTCGCCGCTTCGATCTCCCGGTGAGGCAGCTAAAGCAAGTGAGCGAGTTTCTTAAATCTCCACCCCCACTACCACCTTTGAAGAGCTGTCACTGGGTACGCGCACGGTTGATCGATGAGCAGGCCGCGTGTGGTGGGGTAGAGAGTGGGTAACCGCCAACCTCTCCCCAGACGTTGGGCCAAATTACCCCGCTAGGATGGGGCTCTGGAGAGCTCTCCCTCGCGGAGGGCCTTTGCTGTCAGCAGTGGCGTAGCAAAGCGATTGCAGGGCTGCACCTTTAACCTTTGATTTTGGCCTTGGTGGAAGTCGACATTCTGCCCAGGTTTTTTTTCATTTGTTGCAATTGTTTGTGTTCTTATTCAGCTCGGCTCAGGTCAGACCTAAAATGGTTATAAAGTAGATTCAAGACCAGAGGGGCCTTCCTCCAGAGATTAAAGTTCATTTTGTTGTGTTGACAAATTCCCGTTTTTTGTTTTGTTTCCATGCCCTCGACACACGGCGCCGTTATTGCCACACAATTTCACGGCCACTGGCGCCCTTCACACACCACTACGAAGAGAAGTTGCTATTTCTCTCCCCAAACGTGCTTTCGTAATTTGACTAACACGTGACAGCTTGACTTTATTGAGTGTCGCCGTTTTATACAATTTGTCTTTATACGGCGTCTGAATGCATCTCGAGACGCTGTGCAAAGTGCAAGTGCCACGTGGCATGGAGAGGAGTGCTGTACACACACTTCCTTTAAGGAAGACTCGGGCGGTAGAGGTGAAGGAAGGACATACGCCTGGACTTGAACTGGTACGAAGAGGTGAAGGCAGCAACAGGCATAGGAAGAGCATTCCAGACTAAGGGGGCAGCAGAGGAGGGAGTGACCTCCCACAGAGCGACTGCTGATCGGAGGCTTTGATAGAATGCGTTGGTTGCTGGATCGGAGATTTGCATGAAAGGGAGAGGAGTGAAATGAAAGGGAGAGGTAGGCAGGGGTGGGTCCATGGTGGACCTCAACGAAATTGAGTGGAATATTGAAGTTGATCCTAAATTAGATTGGGAGCTCAGTGGATTGGGAGATAGTGGAGAGATCACGTAATTAGGGGTGATCTGTTTGAAGTCTGCCAGTGGCAATATAGATCACCCGGAGTTTGGAGATGAATGATTTGGGTGAGGCCGCAGGGGAGAGAGTTGCAGGAGGCAGAATCAAGAGGTGATAAAGGCACACAGGTGGTGGTGTTCTCAGCAGAAGCAGCAGCAGCTGCAGTTGGGCCACGCTGGCACACAGGTGGTGGTGTTCTCAGCAGAAGCAGCAGCAGCTGCAGTTGGGCCACGCTGGCACACAGCTGGTGGTGTTCTCAGCAGAAGCAGCAGCAGCTGCAGTTGGGCCACGCTGGCACACAGCTGGTGGTGTTCTCAGCAGAAGCAGCAGCAGCTGCAGTTGGGCCACGCTGGCACACAGCTGGTGGTGTTCTCAGCAGAAGCAGCAGCAGCTGCAGTTGGGCCACGCTGGCCGCAATGGCAGCCAAAGTCGTTCGTTGAGGTTTTTGGATATTCCAGTGAGTGCTCGGAGTTTACTTTTGAGCATTCCGGTCTGACGGAATAAGTCAGCGCTTGCGAGTAACTCTTCACAATGAATGCTGCTGCGTTGGCAGCGGTGCACACGCACAAAAACATCAATAAACAACAAAAACCCAGACACTTTCGTAAACAACGACACTGCGGCTTTGAAAGGAAACGTTATAATAGGCGACCTCTCGGACAATGACCGTTGTGTGTGTGCTATGAAAAAGGACCATTTGCCAAAACGTCGCCTATGAGAGATATAATTATTATTATAATTAATTTGTTTTCCTTGACAGGCCACGGCGAGTGGCAGCGGCGTGCCCGCGGCCCCCACCCCACACAGGCGTTAGGGGCGCATTGTAGGGGCGCGTTGTCGGGGCGCGTTGTCGGGGCGCGTTGTAGGGGCGCGTTGTAGGGGCGCGTTGTAGGGGCGCGTTGTAGGGGCGCGTTGTAGGGGCGCGTTGTAGGGGCGCGTTGTAGGGGCGCGTTGTAGGGGCGCGTTGTAGGGGCGCGTTGTCGGGCGCGTTGTAGGGGCGCGTTGTAGGGGCGCGTTGTAGGGGCGCGTTGTAGGGGCGCGTTGTAGGGGCGCGTTGTAGGGGCGCGTTGTAGGGGCGCGTTGTAGGGGCGCGTTGTCGGGGCGCGTTGTAGGGGCGCGTTGTAGGGGCGCGTTGTAGGGGCGCGTTGTCGGGGCGCGTTGTAGGGGCGCGTTGTAGGGGCGTGTTGTAGGGGCGCGTTGTAGGGGCGTGTTGTAGGGGCGCGTTGTAGGGGCGCGTTGTAGGGGCGCGTTGTAGGGGCGCGTTGTCGGGGCGCGTTGTAGGGGCGCGTTGTAGGGGCGCGTTGTAGGGGCGTGTTGTAGGGGCGCGTTGTCGGGGCGCGTTGTAGGGGCGCGTTGTAGGGGCGGTTGTAGGGGCGCGTTGTCGGGGCGCGTTGTAGGGGCGCGTTGTAGGGGGCGCGTTGTAGGGGCGCGTTGTAGGGGCGCGTTGTAGGGGCGCGTTGTAGGGGCGCGTTGTAGGGGCGCGTTGTAGGGGCGCGTTGTAGGGGCGCGTTGTAGGGGCGCGTTGTAGGGGCGCGTTGTAGGGGCGCGTTGTAGGGGCGCGTTGTAGGGGCGCGTTGTCGGGGCGCGTTGTAGGGGCGCGTTGTAGGGGCGCGTTGTAGGGGCGCGTTGTAGGGGCGCGTTGTAGGGGCGCGTTGTAGGGGCGCGTTGTAGGGGCGCGTTGTAGGGGCGCGTTGTAGGGGCGCGTTGTAGGGGCGCGTTGTAGGGGCGCGTTGTCGGGGCGCGTTGTAGGGGCGTGTTGTAGGGGCGCGTTGTAGGGGCGCGTTGTCGGGCGCGTTGTAGGGGCGCGTTGTAGGGGCGCGTTGTAGGGGCGCGTTGTAGGGGCGCGTTGTAGGGGCGCGTTGTAGGGGCGCGTTGTAGGGCGCGTTGTAGGGGCGCGTTGTAGGGGCGCGTTGTAGGGGCGCGTTGTAGGGGCGCGTTGTAGGGGCGCGTTGTAGGGGCGCGTTGTAGGGGCGCGTTGTAGGGGCGCGTTGTAGGGGCGCGTTGTAGGGGCGCGTTGTAGGGGCGCGTTGTAGGGGCGCGTTGTAGGGGCGCGTTGTAGGGGCGCGTTGTCGGGGCGCGTTGTAGGGGCGCGTTGTAGGGGCGCGTTGTAGGGGCGCGTTGTAGGGGCGCGTTGTAGGGGCGCGTTGTAGGGGCGCGTTGTAGGGGCGCGTTGTCGGGGCGCGTTGTAGGGGCGCGTTGTAGGGGCGCGTTGTAGGGGCGCGTTGTAGGGGCGCGTTGTAGGGGCGCGTTGTCGGGGCGCGTTGTCGGGGCGCGTTGTAGGGGCGCGTTGTAGGGGCGCGTTGTAGGGGCGCGTTGTAGGGGCGCGTTGTAGGGGCGCGTTGTAGGGGCGCGTTGTAGGGGCGCGTTGTCGGGGGCGCGTTGTAGGGGCGCGTTGTAGGGGCGCGTTGTAGGGGCGCGTTGTAGGGGCGCGTTGTAGGGGCGCGTTGTAGGGGCGCGTTGTAGGGGCGCGTTGTCGGGGCGCGTTGTAGGGGCGCGTTGTAGGGGCGCGTTGTCGGGGCGCGTTGTAGGGGCGCGTTGTAGGGGCGCGTTGTAGGGGCGCGTTGTAGGGGCGCGTTGTAGGGGCGCGTTGTAGGGGCGCGTTGTAGGGGCGCGTTGTAGGGGCGCGTTGTAGGGGCGCGTTGTAGGGGCGCGTTGTAGGGGCGCGTTGTAGGGGCGCGTTGTAGGGGCGCGTTGTAGGGGCGCGTTGTAGGGGGCGCGTTGTAGGGGCGCGTTGTCGGGGCGCGTTGTCGGGGCGCGTTGTAGGGCGCGTTGTCGGGGCGCGTTGTAGGGGCGCGTTGTAGGGGCGCGTTGTAGGGGCGCGTTGTAGGGGCGCGTTGTAGGGGCGCGTTGTAGGGGCGCGTTGTCGGGGGCGCGTTGTAGGGGCGCGTTGTAGGGGCGCGTGTGTAGGGGCGCGTTTGTAGGGGCGCGTTGTAGGGGCGCGTTGTAGGGGCGCGTTGTAGGGGCGCGTTGTCGGGGCGCGTTGTAGGGGCGCGTTGTAGGGGGCGCGTTGTCGGGGCGCGTTGTAGGGGCGCGTTGTAGGGGGCGCGTTGTAGGGGTGCGCGTTGTCGGGGCGCGTTGTAGGGGCGCGTTGTCGGGGCGCGTTGTCGGGGCGCGTTGTAGGGGGGGGCGCGTTGTAGGGGCGCGTTGGTCGGGGCGCGTTGTAGGGGGCGCGTTGTAGGGGCGCGTTGTAGGGGCGCGTTGTCGGGGCGCGTTGTAGGGGGCGCGTTGTAGGGGCGCGTTGTCGGGGCGCGTTGTAGGGGCGCGTTGTAGGGGCGCGTTGTAGGGGCGCGTTGTAGGGCGCGTTGTAGGGGCGCGTTGGTAGGGCGCGTTGTAGGGGCGCGTTGTCGGGGCGCGTTGTAGGGGCGCGTTGTAGGGGCGCGTTGTCTGGCGCGTTGTAGGGCGCGTTGTAGGGGCGCGTTGTAGGGGCGCGTTGTAGGGGCGCGTTTGTAGGGGCGCGTTGTAGGGGCGCGTTGTAAGGGGGCGCGTTGTAGGGGCGCGTTGTAGGGGCGCGTTGTAGGGGCGGCGTTGTAGGGGCGCGTTGTAGGGGCGCGTTGTAGGGGCGCGTTGTAGGGGCGCGTTGTCGGGGCGCGTTGTAGGGGCGCGTTGTAGGGGCGCGTTGTAGGGGCGCGTTGTCGGGGCGCGTTGTAGGGGCGCGTTGTCGGGGCGCGTTGTAGGGGCGCGTTGTCGGGCGCGTTGTAGGGCGCGTTGTCGGGGCGCGTTGTAGGGGCGCGTGTAGGGGCGCGTTGTAGGGGGCGCGTTGTAGGGGCGCGTTGTCGGGGCGCGTTGTCGGGGCGCGTTGTAGGGGCGCGTTGTAGGGGCGCGTTGTAGGGGCGCGTTGTAGGGGCGCGTTGTCGGGGCGCGTTGTCGGGGCGCGTTGTAGGGGCGCGTTGTAGGGGGCGCGTTGTAGGGGCGCGTTGTAGGGGCGCGTTGTAGGGGCGCGTTGTCGGGGCGCGTTGTAGGGGCGCGTTGTAGGGGCGCGTTGTAGGGGCGCGTTGTAGGGGGCGTTGTAGGGGCGCGTTGTAGGGGCGCGTTGTAGGGGCGCGTTTGTAGGGGCGCGTTGTAGGGGCGCGTTGTCGGGGCGCGTTGTAGGGGCGCGTTGTCGGGGCGCGTTGTCGGGGCGCGTTGTAGGGGCGCGTTGTAGGGGCGCGTTGTAGGGGCGCGTTGTAGGGGCGCGTTGTCGGGGCGCGTTGTAGGGGCGTGTTGTAGGGGCGCGTTGTAGGGGCGCGTTGTCGGGGCGCGTTGTAGGGGCGCGTTGTAGGGGCGCGTTGTAGGGGCGCGTTGTCGGGGCGCGTTGTAGGGGCGCGTTGTAGGGGCGCGTTGTAGGGGCGCGTTGTCGGGGCGCGTTGTAGGGGCGCGTTGTAGGGGCGCGTTGTCGGGGTGCGTTGTAGGGGCGCGTTGTAGGGGCGCGTTGTAGGGGCGCGTTGTAGGGGCGGCTGGAGCGAGAATTGGGACGGGGGCGAACAACAGCAGCGCGGCGCGCCCTTTCCTCCCAAGGACCTTTTTATTCCTTTCTTTTAAAACGCCGTTGAACGGAAGAAAAAAAAACATTATGGAACGACCGCACAAAGCAAATGGTGACCCGAGAGACACGGAGAGAGAGAGACACGGAGAGAGCACAATTGCAGCAACTTCAAACTCGCTCTGTTCTCCAGCCCCTTATGAAAGTGCCCCCCCCCCCCACCGCCTCCTCCTCCTCCTCCTCCTTATTTTTGTATTTTGGTCGCTCCGGCAGCTTCGGCCGCACCGAGAGGATGTTGGAATGTACGCGCGGAGTGGCGAACCCCTCTTGTGGGGTCGCCCGTTTCTCTGCCCATGCCATGTCCTGCCCGGCCATGCCCTGCCCATGCCCTGCCCTGCCCTGCCCGGCCATGCCCTGCCCATGCCCTGCCCTGCCCGGCCATGCCCTGGCCTAGCGCCGCTCGCTTCTTCGTTGAGCCCCACCCCTCGAGTTGTAATCGATTATCGACGATTACACTGGTCAACACACTTTTTCTGGCATAAGGTATTCCAACGGTTTTAAGGTAATTTTGGGGTGCTGATTCCAAGTTTTTGTCTATCACATCAGGTTTTTGAGATATCAAATATTGCATTTTCAATAAAAACTGCAGAAGAAAAATATAAATAAATGTGGATATCGACATAAAATGATATTATAAACACACTATCCTAAAAATACAGCACCATATTTTAACACTAAAGCAGTCACTGACTCGCAACAACTTGCAATCATAAGTGACAGAGTTAATTTCGGGTAAAATCAATGAAAATGGGGTATGCCGATAGCATAAAAATAAGATGTGATAGAGCAAATCTGAGATCAGATTTGGAATCAGCACCCTGAAATTAGTGTAAAACAGCTGCAAAAGTCCAAGCCAGAAAAAAGTGTTTTTTTTGTTGACCAGTGCTATCGACGTTTCGCTGCTCCGGGCATACACGACGCAACGGGCCGTTGTGTGCCGTCGTGTTGCGACCAGTACGTAGACTGAGTCCCAGCGGTCAGTTAGATAGCTCGTCACTCGGAATGGTTTGTTGATTAACTGGGGGGGGGGGGCTGACTCTGTGGGGGGCAGGACCCGTGGCCAGGAGGGTCGCGCGTTGGGACGTTGTCACGGAGACCTCGCGCATGAAGTCAGTCGCCTGAATGCCTGCGGGGCAGCTCAGTGCCATGCCACGTGGGTGTCTCGTGCAATGGCTCTATCTCAGCGTAGTCCACCATCTCCCAGATCGACGACACGTGTGCCCCACCACGCAAACACAAAGATCCCCCGTGTCGCCTTAACAGACTATTGGGACGAGTGGCATTAGCGAGCACCTCGTGAAGGCCGACACGGCACACGACAGGGTGATGGAGTAGCCAGCATGATGCCTGGCCACCTTTGTCTCTCCAGCTCTGACCATCGCCACCGTTCCCACAGTCGACCAAACCCGGACACGTGTCTCAGTCAGCACGAGGTCTATAAACACCGAACACCGTTTACTGGCCTCAAGTTCAACACGGGCACACCGAGATCACCCTTCTCGGTACAAATCATTTCCTGCCACCCGAACACAGAGGCCAACTGCTGCACCCTCTGGGTCGAGCCGCGGCAGGTGGCAACCCTCCCAGGACGAGTCTGGTGAGGTCAGATGCTGGGAGACTGTTAGAGCAGGTCTATGGGTCTCTGTGTGAGGCTGTGGGTCTCTGTGTGAGTCTGTGGGTCTCTGTGTGAGGCTGTGGGTCTCTGTGTGAGTATGTGGGACTCTGTGCGAGCCTGTGGGTGTCAGTGTGAGTCTATGGGTCTCTGTGTGAATCTATGGGTCTCTGTGCGAGTCTATGGGTCTCTGTGTGAGTCTATGTGTCTCTATGTGAGTCTGTGGGTCTCTGTGTGAGTCTATAGGTCTGTGCGAGCCTGTGGGTGCCTGTGTGACTATGTGGGTCTCTGTGTGAGTATGTGGGACTCTGTGTGAGTCTGTGGGTCTCTGTGTGAGTCTGTGGGTCTCTGTGTAAGTCTATGGGTCTCTGTGTGAGTCTGTGGGTCTCTCTGCGAGCCTGTGGGTGTCTGTGTGAGTATATGGGTCTCTGTGTGAGTCTATGGGTCTCTGTGTGAGTCTATGGGTCTCTGTGTGAGTCTGTTGGTCTCTGTGTGAGTCTATGGGTCTTTGTGTGAGTTTATGAGTCTCTGTGTGAGTCTATGGGTCTCTGTGTGAGGCTATGGGTCTCTGGGTGAGTCTGTGGGTCTCTGTGTGAGTCTATAGGTCTGTGCGAGCCTGTGGGTGTTTGTGTGAGTCTGTGGGTCTTGGTGTGAGTCTCTGTGTGAGCCTGTGGGTCTCTGTGTGAGTCTGTGGGTCTTTGTGTGAGTTTATGAGTCTCTGTGTGAGTCTATGGGTCTCTGTGTGAGTCTATAGGTCTGTGCGAGCCTGTGGGTGTTTGTGTGAGTCTGTGGGTCTTGGTGTGAGTCTCTGTGTGAGCCTGTGGGTCTTTGTATGAGTCTGTGGGTCTCTGTGTGAGTCTATGGGTCGCTGTGTGAGTCTGTGGGTGTGTGTGTGAGTCTGTGAGTCTGTGTGAGTCTGTGGGTCTCTGTGCGAGTCAATGGGTCTCTGTGTAAGTCTGTGGGTCTCTGTGTGAGTCTATGGGTCTTTGTGTGAGTCTGTGGGTCTCTGTGTGAGCCTGTGGGTGTCTGTGTGAATCTCTGTAGATCTCTTTGTGAGTGTATCTCATGCTCGATGCTGGGAGACTGTCGGGGCAGGTCTCGGAGGTGGCTCTGTGTCTCCTGCGCCGCAGTTGTGGGATCAGATGGCGGGTAGCACGCGTGGTGGTGGCGTAACGCGTTGGCCGTGATGACATCTTGGTCTTAGCCGTGGCTGGAGATTTAACCGAGGTGGCTGCGTTCGTAGTGCAGCGCGCCAGCTAACAACTGCGCCACCGCTCACCGATGGATGTTCAGTTTGTGTTATAAATTATTTCTTCATGAAATAAAAATTCAAGGCACGGAATTTTCGGGACAGAATGCGTACAACTTGTTACCACGCTCGGAACTGTTTTTTTCTTTTCGGCAATGCAATGGTCGATGTAATTAGCGCGGAATTTCGTTTTTATGGGACATGACCATGCGTAGACTCGATCGTTGTAACTCAGCGATATTTGTCTCTTTTTAAAATGCCGCGTTTCATTCATTCTTGCTCATATTGCTCTCGTGGATTTTTTTTGCATTTTCCTCCCAATCCATTCGCTCATCAACCCCATTCTCATGCGTTTATTGGTTCGTACGATATATAACAGCAGCAGCATCAGCAGCAGCATCAGCAGCAGCATCATCAGCAGCATCATCAGCAGCATCATCAGCAGCGTCATCAGCAGCAGCATCATCATCAGCATCATCAGCAGCATCATCAGCAGCATCATCAGCAGCAGCATCAGCAGCAGCATCAGCAGCAGCATCAGCAGCATCGTAGTCGTCGTAGTCGTCGTAGTCGTCGTAGTCGAGGTAGTCGAGGTAGTCGAGGTAGTCGAGGTAGTCATCGTAGTCGTAGCAGCGCCATATCTCGGAAACCCTTCCGAGCTGCGCCGGCTCCGGGAGAGCCATCTCGCTCTGCTCGCTCAGTGAGGGATGGGGGGGGGGGCTCAGTGTAGTCGCGGGGGGGGGGGGGGGTAGCGAGGGATGGGGGGGGGGCTCAGTGTAGTCGCGGGGGGGGGGGGGTAGCGAGGGATGGGGGGGGGCTCAGTGTAGTCGCGGGGGGGGGTAGCGAGGGATGGGGCTCAGTGTAGTCGCGGGGGGGGGGGGGGTAGCGAGGGATGGGGGGGGGGCTCAGTGTAGTCGCGGGGGGGTGGCGAGGGCTGGGGGTGGGGGCTCAGTGTTGTCGCGGGGGGGTGGCGAGGGCTGGGGGTGGGGGCTCAGTGTAGTCGCGGGGGGCTCCTGCTGTGTAATTATCTGGCGGCTGCGTCGTCCGCGACTTTCCCCTCGCAAGCCGCGACCTCCCCAACGCATCAGCGCCAAACCTCCATCACCATCACGCCAAGTCTCTTCCACCCCATCGCCTAAACACTCGCATTGATTTCTCCTGAATCCTAAGTGGCCGAATGTTCAAACAAAAACATTCGGCCTGTGCGTGTGTGTGTGTAACGTGCGGCTGCTACTTTAGTATGCATAAGGCTGCTTTAAAAATATAACAGTAAACTAAATGGTGGTTTAACGTGTTGGCGGGATATGCTGGTGCGTGGCAGATATGGGTGCTTGTGTGTGCGGTTTGATGCTCAATGTTGGCGATTAGCAAAACTGATCGATTTGATATTTCGAGCATCACAAAGAGGCCCGGAACAATTCCACAGACGAGGCGCACGACGTGCATCGCATCGCAGCGCTGGGATGGTCTCCCGCTTCCTGCGAGTGGATGCGGGCTGAGTTGCAACTACACATCCGCGTCCAAGTCGTACATCTCTCGCTGCTGCAGCTGGCTTGAGAGGACAGCCATGGTCTCTACCGCTCGCGCCCGCGGAGAGCGCTCGCAATGCACACACGGAGGCAGAAAGACTCACACAAAGTCACGTGGGCTCACACAGGGACTCACACAGGGTCACGTGGGCTCACACAGGGTCACGTGGGCTCACACAGGGACTCACACAGGGTCACGTGGGCTCACACAGTGTCACGTGGGCTCACACAGGGTCACGTGGGCTCACACAGGGTCACGTGGGCTCACACAGGGACTCACACAGGGTCACGTGGGCTCACACAGGGTCACGTGGGCTCACACAGGGTCACGTGGGCTCACACAGGGTCACGTGGGCTCACACAGGGACTCACACAGGGTCACGTGGGCTCACACAGTGTCACGTCGACTCACACAGGGTCACGTGGACTCACACGGGGTCACGTGGGCTGTGAGCCCACGGGGTCACGTGGGCTCACAGACTCGTGGCAGTGAGCTTCCTTGATGTGTTATGAAAAATAACCATTGCCCAAACGTAACTCCTTCCATGTTTTTCATTTGAAAGCGGCAGTGTTATTGACGAATGTGTTGAGTTGGTTGTTGTTGTTAATCGTGCACCAGTTCCAACGCAGCAGCATCGCCAACTTAATGCGTTTGATTGAGATTCGTCCGAATAGTCGGAGTGGGCGGTGCTTTGTGACGTCACAATCACAGACCCCGTCACCGCGTGGGGAATTTCCCGCTTTTCGGGAGCCGGAAGCCCCCGGCGTCTGCCGTTTAAAAGTGGTTGACAAATACTAATCGTTCGTCAAATATTACATCGTATTAACTTTTACACATTTTACTACGTAACGCAGCGGGGGGAGAGGGGGGGGTAATCCAGAAGAGGAATGACAAAGATCGAGCCAAGCGATGACGCTGCCTCGACAAAGACGTAGTGTTGTACTCCTACAAAGACAACTGCGATGGAAATGAAATCGGCCCCATCATCGCTGATGAATTGACGGAAGCGAGCGATGACCTCGACGACGATGACTCATTTGTCGTCGAGTCCTCGTCCCAGGACTCGGTCGGTCCGGCACGGCAGTCAGTCCCTCGGGCTGCGGGGATCGACACGCCGAGTCGACGCCGCTCCCCGCATGACCAGGGCTCGCTTTTGACGTGCAGGGCAACCGCGAATGATGATTGCGCTGAGAGGTGCACGGGCATTGAGTGCCTCCCCGATCGATAACGTATCGGCTGCCGTTTAAGCAGGAAAGGCAGGTAATCCAGATTCCCGATCTCTCTCCATTAGGGGCCTGCTCCCTGCGTGCCCGCCGCCTCCGCCGCCGCACCGGATTCTCGCTAATTCTCTGGACGTGTAATTCCGTGCAACGCTGAAGGAAACAAAATCACTGCGCCGAGTGTCGTGGCTCCGGGCGACTTTGTGGAATCTCCGCGGTGCCCCCCCCCTCGACCCCCACCGCGACGTCCTCGCGTGGAGGAAGATGAGCGAGGACTTGAACTCCCCCACGTGTCTCCAGAGCCGTGATGACACGGTGCCAATCAAGGCGGCGTGCGTCGCCACATTATTAAATAAAGAAGTCGTCGGCTAAGGAGAGGACAGCATAGGAAGTGTAGACGCTAATTGAGAGAACGGAGAGAGAGGGGGGGGGATCAATGAGGCTTGCGGTGAGGTTTGAACCGAATTATGAATCTCGACAGCCCCGAGGGACAATGAGTTTAACTGACTCGCAGTGCGCCGCTTGTGAAGTGCTCCTGGATTAAAAGTCGTTTCTAAAGCTTTTGAAGATGTGACAGGTTTCAGTTGGCCAGTGTTGCCTGTGTGTTTATTGCCAACGCAGACCTCTCTAATTGCCGTATTTACATACCTAACGAAGTAATGCATTCAATCGGCATTTACATTCTCATTTGGTTGCAATTAGCGCCTCCATTAAAATGCTATGACGGTCACTTGTTTGATACAATATTTATTGTAAAAAAGATGTCAAAGTACATTTTCTGTTCAGTATCAAAGTCATCGCGATGAGGTTCAGAAGCGTTGCATCTTAAAAAATACGCAGATTTGTGCTTTCAAACGGTTCGGTTTGCCCTGCCGCTTGTGGTCCGGGTGGCCGTGTTGGTGGGCGCGGCGAGGCATTGCCTCACAAGCTCGCATCTGTGGCTGGGACATCAACTCGCGCAGCAGCAACAGCAGCGGGAGCAGCAGCAGTCGTAGCGGGAGATGCAGCAAGAGTAGCAGCAGTAGTAGCAGCAGCAGCAGGAGTAGCAGCAGTAGTAGTATCAGCAGCAGGAGTAGCAGCATTAGCAGCAGTAGTAGTAGCAGGAGCAGAAGCATTAGCAACAGAAGCAGAAGCATTAGCAACAGAAGCAGTAGCAGCAGTAGTAGCAGGAGCAGTAGTAGCAGGAGCAGTAGTAGCAGCAGCAACCGCAGTAGTAGTAGTAGCAGCAGTAGTAGCAGGAGCAGCAGTAGTGCGTGGCAAAATCTTGAGAGATCGGATTGCTCAACACGTGGCATGCTTGATCACGCAATCTTGTGCGTGCTGTGTATTACATTTAGAGCTTTGCATCGAACTAAGGCCTCATATATATCATTGTCCTGAAACTACTGGAAATTAAGCAGCATTGGTTCGAGAATAATTCTATTCTTCTTTACGCGGAGGAAAGATATGGGTAGGATGCAATTTTTGTTGGCTTATCTCTTTTGTACGTTGAATGTAGTGGCGTTGCTGTTTAATTATACAAAGTGCAAAATGTAAAGCGGTTTATGATCTGTGATTCGTGTTGTGCGCTGTGCGCATGCCTCAACCACTGTCCGTAAATATTTCACCACGTGCCCAGCGAGGCTCTGCCCGGCGAAATATTGTCAGCTGCTGCTGATGGCTTGATTCGGCCTTTGTTTGGTATTGACATCGCGCGATATCGTCATGGACTGCTCAACTCTTTGTCTGTGGCTGCATGAAGTGTCTGTTGAATTGATGCAACCACGTCGGGCTTCAGAGTAACCCAGTGCATGATGGGCAAGAAATAGTGCTTTTACAAACATGAACTAGCTGTTGCTCATTTTGCTCCGCTTGTTTACCAAGGAAAGCCTCGCTGGGTCTCAATACTCTTGTTCATGAGGGTCCTGCCAAGCTTGGCGCTATTGCTGCGATGTGTCATCTGCATCGACTAGTCTGCAGTGTTACCACTGCGTGCCACCACCCTGGCCGCCTTATTAACTTTATTGATTTGTCTCCGCCCTCCACCAATCCTGAGCTGCTGCTGCTGCTGCTGCCAAGCACCCTTGTCTTGTGCGCTCAACGCCGGTGACGGCTCATCCCAACGGAGTGAGTGATGGGGAATGGCCGGGTCACATGGATGGCACTGCACGGGAACCTGGGTTCGAGTCCTCGTTTCAACAGCCCGTCATTTAAACCGGGTTCTCAAGTTGATGGTCTTAGCTCGATCGCAAACGACCGCACAGATGCACCCCCTTCATGCTGATATTTCGTGTGTCACCACTGAATTTGTCTGAATGCCAGTTCCGAGCATGATAAATGTTGATTCGCGTGACACGGCGGTGAACACGATCTGCACGGCTTGCATGCGCGCCCTTGTTGGTGTGAACAAAGAGGCTGTTGGAGCGATTTTTTAAGTAGATTCTGTGACGTAATCTTCCAGGGCCATCCGCTGACACGGGGTGGTGTGCCGCTTGCTGCCAGAATTCGAGTGAGAAGTAATTGCGTTTCATTGCCAATGCCACACAAAGCGGCATCATTGAGAGCAGAACAAAACAACTCCAGAGAGAGATACAATTCAATATGGTGAACATGTCGCGAATGGATTATGAATGCCGGTGCCACACACGGGGCCAATTCCCAGAGGGCACTGCGGGCCTCCCAAATGCGTTCGTCACCAAGCGGGCGGCACGGCGAGACCGCAGACCATCCTCTTAGCCTCCTTTGAAATCCTTTCTGGGCAGATGTTTGAATATAAATGCGAATTTTAATAGTTTATGCTGGGGTACTGAATGTGTTTGAATCTCATTACTTAAAAGTGGATGTTGTGTACCAGTCGCATCCTTCCAGAATTCCCAGGACGGGGGGAGTTAAACTCTGCAGGAAACAAAGGCGGAGGAGACATCGCCTCCGGTGATGACACTTTTTGTTGTTGTTTGCTCTAATCGTGCCCATCGCTCGCATGTGAAATGTACAGTATGTTGTTTAGCGATTCTCAACGCAACGAAACGGGGGCTTTAATCAGTCAGCATTAAATCCGGCTGCTGTCGACTTGCACCTGAATAATTAATCAGGGCCAAAAGGGTTGGGGCCAGAGTTGAGGCCGCACGGGGCAGATTTGGTCATGGAATGAAGGCGCGGGACTTCCCGTGACCTCCGCGTGACCTCCCCCCACGTAGCACCCTTCCATTACGAGCTTGGAGTCCCCACGGGGTCTCCATGGAAGGAACTGCTGTCTGGCGAATTGAGTTTTTATTTCTTCCAACTTTCAGCTCTCATTACATGACTAAAATGTGCAACTAACTGACTTGCAAATTGAAAATGTACACGATGCTAAAAACACATTTTGGTATTGTTATGCGCCCACCGTAAATTGGCCCACTTTCAAAATAATGCGCGGCAATTAATATTTATCTGGTTTGTTCACTGGGTTTGCAGCAAAAACGCAATTAGAGAGTGAGCTGGTTAGCCCGGTGACACACGTGTGGAGCTTTTAAAATGTATAATACTTTGCTTACGTAATTGTATATGATTTCTTTCAACGCATGCCCTGATAATTCTGCATCTCTCACTGGAATCGTCTTTGCGAGAAACGCGGTTTTTAGAGTGAGTTGGCCAGGCATAAATATTCGACATGTGCAGTAAATCATGCCATTTGTATACTGCGTGAGTGGGTTGTGAGCTCCGTTGTTGCTTATCGTAGTGATGTTGCAGAGTTTAACCTTCCGTGGACTTTCCAAGTGGCAGGATATCTAATTGTGGATTGACCCTGCGGCCTCTGACCTTCATCCTGAAATGCCTGCGTAGACAAAATGGCCCTGTATCGAACCATCCCTCAACCTTACATTTGTGTTCATCAGGCGCTTCCTGAGACACTGGGATGGATGGATGCATGGATGCGTGGATGGATGGCGAGTTGAGAGGGTATCGTGTTAGACAGAATCCTTCTGCAAATATCTCTCCATCAACCATCCGGTCACCGAGGGGATGAATCCCAATGACAGGCTTCCTCGACTTCAGCCGCGTGGCTCAGCGGTAGGGGAAGTGGCTCGCGATTAAAGGTCGCCAGTTCAAAATCTGGCTGCGGGTTGACTCGGCCCATCATCCATCCGGGCTCGAAAACATAGGTACCACTTTGTGGGGAAGTCTGTATTGTTGTTCCTGTGGAGACACTTACCCCCGCCATACCAAAGTGGAATTTCCACCACCATCTCAGGAATGATAACTGAAGATCAGCACCACTTCAATGCTCATAGGAGGAGGAAATCACTTTGACTTTGAGTACATTGGAAATTAATTGAATACATAAGTACGCATTTAAATTGAAATACAATGCTCAAGTCTATCAGGGCTGCATTCCTTTCGAAAATTATCTGCTATAGCAAAATGCATCATTCACAAATGCCCAAGGTTATACAGCTTACCGGTGCATTAACTCTCCAGGCACTTAGATGCATGCCTTGTTTTCAGCGATAAATGTGAGACAGAAACAGGCAAAACGATAAACAGCATTCCCCCAAAGATGCTGTATTTGGAAGATGTCCAAAATGCAACTTGGGTATCATTTGTGTTAAACTGGAGAGTGTATGTGTGTCGTGTGTGCAGTCCCCGGGAGACAACAGTGACGCTTAATGGGTAGCGCGAATTCGATTTCTAAGTTTCAAGCAACGCGCATCCGCGTGTGGTAGAAAAATCACCCGGCCTTTGTGCATTGTGCAAAAAAACATCAACGATTCCTGAAGCACTGCATTGTGGGTGAGAAAATGTGACCGACCGACAGCCGCAGGTGAGAGAGTTTGATTCCTTTCCAAATTGGTCCTGGGCACCCCCCTCCACCCCCACCCATCCACCATTGGCTACGTGCAAGTTATGTATTGAGACGACAGGTAAGGCTCTTGCAGCCAAACAGCCCTTTTCCAAGGAGATATGAAGATGCAGGAGGGCCACACAATCAGAGAGGGTCCTTGTCCTCCAGTGAGATCGGCAGGCCACCCAGCATTGCTCCGGGCGAGCTGGACTGGTGAGACGGTGCAGAGCGCTGCTCGCCTTGAATCCGTGCTGCTCAATGTACGCAGAGCCACAAGGTCGCGTGGCGCGTGGCGCGTGCACGAAACGCGTTGTCTTTGTTTCTACGGGGAGCGATGGATACGTGAAGGAGACGCATTGTCTGCTTTTCCGTTTAGTTTTTGCAAATATTGGTGGTACTGTATAATTGTTTTTCTACAAGGGATAGTAATTGTGACCACTGTGGTCATATTTTATTATGATGTATACCAAGCCTCGCGCAGTGATATGAGTACATCTGCATTTCTGCCATAGTCCCCTGTTCATGAGGAATTCGATATTACCGCAGCATGCAATTTATGTAGTGATACATTCCCAGACGTCGACTATCTCGCCTATCCCTCTGTTCCGTGAAGAACGGTCACTGCACAAAACGTCATCCTAGGATATTTACTTTTCTTTTCTGGGCAGCGTTCTTGACGAATGAGTTGCATTTTTATGTATCGCTCAATGTAAATTTCCCCCAAAAAAGTTGTCCTCCCTCGAAACGAATGGAGTCAATCCATCCAGCCACGGAATTCTGTGTTCAAGGCTATTTTAAATTGAACATGTGGTTGCCCCGCTCCTGCAAAATATATACAAGTGTACGGCAGTAAATAATGTAAGTGCGCATCTGTCGGCAAGCGCATGAGAGAATTGGATGCATTTTATTATAAGCTGGGATATTAAAAGTGTGGCTGAATTTTCAGACACATAGGACATCATCCTTCTCCTAACTAGGGTGCTGCAGCTGCTGCTCCTTAGCCAAAGGCTGCTACTGCTGCTGCCCAGAACCAGATTTTGTCAAATCTCTCAAATCAAGCAGGGCTGGATCTGGCCTAAGGTGCGGATTATGGAGAGCAGCTCAAATCATGGGGAGAACAAAGACTCCTATTTACGTCAGCAGTGCTGCTGGGTCTTCCGTGGGGGCATTGTCACAATGTAGGTCACAAGCAGAGGCACGAATTAATGAATGAATGAAGAGTGGTTGTCACCATGGCCATGATAAATGAGACCCGTGCCGTGCCGGGATTTTCCAGGATGGGCCTGGCATGGTTCGTCTCTTGTCCCAATGCTCCGTGGGCTTCCACTCCTCGCCCCCCCCCCCCCACTCCCCCTGCCCCATCTTCTACACTGTTGAGAGAAGCCATCATCATTATTTTTTAAACAGAGTTAACGTATTCTTCAGCTTATGCTATCCCAAGCGATGCTGTCTTGGAGTCACTTTTAGCAATGCGGTTTAGATTATTCAAAAGTATAAAGCCCTGAAGTTGTCCTGAGACGGAGTTGGTGGCACCGTCTCTCCTGCGGCCCCGCCGAGAGAGAGAGAGAGAGTCAGTCGCGCACGGCCCCCCCTAAGGATGCCGTGGGTCGAGCCCTTTCGCTAACTTCCCACCCCTGGCCAGGATACCAAATGCATTGTGGGCCCCTTTCACGTCTCGGGGTCCCCTTGCTCTCCCACTGCCCACGCAGCACCCAGCGATAGTCGACTGGTGAACACAAAGCGCTTGGGGGTTGACGGACGCCTTCCCCCCGGTGGTGCGGATCGTATCGAGCGATCCGCCGTGGATTTTTTGCAGACTGTCCGCAAAGCGCGTGAGGGCAATTTCCCACGAAGGATTACGTATTGCATTACCGATGTAATAAAAATGAAATTTAACGCGTGCCGGGCACGTGTGTGTGTTATACAGGGTCGTTTTGGGGAGCTTGTGCTTGCTACGAATGTTCCATTTGCCGAGGCTTTACGACAATAACCTCACAATAAATCGTGTCGGGGCGGGGGGGAAACAAAGCACGTGCTCAATACGGATGTTTCTCACTCACAGTGTGAGGCAGGGCCCACTGTGGGACGGGGCAAGCGGCCAGTCGTGTGCGACCATGCGAACGGGCGACATTTCTACGCCAAACGTCGCAGTCTTGTCCGTCGTCTCGTTCATAGATCGGCCGCCCCTTCCTTTGCTTCGGAAGAGCCCCGCGTGATCGGGAGTCGCGGTCACGTGTCTTGCCCGCTAACACGCTCCTCTGAGCTGCAGCATCCGTCGTTGCTGTTGTTGTCGTTGTTGTTATCATCGTTGTTGTTGTCGTAGTTGTTGTCGTTGTTGTTGTCGTCATTGTTGTTGTCGTCGTTGTTGTTGTCACCGCAAGCGAACCGCTGAGTGTAGGCACATGTTTTGTTTTAATCACCGAGCTGTGTAATGCGATTGAACGAATGTCAGTCGCGGTGTGCGACACGGGCTCACTTGCTCACACACGCACACACGCGCACACACGCACGGACGCGCACACACGCACACGCGAACGGACGCACGGACGCGCGTGCCTGGGTGTGATTCTGCAAGTGCCGAGATCACTGCTGGCCCTAAACGCGCGCGCGTGTAAATCGTTACGAATCCCTGCGCAAGGAAGAGACAGCCCATCTCTCGGCGGAGAGAGCGGGAGGGGTTTTAAATCCCAGGCCGCGGGGCTGCCCCAACACCCGCGGCTGGACACGTGTCCGTCAGCACGGGGAGCGCCGTGGGCACGGAGGGGTGCCGGCGTGGGGCGTTGGGGTGGGGCGAGGGCCGAGGGGCGAATTCCGCCACTCGCAACAGACACGGGACGTGCGTCGCGCATCGTGAAATTGTGAGTGCGACCGTGAACAGGGGGCGAGGGGCGGTGGAGGGAGCAGAGGGCGGTGGTGGAGGAGTCGCCTCGTGTGGCGGCCCTTGCCGAGTTGCGCCTCCGATGCGCAGCAGCAGCCGCTGCAGCCGCAGCAGCAGCAGCAGCCGCGGGCTGCCGCTCACCCGGTCGGAGCGAGGCGGTCACCCCGGTGCGCTGCGTTGGCATTCGTGCCAATTCGTGAGTGCGAGATGCCCGACCTTTGACTCGCTGTGACGCCCAGGCCTGAACGGTCTTCACCGCAGTACCGCGACGTGCACCGGGCGGCTTTGTGTCGAGCTCGACGGCGGACGCACTGCACCAACGATTTGAGATAGATTTGTTTTTATTTCTATCGGGTAAGGCCACGTAACGATCTGGGCACGTTTGTTGTTGTCGTGTAACCCTGCACCACCCGACACAGCCAAACAAATACAATCCTCGCGCGGTGTACAAGCGTGTAACAACGCGCCAGTTAGTATTGCATCAGCTCATCCTCTGGTAAGTTGAACGATTGTAATGAGCAAACAGAGCAATTCGATATTCAACGTTTCGCTTGAAACGGTGTCAAGCATTCTCAGGTCAGAATATGTATGTACAGTGCGTTGAACTTCTTTCGCACCGCACGTAGCCAACCGTGCTCATCGGAGGTGCGGGGGGAGGACAACAAACTAAACACACAAAGCAATTCTAAAGAAACGAGTTGTCAATCTTGATGATTTTAAAGCGCATAGCTCCAGTGGCCTCCTAATATCGGAAGGAAGAGCGTTCCAGACGGCCACGAAGCGCATCTGAAAGCGCCGCGCGATGCAGTGGACGCCGTCGTTGGTCGATGTCGAGCCAGAAGTCGCTGCTGTGAAGATGGCCGGAGTTGGCATGAGAGTTGATGCTCCTTGACGACATCAGTAAGATGGGTTCACATTAGTGACTGCGAGAACCGTCGTCTTGAAGTGCCACGGTAGTGAGTCCACTGCGGTGAGTCGTGAGTCCATTGTACTGAGTCGTGAGTCCGAGCAGCCCCTGCATCCCGTGTTCCGAGAGTGGCGGTGGTGCGGAACAAGTGGATATTTAATTACTTCGAGTATGGGAAGGCCTTCTTCTGGCAGTCGATGTGATCGACAAGGGCTATGAATTGTGATTGTTGTTGTGATTGTTGTGATAGTTGTTGTTGTTAGCGTAACTTAAGGGGTTCTCTCGTGGTTCAGCATGGAAGTTCGCTCGATTGAGCAGTGAGCATGTCCACGTGAGTGCGTGCGGTGTGCAGGGGCACTGCTTGGCATTGCCTGCAATTTTGTTTTGGTCACAAAACGACTGTGATTAATAACATCCTCCAAGGCAAAAAAAACCAACCAAGTCGAATGATAAATAGAAAATACAAGGACGTCAAATGAGTGCTGAGAAAGTAAATACAACAGTCAACCGCCTCAAGGTCTGTGTGGCGGTGGGTGGATGGTGGTGGGGTGGTTGTGGAGGTGATGGCGATGGGGGCGATGTGAGGGTGGTGGTGGTGGGTGGTGGAGGTGGTGGCGATGGGGGCGATGTGAGGGTGGTGGGTGGTGGTGGGTGGTGGTGGAGGCGATGGGGGCGATGTGAGGGTGGTGGTGGTGGGCGGTGGGCGGTGGAGGTGGTGGCGATGGGGGCGATGTGAGGGTGGTGGGTGGTGGTGGGTGGTGGTGGAGGCGATGGGGGCGATGTGAGGGTGGTGGTGGTGGGCGGTGGGCGGTGGAGGTGGTGGCGATGGGGGCGATGTGAGGGTGGTGGTGGTGGGTGGTGGTGGGTGGTGGTGGAGGCGATGGGGGCGATGTGAGGGTGGTGGTGGTGGGCGGTGGGCGGTGGAGGTGGTGGCGATGGGGGCGATGTGAGGGTGGTGGTGGTGGGTGGTGGTGGTGGAGGCGATGGGGGCGATGTGAGGGTGGTGGTGGTGGGTGGTGGTGGTGGAGGCGATGGGGGCGATGTGAGGGTGGGTGGTGGGTGGTGGTGGTGGAGGCGATGGGGGCGATGTGAGGGTGGTGGTGGGTGGTGGTGGTGGAGGCGGTGGGGGCGATGTGAGGGTGGGTGGTGGGTGGTGGTGGTGGAGGCGATGGGGGCGATGTGAGGGTGGTGGTGGAGGCGATGGGGGCGATGTGAGGGTGGTGGTGGTGGGTGGTGGTGGAGGCGGTGGGGGCTATGTGAGGGTGGTGGTGGTGGGTGGTGGTGGTGGAGGCGGTGGGGGCGATGTGAGGGTGGTGGTGGTGGGTGGTGGTGGAGGCGGTGGGGGCGATGTGAGGGTGGTGGTGGTGGTGGTGGGTGGTGGTGGAGGCGGTGGGGGCGATGTGAGGGTGGTGGTGGTGGGTGGTGGTGGTGGGGGCGATGTGAGGGTGGTGGTGGAGGCGGTGGGGGCGATGTGAGGGTGGTGGTGGTGGGTGGTGGTGGAGGCGATGGGGGCGATGTGAGGGTGGTGGTGGGTGGTGGTGGTGGAGGCGGTGGGGGCGATGTGAGGGTGGGTGGTGGGTGGTGGTGGTGGAGGCGATGGGGGCGATGTGAGGGTGGTGGTGGAGGCGATGGGGGCGATGTGAGGGTGGTGGTGGTGGGTGGTGGTGGAGGCGGTGGGGGCTATGTGAGGGTGGTGGTGGTGGGTGGTGGTGGAGGCGGTGGGGGCGATGTGAGGGTAGTGGTGGTGGGTGGTGGTGGAGGCGGTGGGGGCGATGTGAGGGTGGTGGTGGTGGTGGGTGGTGGTGGAGGCGGTGGGGGCGATGTGAGGGTGGTGGTGGTGGGTGGTGGTGGTGGGGGCGATGTGAGGGTGGTGGTGGAGGCGGTGGGGGCGATGTGAGGGTGGTGGTGGTGGGTGGTGGTGGAGGCGGTGGGGGCGATGTGAGGGTGGTGGTGGTGGTGGGTGGTGGTGGAGGCGGTGGGGGCGATGTGAGGGTGGTGGTGGTGGGTGGTGGTGGAGGCGGTGGGGGCGATGTGAGGGTGGTGGTGGTGGGTGGTGGTGGTGGGGGCGATGTGAGGGTGGTGGTGGAGGCGGTGGGGGCGATGTGAGGGTGGTGGTGGTGGGTGGTGGTGGAGGCGGTGGGGGCGATGCGAGGGTGGTGGTGGTGGTGGGTGGTGGTGGAGGCGGTGGGGGCGATGTGAGGGTGGTGGTGGGTGGTGGTGGTGGAGGCGGTGGGGGCGATGTGAGGGTGGTGGTGGGTGGTGGTGGTGGAGGCGGTGGGGGCGATGTGAGGGTGGTGGTGGTGGGTGGTGGTGGTGGTGGCGATGGGGGCGATGTGAGGGTGGTGGTGGGTGGTGGTGGTGGAGGCGGTGGGGGCGATGTGAGGGTGGTGGTGGGTGGTGGTGGTGGAGGCGGTGGGGGCGATGTGAGGGTGGTGGTGGGTGGTGGTGGTGGAGGCGGTGGGGGCGATGTGAGGGTGGTGGTGGTGGTGGTGGGTGGTGGGTGGTGGTGGTGGAGGCGGTGGGGGCGATGTGAGGGTGGTGGTGGGTGGTGGTGGTGGAGGCGGTGGGGGCGATGTGAGGGTGGTGGTGGGTGGTGGGTGGTGGTGGTGGAGGCGGTGGGGGCGATGTGAGGGTGGTGGTGGTGGTGGGTGGTGGTGGAGGCGGTGGGGGCGATGTGAGGGTGGTGGTGGTGGTGGGTGGTGGTGGTGGAGGCGGTGGGGGCGATGTGAGGGTGGTGGTGGAGGCGGTGGGGGCGATGTGAGGGTGGTGGTGGGTGGTGGTGGTGGAGGCGGTGGGGGCGATGTGAGGGTGGTGGTGGTGGTGGGTGGTGGTGGTGGAGGCGGTGGGGGCGATGTGAGGGTGGTGGTGGTGGTGGGTGGTGGTGGTGGAGGCGGTGGGGGCGATGTGAGGGTGGTGGGCGGTGGAGGTGGCGACGACGATCGATGGAGGTGGCGGGGCCCGTGGATGGTGGTGATGGAGCGGTTAGCGCACTGTGCTGCAAACCTCACGACCCGAGTTAGATTCCCACTCAGGGCCTACACCAGTGACAATTATCTGAACCGGTCCTGAACCTCCCCTATGTCGACTCGGCCTCAAATGAGTACCTGGTGCAGTGTGTAAACATCGCCACTGTGGAGACAAAGGCGGTCGGGCGTGGTGCTGGCCGCTCACCCCCTCGTGTGCCTTGCCAGCCTCATTCAAAGGCGCTCCCTAACGGCACTTCCCCTCCAAAGTCTGTCGAGACCATGGGGGGGGGGGGGAATCTTCGTATCCTTAGGTTTTTTCGGTAAAGTCACGTAGGTAAAAACATTAAAAAGTCAAATAAAATAAAAAAAATCACGACGTTTCGGAGGCAACACAAACTTCCTCTTCAGGTGGTACCGTCACAGCCACGACAGCTGTATCAAGTAAATGAGAAATTTCAGGAGTTACCACTGCGTTTATATAATGGTTGGAGAAGGTGGTGGGGCATGGGCCGCATCTTTATTATTAATACTAGCTTTACTACCCGGCTTCGCCCGGGTCTTGGATCCACGATGCCCGGCCGCCTTTGTCTCCCCAGTGACGATGTTCACACACGACAGCAGTTACGCGTTTGAGGCTGAGTCGACCTAGGGGAGGCCCAGGTCCGTTTCAAATAATCGTCAGCGGTGGTGGGCGTGAGTTGGAATCGAACTGGGGTCGCTCAACCAGCTTAATGACTATTTGTACAAAGAACATATAAAAAAATCGATTTTAATAACCAGGCTACAGTGCACATTATAGACTGCCAGTACACCCACTCAGCTTCATAAGCAGGCTAGAGTGTACATGATAGAGTGGCAGTACGCTCACCGAGCTTAATAAGCAGGCTACAGTCTACATGATAGACTGGCAGTACGCTGACCCAGCTTAATGACTATTTGTACAGTGAACATTTAAATAATCGATTGTTGGCGCGTTGGGTTTAAAAGTAATATTAATTGCACACATTGTGGTGGGGGTGGAGTGAAGAGTACGATAAACTTTGATGAATTTACCTCAGAGTGGCGTGGTGGGTGTCGAGGCCTAGTAGCGTGCAGAGCCTGCGGCCTCGCCAAAATTGGCCACCCGGTACGCGTTTGAGGCTGAGTCGACCTAGGGGAGGCCTAGGTCCGTTTCAAATAATCGTCAGCGGTGGTGGGCGTGAGTTGGAATCGAACTGGGGTCGCTCAACCAGCTTAATGACTATTTGTAAAAATAACATATAAAGAATCGATTTTAATAACCAGGCTACAGTGCACATTATAGACTGCCAGTACACCCACTCAGCTTCATAAGCAGGCTAGAGTGTACATGATAGAGTAGCAGTACGCTCACCGAGCTTAATAAGCAGGCTACAGTCTACATGATAGACTGGCAGTACGCTAACCCAGCTTAATGACTATTTGTACAGTGAACATTTAAATAATCGATTGTTGGCGCGTTGGGTTTAAAAGTAATATTAATTGCACACATTGTGGTGGGGGTGGAGTGAAGAATACGATAAACTTTGATTAATTTACCTCAGAGTGGTGTGGTGGGTGTCGAGGCCTAGTGGCGTGCAGAGCCTGCGGGCTCGCCAAAATTGGCCACCCGGCAGAGGCAGGGTACGGGTGGCGTTCCTCCCCCCCCCCCCCTCAGCGCTCCAACAATACTGTGTAATGGCAATTATTTAATTAATTACGGAGCCTATGAAAGCGGCGAAGGCGTGGCTAGCCGTTGGCAGGGGCAACCGCCGTCCAATGAAACTGCAGCCCTTGGCGAAGGCGTCGCTAGCCGTTGCCAGGGGCAACCGCCGTCCAATGAAAGCAGCGAAGGCGTCGCTAGCCGTTGGCAGAGGCAACCGGCGTCCAATGAAAGTGCGTATGGTCCGGCGACACACACACAGACAGACAGACAGATTCGCGATTTTATATATATAAATAGATGGTAAGGTGAGGCTTGAGACTAAGAATAGACTGCATAACAAAGGCTGAGCCTTATGGAGAGGTGCGGTTTGTGACTCAACCTGTAACAGGGAGACCACCACTAAACATGGTAAAACAGTAATGGTTGTCTGTCAAATAAGATTGGCAAATAAGTGTAGTTAAATCTTTTTTGCATGGTTAATCACATCTTTCCAATGATTACTCAGTTTGTAACCGTCATCACGGTTGAAATTATGTCTGTGTTTGTATATTTGTATGGCTTCGTGTACAAACCTTTGATGGTAGCCAGGAGGTTTGCAGAGAACCTTGGTCTCGGAAAATACAATTTCATGAGAGCCCACCGAGTTGTAGCAATGATCGGCAACGGCCGAAGAATCAGTTCTTCCGTGTTTCAGATCTGACTTGTGCTCGCGGACACGATCAGAAACATGACGTTTCGTTTCTCCAATGTAGCAATCATCTTTGGTGGTGGTGGTGGAAGTGGTGGTGGTGGTGGTGGGCGGCGGGGGTGTTGGGTGGGTGGTGGTGGAGGTGGGTGGTGGTGGTGGGTGGTGGTGGAGGTGGGTGGTGGGTGGTGGTGGGTGGTGGTGGTGGGTGGTGGTGTTTGGTGGGTGCTATCCCAATTATGTGGCACGACCCTCGTGGGAGATGTGCCCATTAAGGCCACCGTGGATTGCAGAGGAAGCCATCAATCACTCAATTAGCCGTGCTGACGAGCCCACTAAGAATAGATACGGAGCAGAGCACTTCTGATTAAGATTTTAAAATGACAGATTAAAAAAATAATAATTTCGTACACATGTTTGCAAAGGAAGGCCTGGGGGGAGGTGAGGGGGTGTTGTTCTCCACGGAAGACGCTTAACCGTGTGCCCTCTAGAGATGGTGACGTTGTAGTAACAACATGACACGCGTAAGAGAGAGAGAGCAAGAGTATTTCTCACACGATCACGGTTGTAATAACACGGAGACAACTTTCAATTACGGACGCTGTGTGTGTGTGTGCGGTTGCCGTTGGAGAGAGAGGGGATGGAGCGTCCCGAGCATCAGGGCTCCGTGCTTGCTCCTTGTGAGCGCCTCCCGCCTACTGGCACCAAGCCCGACTCTCGTCATGTCTGACCTTGGCAACACAAGTAGGGCAACAATCATTCATTTAAACTCTTCGAAGGTTTCTTGCGCAGCGAATAACCAAGAAAAAAATAGCGAAGGGAAGCAATCGCGTCTCGACTCAGACGCTATTGTTGTTGTTGTTGTGCTTGTTTACCTGAGATAAACCCCACCGAGTCTCAAGACTGTTTCACGATGGGGCTGCTTCTGCAGCAAGGGGCAATGCTGCTGCTGCCGCGTTGCGTGTGACACCCATCGAGTGTTTTGCAGGCAGTGTTTCGGCATTGGGGATGTTTGGTCAATACCAGCTCCACTGTCTGCGGTTGTTGTTTTTATTTGGCTGTGGGGGGAAAACCCCGAGAACCGGAGGAACGCCGTGCAGACAAAAAGTCGCACGAGTCGGGACTCAAACCCAGGCGCTTCGTGCTGCCAGGCACGAGTCTCATCACGGCGCTGCCACGCGGCCGATGACGGTGTCACGTGTTGGTCATCATCACCAACCCAGCCTCTCGCCTCCCGTGCGCAAAGTCACAGCAGTGCAGTCGCCGCCGTGAGAGGCGCAGCCCCGCAACTGCCAGCCCCTGCCACTGCTGGGGTAGAGGCGGCGCCTCCCTGCCACGCAGGCCGGACGCCTGGGGAGAGGAGGGGGGAGACACCCCCACCCACCCCCCCTCCTCCGCGTCACGGAACGCGACCTGCCATTTGCACGGCTGCAGTTACCGCACCGATGTAAATAATCAGGTGAGCTTAATTTAATTAGGCGATAATTAAGCATGACTAAGTGCCGGTGTGAAATTAAAACCTCGGCGAAGGTTATTTAATTTGTTGCTGTGAATCTGAATTTGCTCCTGAGCATGAATGTCAGTGGGGTGTTCTGCGTCGCAAGCTTCGTGTCTGTCGATGGGGGGTAGGGGGGGTCGAAGTTTGGGGGGGGGGGGGAGACGTATTCTACCCTTGGGTAACTCGGGAGATGTGAGTCATTCACCCGACGTGGCTTCAGCTGAGCCAGACTAATTAAACACATTCGTTGGCCACACTGCGCTGGCGGAAGTGCACAGGCGCATGTAACACGAAGCCACTCAGCACTGCCTGCACAAGGAGAAGTATCGTGTGGAGCTTTTTATTTGTTTTGTGTTGTGACGGTGTGGCCAGGTGGATCGGCGGAGGGGCTCGCGGCTCGCGGTTCGCATTCGAAAGGACGCGAGTTCAAATCTTGGGTCACGAATTGGCTCAGCCCATCATCCTCTTGGGGTCGATACAAACTGAGCAGCACTGTGTGGCAAAGTCAACAGTGGCTGGAAGCATGAAATGAGCACCGCCTCGATGCTCATTGGAGCAGGAGGAGGCACCCTCGGTGGTCAGCAGAGCCGTCCCCGAGGGCACGGCGAATCGGGGCGGCCGCCCAGGGCCCCGTGTCTTAGGTGGGGGGGGGGACACTTCGATGTTACGGTGTCATTGGGGAGCCCACACGGTGCGAGTTGCCCCGGGCCCCGCACACCCCCCGATGGACAGCCCTGGCTGTGAGTGTGTGACGGTGGGTGGTCTGAGTTGAGGTGCGTGGTCTGAGTGGAGGTGCGTGGTCTGAGTGGAGGTGCGTGGTCTGAGTGGAGGTGCGTGGTCTGAGTTGAGGTGCGTGGTCTGAGTTGAGGTGCGTGGTCTGAGTGGAGGGGCGTGGTCTGAGTGGAGGGGCGTGGTCTGAGTGGAGGGGCGTGGTCTGAGTGGAGGTGCGTGGTCTGAGTGGAGGGGCGTGGTCTGAGTGGAGGGGCGTGGTCTGAGTGGAGGGGCGTGGTCTGAGTGGAGGTGCGTGGTCTGAGTGGAGGTGCGTGGTCTGAGTGGAGGGGCGTGGTCTGAGTGGAGGGGCGTGGTCTGAGTGGAGGGGCGTGGTCTGAGTGGAGGTGCGTGGTCTGAGTGGAGGGGCGTGGTCTGAGTGGAGGTGCGTGGTCTGAGTTGAGGTACGTGGTCTGAGTGGAGGGGCGTGGTCTGAGTGGAGGGGCGTGGTCTGAGTTGAGGTGTGTGGTCTGAGTGGAGGGGCGTGGTCTGAGTGGAGGGCGTGGTCTGAGTGGAGGGGCGTGGTCTGAGTGGAGGGGCGTGGTCTGAGTGGAGGGGCGTGGTCTGAGTGGAGGGGCGTGGTCTGAGTGGAGGTGCGTGGTCTGAGTTGAGGTGCGTGGTCTGAGTGGAGGGGCGTGGTCTGAGTGGAGGGGCGTGGTCTGAGTGGAGGGGCGTGGTCTGAGTGGAGGGGCGTGGTCTGAGTGGAGGGGCGTGGTCTGAGTGGAGGGGCGTGGTCTGAGTGGAGGTGCGTGGTCTGAGTTGAGGTGCGTGGTCTGAGTGGAGGGGCGTGGTCTGAGTTGAGGTGCGTGGTCTGAGTGGAGGGGCGTGGTCTGAGTGGAGGGCGTGGTCTGAGTGGAGGGGCGTGGTCTGAGTTGAGGGGCGTGGTCTGAGTTGGAGGGGCGTGGTCTGAGTGGAGGGCGTGGTCTGAGTGGAGGTGCGTGGTCTGAGTGGAGGGGCGTGGTCTGAGTGGAGGGGCGTGGTCTGAGTGGAGGGGCGTGGTCTGGGTGGAGGTGCGTGGTCTGAGTTGAGGTGCGTGGTCTGAGTGGAGGGGCGTGGTCTGAGTGGAGGGGCGTGGTCTGAGTGGAGGGGCGTGGTCTGAGTGGAGGGGCGTGGTCTGAGTGGAGGGGCGTGGTCTGAGTTGAGGTGCGTGGTCTGAGTGGAGGGGCGTGGTCTGAGTGGAGGGGCGTGGTCTGAGTGGAGGGGCGTGGTCTGAGTGGAGGGGCGTGGTCTGAGTTGAGGTGCGTGGTCTGAGTGGAGGGGCGTGGTCTGAGTGGAGGGGCGTGGTCTGAGTGGAGGTGCGTGGTCTGAGTTGAGGTGCGTGGTCTGAGTAGAGGGGCGTGGTCTGAGTGGAGGGGCGTGGTCTGAGTGGAGGGGCGTGGTCTGAGTGGAGGGGCGTGGTCTGAGTTGAGGTGCGTGGTCTGAGTGGAGGGGCGTGGTCTGAGTGGAGGGGCGTGGTCTGAGTGGAGGGGCGTGGGCTGAGTGGAGGGGCGTGGTCTGAGTGGAGGGGCGTGGTCTGAGTTGAGGTGCGTGGTCTGAGTGGAGGGGCGTGGTCTGAGTGGAGGGGCGTGGTCTGAGTGGAGGTGCGTGGTCTGAGTGGAGGTGCGTGGTCTGAGTGGAGGGGCGTGGTCTGAGTGGAGGTGCGTGGTCTGAGTTGAGGTGCGTGGTCTGAGTGGAGGGGCGTGGTCTGAGTGGAGGGGCGTGGTCTGAGTGGAGGGGCGTGGTCTGAGTGGAGGGGCGTGGTCTGAGTGGAGGGGCGTGGTCTGAGTGGAGGTGCGTGGTCTGAGTTGAGGTGCGTGGTCTGAGTGGAGGGGCGTGGTCTGAGTGGAGGGGCGTGGTCTGAGTTGAGGTGCGTGGTCTGAGTGGAGGGGCGTGGTCTGAGTGGAGGGGCGTGGTCTGAGTGGAGGGGCGTGGTCTGAGTGGAGGGGCGTGGTCTGAGTGGAGGGGCGTGGTCTGAGTGGAGGTGCGTGGTCTGAGTGGAGGGGCGTGGTCTGAGTTGAGGTGCGTGGTCTGAGTGGAGGGCGTGGTCTGAGTGAAGGGGCGTGGTTTGAGTGGAGGGGCGTGGTCTGAGTGGAGGGCGTGGTCTGAGTGGAGGGCGTGGTTTGAGTGGAGGGGCGTGGTCTGAGTGGAGGGCGTGGTCTGAGTGGAGGGCGTGGTCTGAGTGGAGGGCGTGGTCTGAGTAAAGGGGCGTGGTTTGAGTGAAGGGGCGTGGTCTGAGTGGAGGGCGTGGTCTGAGTGGAGGGCGTGGTCTGAGTGAAGGGGCGTGGTTTGAGTGGAGGGGCGTGGTCTGAGTGGAGGGCGTGGTCTGAGTGGAGGGCGTGGTCTGAGTGGAGGGGCGTGGTCTGAGTGGAGGGGCGTGGTCTGAGTGGTCTGAGTGGAGGGCGTGGTCTGAATGGAGGTGCGTGGTCTTTGTGCCTCTACCATTATCCGCCGGCAAAATCGACGTTTCTGACAGCGCAAAAAGCACAAACAGAAAGTCCCGGCGCGCTCTGAGCATTCCAAGATCACGGCACCAATTAGATTCCGCGCGCAGAAACCCGCCCGTGCCGGCGACACAAAAACAAACCTCCTCTCGCCGTGCGTCGAGTTGATGCCCGGAGATGCGACGGGCGCAGCGATGGGAGTCTCTGGGGATGGGGCCCCCCCTGGTCAGAGGACTCTGCGTGGCGAGGCCGACCTCGTGCACGAGGGCAGCTCCACCCCGCGCGGTCAGCGTGTGGCCGGCACGAGAGCGAAGACGCAAATAAAATAAGGAAATAAATTGTGCGAATCCTGTCACTGGATTCGTGCTTCCTTTGCCTCCGTCCTTGAGTTGATGCCTGCTTAGAAGGCAATGGCCGCGATAATAACATTGGCTAATTTTAATTTGTTAGTGTTTGCGAGATGCTAAATTGCGTGCCCTACATCCTTTGGCACGTGACATTTGTCATCGTCTGCATGCCGCTCGTCTCGACAGCTGGATAATTACATTTCTTTGCTAAATGTGCAAAATTCGATACATATGTGTGTATGTAAAAAAAAACTAAATGTGCTCAATGAATACATTATCGGCGCCGTGAAGTTGGCGCGTTCATTATTCCGGTTGCCGGGGACAGACGGACGCCGCCGAATCGTGAATCGGTTGGCGGGTCGCGACGCGCCGCGCGAGCCTCGAGGGAAGCCGCCGCGGGGCTCCGGGCAGCTGCACGGAGGAAAGAGGCCGATTAGTCGCCCGCGGGCCACGTGTGGTTTGATGACGGGAGGGAGGGAGGGGGGAGAGGGATGGAGGAGAGGGGGAGGGAGGGAGGGGAGAGAGGGGGAGGGAGGGAGGGGAGAGAGGGGGAGGGAGGGAGGAGAGGGGGAGGGAGGGAGGGGGGAGAGGGGGAGGGAGGGAGGGGGGAGAGGGGGAGGGAGGGAGGAGAGGGGGAGGGAGGGAGGGGAGAGAGGGGGAGGGAGGGAGGAGAGGGGGAGGGAGGAAGGGGAGAGAGGGGGAGGGAGGGAGGGGGGAGAGGGGGAGGGAGGGAGGAGAGGGGGAGGGAGGGAGGGGGGAGAGGGGGAGGGAGGGAGGAGAGGGGGAGGGAGGGAGGAGAGGGGGAGGGAGGGAGGGAGGGAGGGAGGGAGAGGGGGAGGGGAGGGAGAGAGGGGAGGGAGGGAGGGAAGAAAGAGAGGGGAGGGAGGGAGGAGAGGGGGAGGGAGGGAGGAGAGGGGGAGGGAGGCAGCGAGGAGAGGAGAGGGAGGGAGGCCGGGGGGAGGGGAGGCTGAAGAGGGGTGGGAAGGAGGGGAGGGAGGGGATTTCCCAAGCTCGGCTTGTCTATCCCCAGGATTGTACTCTCAAGTTGTCATCCCTGGAGGGGGAGGAGGGAGCGATCACCGATGTTGAATGTCCAGTGCCAGGGTTGGGCCTGGTGATTGCTCGCGTTGGAGACTGCTTTGGGACAGGAAGTGCTGCAGGGTTGGGATTGCCTGTGTGGTGGCCTGGAGGAGATGGGGGCAGAGCAGTTGATTCTTGAATCACTCTGTGTGGAGTTCCCCCACAACAAGCCAAACACTCATTATTAGGTTTGGTCAAACCACCCTCATGTAGCAGGCCTCTTCTGTTTGACTATACTGCACCGCGCTGGTCAACGCGCGTTGGTGAAAGTCTTTCTACTTGATCCCTGGCAGTCGAGAGTTGACAGATCGCGCACCCCTCTCGCGGACATCCAAACACCCGCACGGCACGCACATGGCGTTCTTCCCTTCACATCTCCCACCAAACCATCTCCCATCAAACCCATTCGCATCTTCTCATCTAGCAAACCATCTCCCATCTTACCATCAAACCATAAAATCATCTCCCATCTTCCCATCTCCCATCTTCCCCATCTCCCATCAAACCATCTCCCATCTTCCCATCTCCCATCTTCCCATCTCCCATCAAACGCCCGCAAGTGGCGTTCTTCCCTTCCCATCTCGAGGGCCGCTCTTACATGGCTACTACCTCCACTATGCAAGGTTCAGCTCATCAAGCTGATGCCACCAATGGCAGCAATGCGCAGGCCAGGAGCCCTGCCCGTCACGCTGGAACAAGTTGAGAGTGTGGGATTTGAGGTCACGCAGAGACAATGAAGACGGTTTCCTGCTCAGACGGCGGTCAGAGCGCTTCCCTGCTCACATGAGCATTCAGGCAGTGGTGCTCATCTCGCTTTCACAGCCACGAGCCAGTGGTGGAAATTCCACGTTTATATGACGGGGTGCAAGCCTACAAATATGACAAGCACTGTTCGACTTCCCTACAAAGCGGTATTTATTTTACCAACCTTCGAGGGATGATGGGCTGAGTCAACCAATCCCCCCTACCCTCCACAATCAGGATGTGAACTCTTAACCCGACAATTGTGAGCCACTTGCCCCCTGTACCGCTGAGCGGTCACCTGGGCCATACTGTGCGGTAATCCTCAACATGAACCGCCAAATGTCTTCGCCAAACCTTGGACAATTTGTATGTTACCTGTGCCCATGTCACATATCCCTCATTCTTACGTTTATATTTGTTTTAGATATATTGCGCGTATTGTAACATTTAATCCACGTTGGTGAATTCCTGTTCACGGAAATGGAAGGGTCTCTTTTACAGGGAGCGTGTCCGTGAAGTCAGAAAGTGGGCGGCTGGAGCACGCGGGTTCAGTGCAGGTGTCTCTCAGGTGTCTCTCAGGTGTCTCTCACCGCGGGTGTCTATCACCACAGGTGTCTATCACCACAGGTGTCTATCACCGCGCCTGCAGGCGTTGCGTGTTCTCTTTTATAGGCAGCTCGTGGCCTTCTTCGAGATGCCGCAGTTGGCGCGAGGTTCATCGCGCCAACCAGCAGATGCAGGCGACATACACTGCCTCGTTTGCGTATTGATGCCCACATAATTTACATGTAAATGGGAAAATACTGACGGGATTGTAAAACTGGACCCCCCCCCCACTGCCACCGTCTCCCTCGGTGGTCCTTGGCCCCCGTCATAAATGATGCACGGATCCATTCTCGGGGAGAGATGCAGAGACGTGTGCGCCAAGAGCGCGCTGGAGCACCCAGCTGGAGCGGGCCCTCGCGGACTGCGCTGTGAGTGTGAGCGCCTCCCGCCTGGGCCCCTCCGTCACGTGCTGGAGGTGCGTCGCTAACACAATCAGCGTCGCCAACGAGAGGCCTCCTCCTCCTCCTCGTGTCGTCTGCGTCTCGCGACGTTAAAGGAAGGCGCCCGCATCCTGCTCTGGCGTTCCGTGCCACGTTCTCTGAATTTTTTCATTTGTTCTTGCGTGTCCATGCGTGTCATCAACACGGGGTTCCGAGTAAACACGGGTTAAGAGTAAACACGGGGTCAGAGTAAACACGGGTTAAGAGTAAACACGGGGTCAGAGTAAACACGGGGTCAAGAGTAAACACGGGGTCAAGAGTAAACACGGGGTCAGAGTAAACACGGGGTCAGAGTAAACACGGGGTTTAGAGTAAACACGGGGTCAGAGTAAACACGGGGTTTAGAGTAAACACGGGGTCGAGAGTAAACACGGGGTCAGAGTAAACACGGGGTTTAGAGTAAACACGGGGTCAGAGTAAACACGGGGTTTAGAGTAAACACGGGGTCGAGAGTAAACACGGGGTCAAGAGTAAACATGGGGTTCAGAGTAAACACGGGGTCAAGAGTAAACACGGGGTCAAGAGTAAACACGGGGTCAGAGTAAACACGGGGTCAAGAGTAAACACCGGGTCAGAGTAAACACGGGGTCAAGAGTAAACACGGGGTCAGAGTAAACACGGGGTCAAGAGTAAACACGGGGTCAAGAGTAAACACGGGGTCAGAGTAAACACGGGGTCGAGAGTAAACACGTGGTCGAGAGTAAACACGGGGTTCAGAGTAAACACGGGGTCAAGAGTAAACACGGGGTCAGAGTAAACACGGGGTCAAGAGTAAACACGGGGTCAAGAGTAAACACGGGGTCAAGAGTAAACACGGGGTCAGAGTAAACACGGGGTCAAGAGTAAACACGGGGTCAAGAGTAAACACGGGGTCAAGAGTAAACACGGGGTCAAGAGTCAACACGGGTTGAGAGTAAACACGGGGTCAAGAGTAAACATGGGGTCAAGAGTAAACACGGGTTCAGAGTAAACACGGGGTCAGAGTAAACACGGGGTCAAGAGTAAACACGGGGTCAGAGTAAACATGGGGTCAAGAGTAAACACGGGGTCAGAGTAAACACGGGGTCAAGAGTAAACACGGGGTCAAAAGTAAACACGGGGTTCAGAGTAAACACGGGGTCAAGAGTAAACACGGGGTCAAGAGTAAACACGGGGTCAAGAGTAAACACGGGGTCAAGAGTAAACACGGGGTCAAGAGTCAACACGGGGTCAAGAGTAAACACGGGGTCAAGAGTCAACACGGGTTGAGAGTAAATACGGGGTCGAGAGTAAACACGGGGTCAAGAGTAAACACGGGGTCAAGAGTCAACACGGGGTCAAGAGTAAACACGGGGTCAAGAGTCAACACGGGTTGAGAGTAAACACGGGGTCGAGAGTAAACACGGCCCTGCTTGCAGATGAATAATTTTGTACACGAGGTGACCGATGCAGCGTCTCGCTGGCAGAAGTGTCCATGCGGACGTCGATTGACCCCCGCCGAACAAACACGCGGTGACACACGCACACGGTGACACATACACGACAACGTATCTGCAGTCGTGAAACTGAATCTCACACCCGGTCAACCACACAAATAAAATATAGACGGAGAGAGATAATTAGACAGTTGCAGATGTTGATGTGCGCGTGTTGTGATTAAAGGGTTAGCCTCGCGCAGAGCCCGGCACGTGACTGGGGGGGAGGCCGCCCCGGTCCCCGCAGCCCCCAACTCCCTCGCCCGATGCACCTGAATTTATAACCCCGTAAAACTTTCCCAACCTGTCAACAGATGCCAATAAACTTTGCGGCTGATGAATTATTAATGTCATGATGCTCAGCCTGTGTCGGATGCCTTGTTTTTTAATGCGATGAAAGTTTCCCGCGATCTTGCAGAAGAGGCCGCGCGCTACTGTCCTGGCCAGCGGGGCATTCGAATTTACAGCTGCTCATTTTAAAATTTCCGCGACGTTACGCTTCTTCGTCTTTTATATATTTTATTGTTGCCTCTGGATCCCTGACCCCTGCATCGCTGCTTCACCGGGACACGAGGGGGGGGGGGGCAGGCGAGGAAGGGGCGACGTGGGAGCGACGTGGCGAGTGTCGCGTGTTCGCCGCATGGCTCCCCTGCGCCGCTCAAACACCCACACAGGGCAGACGTGGAGTGCACATGCAGGGGCCATGATGCGGAATGTGTCTGCCTTGCATTTCCTTGTTATAAAAACAATCTATCGTGAAGTTTGCCACGTGTGTCCCGTGGAAGTAGTGACGTCCGTCGTTGGCTGGTGGTGGTGTTCAGCTGCGCCTGGTGCTGACCGCTGGAGATGCAACGATCGCATCGCGAGCTGAATGAGTCGATATTGTTCAGCGCGTGATCCAGGTCACTCTTTAAAACGAGACTGCCTCGCTACCTGTGAGTTCTCGCCTCGTGGAACGAAATCAGCGTTGGACTTGATCGCGTTGCGCTGCGCTCGCCGGCCGCTCGTGCACCCAGCTCGTCTCTGGAGTTGCACACCAACAACAACAACAGAGAAGGCAAATGGTGCCCGAGTTGGGGCTTCAGAGCGCTGGGACCGGGACCCAATGTCTCAATGGACGCTGTCAGAACTGGAGTAGGCGCGTGAATGGTGACCACAGCTTGGCGGTATACTGGATGTGGTGTGACGGATGCAGATTTATTTTCCTTGTCGGAGACATGTGCAGGCCCGGCTGTAATCAAGGCCTGATTGCAGCGAACGCGCAGCCTGTTTCTGTCCATATGCGTGCGCAGAGAGAGAGAGACCTCCACATGTGTCTCGGCAATTCACTGCTAGATGGCAGCCTCTCCACGCCATGTATATGGTAGGGGTTGTTTGACCATACTTCACCAGACTGGTCAGTGTGAGTTGGCCAAGTGGGGTGCTCTAGGTCCGGTTCAGATATCACTGTCACTGATGTGAGCCGTGGCTGGGAGTCAAACTCGGGTCGCTGGCTTCACAGCGCAGCGTGCTAACCGCTGCGCCACCGCTCCACCGCCCCACGTTGACTCTGATCACTCCACTGCTGGATGGAGGCTTCCCGTCCCAATCTGTCGCCAACTCGCACGTTCCCGCGACAGTCACTTGACCGCTCCCGCGTATGGCCCTCGAACTAACCTAACTAAAATAGAAACTAAAGTACTAACTAAACTACTAACTAAACGAAACTATATTTATTTTATTTTACCAGGTAAGGCCCACTGAGCTATGTAGCTCTTTTTCAGAAGCGACCTGCCCGCAAATGGTGGCTTATGTGGACACTGCTATGAGCCAGATACTCTGAACACAAGCCTTTACATGTGGAGGGAAAACCCGCAGGACCCGGAGAAAAACAGCACGAGCACGGGGAGAGAGACACGCAAACTCCAAATATACAGCAGCAGACGTCGGAGTCGGGATCGAACCCACGACCTCCTGTATACCAGGCGAGGTAGTTAACATCTCCTAGCCACCGTGTTTATGACGAGAGAGAGAGCGACACCGCAAACTATACATATACAGTAGACGTCGGAGTCGGGATCGAACCCACGACCTCCTGCACACCAGGCGAGGTAGTTAACATCTCCTAGCCACCGTGGTGATGATGAGAGAGAGACACGCAAACTCCAAATATACAGCAGCAGGCGTCAAGGTCGGGATCGAACCTACGACCTCTTGCGTACCAGGCGAGGTAGTTAACATCTCCTAGCCACGACGGTGCTCACCACGTGGTCACCACGACGGTACTCACCACGTGCTCACCACGTGGTCACCACGACGGTGCTCACCACGTGCGTCGTCGTTATTTAAAAATGGATTGCGGCCATGTTAAGATCTCGCAAAGCAAGGCGTAAACAAACCAAAATAATAATTTAGAAATCAAACATTATTAAACACGAAATTGGAACGGCAACACGGTGAAAAATGTCACCTCTTTAAACGCCTTTAATCAGCGGCGTGCCTAAAGCGAGCGACGGGCGCCGCTCGCGCATTATTTAAAACGAGCCGTCCGTCTCTGGAGGAACACTTGTGCACACGGACATCAGATTGGGTTCACAGCCATACATTATTCAGCAGATTCATGCAATATTTAGTATTGGACGTGGGCGGGGGTGCGAGGGAAGCGGGGCCACGCGCAGTGCGAGATATAATTCGGTTTAATGTATGCTGCAAAAAGAAATTGGTGTGCGGCAATAGAACCCGAGACTTCGCTGGGATTCGTCTGGAGGATGCTCCTGATATATTTTTTTCTCTGTGTGTGCGTCTGAAACACACGGCAGAGATTTAACCGCTTCATTGACGCGAACTTAAACATTCGGGGGTCTCTATAAAGCTGCCTTGGTGGGGGTGGCGGGGGGCATTTTATTGTGCCTCTGGTAAAGTGTAAGCAACAAACTCGCGCACAGGAGTCGCATTCAATGTCTGATGAACGCAAGGGAGGCGGAAGAGCAATCCCTCGGTCGCTACCGCACAGTCTCCCCCCCCCCCTCCCCCCGTAACTAGCACGTGAACAACGAGTTAAAACGGTTGCGCGATATTTTGCAGGATTTGTCGTATTCTTTGGTTCTTTCGGTAAAAGTCACGTAGATAGAAAATAGTAATAATAAAAGTGAATAAAAATAATAATAATCTAAAAAAAATAATAAAAACAAAAAATACCACTAATGTAGACTGTAGCCTGGTTCTTAATTTGAGTGAGTGTACTGGCAGTCTATAATGTAGACTGTAGCCTGGTTATTAAGTTGGGTGAGTGTACTGGCAGTCTATAATGTAGACTGTAGCCTGGTTATTAAGCTGGGTGAGTGTACTGGCAGTCTATAATGTAGACTGTAGTCTGGTTATTAAGCTGGGTGAGCGTACTGGAAGTCTATCATATAGACTGTAGCCTGGTTCTTAGCCTCGGTGAGCGCAGTGGTAGTCTATAATGTAGACTGTAGCCTGGTTCTTAGCCTCGGTGAGCGTACTGGCAGTCTATAATGTAGACTGTAGCCTGGTTTCTAAGCTGGTGAGCGTATTGTAATTTTCGCCCAATGGGAAAAAAATTCCATTGAACCGAGTGAGGCCACGCCACGGCAGCGAGAGTTAATGATTAGTGAGATAATATTTTTGGCCGAGCCCTGCAAGGGAAATGATAACAAAATCATTGCTCGCCGCTTAATTTACTACCTGCCACATATTATTTTTTTACAGCCCGACATTTTACTATCTCCTTCAGTTTGGGTTTGAGGGCGCAAGTGGCACTGGGGAGGGAGGGAAAGAGCAAGACGGTCAAATAGAAATTTGTAAAGAGGTGGTTTGTTTATGTCAGAAAGAGGCTCAAATGCACGCACTGAAACCCATCCGAAGGGAGCACAACCAATTATGAGTAATTAAGATTTATTAACGCATCCTTTCTTTTCATTACTTCGTAAAATTCCGCAGAGGAGGTGAAATGTTTTGGTCATAATGTGTGTGCGTACGAATAAAACGTACGGTGGGGGAGGGGTGGCGGTGCGTTCTGTGGTGCAGGGCCGTTTTCGAAGTGCGGTCCGTCCTTGTTTAGTGGACATATGAAGTTTCACGTTTGCGGTGTTCAACGTGAATGCATGCACTGCAGAGTGCTGCATGAGTAAAACACCTTGCCTGCTGCTGCTGCTTTGGCAGTGGTGGTGCACAAAGTCACAACAACACTCAACACTTTCATCAAATACAATATGGCCTTCAAAGTAAAACTATATAATCGGCGATAATTATGGCAATGGCACCTTCTTCCTTAACAGCACAAAGAGAGAGAAAGAGAGAGAGAGAGTCCAGACAGAGATACTGAGTGGACCCGGGTTGGAGACTGCACATTATTACATCGTGGGGCCTGATGAGAATTACACGCCCGCAGATGTTGAATTGGCACATGAATGGCTACCCAGCAGCAGCTGTTCGGCATGAGTGACGCCCCGTCCACCTCCAGGGGGCACCCCGAGAGGTCGAGACGCGCGCGCCCCGTGGGGGCCTCGTGACTTGGAGCGGGGGGTGGGAATTGACACCGTGCGGACACGCTCACAAACGAGATGTCGTATTCTTTGGGTCTTTCGGTAAAGTCATGTAGATAGGTTCAAATAAAATAACAAAATAACCGCTTGTGTTGCGATCGAAACGTCGTAGATTTTTGCTATTTAATTGGAAACCTATCTACGTGACTTTACCGAAAGACCCACAGAATATGAATTCCTACAGTCACGAAAGTTGTAAGTGAAGATTAAACGAGATGTCGGTCCGTATCGAGGGATCTCCCACGTGCAATATTTGAACACATTAGCAAGGAAAGGCAGTCAGCGGGCCACGTGGGAGCAAGTGTCGGCGTGCTCTGCGATTGGCGGTAAGGGCAGTGAGTGGACGTGGCCTCCACACGTTGCCACCTGATCCACGGGACGCACCCGCGCGTGTGTTCCCGTCAAGCATGGGTCGATCACAGCTGTTGCTGTAAACTGTCGTAAAGTGCAAGGCAATGTCAACTGATCTCAGTGCAAATCAATTTGCTGCCACCCGAACGCAGCAGGCGCCGATTCCCAGACTGCCCGGGTCAAACTCAATGCCCAGACTGCCCCCGGTGAAAACGCGTCCCTCGTGGTGAGGTGTTTAGCAGCGGAGAGCTCCGTGTGATGCGGGGCTGACAGAGCACATTGTGTGGGACACGCATCTCGTCACTCTACCGTGCCAGGGCGGAGTGGTGGCGCGGTGGTTGGCGCACTGTGCCAATAACCCGGGCGACCATCAGTAGCGAGTTGATACCTGAATCGGTTTTGGACCAGCCCTTGAAATCCGGTCAAAAAGAAGAACCCCCGAGACTGACGCAACGTTCGGAGCCCTTCGTCCAGCAGTGGATCTGCAAAGAGATGCAAACCATTATTTAGAAATGTCTACATAAACTATGCCATTCAGAAACACACGAACGAGCTGAATGTTCTTGTATCCCCCCCCACCTCCCCGCTCCGTGCCCGTGGAGACGCGGTCGCTCATGTTTATTGAGACGTGGACCTGCAACCCCAGCAGCGACTCTCCACCTAATTATCTTTTTTTTTAAACCACATTTCTGGAATTTGCCTTTCGCGTCCCTCATTAGCACGCAACCATCGGGCGAGAAGTCGCCGCGCGCAGCTGTCGCGCTCTGACGAACGACACGGAAGTCGCAAAGAGCCCTCGAGGAGGAGGCGGCACCACGTCTTCCTCCTAGAAGGTCATCCCCACGCAGGGGGCTTTGATCGCGGGCTATGCCCCCCCCCCGTCCCGGGGGTCATCGCCGCTCTCGGGGCGAGGAGGAGGAGGAGGTCGCTAGGCAGAGCCGCGCTCGCCCTGGGTCTCTGTCGGAGGCTGCGGACTCGGCGTCTTTGTGCTCAAGGTTTTGGCTCGCATAATTTGAAGTTGAATTCATGGGGGAGAAACGTCCTTGGCTCGTCGCCACTGCCCCCTCTCCACCTCTCGCCCCGCTGATTGTAATCGCTGCACAGAGCGAACGGACCGTCGTGTAGCACGACCACGCACGCGAGCCAATGTTTTATCGTTGTGAAGTGACGAAAGCTCCCGTCGTCTTACCATGTCCCGCCCTTGGCAGTGGGCTGCCGGATGAAGGCCATGGGCGTTGTTGACCATACTTCACCAGGTTTGGTGAAGGGGTTTCCAAAAAAACAAATAACCAGTTCACAGGTCACGGTGTTGGTAGCAGTAGATTTCGAGTCCTGCGGTTTGAAGTGCGGTGCGTGTACCACTGCGGCCCAGCATCCCCGTGCGCTGTGTCGGGGAGCTGCGAGGATGGGCGGTGGACGGTGGCAATGACGCGGAGCGCTCGACGACGTCCGACGTTTCGCTCAACGCGCTGGGGGCTTCTCCGGGAACTGAATTGAGCAGCTCAGTTCGTGAGTTCGCAACACGTCTGAACGCGATCTCACATCGACGCTGTAATAAAATATAAACACACACCTCCAGAGATGCGGGGGAAAGGCGAAGATTGTATTTTAGGCGAAGGGGGTAGACTGGAAGAGGGCGGCACTGTGGGGAGACGATCCCAATCAGTCACGAGACATTTGGATGCCATGGAAACGGTCAGTCACGGGCAATTGCGCTGCACAATCTAATCCCCGAATAAGCTGCCGGCAGGCGGAGCGGAACGTCGGACATCGCCCCGAACAACGAGCCGAGAGCGCGTCGCGGCGCCGGACGGCGGTTGTCGTGGGGCAGTGAGACGGGCGCCATGGAGCGAGCGGTGCCCTGGGCGCCCGTGTGCGGGGCCCTCGGACGCGGGGCCTTCTCCCGGACGCGGGGCCCCCTCCCTGGGACGCGGGGCCCTCTCCGGGACGCGGGGCCCTCTCCCGGACGCGGGGCCCTCTCCCCGGGACGCGGGGCCCTCTCCCTGGGACGCGGGGCCCTCTCCCTGGGACGCGGGGCCCTCTCCCGGACGCGGGGCCCTCTCCCCGGGACGCGGGGCCCTCTCCCTGGGACGCGGGGCCCTCTCCCGGACGCGGGGCCCTCTCCCCGGGACGCGGGGCCCTCTCCCTGGGACGCGGGGCCCTCTCCCTGGGACGCGGGGCCCTCTCCGGGACGCGGGGCCCTCTCCGGGACGCGGGGCCCTCTCCCGGACGCGGGGCCCTCTCCCCGGGACGCGGGGCCCTCTCCCTGGGACGCGGGGCCCTCTCCCCGGGACGCGGGGCCCTCTCCCTGGGATGCGGGGCCCTCTCCGGGACGCGGGGCCCTCGCCGTCCAATGCGGCCGTTCTCGTTCGCGCCGATCGTCTCGGCTCACCGGCGCCAGGAAGCCGCTACCGACCCACCCGTTGCTCGCCCCGCGAGTGGCGCGCGGGTGAATTCACTTTGGCAACAAATAAAAAAAATAATACGTCGCGGAGCTCTGTAAACATTTTTTTATTTCCGAGACTAACTTTATTTGGAAGAGCACTCAGCAATTATGCAAAAGCATGTCTTTATAATGTCACTCCCAGCACGCGCAAAGCGTGCCCGCGCCGCGTCAGCTGCGGGTGATGTTTACCCACCGCGCAGAAGGACGCGGGACACACACAAAGCGGCACGTGGTTCGTTTTCAGCGGTTACGAAATGTTTTGCAGAGATTAAGAAATCCGCTGCAACTAAGAGGCACATTTACACCACATTTTCCACGGCATGCCATGCTAATTTATTTAAAGTGCATCGCTCATTATGGTGGCAACCAGATGATTTAAGTACCACTCTGGTATTCAGTTTAACATCGTCGTGTTCACCTGCTCGACGTATTAGTTAAACAGGTCGCACTCATAAATATTTATACGAATTATTCAAATTCTCATCGACGCAGTTACTGGATTATGATTCGACCAATTACGAGACTGTAATTTGTACCGGCATGCACGAGCAGGTCGGTGTATTGCTGCTTTTCATTTGGACGGCTGTAATGATCTCTTTTCGCTCTCTTGTCATCACGAGGAACGCCCTCTCGCGCTACTTCTGTAGGGATGGAGCAGCCGCCACAGCACCGCGTGGTGCAGCAGCGGGCGCTTTGTCACGCGACAGAGTAGAATTTAAACGTCCGGGTGAAAGCATTGGCTGTCATCGGGTTACAAGCGCGCCAGTAATCGCTTTGAAAGCTCCTGAATGAATGTGTAAGACGCCTGTTATCCTCGTCTACTCGAGTTTGAATGCGTCGTGACAGTTTTTATTAAACGACGGTGCTTGAGCATCGCACCGTTTCAGCTCTTTTGGTCGTGATGCCGATCTCCCCTCCCCTTCACCGCTGGTAAAGTCGTCACCGCGCCGTCTCGGAGCTCCCTGGATCACGATTGGATGAACAAACGTGCCCCCAGAAACAACAACAAAACATTTAATCACGAAACGTCGTGATTTAATTTAGTTGTTTTCATTTATTTTATTTTATTCTTTACCTACGTGACTTTACCGAAAAAACCAAAGAGTATGAATCCTCGCAGTCACGAAAGCTTCAAATCTAGAATTAGAACAAAGCATCGTCGACTCGTAATTCTCTCGACGACCGAATGAGAAATGTGAATCTCGGACACGTGATTAACCGAGCGAGTTTTCATTTGAGCCGCTGAACAAACATCTTGAACCCCAATCTCAAGCACCGCCATCGCTTGGCTGGAGAGCTTGCTCAGCGACGGCGCGAGGAGGCTGCACCAGGCCGAGAGAGAGAGAGGGGCTGACCGAGTGACGAGGTGTCGTGGTGCGGCGCTCGCCCGCCAGAGGACACGTGCCCACTGGCACATCCGAGCTGCCCCAGGAGGAGGGCAGGGCGGGGGTGGTGGAATCGGGAATCGGTGGTGCGGTGGTGAGCGCACTGCGCTAGCGAACGGTCGAACCACGCTTTGATTGCCGGCCACGCCGTCACGGGTGGATGTCCTCTGGAGAGACTGGCCCCTGCCATGCGAACATGGAACTTACGCCACGGGGTCAGGGCTGTGAAGAGGAGATGAGCCCAACCGCATTGTGACGCGAGTGGGTCGTCACTTCCACCTGGTTTGTTGTTGACACAGCCGTTACAGAACGGACGAATGCAAGCTGCGTAGCTCTCCTCGGCCGAGCGATCGCTCCCTCACGGGGTCAATGGGAGGGCGTCGTTGCCTTGTGGTGGGTGCGCTGCGTCGAGAACTCATCAGGGCCATGCAAGTATTCATTAAGAGCCAGGCGAAGATTGTGAACGGCTCCGTCCGCCTCCCTAGTGATTGATCGGGAAGCCAAACATTTACATCCATTGGAAGCCACCGCTTGGGCCTCGCGGGAGGCGACATTTGATCCAAAGCGTTATTAACGCGATCCCTGTAAACGGCGTCATTAGCATAAACTGAATAGCCGGAAAGGTCACCTGTGGAGATCACATTTTTCGCGAAACGTCCGGCGGCCGAATTGCGAGCGGAGGTGCCGCATGGGTGTGGGAGGGCTGGTGTGGGTGCTCGTGTGTGGGAGGGCTGGTGTGTGTGCTCGTGTGTGGGAGGGCTGGTGTGTGTGCTGGTGTGTGTGAGGGCTGGTGTGTGTGCTGGTGTGTGGGAGGGCTGGTGTGTGTGCTCGTGCGTGGGAGGGCTGGTGTGTGTGCTGGTGTGTGTGAGGGCTGGTGTGTGTGCTGGTGTGTGGGAGGGCTGGTGTGTGTGCTGGTGTGGGTGCTCGTGTGTGGGAGGGCTGGTGTGGGTGCTCGTGTGTGGGAGGGCTGGTGTGTGTGCTCGTGCGTGGGAGGGCTGGTGTGTGTGCTGGTGTGTGTGAGGGCTGGTGTGTGTGTTGGTGTGTGGGAGGGCTGGTGTGTGTGCTGGTGTGGGTGCTCGTGTGTGGGAGGGCTGGTGTGTGTGCTCGTGTGTGGAAGGGCTGGTGTGGGTGCTGGTGTGTGGGAGGGCTGGTGTGTGTGCTGGTGTTTGGGAGGGCTGGTTTGGGTGCTCGTGTGTGGGAGGCCTGGTGTGGGTGCTCGTGTGTGGGGGGGCTGGTGTGTGTGCTCGTGTGTGGGGGGGTTGGTGTGTGTGCTGGGAGGGCTGGTGTGTGTGCTGGTGTGTGTGAGAGCTGGTGTGGGTGCTCGTGTGTGGGAGGGCTGGTGTGGGTGCTGGTGTGTGTGAGGACTGGTGTGTGTGCTCGTGTGTGGGAGGGCTGGTGTGTGTGCTCGTGTGTGGGAGGGCTGGTGTGGGTGCTCGTGTGTGGGAGGGCTGGTGTGGGTGCTGGGGTGGGTGTGGGAAGGCTGGTGTGTGTGCTCGTGTGTGGGAGGGCTGGTGTGTGTGCTCGTGTGTGGGGGGGCTGGTGTGTGTGCTCGTGTGTGGGGGGGTTGGTGTGGGTGCTGGGAGGGCTGGTGTGGATGCTCGTGTGTGGGAGGGCTGGTGTGGGTGCTGGAGTGGGTGTGGGAGGGCTGGTGTGGGTGCTGGAGTGGGTGTGGGAGGGCTGGTGTGTGTGCTCGTGTGTAGGGGTGCTTGTGTGGCCGCCCTCCTCTCCTCACTTACAAAGCAATTATTAATTCGTTTTTTCGTCTCTCATTTATAGTTTACAAATTTTCCAGTTTCGTTTGTACACTTTTTGTTCGCCGCGCTTGCTCAAGAGAACGTGAGCTTGTACGTCGCGTCTCATTTTCACGAATCGACAAAACCTTCACGCCTGCGTGTGAACCCGACGGACGCACCGTGCACGGCTACCGGGCGATGTCACCCGGCGCCTGATCCGCCCCTGCGCCTCGACACCGCTGCTACGCTAGCCCCGTTCGTCTCCGGGGCGTGCCTCGTGTGTGCGCGCACGTTAAATACCCATTACTCCATCGATCCGTGCGCGCGCGGCACATGCCCTGTCCCAATGCGCATTAAGCGCCGAGAGGTATCGACGCCTGTGGTGAACGCTCCTGCGCTCTCCTCCCCGCTGAACCCCGGCCCGTCGTGGCGCGCTGTCCGCCCAGCGCGTCTGCTCGATGCCGGGCTTCTTTTCCTTCCCTCTCTCCAGGAAGGCGCCGTCGGCCTCGATCTCTCTCGGTCTCCCATTCGCGAATTCCCTCGCGCAGAATTCGCGACCCGCTCCACGCCGAGGAGTGCATCCCGCGCGATCCGGCGGCACGCAGCGTCCACGACAGCCTTTAGGCGATTCGTCCGTCGGTGTTCGATTGGGTGTGTTATTCATTGCATGCATGATGCATAAACTATATATTGATTTGTTTGTATACGTTGCATTGCTCGAGAGCTACGCACGTTGATCGTATGCGTCAGTCGAAACCCCGGACCGCCCCGACGAACGAGACGTTCCATCGTCTCGAGGGATTTTTTTTCCCGGTGGAATGTTTCGGTAAATGGTCGGGACATGGGGACGGCGTGCTCGCTCCCAGAGGCCTCTGAGCTGTGGGCGGCTGCTAATAAAAATAATAAAAATAATATAAATAATGAAAATAATTTCAATAATATAAATAATTAAAATAATTTAAACAATATCAATAATTAAAATTATTTTCATAATTGAAATAATTGAAATAATTTTCGATTTAAAGCTTTCGTGACTGCAGGGATTCATCTTCTTGGTTCTTTCGGTAAAGTCACGTATGTTTTATTTTTATTTTTTTATTCCTTCCCTTCTACGTGACTTTACCGAAAGAACCAAGAAGATGAAATAATTTTAATAATATAAATAATGAAAATAATTTTAACAATATCAATAATTAAAATTATTTTAATAATCTAAATAATTGAAATAATTTTAATAATTATAAATAATTATAATTATTAAAATCGTCATTCGCGCTCTTTGTGCCAACACCGCGGGCGTTTCACCACTCGGCGTAAATCAAAAAAATGTGCGAGAGTTTCTCAGCGTGTGGGGTCATTTTTAGAATTAGGGAGCAAAGGGTTCCGGAACTTTACGGCATCATTTGGAGTAAAATTAATTTTCATGTCGTGAGAGGTTCATTTTATTTCATTATTTCATGAATATTTTTTTAAAGTCTATTCCCGTGCCGCGAACCTTCACACACCGGGTCGCTCCTCCAGAGACATCGATTGCGCTCAGCGGCCCAATGGAAAACAAACAATTTCCACCACTCAACATTTATTTCCAGAAAGCCATCACAGTGGTGAGCGCTCGACCCGCTAAACGCCCTTCGTTCATGAAATAGGGTGTAGAAATTACAACGTGAAGCGGAACGTTCACGCATTGATCAGGAGACGCAACACGTGTAAGCATTTGGCGACATTGAATGGGGGCGAAGAGGGAGAATGCGTCCTGCGTTCTAATCGCTCCTTAAAGTAGTCGGCTGGCGGTCACGTGGGTCCCGAGTGGCGACCCTCGACGAGTGAGGAGCTCCGCGAATCATTAAACCAGCGGGGGACATCAACAACAACAAAACGAAATCTCCCGCACGCACGGATCACGCTGCTCGCGGGGCGTGGGCCGTGAGTGATTGAGTGAAACACGACGTCTTTCGCGAGCCATCGGTGGAGACCGTCGAGGGCTCCGGCGGGCCGACGCTGGCCTCGCCTCGCGGCGTCTTCTCGGACGTCTCCAGATGCCCCTGCAGGTGGCGGCGGTCTCGCCGCGGCGCGGGAGCCGGGAGCGCGTGGCCGTAGTGGTTGTGGTGGTGGCCATGGTGGTGGTGGTGGTGGGGGTGGCCGTGGTGGTGGTGGGGGTCACAGGGTGGAGAGGAGACGACTGACGGGTTGCGTGATGGTGTTGTTGTTGTTGTTCTTTGTGGCGGGGTTTTTGTTGTTGTAAATGTTCACCCTGTCGCTGACGGACGTCATCCATGACAGCCACAGAGCTCGTCAAAAGTCAGCAGTGGGCCCTGTTTTGAAATGTCGCTAAAGCCAATCGCTCTGTGTGTGCGCGTGCGGAGCGGTGGCGCAGCGGTTAGAGCAACGCGCTCTGAACCCGGCGACCCGAGTTCGATTCCTGCTCATGGCCAACAGGAGTGGCAAATATCTGAACGGGTCCTGGGCCTCCCCTGGGTCAGGTACCTGATGCGGTGTGGAAACTTCAGCAATGGGGAGACAAAGACGGCAGGGAATGGTGCTATTCAGGCCTTTATAGGTGCTACTCGGTAACATCACTTTTCCCAACCGTCTGTTAAGGCTATATGGGTGATCTTTGTCTTCATGCTGGACATGTATATATTATGTACAGGTGTTAAGTATGTATAGTTATAGTGTGACTGAGTGACTCGGTTCCATTTTACTGGTGTTATAGTAGGGCACCGAAAGGTGAAATTTGGCACAATAATATTTGACTCTATGCTTCTGACTGAAAACAAAAATGGCCTTAGAATATCAGCGAAGCACTGCGCCACCGCTCTAAACAACCACGCGGCAATGCAGCATCGACAGCACAGTTCGTTATTGAACAGTTCCATCACGGGACCTAATTACGCCCTTGTGGTGTTCTGTGTTGGGCTGTGAGGATCGTTGCGGGCCGGGCCCCTGTGGAGGTCAGAGGGCAGAGGGGTGGGGGAGGGGGCGCAGAGGGCGAGGGGCTGCGAGTGGGAAGGGCTGGACGCGGTGGAGCAGGAGGAGCAGGAGGCGGTGGAGGACGTTGTCCTTTGACGCTGAAGCGATCTGACAGCTGCGCTATTCGATGGCTCCAAAGTGCGCCGGTCTCCTCGCAGCGCAGCCCGCACAGGGCCTCCGCCACGCGCCCTGCGCCACGAGCGCTGCTGCCCACGCTCGGCGCTGCCCACGCTTCCCGCACCTCCCACACACACAGATGGCCCTGCACACAAAGACAACCCGCTCCCCGTAGCGTCTCACAGACCGCCAGGGCGAGTGCTGTGAGCGAGCAGCACCGATGAAGACCGCCACGGCATGCGAGGGGCGGTTGTGGACAGCGCCTGGCCGCCTTTGTCTCCCCAGCGCTGACGTTTACACACCTCACCAAGTACCCATCGTCAAGCTGAGTCGACTCTATCACGAGCTCGCTGACACTACACAGACACAGATTCCCCGTGTAGGCTCTAACATGCCGTTGGGGCAAGCGCTGTTAGCGAGGCACCTGTCGATGCCAGAGTGACGTTCCGTGGGCCGGGGGCAGCATCGCGCCCGGCCGCCTTTGTCTCTCCAGCGCTGATGCTTACATACCTCACTCAACCTCGGGGAGGCCCAGGGTCGTTTCCAATAGTTGCCACTGATGTTAGCCGTGGCTGGGAATTGAACTCGGGTTACCGAGTTCGGCGCGCTACAAACACGCAACAGGCACTTGGCGGCCTGAAGATTTTATCCTGAGAGAAACATTTTTCTCATCCTCCACGCGTCCTCTAAGACTCTGGAGACATCGTCTCGAGATGTCACGAGACTTCCTGATGCTCGGCAACTTCTTAGCTGTGCTCACATTTGTAGACGACGATAACCAAATAAAAACCCACAATGCTCGTGCAGGCTGGGGATAGAATACGCCGTAACGTTTCACACTTAACAGGTGTCGGAAGGCTCTGTGCAACACGGGCAATAGCCATCACATTGATGGTGTCACTTCACAATTGTGTCACTTCACAATACAATTGAGCAAATGTCACCGATAGCAGCAGTGGTGCAGACGTGAGACGACTGAACCGGTTTCGTCACGCTTAGGTCTCATCGGCACGGCATAGTTACCAATGCTCACTGCTGATGACTCCGAATTACGCCAAACCGCTCCACCGTTGGATCTCACTGCATCACTGCTGCCTGTCAGTCGGTCGCATTTGATAAACAATTTGTTTATCTGACGGTGACCGCAGGCGACAAGGAACCCAGTGCACTTCTTCAGGAAGTGCTGGCGGTATTGGCAGCCAGCATTGCCTCTCCATCTCAGCCGCGGCTGTTTCCAGTGCCTCTGGTTCCGCGCTGTTGAGGATCACTTCGGGGTTTTCGAGTTGCCGGTAAAACGACCAAAGAAAGTACGCGGCATGAGAATCATGTTGGCACATTTTCAACCGCGCACTTCGAACTGCAGCCTAATTATAACTCTATTCTTAGCGCCGATGCATTTACGGACCCCCGTGTATTTAACTTTTTCACAGCTGACGAGGCCCCGCGCGGAGAGACCCTTGACCTTAGTGGGTGAGGCGCATCAGCGCGGCACCACGAGGTGCCGAAGTGCTCTGCAACAGTGTTGCTGGAGCCCCACTGGGGCCCCTGAGCAGCCGTGGAGTTTGCACCCCCCCCCCACCCCCCGCCCACTGTTAAAATATCAACTCCGAGTGAGATGACAGAAGCGATGTGAACAGGAGACAGACTCACAGGTAAACGCTGCTGCTGCAGGCGGTGCGCGGAGATTCGGTGAGACTCGACGTTTCATCGATGTATCGCACGAGGCTTGGCGTCAGTGGAGCCGCAGCACCGAGGCGTGCTCCCCGTGACCCCCACCCCCCTGCCCGCGACCCTCCCACGCTTCCATCGACACCGCCACGTGCTGGTGGCGGCGACGACGGCGGCGCTGCTGCCGCCCGCCACCGCTCCACGTCGCGGCCACGACCTCTTGGGGAGCGTCGCGGCCACGACCCCTTGGGGAGCGGCGCGGGCCCCTCCGTCGCGGCTTTCAAGGCGGCTTCGTTGAACGAGGCGAGGACTCGCGAGACCGGGGATCGAGGAGCTCTCGTTTGCAAGAGTGACCTGGGGCACCAATCAGTCTGCCGGTAGGAGGCGATGATTACTGCCGCTCTGTGCGTCGTCCCAATTGAGTCGCTTCGCGAGAAACGTTCTAATTTAGGAACGTTTGGCGCCTGTCGTCAACACGCAACGGCCTGCGACTTGCGAATTGCTTCAGGGGCTCTCTTCGCGTCCACGGCGAAGTGGACGGCACCTTGCGTCGGTGTTATTTATGTATTACCGTGGTTATCACGGCCGCAGTCATAATCGGGGCGGCCGCTGCATTCCAACCGTGAGCGGCCACCGCTGGGCCGCCGTGCGGGCCGTGCGGGTGGCTCCTGCACCCTCCCCCCCCCCCCCCCCCCCCACGTTCCACGGCGTCCCGCCTCCTACGCTCGCTGACTTGCGGCTGCCCGACAAAACGCGAGAAAACATTTACACCGCGGATGTAATATACAAAAACTAGAACGCAAACAAAAACATTCGAGCGTGGAGAGAGAGAGAGAATGGGGGGGGGGGGGGTTCATTCTGCAGTTTGACGAAGTGTCAGGGCGCCGTGTCCTGTGGCCCACGCGGCCGGCAGCTCGGCTCCCACGGGACGGGTCGCCACGATCCCCGCGGTTCGTACGCCGCCTACGGGAGAGGCGAAACCCACGCGTCGCTTAGACTCGGTCGTTGAGGTCGCAATTTCGCGTGGAATGACGCGCGCGTGTGCGCGTGTCCACGTGCGCGTCTTGCGCACTCTGGGTTAGTGCGCTACCTCTGCTGTGCCGCCATTCACCGCGATGGTAAGCAGAGAGTTCGGTAATCGAATGGAATCGTCACTGAATTGTGACGAATCGTCGGAGGAGGAGCAGTGGTGGTGGGGTGGGGTTCCGGAGCATCGATTCTCATCGCTACCCTGACCCGCCAGGAGATGGGAACTCGATTCGTTCCATCATTATGTAATCGAGTGTTGCCCCCTCGCATGTGTGGCTTTTCTCGGGGTGCTCAGTTTTTCTCCTCCTCCTCCTCTCTTCGATGGCGAGCGTCTACTGTGCGGTGGACCGCAGCCCAGTACAAGTTGAAATTGTTGTTATCGCTATTTGTTTTATTGCATCGCAACAAGTGGTGGTATCGCTGGGGCGAGGTGAATCTACGAGAGGCATGGCCGAACTGCGCCTCGCGAGCTGCGTGCGGGCCCTCTGCCAGTCCAATGGACACACAAAACTCGGATAATTTGGCGTGGTCATTTGTAATAGTTTCAACACAATCGTCGATTTGAAAGAGGAAGAAATCTGCGGAAGCCCGTGCAGCTCGGGGCACTCGCGAGCGGCTGCCTCCTGTCGACTCGCGACCGCTGCTGGCCTAGCGGTAGGAACCGTGCCGTGCCGTGAGCAACGCTGCAGGCCGGCGGGTGAACTCGCTGCAACTCTCTTGGAGACCGTGACCGCCGGCCGCGTGGCTCTCTGCGTGCGGAGCCGCGGGCACGCAGCCCTGGGGAGCGGCGACGCGGGGAGTTCACGCCCCCCCACCCCCTTGTCCACGAACCCGGCCACCCGAGTTCGATTCCCGCTCGTGGCCTAAACCGGTAACGGAAATCGGAACCGGTCCTGGGCCTCCTGATAGAGTCGACTCAGCTTGACGATGGGTACTTGGTGAGGTGTGTAAACGTCAGCGCTGGGGAGACAAAGGCGGCCAGGCGCTGTCCACAGCCGCCCCTCGCATGCCGTGGCGGTCTTCATCGGTGCTGCTCGCTCACAGCACTCGCCCTGGCGGTCTGTGAGACGCTACGGGGAGTGGGTTGTCTTTGTGTGCAGGGCCATCTGTGTGTGTGGGAGGTGCGGGAACTAATAAACAACAAACAACAACAACAACAAGAGATATGACAACGTTACATCAATTTGGCAAATTGTCAAACCAAACGCTAAGAGGTTCTGGTTTAAACCCACGGTTCAATTCTCTTACACATTTCAGGGGGGTTGGGGGATTGGGGGGTGTTTTTTTTACTTTTTTTTGCAACCCGCTCGCAACCCGCGCCGCGCGCCGCGCCTCATCCCTCGCGGCCACCGCCGCGTGACTGACAGCGCACGAGTCGGGTCAGGGGTCACGGTAATCTGTGACCCTCTGCATCTCTTTAAGGTCACCGTCTCACTCGTGTCAGCGCTGGACGAGCGCTTCCGTAACAGGAGAGGGAGAGAGCGAGCGAGAGGGAGAGAGAGGGAGCGAGAGGGCGCCCGCCAACGGGAATATCGGCGTGGAGCCTCGCGCCTATTGGCTTGAAGCCTCGCGCAAGCGGAGGAGGAGGTGGAGGAGGAGGTGTTGGTGGAGGAGGAAGTGGTGATGGTGGTGGTGGTGCCAAGTCGGGCGCGACGCGCACGGCTCGCATGGAGCGCGGCAGAATTCATGAATCGCATCTCGGATTTCGACGACAAACGAAATCCATTTGTTACAAATGAATGAAGACGTGTTTGTTGGTGAAATATTTGCGTTTTTCTGTGTTTACTCGGGCTTTGATTTTATTTCCCTTTGCGCCACCTGCGTGAAAATCAAAACAATTTGCCGCCTTATAGCAGCGGATGCGGCGGCGGCGCGCGCGGGGAAAAGGCGCCGGGATTAGGGCGTCGCGATCCTCGGCTCACTCGTCCCGTGGCACCCAGAGCCCTTTGATTTCGAGATAAGAGTCGTCACAATGGCATTTAGGGCACAGTGTTCATCTTTTATTCATCTCCAGCCCTTTCGAGAGTGGAGCTCGCTTGAGCGTCATTTTCTCGCTTCCATTTCCGCGCGATGTGTGGGGGTTGTGTTTTCTGCTTTTTAAGTTCCTAACGTTGGCCACCGTTCTCCAGTTCGCGGGGAGAAAAAAAACAACGTCAGTTTCAAACACTGAGCTCACTATAAACACATTTTACAATATGAACGTACATTTATCAAACACATGCTCAACGTACTTTAAAATTACATGAACTGGTCTGGACGACATTGAGAAAGACCGAGATGGCAATACGAACGTGATGTCACGCGCTGTCCGCAATCGCAGTGTTTTATTTGTAATCTGCCCTGCAGTAAAAAATGTGTCTCTGTGTCGCTCTCAGAAAATCCAGTTGGTTTTTTTTCATTTACAGATTAATTATGCGTGTCTCTATTCCGTAAATATATTATTTATATGATGGCAGTGTGCGTATATGTATTATGCATGTACTATATACACACACACGGACACACGAGACCTACTTTTTTGACTTGGGTATAACTTTCAAGATGGTATCGTGAAGAACTCTGAGCTGTTATCTTGAGAAGTAAGTCCCTAGTGGCTTTTATCAAATGAGAGGCAGAAAAAGACCCATTATGTCGCGAGAGGAATCGGCTTATGTTCCAAACCGATTGGCAACGGCTCACGTATTCTCGCTGACATTTAAAGAATGCTAAATAAAGGCGTAAAAAAAACAGCCTTGCAAATAACTTTTCAAAAAACCCACCCCAAACAGAAAAAAGCGATACACTTCCACAAGCAAACATCTCAAAGAAATCAAAGGCAGCGTCGTTCTCGTGAAAACGCCCGTGAATAATTCATGAGCTGGGATTTTTGTGCACAACACAAACTCCTTTTAACCTTCGTGACCTCTGGTAGAGCTCTATTTTTCTCGAGCCGTCCTCGTGCCAAAGGACCGCCCGAGGAGGATGGCGGAGCGGAGAGCGTCGCCTCGTCGTGGTGGGGGCCTGGCCAGGAGTCGTCCTCTCCTGCCACGGCGAGCAGCGAGCCGTCCATCCAGGATGCTTCTTTCTCAGGGCTCCTGCCGTGTACAGCAAAGTGACTCCCTCGAAATAATACAAATTTGAATCGCCAGGGCACAATGGTTCGTCATCTTTGGCCCTCGAGTCATCGTGAATGCGTGTCGCCGCCGTATGTCAGGAGCTATAATGATGTTGAACATTCGTCCTTCGTTTCTTTTCGGTTTGATCGTTGTGTGGGTATAATGGTATCATGGTATAATGACAAAGTTTAACCATTGTAGCCCGTCACCGCCCGACAGAGCCAGTGACGTCGAGTTGTCACGTGGGGCAAATGTGCCAATTTGGTTTATGAACACAACTGGAATATTATAGAAAACAAGCAAAATGTTGACAACGCATACAGACACGTTTCGTTGGAGACGACAACCACCGCCATCAGGCGCCGACTGTATGACCTGACTTCCACACAGGTCAGTGCGGATCACAACATGAAATCTGAAATCTTCTTTTTCAATCCCAACCCCCTCCCTTCTAATACAGTATTATCTCATAATGCCTTTCCTCGGGACCGTCTTGCACAGCCTCGGACATGTTGTTTACATCCGAGTCGGAGGTCAGCTCCCCGCTGGGCCGTGGCTGAACATTTATCCCCGTTCCCTTCTCTCTTCTCCCTTTTCTCCGCACCTTTTCTCGGCAAAAAACCTGCAGCCCTCAACTCGCTGCCCTTTTTCTCAATGCCCCCGCCACTGTCCCTAATCATAGCACCCCCCCCCCCGCCTCCTGCCACAATCGTAATGTGAATTCAGGGGAGGATATTGCTGCTCACGCAAGCACGCCCTTTGCACCGTTCGGTGGTGTCCGGCCTCACCCAGGCCCGTGTCTCTTACATCTTGTGCAGCCCGCTCCCTCCCCATGCACCCTCTGGTCACTGCTGCAAATGTGCGGAGTTCGTCTGCTCCCCCGCCTGTTCTGCCTCTGGATGCCCCCCCCCCCTGTAGCTGAAGCCTACAACAGTCGTACGTAGTAACCGGCACTTGGCCAAAAACATCGCGGCGCTGCGTAATTGACTTGCAAACGACTCCGCTGCCGATCACAGACCGCGGAACCATCGCCACCCTCCCCCCCCTTCCCCTACCGCGACCAAGTTGGCAGGACCCTCCTGAAACAGTCTTGAGACTCGGCCATCCGTTTCCTGGCTAAACAAGCGGAATCGTCCTCATGAAATAGAACTTGAAACACAGCTGATGGGTAAATGTCCATGACTCGGGAATGCGCCATTATCGCGCGCACACAACTCGTGCCAATCTTTTTGTTCTCTGCAATGGCTCGCTCCCGTCACGGTCGGCAGAAACGCCTCCACGAGAGAGCGCTCCAGAGAGCCCCTGTAGGAGGTATTCGGTTTACCCTTCCGCGCTGCCCAGAAACTTTGTAAGAGGTGGGAGTACCCACACTTTACCTCACCGCCTATCCACTAAGCGCGCCGCGCGTGCTGTGGTTACGCTGCTGCCGCTGCTGCTGCACGCACAGAGGCGGTGGTGGAGGGAATTTCAGAAACTTGCGGGAGATCAAACGACCCGTCTGCCTCCCGAGTGCGCCACCCAACACTGAACACCGCTTAAGCGCTGCACACCGCGCTACACCGCTTCAACGCACGCGCTGTGTGTTCGTCGCTTAATTAAGAGGCTCCCCACCACTGCGCCATGCTCTCGAGTCCTTTACAGCGCCTCGTAAAAAAAGTGCCAACGATGGCGCTTCATGGAGACGAACGCGGCGCGCGAAGCGTCCGGTTTTGGTTGCGCGCAGTCAGCCCGCTGAGACTCCTCACGACCCCCCCCCCCTCTCTCTCTGTCCACAGGGCCGGCGTTCTGGGGGCTCGTGAACTCCGGCTGGAACTTGTGCTCCGTCGGCAAGAGGCAGTCGCCGGTGGACGTGGAGACGGGACGGATGATCTTTGACCCTTTCCTGACCCCGATGAAGATCAACACGGGCGGCAGGAAGGTAAGGGGCTCCAGGCCCCCCTTTAGCCACCCTCGCGAATTGGTGAAACGCGCGAGCGACTTCGCTGAATCAGCGCAGTGCCGCTCGCTCGCTCGCTCGCCTCGCCTGAGACTCAGCGAGGGCCGGCGCCGTGCGGTCGCCACCCCCGGCGAGGGGTGAATGGCGCGAGGCTGTCGCGGGGCGCGGTGATGATGAAGCCCGCCGGGCCGTCGGGATTCTCCGACCCTCTCGCTTCGTGCGAAAGCGAAGCGTCTCGAGTCGTCTCCTGGGAGAGGCCACGCACTGTAAATGGCAACGACGTTGACTCATCCACGCAGTCGGGGGGGGGGATAGGCACGCGGCGCAAATCGGTGCGAGCCACATCGCCTCGCGTCGCTTCGGAATGCGTCTCGAGTCCATACACGAAGCGTCGTACATGTCAGATTTCTAACGCGTCTTCCGTAGGCGGTAGGTACTGACGTTAACTATCGCGTGTCTTTATCACGCCGCTTGATTTTGAGGACTTTTTTTAGCAGCCCATCATTTTTTTCACGGTCGATAAAACAGGCACCACTTTGTGCTAAAGTAGATGCACTCCCCCCGCCATAGGAATGTGGAATCTCCACGGCTGGCTCATGGCTGTAAACAGGAGACAAGCACCAATGCCCCAATGCTCATTCGAACAGAAATCGCTTTGACTTTGCACACCTCAGCTGATGAGACGATGTGCCCTGGTGGAGCCTCAACCGTCGTGTGAGTGATCCACCAACCTTCACTGCCTCCACAGTGCCACATTGCAGGTCACTTGCAGCATGCCCACCAGCGTGTCTACGTGCGTGTGAGTGTGTCTACGTGCGTGTGAGTGTGTCTACGTGCGTGTGAGTGTGTCTACGTGAGTGTGTGTGTGTCTACGTGAGTGTGTGTATGTCTACGTGCGTGTGCGTGTGTCTACGTGAGTGTGTGTGTGTACGTGTCTACGTGAGTGTGAGTGTCTACGCGTGTGTGTGCGTGTCTACGTGAGTGTCTACGTGAGTGTGTCTATGTGTCTACGTGAGTGTGTGTATGTGTCTACGTGCGTGTGTGTGTGTGTGTGTCTACGTGCGTGCGCGTGTGTCTACGTGAGTGTGTGCGTTGACAGAGATACAATTCAAACAACAATTTCCCCACGGTGAAAACCAGCATTCAAATGAAAAAAATATCTGTGCTAAAAAAAAGACAAAAACACACAGCACGCCCCCTTCTCCTGCCGTATGCTGGCAATGCCACGTGTCCAATAGTCTACAGATACCATCGTGATAATAAGAAAATATTAAAACAGAAAAATGGCATTTTCCAAATTAAATCTGTTCACCGATGCGGTGGGCATGCTCCTTCCCTTGGGTTGGTCGCCTCTGTCCCTCGTTTGTCCATCGGCTGTCATCCCCTGTGAGCACGTGTCCTGTTCACAATGACCGAACGTGTGGACGCGGCACAGCTGCCCAAGATGGATTGCGTCCACGCGAATGACATATCGAGGAGAACAACCAGGCCTTGGAGAGCCGGGGCGAGGCGCATGCTTGGAATGACATTGGGAAGGCAGAGAGACGCATGGATGAGAGCCGTCATCCACACCGCGGTGTTTAAACAACGAAGTGGACGATGGTCACGATTAATAATTGCGTGACGCATACTCTTTAGTTCTTTCGGTAAAGTCACGTAGGTAGAGATAAAATAAAATAAAGGACCAAAGAGTATAGATTCCTGCAGTCACAAAGCTTCAAATCAGAATTGAGTGACGGTCAAGGAACGGAACGCGTCCGATGGGATGTCCGCTCCAGGAGGTGGAGCGATGACATCGGTTCGTGTGCTAGTCGCTCGACAGATCGTCGCATCGCGGGGGTTCTTGAGAGGCGACGTCGACCTGGCGAGGCCTTCATCCAGCAGTGGCTAGACCACGGCTGCCGATGACGAAGGCTCCCCGAGCCGTGGACGCGACGCGCACGCCCGTGCCGCGTGCTGCGCCCCTGGCGGAGCGCGCGGTGCCCACGACGACCGCGCTCGTTCCGGGTGACTCCGCCCACGTCGTGGCAGGAGACGCGCGGCAGCTTCGCCTGCAACGGACTAAACTTTGCGCGCGATCTGGGGGACTTCGTTGCTTGACAAAATACCGAGCCCACGATCAGTCGGTGGTCGTGTGGATGATTTGCGGCGGGGTTCGGGATCGCGAGTGAAGCCCTCCAAGGCTGCTGGCCAGGACTGAGCGCGGTCTCTCGTCGCCGGCTGTAAGCGGCTGCTCACGCGAGAGTCGCAGTGAATCTCCGCTCGCTAACATTCACGGATTAACGCGCCGGCGCTCCTTCCTGGTCCTCCACTGCTTTGTCGACGCGTGTGTGAGTGTGTGAGTGAGCGAGTGTTTACGTGTGTGTGAGTGTGTGCGTGAGTGAGTGTGTGTGAGTGAGTGTGTGCGTGTGTGAGTGGGTGCGTGTGTGTGTATGTGAGTGCGTGAGTGTGTGCGTGTGTGTGAGTGGGTGCGTGTGTGAGTGCGTGAGTGTGAGTGTGTGCGTGAGTGTATGAGTGCGTGAGTGTGTGTGTGAGTGAGTGAGTGCGTGAGTGTGTATGTGTGAGTGCGTGAGTGTGTGAGTGCGTGAGTGAGTGCGTGCGTGTGTGCGTGAGTGTGTGATTTTGTGAGTGTGTGAGTGAGTGTGTGAGTGAGTGAGTGTGGGAGTGCGTACGTGAGTGTGTGAGTGCACGCGTGAGTGTGAGTGTGGGAGTACGCGCGTGAGTGAGTGTGCGTGTGTGAGTGCGTGTGTGCGTGAATGAGAGTGTGTGCGTGTGTGAGTGCGTGCGACGTACTGCAGATCTATTCGCCGTTTGCGTGAAATTCACGTGACGATATATTTTATTTCACCCTGGACACCCTCACAAACAAGATGTTCCATCCAAATGGATTATTAATTATCCAAGTAAAAATATTCTGTCTCGTCAAGTCATCTATTTGTGGTGATAGATTGAATGGACTAATTGCCCCATATCTGAGATGTGTGTAAACTATATCCGTTTTCTTTCCTTGCGCGTGATAATAATAGTAATGCACTGCCTGATAATTGTTTTTTTACCCTTTTATCTGGCAACAAAACTGACGCTTTTTTTACAAGGAGTCATGTTTGCATAGACCACAATACCTGCAGTCATAATGCAAAAAAAGCATAACTCTGATAATGTATGCACTGTCCTTGAAGTTGATTGGTCCACACCCGAGACAGCTTTCCTTAGAGCCTAGTCTGACATTGTGTTGGACCAGATGACATCAAAAGGCGCCTTTTCAGATGACGCCAAAAGGTGCCTTTTGGCGTCATCTGGTCCAACACCATGTGAGACTAGGCTCTAAGAAAAGCTGTCTCGGGTGTGGACCAATCTACTTCAAGGACAGTGCATACATTATCAGAGTTGTGTTTTTTTTTGCATTATGACTGCAGGTATTGTGGTCTATGCAAACATGACTCCTTGTAAAAAAAAGGTGTCAGTTTTGTTGCCAGATTAAAGGGTAAAAAAACAATCATCATATTTTTTACTGGCAAATGAGGTTCCAATGGTGTAAATGCACTGCCTGTTTCGTCAATCCACTGCTAAATTGAAGGCTTTCCTACGCCGCGTAGCACGTGTAGGATGCGTCACCATGCGTCACCACACGTCACCATGCGTCACCGCGCGTCACCACGCTGGTCAGTGCTGGTCGATGAAGGTGATCTCGTCAGAGCTGGGAATCTAAGCAGAGCTGGGCCTGGACAGAGCTTGTGATGGGTGACCGCCGCCATGCGCACAATAGACCGGTGTAGTAGCCGTTGTGGGCAGTGCATCGAGACTCACTTTGTTCTACCCCCCCACCATCGCCAACACCAATTTTTGTTTTACCAAGTTAGGGCCCACTGAGCTATGTAGCTCTTTTTTAGAAGCGATCTGGAAACAAATGATAGCTCAACGAAGTGGCTCATCATCACGTGGAAATGTATAGCAGCAGCCAAATACTCTAAACGCATGTTGTCGATTTAAATATGTGGAGAGAAAAACCGGAGGACCTGGAGACAATCCACGCCACCATGGGAGGAACATGCACACTTCAAATATGCAGCATGCGTCAAGGTGAGATCGAACCCATGTCCTCCTGTATACCAGGCGAGGTAGTTAACGTCTCGCCACTGGTGCCACCAACGTGGTGAAGTATGGTCAAATATCTCTGACTCATGCAGCCAGCTATGGCTACAGGGTTTGGTGGTACATGTTGTTTATGACGTTTATTGTGAAATTTTGGTCACAGTTCCTATGGTCACTGTTACATTGCTTATGGCTTTATTTTGGTGATTTCGAAAAAGTTTTTTGGTTTGGCCATGTTTGTTTGTTGTAGTACAGAGTTAGAATGATGGCTTTAATCTAAGTTGTCTTGTGGTTGTTGTTTGACTTGCATCCCACTGGGATTTTTGCACAGCGTTAGTGTACGGTGCTTTTTTTCTGGAAGACTTTGCAGTTTTTTCCTGGATTTTTCTGTTTGCGCATAGTCACTTTAAGATGTTTTCTTGATCATGTTTTTGTTTTTTGTTTGTTGCGGTTGCACCCGATTCAAGAGCCGAATGGCTCACAGGGCTATACCAAATAAATGAAACTGAAATGAAATGAAACTGCTTCCAGCAGCGGACTGACGATACCGGGGGCTGCACTCGTGCGGTGGCGCTCGGCGAGGGTGAGCCCGCCCTGTGATCTCGCTCCTGACGAGCCTCCGTGACTCTGCATCTGTCACGGAGGCAGGGACCCTTGGAGGAGGTCAAACTGCCACAGGGCAGTGTTGGTCACGTGCGCCTGTGGGCACGTGCGTGAGGGGCGCGAGCGCGGGACAGCGTTGCACGTTTACTGGGCAGTCGTGTTGACAAATTAGTCTGCGTAACCGACGCGACGCGTCTCCCCGTTTGTGACGTTGAACTGAATAGTGGCTGTCACTAGGCCTGAAGCAGATCAGGGCCTAAAGTTGTCATGAATCTTGAATTATAACCTCACGGCAGCCCAGCCCTGGCGAAGTTATTGGCGCAATATTAATTAGATGGTTCGCTCAAATACGCGGCATTTGCATGCGTGTCATAGCAGGAGATTATGGTTTTTATTGTGTTTCGTTTTCCTAAATTGCGAGGTGGCAGGATTCGCTCATGCTGCGTGCACGAGAGTGGAGTCGGCTCTCGGCTTGCCTCGTCCTTTGTGGAGTTCATCTCTCACACTGGTAATTGTATTTCTCCGGTAATGCCACGGGGAGCATTTGTTGGAATGCTCCGAATTGAAAGGTGAAATCGTAAAAAAATGTGTATACAAATAAATAAATATAATCGTGGGGGGAAGGGTGGGAGGGGGCAGAGGCTTGCGGGCGGGCGGGCATGGAATCAGATTTAAAATCAAACTGCGCCACAGCTCGAGTACAAAGCGCGTTGATTTGCTCGCTCAGAGGAAGCCGTCCCCACATTCAAATCTCTGGCTCCAGGGCCTCTGACATTTTACGGTCCGCAAACATGGCGGCGCATGTAGCCGTGTGGAAGGCAACGGTGTTGTGTGCGCGCGTGTGAAACGAAGTCGCCTTCACATCCTTTTGGAACGAGCCAAGAAGGCGCTGCTCTCTCATTGCGCTGCTCGGGAGAGATCCCAGCGATGTCCTCCTCGCGCTCCCTCGTGTGTGACTGCGGGCGGCTTTCCCCGTGAACATTGATGGCGCGCCGTATTCAGCACCCGGAGCCTAAAGAGCCCCTGACCGTTCGACTTTCAGCGGAGTACTTTAGAACTTCACCTCTGACGAGCACGGTTGGCTGCGTAAAAGAAGTTCAACATACACGTGGGCAAAGTTACATTGTTACAGGCAACGTGGGAGGGGCGGGGCAGGGTAAGGGCTCTTAAATGTATTGCCAAGTTCTGAAGACTAACTTTATAGCCACCCATGGTGCTTTGACTGCTGGTTTTAATGGAGCTTTCCAAACGTATTTGTTTCCGGTGCACGTTCGTTTTAAGCAGGACAAATGAAGGCCAGGGGTTCAGAGAAATTAACATTTGCTGTCAATTGTGTTAAACTCGTAAACACATCTTATCTGCCTCGCCCGAGTGAGGCCACGCGGGAGGGCAGCGTCGTCTCGATTGTAACAACAACAACAACAACGACTCCTGCTCTAAGCCGCGCGATGTTCCCATTGTAATTGAAAGGAACGTTTCTGTCACCCCCAGCGCCCGAGCCAGACCGTGGCCGCGAGCTGCCGTGGTGCCGCGCGATGTTGGTGATTGTTTCACCCCGGCGCCTCTCTTCCCCCCCCCCCCGCCGACTCGCGGCTCAGTCTCAACAACAATCCATCTCCACGGCGGAGCGGGCGAGCGGCTCCTAGCGGGCGAGCGGCTCCTAGCGGGCGAGGTGCGGCGCCTGTCGCCTCAGGCAGGACCCTCCTGAAAATAGTCTTGAGACTCGGCGAGGCTTTCCTTGTGACGGACGTGGGCGGGTGCTGCAAATCGAGGGCAAATACATTTATTGTGGTCCATCTGTAAAATGCAACAGCACGTGTGTCACACGCAGCAATCCTCAACCGAGTCGCCATTAACCACGTGACTGGTGAACAAGTCCGGTTGATCAATAACCCCGCCAGCCACCCACAGGCCCAACTCAGTCATCGCATGCTGGTGTACGCACGTGCATTGATGTACCGCACAGCACATAAGAACTTTGACCAAACCACACTTTACTCCCTTGCTACACGAGGAAATAATTTAAAAAGTGGTCCGTTCCTAATGTGCCGCACTTGGTAAACAAGCGTAATCATTAATCATGATAACGACGTGTTGAGAACTTCTTCAGAAACTGAACTGAGCAACTAAAGAGGTGACGGGGCAGAGTCGAGGATGGTGAGTTTAGATTTGTGTTGAGCATCGTCCAAGCCAAGACAGGCCAGCAGCGCGGAGGGAGAGCCCTGAGTCCACGGGCCCTGAGTCCGGTCGTGGGGGGACTCGTCGACGATGAGCCATGGCCCCGGTCCGCCACGGACCACGTGCGCTGGCCACGTGTTTTAGAGGAAGGGGGGGGGGCGATGGGGAAGAGGGCAGCGCTGTGAGGAGAGCGTTGGAAGCGAGCCGGTCACTGGCAGAGAGAACGGAGGACCTAGGCGTCGACTCGTGCAGAGAGACAGTCCGCCCCGTGCAGTTCATTTCGTAATACTGCGCTGGCGTCTTTTATGTGCCTCGCTACTTTTGTTATTGGTGGAACATAGCTTTCCCCCGAATTCCCTTGGAGTTTTGTAACAATTTAATAACGTTATGCTGGGGGTGGGGTTTTTTCCTGTTTTAATGCACATTTTTTCTTTATGATCTTCATTTCCTAAACTGGCGGAAAAAAAATCTATCGGTTTAATTTGTGTGGGCCAAAAGCGAGCGGAGGAGCAAAGAAAGAAACGGATTTAATGTGAAGGTCCCCCCCCCTCTCTCTCTGCAGGTGATTAGTGTATAAATTAGCGGAGCTGCACGTTTTGCATCTATGCATAATTCATGAAGGGATCACATTCCGTCACTGGCTGCGGCCTACAGCCCCATCTGCACTTCCACCGTCATTAGGTTGGGCATCTCGTGAGTAAGAATACGGGGGGGGGGGGGGGGGGGCAGCGGTGGCACAACGGTTGGCGCACTGCACGTTTAGCCCAGCAACCCGAGTTAGATTCCCGGCCACGGCTAACATCCTCAGGGGTAAAGTGATGTCACAGCTGGTCCTGCCTTCCGCTACCAACCACCAACCCCCTCCCCACCACCTCATTCACCAACCCGCACTGACCAGCGTGGTGAAGTATGGTCAAAATACCCTGTGAGTGACATGAAGTGGGGGAGGGGGGGGGGGGCGTTCGTCTATTGGTGGGCTGAGAATGGGTAGAATGTATTTGCTTAGTATATTATATTGGGAATTTTGTGAGTAATACCTCCGCTTGCTGCAGAGGCAACTGATTAAGCATCCCCCCTATGCCCTGGTGTGTGCACACGTGCGTGTGTGCGTGTGGCGTGTGTGTGTGTATGTGTGCGTGTGGCGTGTGCGTGTGTGCGTGTGGCGTGTGTGTGTATGTGTGCGTGTTGCGTGTGTGCGTGTGCGTTTTTGGAGCAGTGGCGTGGTAGTCAGATTACTGTGCTGCAGACCAAGCAAACCCGAGTTCGATTCTCGCTCACTGCCGATATTGTTGATAGGTATCTAAACCAGCCCTCAGCCTCCTCTGGGTTGTCTACTAAGCACACTGCCAATTGTGTATGTCGATGGTGGTCTAAGACCAAAAAAAAACAACTATGCACTTCTTTGGGAAATGCCGCTGCATGTTTGCAAATGCACAAAGGCCGTGATGTGTGCACGGTCACGTGTGTGCTTTTGGAAGGACGTGAACCTGAACCTGCGCTTGCGTCTGAGCCTTGGGGTGCATGGGAGGAGAACGAGCTTGGTAGGGAACGCGCCCGATGGCGAATTATTTTTTGCACAGCTCAGTACCCGAGGGTATAGAATCATATTTTATCAATGCGCGGCGCTTGCAGTTAAAATGTTAAACCTTCACAGTATGCAATACATGGGCAATGTGCAGCCCTTTGCAAGCGCTGCACATTGCCACAGTGAAAATGCCTCGTGTAAAAATAACGATAACATAGTAATGTATGCCCCTTTGCAATCCACTGCTGGATGAAAGCCTCCCAACACGTTCCGGTAATGGAGGTTGCGTGACCATACCTCACCACGCCGGTCGGAAGGGGAGCACCCAGACTGGACGAGCTCAGAAATCACTCGCCACTGATGTTAGCCGTAGCCGGCAATTGCATTCCGGTCTCAGGATTCGTATGTTGCAGTGCGCTAACCACTCCACTCCTGGGCTAAAATTGCTTCGTGTTATCTCCGAATTCCATGACACAGGAGATCTGCAGGGCTCTGGGTTCACTTTGTTCAGCTAATTATTTACCCGTGTTCGTGGTCACACGTGGGATTTTTCTTTTTTAAACCAAACTCAATTTTATTTCACCACATTGGCACTCTCTTATCGTGCTTTTTGCCTTATTTTTGTCAAATGCAGAGATCGCACACGCATTAGGGTCCCGATTAACGGAATGCCACTCGCAGATTTACACGGGCCGAATAAAACAACATATTAAATACGAACCTCCATTTCATGTTATGAAATACCTCTTTAATATACGCAATGCATTCCACGCGGTGAGCGAGGCCAATGCTTACATTGCTGAAGGGGGATTTTGTGGACTGCGGGGTCGAGATGTCACCCTCCCGCTGCGGTGACGTTCACCCACTGCTGCCTACCGACGTCGGGGCCCCGGCGGGAGCAGCAAAACACTAAAAAGTCTCCCGCGTGGAGAACAAACGCGGCGTGAATCAGAGCGGCGCAACGCGCCACCTGGGGGACTCCGATGGTCGCGTCAACGCAGCGCCGCCGATTCCTCGCCGCCCCTCACGCCCACCGCACGTACGCCATGCGGAACTTCGTGCGCGCCGTACGTGGCCCAACGTTGCTCGTCGACTACTCAGCCACGAGCCGCTCTGGAAGCCGAGTGGCTCGTGACTGCGCGCCGACGCCTGCGGCGATCTGGCGACGTCGCCCGCCACAGCGGCACCCCCGCAGCGAAGCAGTTCGGAGCGAGCAAAGTCGTCGTCGTTGTTGTCTCCTCCTTCTTCCGACCAAGAGTGAGCACCGAGCAAGAAGCATGGCTCCCGAGACGCTTTCGTGTGAAATGACGACGATGATGACGACGATGCGCGCGACTGCCGCGTTCCGTGCGGCAGTTGTTTAATGACCGCCTTGCTCCTCGTGGTGACTCTCAAACGTCGCCTGTCGCCTACGACCGCCATCTCAGCAAATTCAGAGGGGAGGAGGGGGGGGGTCCATTGCCACTTATGCCGCCCCCACCGCCCTCCGTGCGCGTGCCACCACCGCCACACAGAGTTAGTTTCGCTAATAGGTTTAATGAAAATATTTCACACGGAAAAACCATTGACATCAAGCGTCTCTCTTGCAAGGGTGTCCAACATGGGGTGTCAGCTGACGCACGGCGGACGTGGTGATGCAAGCACACGCGTGCGTTCTGAATCTGTGAGCTACCCATCACTACGCACCACGCGTGCGTTCTGAATCTGTGACCTACCCATCACTATGCACACGCGTGCGTTCTGAATCTGTGACCTACCCATCACTATGCACACGCGTGCGTTCTGAATCTGTGACCTACCCATCACTATGCACACGCGTGCGTTCTGAATCTGTGACCTACCCATCACTATGCACACGCGTGCGTTCTGAATCTGTGACCTACCCAGCAGTACGCACCACGCGGCCAAACGCACACTTAGATGTGTTAACAATTAGGCAGGCCACGCAGCCGGTTCGTGCCGGACGTAGTCTTGCCGGAAAGGTCGCAAATGCCGTGCGAGTGAATTGCAATTAAACGTTGAGAGAGCTTGAGAGCGGCGTCGCGGTCGTCGGCGTTGTGCGGGAGATGTCTCCGCGTGGAGGCGTCGCTGCGTCTGAGCGGAGCGGGCGCCTGCCCCCGGCTGCTCCCTCGCTGCCTGTCGCCGTGATTAACGACGCCGCTCCACTAACCCAAATGTTTTCGCCAGAGTGGACGGGCTTGTTGGTGCCAATTACTCCGGGGCTGGGGTGGGTCCGGCTTCCTCCACCTTCAGCCGGCCGTGCCCCCCCTCCATCACCCCTCCCCTCCATTCCTAACCCGCGTCTCCAACCGCGGAATGAGCCGCGCGCGTTCCTCCTTCTCAGGAGTTCTGCTCGCACCGAGAGGCGCCGCGCAGTCGTGGTGAGCGGAGTCGTAGCACCGGCCCGTCTGGCCCACTCCGCCCGCACCCAAACACAAACCCCGACATTCGTGAGGATTTCATTCCGCGCCTCATCTGCCACGCCACACAAATGCCCACGTCTCGTCGTCGAGGTCCATTCGTCAGCCCTTGGGTGTTATCAGCCTGCAGCTTCTGTTCGCGAGGGCACTGGCTGGCGACCGGGTTCGACCTCGCGGGTCTCGTCGCCAGAGTCGGGCCTGCGAGGAGACACGAGTCACGTCAAATGAGGGAAGAGTTTCTACGAGCTGCGACTCGTGGGCGGTGTTATATCAGCTAATTTGTCTGCGATACCAGATGCGTTAGCAGAAGCTTCACCGGGACGGTTACTCAAAACCGGCAGGTTTCTAAGAAACATGCCAATGCCTGCAGCACCGACGACTCCGTAGCAGATGTACAGTCATGCCGCTCTTCTGAGTAACAGACGAACAGATTGAAGGCGTTTTGAAGGTGGTTTTCATGTTGTACGAATCGCATCTTGTGATGTTGATTTTCAAAAAGCGTTTTGCACTTCAATCAGGACTTCAATGTCTATACAATTTATATTTGACAAAAAGCGGAGTAAATATGTAATAACTCATTATTATTATGAGTGTCTAAAGTACATGCATGCTCTGTACATTATATTAATGAGTATGGCACGACATTTAGGAGCTAAATGTAAATTACTGTACGTGTACGTATATCATTATGGGTTTTTTCCACTTTGGCAGTCCACTCCTAAATGTAAGGCCTCCTCCCCATGCCGTGTCAGCCAACGGAGTTGTTTGACCACACTTCACACCGCCGATCAGTGAAGTGTGGTTTTTACTTTCCACGTGTGATGTGAAAAAGAGCTCCACAGCTAATGGGATTTCTCCAGGATAAATGAAGATTCTGATTCTGAAGTGTGGGGGAGGGGGGAGACGGTGGTGCAGTGAGCGGGGGGGGGGTGAGCCATGCCTCACACCGTCGCCGATGTTATCCGACGTTAACCACGGCCAAGGTTCAAACTCGGCCCACTCCATTCGTGAGCGCATGGCACCGGGCGCGGTGAGCCCGTGCCCTGTTCGTATAATCGCGCGAATAAACCACGCCGCTGAAAGTGATTTGCGAATGTAGATGATGCTGTCAGCGGTCTCACGCCGCCTCATTATCCACGGACATGAGCAGGGGTGGGTGGGTAGGGGCGGGGGGCTACGCGGGGACTTTTATTGCAACGCAGCCTCTTGAAATTATGTAGTCCAAATTTACTTCGAAAGCGCGTTCATCACGGCGCCATGTCAGTGGTGAGTTAAGTGGCAAGGTGCACGAGGCACTGCGCAGCCTTCGGGTTGTTTGTGTTGCAGCGAAGACGAAGGCGCAGGGGACCCGGGGTCTCTGGCAGTTCGGCGGCATTGTGCGCTCCACAGAAGGCCGAGTGGTTGATGGAATGCAAACAACTACACAATCTGATACTTTCATTTGTTATCTGGAGGGACGGGTTTGTGAAAGGGGCGCATTGTCTGCTGGGTTTATTGTGCTGCTGTTGGTAGACTTCTCTGCACTCTCCCAGCAATTTTATTTCGTGATCAAATTCATTATTTAAGAAAAACGGCTTCCAAAGGTCGCACCATACTCGGTTTAATTGACGTAAATTTACGCAAAGCCAAATGCTGCACTAAACAATTTGGTATGATTTAATCATCGGCCACGTTCTATCCACCGCTGGATGAAGGCCTCCCCACGCCAACGGAACTCCCCCGGAGTCCAGCGAAGCCGCTATGGCTGTCTCGCTCCTGTGCACAACCCGTTGACCATAGTTGACCACGCTGGTCAGTGCGGGTTGGTGGGGGCACGGTTGATGGACGTGGAGAAGCAATATATTAGACAACAACAACAACCGGGGATTTTGCTTCACTGCCCTCTGTTGCCCGCAACGCAGCACTTTGACAAGCTGTCATGGGGTATAAATAAATAAATAGCCAGACTATATATCTCCTTCACACATCTGTCCCTTCGCATAAAAAAATATTATCTCATTTTTTTACGCATCTCGTTAACTAGAGAATGCATAATTTCAGCAGCATTGATCCAATGCAAGCAAAGTCTTGGCCGGTTTCGACACACAGTGTCTCATCAGTCAGGAATGCTTTAGCCAATGCTCGTGAAGTGTCGATGTTACAGGCAAGGACCCTCTCTTTAAGATATGGGTCCCAGTTCGAAGCAAATGTATAATAATACTAAACATTCATTTGCGTCGTTGTTGAGAGTAGCTTATACCTGTTTATTTTGTGACTTCTACTCTCCAGAAGGATATAAACGATTGTTGTTGCATCATAGAGCTGCCCCGGTGGTCACCCAATCCCAGCACTGTCCAGGCTCAAAACCTGCTTGGGTTCGGAGATGTCACAATCGGGAAAATCCTTGCGTGAACTCAGCCACAGGCACTGGACATCAACTATCTTGCCCAAACCGTATCGAGAATTGACTTTCAGGACGCCCTGCTGGCATTGAGCGAGTTGACATGACACCTGGCAATGGGCTAGGAAATAGACTGCAGATGCATCGAGGCCCTATATTGGTGCATAACTCCTACATCGTCCTCGCTAACCAATAAACATTGCGACGAATCCATTAACCGGTTACAGATGGGCTCGGTTAAACTCCCAACAGAAAACTAAATTAAACCATAAAAAAACACTTCCGCAAATAAAATTATAATGACATTACATGTGTTTTGCTGGGTGTCATTTGTCCCCGTGCAATAAAGTATAGATATTTAATATATATAATGTCCCCTCGTTGTTTTGAGGTCATTCTGCCATTAACCCTCCCCGTACACGCGACGCCCACGTGACGCCCACGCGGTTGCACACGTGATGCCCACGTGACGGACACATGACGCACACGTGACGCCCACGTGACGGACACGTGACGCCCACGCGACGTACACGCGAACACACGTGACGAAGCAGGGGAAATGCGTGGTGCTCATCCAGGGTCCAAGATTGCAAAATGAAATTAAGAATGTGCGTTGTAGTTCGCGTGGAAGCGTGGCGGCTATGACGGGGGGATATAACTCCACCGGCATTCCAAGATTTGCGGCGGAGGCCAGGTGGCGGTCTGAAAATTACAATACGTTCTTTTATTTTCACATTAGTTTGCCGGGTAAATATCGATTCCTACGATAAATATGAAATGCACGGTAGGTGCGATGTATTTTTGTTATCCCTATCCCAGTTCATTAATACAAACATATGTCAATCGACGCTGGTTAGTCCCTGTCTCAAACAGCGATTTGTGGAAGCGTGCGCCAAGTGTAAACACTTTGTAACCCCGGGTGTGCAATCTCAGCCAAGGCATTTTCATACGTAGGATTTGTTGATGATATTTTTGTTGTTGTTGAGGACAATAGATCTTTTAGCTATTTTTCAGATGCTTTTCGCCACGTGCTAAAGTAAGACGCTTAATGAGATCACGATAGTGAGGTCACCTGACGCCAAGTAACGTCACTTTTGGCGGGGAAAAGCACAGAAAGTGATTTCATGAAAGTCAAACGCATTTGTCATTAACGCTGTGTGGCCTTAAAAAGAAGACATATCATAGGCGACGTTTCAGGCAATGGCCCTTCGACATTGAAAGTCACTTCCTGTGACATCGTGTTTTTGAATCAATCTCAAACAAAAAAATAAATGTACAGTATTTCGTTTGCCTAGAATGTTGCTAAATTTGTAGATATTAGAGATTTTAATTCGAATGTAAGTATGTTGAACTGCTTTCGCGCCGTACGTAGCCAACCGTGCTCGTTGGAGCTGCTGAGGACGGACAACAAACTAAACACAAATAACAGTTCGATCAAATGAGTTTACAATGTTGATGTAAAAGTGCCGAGCTCCAGCGGATTCCTGATATCGGAAGGAAGATTGTTGGGAACGCATCCCGAACGTCGTCACACCGCTGCACACAGTGCACGACCCCCGTGGTCTTCCCAGGGGAGCATGTCGTGTGCGACTGTGCTGCTGGCGCGACGACTTTGATGCGGCCGGTGGCGTCCCAGTAAGCGTGCAACGGCGGGACATCGTTGCCATCCGTTGACACGCAAACGTTGGCTCAACGTTGGCCCAACGTTCCGTATTTCCCGGAGTGGAGCCTTCGAGTGGGACGCGGATCGAGACCACCTCTCGTGCTGCTTTGTTCTGCGACGCTTGCAGGTGGTGCCGCGCTGGCGCGTCGCGCGTCCCGACTTCTCGGCGCCAGCGCCCGCAGCTCGGCGGTCGCCCGAAGGGGTTAAGCCGCAGCGTCTGCGAGCAAGCATATGGGCCGCGGTATTGGCCTGGCTTAATTGATCCCCGATGTGCGCAGCGCAACATGAATCTTACTTTTTATTGCCAAGTCGTGGGGATGCCCGGCAGGCGGGCGCAGATGTGAGGCGCTGCGAAACGCGCACGTCGAACGAGCGCGCGGCGCACGCGCCCCCGTGCACGTGCGGTGTTTGTGCGCACGTGTGTGTGCGTGCGGTGGGGAGCGGTGGCGCAGCGGTTAACGCTACGCTGCGTTACGAACCCGCCGACCTCGGTTCCGATCCCCGCTCTCGGTCAACACCGGTGACAATTATCTGAACCGGTCTCGGGCCTCCCCTAGGTCGACTCAGCCTCAAATTAGTACCTTGTGCGATGTGTAAACATCGCCACTGGGGAGAGAAAGGCGGTCGAGCGTGGTTCTGGCCACCCACCCCCTCGTGTGCCGTGCCAGCTTTCGCAGATGCTCGCTAACAGCACTTTCCTCAACAATTTGTTAAAGCTATAGGGGGATCTTTGTCTTTATTTGTGTGTGCCCTTGCCTGGGTGTGTGTTTCTTGGTTGTATGTGTGTGCAAGTGTGTGTGTATGTGCTTTCCTGGGTGTGTGTGTGCGTGCGTAGGCATGCTATTTCACATGCACAAGTGTAATTGAAACCTGATTAATCACAATGCAAATTAAAAATGCATCTAATTTTTGTACAACCAATAGAAGCTCAGTTTAGCACTTTAATCTGCTGACAGGTCGTTTTTTGCATTGTCGATGTAAACTGGATAATTAATGGTTCGTTTAGTTTGTTGTGGTAATTTGAATGTACAGCCATTTTATCAGTCCACTGCTGAATAGCGCTTCCCTCCACATTGTCTGTGGTGTGGATTATTGGACCATACTTCACCGCGCTGGTCACTGTGGGTTGGTGAGGTGGTATTCCTGGACCGGTACTTGTATCACAAGCGACTGATGTTAGCCGTGACCAGGAATCAAACTCGGGTAGCCAGGTTCATAGCGCAGCGCGCTGACCCACTGCGCACATTTTCTGTGTCCTGTCCTAAAATCTGTTCAACCAACAAACTTTGTTACATGCGGGTGAACATTTGTCACGGGACATTTGAACAAAAACAACAAAAACCATCGAATCGCTGTTAAACAAACCTCATTCGGACTTAGTGGCCGATTTGTTGCCACCGCTAACAAGGTCGGAGCAGTCCGGTCGTTGGGAAATTCGGCATAGGTGGGTGATGTGAAGCGAGAAAGTGGACGATAGCGAACGACGCTCGAGACACGGGCGCGTCGCACAGAGCGCCGGCCCCCGGCGGCAAAGGTCCGCGGGGCCCCACCGCTCTCCCACCGCTCCCCCACCGCTCTCCCACCGCTCTCCCACCGCTCTCCCACCGCTCTCCCACCGCTCTTCCACCGCTCTCCCACCCACTGCCGCAGTGGCAGGAAGCACTCCAACCGCCTTCGCAGAGGAGGCTCCGGCGCCGTAAGCGAAGGTGCTGATGTTGCTGCCCGGGGCAGGAGAGGCATCGGCTGGCGGTTTGCCGTTCGCTTGTAGGTCACGAGGCACGCGGTTTGAAATCGCAACGAGGGAATCAGCAGCGGCAACGACGGGCGGAGAAGACGACTCGCGGACATTTGTCGCCGTCCGTGTTTCCCTGCATTCGGGACAAATTTGGCGCGGCGTAGGAACTGGATTTCGATTCACGGCTTAATGATCTCGGCAGAGAGCAGAGTGTCTGGGCGCAATGTGCGATGAGAAAAATCACTTTAATATCTGGAGTGCCTTGGCCCTCTGTAATGCTCCGTTTAAAACGATTGTTCTGAATTCGCCAGTTACCGTTAATCTTCCCCGCTTCCAATTGGAAAACGTTCTGGCATTATAGGGTGGGCAGATGTATAAAAAAGCACTATGTTTATATCTGCACGCACGTGCATGTGTGGATATAAAAAAGTATACGGGGAGCGGTGGTGTAGCGGTTAGCGTGCTGTGTTCTGAACCCGGCAACCCGAGTTTGATTCCCACTCATGGCCAATAGCATTAACAGCGAATATCTAAACCACTCCTGGGCCTCCCCGGTGTCTACTCACCCCTTAAAATGAGTACCTGGTGCAGTGTATACCAAACATTAACACTGGGGAGACAAAGGCGGCCGGGTGCGGTGTTGGCCGCAACACCCCTTGGTAGGTGCGCCATGCCGGCCTTCGTAGGTGCTCGCAAACAGCTCTTGCGCCAACCGTCTGTTGGAGGCTACACGAGGGATCTTTGTCTTTATATAGAAAATAAAGCAAAATAAACCACTCCTCAAAGGCTCCCCGGTGATTTACCCTCGCACAACAAACTCAAAGTGATCTGTTTGCCCAGGCAATGCAAATATGGGCTCCCGCTTATCTCTCGCCTTCTCTGTGAACTCCAAATCGTTTCAACGATAAAGTCCTCGCTGTCAGTTTTGTTCGAGCTGCTATCAAAAGGCGGTTGTCCTTTAAGTGTGAAATCTGATCGTCGCAGAGAGCGTGCGAGCGGAGACGTGGCGGGGTGGGTGGGTGGGGGGAGGTGGTGGTGGTGGTGGAGGAGAGTGATATCGTTGGGGCGTCGATCCTTTGTTTGCGGCGTCGCTCACCGCGGCGCGATACGAGGGGCACAATCAATCAACGCCACTTGCCGTTGTCACAGAGGACGCGAGAGAGACGACCATCGAATGCGCTCCGGGAACGCTGCAACTCGCGTGGAAATGTCATCGCACGTGTCGGTCCGGAGCGGCACGTGGGGAGACGACGCCCTGCGTCTGCGCGGGCCGGCTGGTGGCGCCGTGGCTCGGGCGAGGTGCTTGAGGCCATTTATCCGAGCTGGATTGCCAACCACGGCTAATCCTAAACCCTACACGAACACCTACTTTTTTATTCTACCATGTAAGGCCCCTATGAGCGATCTCTTTTTCAGAAGCGACTTGGTTAGAAATGATAACTCAACGAAGTGGCTTATCACGTGGATATTTATAGCAGCCAAATACAAATAAAAACTGAGCGAACGCGGGTTTGGTGAAGTATGGTCAAACAATCGCATTTACCGAAATGCGTTGGGAGGCATTTAACCAGCAGTGAATGATTCATAGTTACCGTATTCTCCAGGTTAAAAGACGCACAACTTTCCCTCTGCATTTTAGAAGAAATGTTGGACGGAGTCTTACATGCCCAAGCATCTTTTCATCTGCAGAATACGGTGTTTCTAGAAAGGACGTGTTGACTGGTGTGTGTCAGTGTGTGTGTGTGCATACATACATACATGAACAATTGTGCAATGTTCAGGAGTGAGTAAAAGACGAAAGCGTAGTTTTTGATCCTGGCATCATCTTTAGTATAACAAAACAAACGGTCCGTGGAGCCACTTCAGAAACCTCCCAAGGGGGACAGTCCCGAACCCTCAAGCTTGGTGAGAATGACATTCCGTGAATTTTTCTGGTATATATCAACAACAACAAACACAAATGTTGAGATCTCAAAACGGGGGGGGGGGGGGGGGGGGGGCTCGACCCCATCTCGACCCCTCCCGCACCACTGTCACGATATTTGCCAGATACAAGTTTGCACATTTAGCCGACTGGGCTTGCTGCTGCTGCCTCGTGTGAGAATCCCCGGGGTCAACGACCTCACGCTCGGGCAGAGGGTCGGGGGCGAGGAACTAATCGGGACTGACGCTGCGGCCGCGGCACCTCGTCACCTCGTCACCACGTCACCACGTCACCACGTCACCTCGTCACCACGTCACCACGTCACCTCGTCACCACCTCACCTCATCACCACGTCACCTCGTCACCACCTCACCTCATCACCACGTCACCACGTCACCACATCACCACGTCACCACGTCACCACGTCACCTCATCACCACGTCACCTCGTCACCACGTCACCTCGTCACCACGTCACCTCGTCACCTCGTCACCACCTCACCTCATCACCACGTCACCTCGTCACCACCTCACCTCATCACCACGTCACCACGTCACCACGTCACCTCGTCACCACGTCACCACGTCACCTCGTCACCACGTCACCACGTCACCTCGTCACCACGTCACCACGTCACCTCGTCACATCGTCACCTCGTCACCTCGTCACCACGTCACCACGTCACCTCGTCACATCGTCACATCGTCACCTCGTCACATCGTCACCTCGTCACCACGTCACCTCGTCACCACGTCACCACGTCACATCGTCACATCGTCACATCGTCACCTCGTCACCACGTCACCTCGTCACCACGTCACCTCGTCACATCGTCACATCGTCACCTCGTCACATCGTCACCACGTCACCACGTCACCACGTCACCTCGTCACATCGTCACCTCGTCACATCGTCACCACGTCACCACGTCACATCGTCACCACGTCACCACGTCGTCCTCGCACCGAGAGTGCGACGGGCCACTTCCAGGACGCCCAACGTCGTAGCCAAAGCCGCGAGCACGACCCCCTGGACCACCGCTCAAGAGGCCTCGCTCCATCGCGGCGTTTTCCGTGGAAGCCAAGGTAGAGAGGCACGTTGAGTGGACAATTCATCTTCTTGGTTCTTTCGGTAAATTTGGACAATTCATGTCTATATATATAAAACACACACAAGTCCTGGGCTGCTGTGTCTGATACTGCACTACACGTGACCTCTATTCAGCACCAACAGGCCCTTTGCTCGCGACAGATGGATTTCCCCCCTCCCGCCTTGGTAATTATTTGACGATCTAATCCCAACACTGCCATGTTGGTGGTTGACATTTTAACGCGCTGGCCTGCACACAACAACGCGCCGTTATGCCCTGCATGTGAAATTGACATAATCAGCGTTGTGTCCGCGTGATTAACTGAGTTAGGGTGGGGGGGTAGCTGTTCTCTTGCGCGTTCCGGCGTAATGAACGCGCTCCGTTCCCCAGGTGCATCGGCCTGCCGGTGTAGTCATCACCCGTCAGCGTTCCCGATCGCGTCGTAGGTTGGTTGGGTGGCGCGCTTGGCCCGTTTGGCCTCTCATTCCGCACGAGATGAATCGGGAGCTCGGGCAAATGGAAGTTCAATAGGCGGGGGCGTTGGTCGAACAAAGGAACGAACGGATGGATAATAATAGTCATGGGCATAATAGGAACGACGCGTTAGGTCGCGGCGTTGGTGTGGCCGACGCGATGCTCGGCGCAAACGCTGGCGGTGATTCGTGTTGTGTTCCCCAGTCGCCTTCCGCCGGTGAGAGCGTTGGCCAGTAGCAGCAGCAGCAGCAGTACGGCCCGACGCGGATCTCTTAATGATGAGAGGCAATCCGTCTCGCGCCCTGCTGCCCCTACAGGGAGCCCGGCGCAGCCTGCGACGGGCTGGGCCACGCACAGCCGTCCGTTGTGGCGGTTGTGTGTGCGCCCTCTTGATGCTTCCGTGAAATTGTTGTTGTTATTGGGAGGAGGTGGAGAGAACGGTGACCACGGTAGTTGCGATAGAAGAGTGATCAGGAAGCGTCTGACCGCGGGTGAGTGAGCGAGTGGCTGTGGTGGATCGGTGAGTGCTGGACCATGAGTCACTCCGAGTCCTATCGAGTGCAGAGTGAGGCCAGCACTGGGCCCTCCCAGCCGGTGAGGCTGGAGGCCACCCCTCGGCCCCCCGAACATCCCAGCAGCAGCAGCAGCAGTGGGCACCGCGTTGCGAGCGAGCGCGCCACCCCGCGGTTCGCTCGCTCGCTCGCCGATGCCAACGACGACGCGGCCACCGTGGGGGCGCCAAGTGGCTAGCAACTCCCCGCCAAGCGCGGCGAGGTATGGTCACGGATCCTCCGTGACCGACACTTGAGTAGTGGCGGAGGACTTGGTGCAGCGGTGAACGCGCTGTGAATTCGTACTTTATCTATTTATTCGTGGAACACGTTTAATCCTCCAGGGGGCCACTGGGTAATTGTCAGGCGGCCGGTGGATTCGTTGGGCAGCTGCGGCGTCTGTGAGGGCCGCGTCTTCCATCGGCGCCTTCTCCACCGCGCAGCCCACGCAGCGTCCCAGCACCACTCGCCTGCTCCTCGCCCCAGTGTGGAAACAACACGAGGAGGCGGTGCGGTGGGGGGGGGGGGGCAGCTGGGAGGGGGGGGGGATGGAGGGGGAGGGGCAGCAGAGCAGAGCCGTATGCTGTGCCCCCTCCACGGGCCCCCTTGACTCCTCGGCATGGGGCCCCGATGGCTGCTCGCTCCACCACCTGCAGCCTGCAAAGTTGCTCCCTCGTCACTCGATTGGGTGGCCAGGCCCGGCGCGTGTATCGCCCGTTGCCTTCGCATTGCGATTGTCCAATCAGAGGTCCTGGCTGGCCCGCGCGTGCCTGGCGACGTCGCCCGACGCAGCGTGCGAGGGGCGAGGTGCAGCGAGGTGCCTCCTCGCGCCGCCGCAGGGCGGATCCTGGCGCGTGCACGCGTCTGGCGCGCGCGCGCAGCGCCTCGCAGCGGGACGCGCCTGGGTTCGACTCCTGAACTCGGGCAGGCGCCGATCCGTGCGAAGTGCACACGTTCTCGAACCGTTCTGCATGGGGTTCTCCCGTGATCTTCGGTTATCTCCCCGAGGCATAAAAACGCACGAACATGATATCATTGGTGTCGGTCAAGAATCCCAATGCAGGAACTTCCTCGCTGTGGCTTTCCTGGGAAAGTGACTCATCATTATTATTTTATTATTTTGATTCTTTCAGCTAACAAGCCGCTGCTAAAGCCAACCTTCAGCCCACCGAGCGTCCGCTCATCCCGAGAAAAACCGATAAATATAGCGCAGCGTAACGTATTCACTTGGCCTGCGTGAGCTGTACGGATGTCCTTCCTTGTGCGGCGGGGACGACGCGGCGTGGAGGAAAATCGATCCCCTCCTATTGATTTCGGGTCGTGCGGTTGAACGCATCCGTCCTGTGCAGAGATATTAAAACAAAATCACGAAACACAAAATTGATATCGCAAAGGAAATGCGTGAGGAGGAGCTCGGGCTCGATGGGGGGGGGGGGGGGGAGATCGCACCAGGATCCAAAGACGCGTTCGGCCGCCGACAACGACGTGGAACTTTTATTCAACTTGGATCCGCTGGCTTTTACCGGGCCGCTTCGCCTTCATTACTTAGCCCAGCCGTGCCCAGCGTTATTGCGTTTTTAACAGCTTGGAGAATTACCGCTCGGGATTTTGTCTCTCGACGTTCTTGAGAAGTCGCGTTCTGTGCTCTGTCGGTGAGGCGGCCATCCGTGCCGTGGCGTGGCGTCGGCGTTGTTGTGCAGCGACGCTGTCTTTTTTTGTATTGGGCTGATAGACCCCCATGGTGTACTGCGCTGATAGACCCCCATTGTGTACTGGGCTGATAGACCCCCATTGTGTAGAGGGAGTACCCCGGTCGATTACGTTTGGAAAAACCAGCCCTGTAGTCGTGTGTGTCAGCAAGCCTGGCTCTGCTGATGGCGCTGAGAAGGTCGGAAGCGGTGAGCTCGTTGAGAGGCATGCGGCTTGTTGACATGGAGCTGAAAGGCCAGTAGGTCACCACGAGGAAGACGACGTTCTTTGTTTCGTAGGGAAACTGTCCAGCTCGCAGGTGGGTTCATTTCGCTCTCTGGAGGAATCCGATGAGCTCTAAAGCTCCTTTTCAGAGATGTCCGGTGGATGCTGCGCAATGACGCATGCTGAGTGGTTACGCTTGGTGCAATGGGACGTGTCCGAGAGCACGTCTACCTTGGAGATGGTGCGATGGAATCGGCTCACGTGCAGGGCTCTGTGCGGATCGATCCGTCGGTCGCAGAGCCGCGAGGGACAGCCGCGACTTGGGGGAGGCCTTCGTCCGGCCGTGGTGACGATGACGACGACGATGACGACGATGACGACGATGACAGTGGCAACGATGCGATGATATCAACTTACTTTACACTTGTTTTTTCCTTCCATCGTTCTTTAAGACAGGGTCACGTTTGTGCTAACAGGCTGCGCTCTCAGAAGAATATTTGGTATTTAATCGGGCAGCGAGCTTTGCATGCAAATGACGAAAACCCACACGCAGGGGCACGCGTGTGTCTCGTCGAATTGTCTGAGTCATATTTCAAAATGTTCAGATTTTAGCCGCGAGACCTAACGACGGAGGTATTTAGTTTATTGGTCATATCGTTTGTTGAATGTAGAGACAGCCCTGGGAAATCAGGAGAGAAGAAGCCTGTAAATTGAACATTTCAAATATCATATTTTCGAATTCTTAAAAATTACACGGACGGATCCATGAATCAATTGAAGAGCTCTCCTCTCTCGAGGGTCAGAGGAGGAGACGAGCGAGCGGACGAGTGGACGGGGCACGTGACTGGGCCCCGGCTCGCCGCGGTGCGGAGGACGAATCCCTCGGGGTTCGCCGCTCCGAAGCTCTCGGATGAAAGTAGAAAAAACAACAACCGCCAATAAACACAGCATCGTTAAGGCTTATTTGATGAATTTGGATCTGTTTTAGACTTGTGAGCTTTCGTTGAGGTTTTTTTTTTGGCGAGAGTCGACCAATCGTCTACGGTGACCTTTCGTCTCCACCGGTGACGGCGTCGATGAGGTCAGCAGCTGAGATCGCCGCAGCGTTGGAGATGGGCACGTTGTGGCACGGGGCATCGCGTCACGTAGCAGTAGAGGCGCAGCCCTGCAAGCGCTCGCCCTCGCCATTGCTGGCGGCCGGGCCTCCGCTGCCAGGAAGCTCTAAAGAGAGCCCCCTCTCAGAGGGTATTGTGACCTCGTATACGCTGGCCAGGCACCCGGGGAGAGGTGGGAGTGCCCACACCTTACCCCACCACATGCGAGCTGCCAATCGACTATGGCGCCCCCGTTAGTGCCGCTGGGTGGACAAAGGCGGCGGCGGGGGGGGGATTCAGAAAAGCGGCACCGTTGTTACAACCGCCGCGCTCGGAGAGGTCGAACCGGTGACCTCCGGATTGCAAGTCGAGCCTGCTGACCATCACGCCGCAGCAAAAGCAGCAGCAGCTCCCATATAGCGACTCAAAGGGGCAATGGAAATTATATGTACGTGACGATTACAGCGGCAGTGAAATGTTAAGGACAATGTTAAAAAAAACGGTAACAAGCCGTGACGTGAAGCTGTCGACAGGATTGGAGGTGAGGGCTTCGTGGGGAGGAGGCTGGGTTGGGGCGGGCGGCGGAGGTCACGCGCCGTCGAGGGAAACGGCCACTCATCCCCGATTCAATGGGGCAGGGATTTAGCAAAGGGCAGCAGCCCCGATGGGCCCCGTGAGCCCCCTCGGGGCCGAATTGAGCGCCGAGCAAAACGTCTGGCGCATTGAGCGCCGAGCACGGATTGGGGGGTATCGATAGCGATCGTTGAAGAGGGAATGTTCGCGGTGCGCCTAGAGGTGTTTAATGGCGAACGTGAGACTGCACTTCTCGTGTGGAGACAACGAGAGTGGATGATTGATGATGATGATGCCGGCGGTGGTGGTGGTGGTGATGATGCCGGCAGTGGTGGTGGCGGCGGTGGTGGTGGCGGCGGCGGTGGTAGGTGGTGGTGATAATAGCAACGTCGATTGCTTACCCAGCATAGTCTCGCTCAGAGCCTCGCGACTCTCTGTTGCCCAGGAGGGTCTTGCTGCAGCTGCGGGATGTTTGGCCATTCCCACGAAGGAGTGTTTGTTTGACTTCTCGTGGGAGGGGGAACCAGCAGGCGTCTCTCGTTCTGCTTCTTTGCTCGACTTCCGCAGTTCCGTCCACTCGCGTGCTCAGTGTCCACGCTGCTCTTCCACGGTTTTCGGCTGGCGGTGAGCGCTGATTGAACGCTCGCTTCAACGGGCAAATTCGTGCGTCGCTTTGCACCATCGACTTTGGTTTCCAGACGAACTCCGCCGTGCCCTTGTTCGCCCTCCTCATTTCATCAACTGGAGAACCCTGATAAAACCCACCAGGCGCATGAGAAGAGTGCCACTCAACACTGCCCGGCCACCTCGTGGCCCCAATCCTACAACACCTGGCAAGCCCACGCGGTCACCCATCCAAGGACTGAGCAGCTGGAACGCTGCTCAGCTTCTGGGATCTTACCAGATCGTGCATTGTCTCGAGATATAGCTGTGAGCAATGGTGACCGTGGAACGGCGGCTAAAACATCGAGTCGCTGTGGATTGCGCGATGCAAGAAAAGTCGACGGTGACAAGTAGAGACACAATCACGGGGACTTTTGTTGGAGCAACGTTGTCCCAATTGGTTTTGGAAATGTAAGTTCTTGCTGGTTCTTGCCACGCTGTCGCTCTTATACAGATACGCGAGGCTATTGCACATTACTAAGACAAATCATGGTTTAATTTCAAATCTCGCTTAACATTTCTGATGCCACTTCATCTATCAACTAATTGCATGTAGTGAATCATTATTGATGATTGGGCTAGGCCGAATAATAATATAACCAAATCTGTTTCATTAGGAAGCCTCCACCAACCAACCTGGACAAACAAATTAAATCGTTGCGTGCACGAGGGTTTGATATGCCCATTATTTGTGTTTATCTCATTCGTGAGTTGAAGAACGACCCCCACAGATAAAGTTAGCAATTAAATACGCGACGTGTCGCTTGGAACTGCGTGAAACATCATCGGGACAAACTCCACAAAGCCAGAATGAACAATCCAGGAAGTCAGAATCACTGACCCGACTTCCTTGAATTTGCATAATAACCTCACAGGACCAACCAGTCAGATCTAAAACAGATATTAACCATTGAACATTCATATGCCGTTTTCAAATGTTGGTAAATGTTATCTGGGCCAATGGTTTAATACGTTATCCATCACCCGTTATGAATACTCATGAATCCTATCGCGTGTTACATTTGAGTGGCGGGGCCACAGAGCGCGCTAAGTCACGATGAGCCTCTCGGGATCGGTGACGAAGCTTCGCGGCGTTCCCCGATGCGCGCCGCGCGCCTCTGCGGGCACGTCTCGGGCTGGCCCGCTGCCGTGGCGTCCCGCGGCCGGAGAAGCTCCTCGGGCACGCGGCCGCTGCCCCGACGTGCAGTGGAGGAAGGGCGCTGCGACGAGGCAGACAGGGAAGTGGCCGTGCGCGCGCCGCGCCGCCGCCGTCGGAGCAAACGACGAATTGTCGGCGGCGCGCGGCGGCGCATCTGGAAATGCCATTTTGAAAGTTTAATTAGAAGGAGGCCGAGAGAGAGAGCAGCAGGATGCCGCGTGCCGTCGATTTCGAAATGCCATGGGATGCGGATAAAATACATTCCGCGTTGCCGGTGAATTTGAAACTCTTAAGTGCTTGGAATAAAGATCCAAGCGACATCAAGGCCACGCGCATGAGGCCAACAGCATGGGGTGATTCGTTTGCAGATACCCCACTAATAAAATGTATTATTTGGTGGGTGCTGCTGCTGCGTGGACAACTCGACACGTTGTTCGATGATGCAGAGCGGCTTTAAAATATCCAAATATAATGGGCGACGTGTTGGGCAGTGGCCTGTCTTCACAGCGCTGTGAATGTTGTGCTTTGGGCTATTGCCTGGAACGTCGCCTATGATATATTTTTTTATATTAAGTCAGTGTTATTGACCATTGTGTTCCAAGGTGTGAGTTGTTCACTAAATAACGGAGAAATTATAAAGGACGTAACATTTCATTTCGAAGCCTCTACCATGTAGCCCACCAATCTCGATGCGCATATGTGTTCAACGTAGCCACTCTCATTTTGATTCCGAAATTCAAAGGTGCACACAATCTGCGGTCATTTCTAATCCCGAGTCAGAGATGGGTCATTAGAAATCGGTGGGGCGTCTGTAAATGGACCACAAACGTGGCATGTGAGCACGGGACACGCTTCGAGGGGGTGCGGACACCTCGTGTTCAAAAGTAAAATTTTACCTTCCAGAAAGAAAAACAAATCTGTCCTGCCTACACTTCTCTTTCATTAACACGCACGCGCGTACATCGCCATGACAGCAGCACTTGTCGCGTGCTACGTTGCCACGTGCGACTGGCCAGGTTTGTAAACATCTGACTCCGCTCGCCCCCTGCCATTCGACTCGTGTGCTCCGAGCGACCGCGTGCTCCAGCGACGTGCGGTGCGCCGCTTCCTGCGAGTTCTTCGTGGGGTTGTTCCACCCGGAGCGCCGTTTCGATCACGCGGTCGCAGGCGATCGGCCCGAGAAAGGGTTAAAGGAGTGCGGGGCTAAATCTAATTTTCATGAATTTAATCATGCTCCGTGGAAAATGCGATATTAAAACAGCGTTAATAGTTAGACCAGCGAGCGACTTGTGCAACAAAACTTAATTATCAAAAGACAATTAAATTTAATGTTTTTTCTCTGCCCATCTCAACTAAGTGCGCCTCGATCGGCAACTCGCCTCTTTTTGCTTTTTTAAGTTCACGATCGTTTTCCCACCTTCCCTCATTGTTTTGGAATCCGCATTTAGTGAATTCTCCGTTAAACTATTCAGCAGTCATGGTGGGGTGGGGCGGTAGGGGCCACCTGGGTCCCGGTGAGGCGGTAGGGGCCACCTGGGTCCCGGTGGGGCGGTAGGGGCCACCTGGGTCCCGGTGGGGCGGTAGGGGCCACCTGGGTCCCGGTGGGGCGGTAGGGGCCACCTGGGTCCCGGTGGGGCGGTAGGGGCCACCTGGGTCCCGGTGGGGCGGTAGGGGCCACCTGGGTCCCGGTGGGGCGGTAGGGGCCACCTGGGTCCCGGTGGGGCGGTAGGGGCCACCTGGGTCCCGGTGGGGCGGTAGGGGCCACCTGGGTCCCGGTGGGGCGGTAGGGGCCACCTGGGTCCCGGTGGGGCGGTAGGGGCCACCTGGGTCCCGGTGGGGCGGTAGGGGCCACCTGGGTCCCGGTGGGGAGGGCCGACTTGGGCCACGACCGCAACTCGGCCACAGTGGGACGATCACGAACTGCGACTTGCCGTCAAAGCATCCGCCGCTCAATTGGCCGGGCTTGCCCGAGCGAAATGGCATAAACGGGACAAATGAGTCCTGAGTCAAACAGGCGGCCCCCACGCCAACACAGCGCAGGGCGCTCTTCTGGCCATTAGCCAAATTCAGGGTCAACATTCTGTGACCCCCACCCCCCACTTCTTCGCTCCTCGCCCTCCTTGTCTCAACAAAATAATTAATTTGCTGCGGAAAGTGAGGATGAGATTGCGTGCAGTGTTAGGCAGGTGACGTGTGGATTATGTAGCTCTGATTCCCTGTAATGGAATGAAGTGCGGGGCGCGTTTGCCTTCCTTTCCTTTGGAGAGTCAACCTTTTTTGTTACGATAATTAGCATGTAAATTGTTTTTAAGTTCACGCTAATAGGCGAGCCAAGTGGGTTTCTCCCTCTCTGGTTTAATGTCGCCGGATTAATTTTTTTCACGGAAGCCCCATGCACTCGTCCCAGATGCTTGGTGTAAATGTTAATACATTCATTTGTCATAAATGCAATTTACACAAGACTCCTCTCTACCTGCAAGTTTGATGAGATGGTTAGCATTGGCTGGGCCTACTGCGACTGGACATACAAATGGAAAATTAAGCCGTCCGTGTTTGTCTTTTTTTTTGCTTTTTCTTCATCATATTACAATCGTACCATCAGCATCGTGTCACGAGACGAAGCCCCCATTCAGAGGTCTCACGGCAAAGCAGTGCATTACCCTGTGTCGGTCACTGGCCCTGTCACAGAACTAGTTGTGAAGTCTTTCAAGTGTCGTGCTTCATCTTGCACCAACCGGCTTTCTTCTACTGCGCGTAACCTTCCGGGAAGTAAGGCTTCAAGGGACCCGTAATAATCTCCGTCGCAAGGATGTTCACGTGCACCCACTTGCTGCAATTCTCATTTGTGTGAGATATGTCAGCGTGGTTTTGTCCGACCTTCACGCTGCTTAAAAATTGCCGTGCTCCGTAGTTGAATGAGGCGTGGATTTGGTTTTCAATAAAGCGGTGCACCCTCCGGGAAAGCATCAGGGTTACGAAAAATAACGCTGCCGACGATGTCTGATGAACAACGCTGCTACTTCTGCACCCCGAGGCGTTTGTCATGGGCGCGTAACGCTTGTAAGTTGTAGTAGTTGTTGTTGTTGCCGGGTTTCCGATTCACTTCTTTTTTTATTTGAACAAGTGCTGTTTTTTCGAGAAAATGTTGGGGGAATAATCGTTGGGATGGCAAAATAAATGTGGGGCGTCCTTCCGAATATAAAACTTTACAGCGCCCGTCATATTTTCTCAAATCATTTCCTTGGGGGTGCAGTGAATGCGTTTTAAGACGACATACACTGCACGTGTTAGATTCCGTCCAATCAGAGGCCTGTGTTGGGAAACCGTAGCTCAATCCATTTGTGTCCCCACTTTGGTCATAAATTTGGCGGGGTGGCTCCCAGTTCGACGGGTATGAGTTCACATCCCAGCTGGGGGGCTGACTCAGCCCATCATCCTTCCTTGGGTCCATAAAATGGGTTCCACTCTGTTGGGAAGTCAACAGTGGTTTTCCTTTTAGATAGACTGGTCCCCGCCCGAGGAATGTGGAATTCCCTCCTCTGGCGCAGGGCTGTAAATTGGGACTCAGTAAAACGCCTCGGTGCTTGTTTGAGCAGGAAAGCACTTTGACTTGCTTTTATTGGAGACGAAACGCAAAGTAATTGTTCCTACTTCGGAATGGAAGACCAGTGACCGTGAACGTAGTTCAACTTGAAATATCCACGCACTCCTCGCTGCTTGTGAACAGCACAGCGCGAAACATTGCATCGTATAATCTGGCGGTGTTTGTAAAGATCTGCAACCACGGTGATGCTGATGATCATGGAAATACAGGGGCACTTTAAGCTTTGATTATTGCACAAAGCACTCAACGCATTTGTCAATAACAGTGTGGCCTTAACACGAAACGTATATAATAGGCAACGTTGTGAGCAATTGGCCTTCTTCATCGCACATAACAGTCCATTATGTATGTGCTGTGAAGAAGGTCCATTGCCTGAAACATCACATGTTATCCATTTGTTTCCGTTTAAGGCCACGCAGAGTTATTGACGAATGTGTTGAGTTGTTTGTTGTTTGTACTTGTGCCCAACTGCAGTAGCAGAATCCCCAAATAATGTGGTTGGTTCTTGCAGAGGCTGCTATGGTGTGCAGGGGCAAAAGAACAACTTTAGCCTGAGCAGTCGATCCCATCCCACCTGGCCTCCACCTGTACCAGGTTGCTGTTGACAGCATTTGGATGAGTTTATTGATCGTTCCTTTATGGTTGGAGTCCGTTACCACGTGTCATTTTAAAGGTAAACTGTTATCATAGCTCCACAGGAAAAGAGGCGATTTCCGTAGATGAATGATGGACAGTGACAGTGGCGAGCGATGGCCTCCCCTTACAAATAGGTGGTGATGTCATCGGCTCAGAGTGACCACACTACCTGACCCTACGAGCCACAAACCAAAAGCTTCGTATGACCAAGAGCCATCAGACTCGCGTGACAAATCGTGGTCACAAGGAGCGGTCACTTGGGGCGGTCACATGGGGTGGTGGTCACACTGTTGGTTGGGATTTAGAATGTGAAGAAGCGCCCTGGGAGTGCTCATGCCTGCTTCTGTTTGCGTGGGGTGAGTGCCCTGGGCCGCTCCGGCTTCCGCAGATTTTACATTTCAATGTTAGTTGTTATGAAAAGTTAAATATCATCAGCGTCTCTCGTCAAGGTGCGTTTGAACTGCCAGTGAGCCACATGCGGCTCGGAAGCCATGGTTCTTCCACTCCTGTCGTAGGCATTGAAATGCCAAGCTTTGCAGCTTTGGTAATACCCCACAGAGAAGCAGTGGTGGCCTGATAATAATAATAATATGTTAAACACCGGTGGCCTATGGGAATTGTCGCTGCTGACTCCGTGCGAACTGGCCCGCCGGTGAGCATGCTAATCGCTAGGCTACTCGAAGCCTCATTTCGGAGCGCTTTTCCCTCGGGGCCTAGCTTAGGCTGTGTCCCACGTGGCTCCCGTGGGTCCTGCGTCAAGGCGGGTGCTCTCTTTTGTGTGACACGGGTAACGCTCGGCTTTCCATGACCAGATTATTCACCCGGGTTTTGAACGAGAACGTGCTCGTGAAACTAAATAAATAAGCGACATGTCTTTACGCACGCACGTCACCGGTTTAGTCATGAACTGCTTCTCGCTTGCCGAGAGTCTGCGGCTCGGAGCCCTCGTGACCACATCTGTTTTGGATTTAACTGATCCCCCTCCCGCCCCGATTAACCCAGATAATCAATAGTTGGCTGAGCATGAGCCCTATGTTGTTTATTATGTTTGTATATAAACAGCGGTGCCTCTCCAATAGGAGCAAGGAATAACCTCCCATCACTGAAACGCCACTCAGCGTCCTTGGCTCCAGTTCCCTCCCTCCGGACTGCGCAATCATCACCCCGGCCATCACCCCTGCCATCGTCCCCTTGTCACAACGCGGCACTCCACACCGAGCTGCCGAGAGGGCACTTTGAGGTGGCGTCCCCCCCCCCCTCGCCTTCGGGTCGCCCCCTGTCCGGGTTCAACCCGGGCGGTCCCGGGAATCGGCATCTGTGGCCGGGTGGCGGGCATTGATTTGCACCCAGATCGGGTGGCACTGTGTTGAAGCTCACAGCAGGGTATCCGTCGCACGGGGCTGCGGTGGACTCGGGCTGACTGCGGGACGCGTCCGGGTTGGCTCCGTGCAAAAAGGTGGCCACCCCACGTTGGCTTCCTCACCGCTGCTGTTCTGGTGACGCCGTCACCTTTACCTGTAATGATTCAAACTTCTACCGCAGGTCAATTAAAATACCTGTGACCTTGTTAGATTTGCTGTGCGTGTGTGTTGATTGGTGGTGCCGTCTGCCGCCCTCACTGCAGCTACCTGCTGTGTGCCTTGACACGTCTGGTTTGCCTAATGATGATGATGAGCTACATTTCATTCCGTGGAGACACCCCATACCCGTTGAAAAGGCCTTCACTGTAAAATTCATGAGCAACCTGCTATATTGGCCGGGTGCTGGATGCAATTCATGGTCTCTCAAGCTCCGCGCGACTAAATTTGATGCAAACTCAATTTTAGAACGGGTTCATCTTTTTCCAGTTATGGGGGAGGGAAGACACCGAGATGATTCACCGCACCGTGCGTGGCAGCGTTCATATTCTCCCTCGCCTACCCTGAGGCTTCCACGCAGAGGTTTCTGGGCACCACTGGCTCCGTGCCCCTGCGTTGCGCGTCGCACCGCTAATTAACCCCACCGCCTCCACTTGACACCAGCAAGGTTGGGCCGAAGGGGGCGAGGGTTGGGGGGAGGTAGAAACTGAATATTGGTGGCGTGGAGCCCGCCTCGTTAACGGAGATGTCTAAAGCCCTGCTCTCGTACCTCCGATTGGTGCCACGTACGACGCGAAAAAAGATCAATATACAATAGGTACATCTGCATGTTGGCACCGCAGAGGTGACGTGCTGCGTTGCAGGCAAGCGCGGTGGACCGGAGGCCGATCGGGAAAAGTCAACACCGCGAGATAGAAAAAAACCATGGCCTGCCTGATGAAAAAACAGCACGTCCCAGTAGCGCACGCCGCTCGCCATCGCTTTCCCCGTGAACGCCGTGGCTCTGCCGTGTATTTGGAATGTGTACTTGGAACGCGTAATTAGATCGTGTAATTAGAACGTGTATTTAGTATGCTATGAATTCGTTCAATGCGCGGCACAACGAGGAGCGCCTAATTTCTGTTCGAGGAATCCCCCTCGCCTCGTTGCTCGCCAGGGCGGCGCTTGTCCCACCGGCAGAAATGCAGCCAGGTGAGGAGGGGTCCCCAACGACGGGAGTTGAGGCGAGCCCATTTCGATTTAAAGCTTTCGTGACTGCAGGGATTCATCTTCTTGGTTTTTTCGGTAAAGTCACGTAGAAGGGAAGTAATAAAATAATAAAAATTATATTATTTTATTTTATTATTTTATTATGTTTTATTTTTATTATTTTAGTACTTCCCTTCTACGTGACTTTACCGAAAGAACCAAGAAGGCGAGCCCATTTCTTCAAAGTCCTCGGCTTTCTTAATTAAAGATAAATAAGCCCCGTCATTTTCCTTCCAGCTTATTAAACTCCCTTTGTGCAAAAGACTCCACCGATTCTCTTCCAATTAGTGAAGGTCTGGTGCATGTGTAAAGTTCAATTGGCTGAGGTGAATTAACGTCTTTTTAATGTGCCCCGGTAATTGGGGCCGGTGAGCCGTGTTAGCTTCGCCTTAACGACGGCCCCTGGAAGCTCTGGCAAGTGCCGTGGCCCGTGCTGGAATGGCTCACTGCGGTGAGCGCTGTGTTTACACAATTAAATAGGTGCAGGTTGTCCCATAACTCAGCACTCGATTTGTCCTCGAATATCGAATTTATCAGATGTGTACATTAACAACGATTGGAATCGTTTTGGTGAGCACAGGCCGCGGGGTCTAAACTGTTAAGCGGTCAGCAGCAAACAGCATCAGGTGCGGTTCAGACGTCACTTCACCTTCAGCTGTGGGTGAGAATCGAACTCGGCCCGCCGAGTCCACCGTGCTGTGTTCTCACCACGGCGTCGTTGTCCGAGTGTCGGTGACGAGGGAAGAACGCAATTCGGTACTTGCGTCACGCAAAATCGGGGCTCGTATTCCGCGTGTCTGTACGCCGCGGTAGTTCGACCAAACTCAACGTTTTAAAGGCTCAGTGCGAATAGACATTCGGCCACTTTGTATCGCAATGCAGCAGCAACTCACGTGAACCCCTTGGGCGCGGTGCGTTGCCAACGAATTAAAATGACGGCCTTAAAACAAGGGCACAACCCACTGCGGCTTACCACAAACCCAAACACCTTTCGCTCCCTCTCATTCCCAGTCGTGCGCTCGAGCGACGCTCATATTGACATTTGCTTTAACGACGCCTTACACATCACGGCACGACGGGCGAGCCCGCGCCGCCTCGGCGTGGCACTCGCGATGCGGGCGTCCCAAGGCCGGCGTGGAACGACGGGCGGAGGCGCCGCTCACTCGCCCCCTCGCTCGCCCCCTCTGCCCCCTCGCTCGCCCCCTCTGCCCCCTCGCTCGCCCCCTCTGCCCCCTCGCTCGCCCCCTCTGCCCCCTCGCTCGCCCCCTCTGCCCCCTCGCTCGCTCCCTCTGCCCCCTCGCTCCCTCTGCCCCCTCGCTCCCTCTGCCCCCTCGCTCCCTCTGCCCCCTCGCTCGCTCTGCCCCCTCGCTCCCTCTGCCCCCTCGCTCCCTCTGCCCCCTCGCTCGCTCTGCCCCCTCGCTCCCTCTGCCCCCTCGCTCCCTCTGCCCCCTCGCTCCCTCTGCCCCCTCGCTCCCTCTGCCCCCTCGCTCGCTCCCTCCATCTGCCCCCTCGCTCCCTCTGCCCCCTCGCTCGCTCCCTCCATCTGCCCCCTCGCTCCCTCTGCCCCCTCGCTCGCCCCCTCTGCCCCCTCGCTCCCTCGCTCGCTCGCTCCCTCTGCCTCCTCGCTCGCTCTGCTCCCTCACTCACTCCCTCCATCTGCCCCCTCGCTTCCTCTGCCTCCTCGCTCCCTCTGCCCCCTCGCTCCCTCTGCCCCTCGCTCCCTCTGCCTCCTCGCTCGCTCTGCCCCCTCGCTCGCTCCCTCTGCCCCCTCTGCTCCCTCTGCCCCCTCTGCTCCCTCTGCCTCCTCGCTCGCTCTGCCCCCTCACTCCCTCTGCCCCCTCGCTCGCTCCCTCTGCCCCCTCGCTCGCTCCCTCTGCCCCCTCGCACAAAAAGTCTCGAGACTTTTTGCAGAATGGGTCCTCTACGTGAATTAAATGACGGTGATGCAGCTGCTGCATTGGCGGTAATTAAGAGGAGCAACTGGAATCTTCGCTTTGTGCATCTCTCGCTTTGTGCATCTCTCGCTTTGTGTATCTCTAGTTGTGTGTATGTCTAGTCTTGTGTATATCTAGCTTTGTGTATCTCTAGCTTTGTGTATCTCTCTCTAGTTTTGTGTGTGTATAGTCTTGTGTATATCTCACGTTGTGTTTCTCTAGCTTTGTGTATCTTTAGCTGTGTGTATCTCTAGATTTGTGTATGTTTAGTCGTGTGTACATCTCGCGTTGTTTCTCGAGATTTGTGTATCTCTCGCTTGGTGTGTTTAGGTCTAAATTGTCCCGCGATGGTTGTCACTTGTTGATGCAGGCCACGCCTTACCAGAGAGACAGTGTTTGCTACCTGGGTGAATTAATGTCAAGACGAAAATAAACGTCGTTCAATGACCCCACGAGGAAAATACACCACGTGCAATGTTTACAGGGGACGCTTCCGTGCTCTAATTGGCAATCGAACTGGACTTTCAGAGGTGGCCGGTTCGATCCGCTCAGTTCCACAGTTGAAACCATGGGGCACGCGTCTCTTTTTTATTTCAAATTCGCCAAAACTCGACCATGACGCCGGTACAACGTGGCCTACTCTTGCGAGCGACGTCACGGGATCTGCGACGTCCGCAGCGAAGCAGACGTCGCCGTCGCAGTGTTTGTGCGGTGGATGCACGCGCCGCAGCATTGACCAGGGCGGGCTGCCGGATCCGAAGCCGCAAAAACCTTTGCAACGAGCGGCGAACGCGCGACCGCTCGGCCGCATCACCACCCAAATTCAATCCCAGAAGGCCGTGCAGCTGATGGGATGTGTAACAACAACAAACAATTGCGCGTGAATTTTTGCACGTGGACGGGGAGATACGTGAAGGAGGCACATTTGCTTATTTATGTCGGTGCCGAACAGAGCCAGCTGCCTGTTTACAACCAGAACCACCTCCTCCTCTTGCTTCTGGGGTCCATTGCCTCGCTCAGTGCGGGCGAGACACGTGGCCTTGACACGGGCACACAATGGCCAGGCTCTTGTGAGGAGTGTCTGGGGATCCTTAATATCCATGGGCAGATGGCGCCTTTTTATGTTCCTCTTCTTCCTCCGCCCTCTCCACCTGCCTGAAGGTGGCGGGGGTGGGGGTGGGGGGGTCATTCCAGTGGGTTCTTGCGCGTGTTTAACTATTTAGAGTCGGCTCTGTGCGTGTGGGTGTACATCTCTATGTATGTATAGCGAATTGTTTTCTTCTTAAAGGTCAACCCTTCACCTGGTGCTCACGTCACTGCCAGCAAAAGCCCCATGTTGGATTTGCTGCTAATATTTATTTATTTGTGTTGCCTGCAAGAGGAAGGTCCCCTGAGATGGCCGGGTGACCCTGGGGTCAGCGCGCTGAGCCGCTGCCTCTGGGAGTCGCGATGGGTTCGAGTCCGGTCACCCGCTCGCGACAGAACCAGTTTCTCACGAGCGGCGGCGGCGGCGGCTTGACGGGCTCAGCTCTGTCACTGTGCACAACACAAGACCTCATTACGTTTGGATGTACACAGTTCGGCGTAATTCAACATCGAAAACAAATTGAATTGAATGCCAGCTAATAATATTATATAATGTTTAGTTTTCATCTCGTGTCGTGTCACGCAAATTGCATCGCTTAATCGCCGGAGACCCACACGCCGACGGGAAGGCAGGCAGGCGGTGAGCTGTCGCCAACAATTGCTCAAACTCCGTGGGTCCTCTTTAGATTAAGATGTTGTCAACCAACGAGCGAGTGTTTGTGCATGAGAGAGAGGAAGCCGGAGCGCACACATGCGAGGGGGCAACCCTCTATCCCATACAGAAGGGGCAGACGATGCGAGTCCACACTCTGCTGTTCTGCCTCCTCGATGTCCAGCAGTTATGGTATATCACCTTCTGCAGCGCGTTCTATTTGATGCGGTGTGGCACGGCTTTGTGGGAATTCCATTGGATTTTTCATCTCACGGCCTGATGCCAAATGCACGATCGTACCCGCATTTAACCCCATCGCAAACAGCCTCGCTCTCCACTATGGCAGCCATGTGATCACCTTGCATCTGAGAGGATGTGCACTGTACGCATACTGCCAATTAAAGATCAACCCGCCAGACGCCACAACTTGTCAACTCATCTTGTGAGGTTCCTAAAGATGATTGTACATTTAATAGGCAATGTTCTACGCGGTATTTTTTTCAGAATCAGAATATATATTTATAGTGGAGAAATCCGATGAGCTATGAAGCTTTTTTTCACTGATGTCCAGTTTTTGTTTGGAAACTACTCAGCTTTGGGCTGTCAAAGTGTTTGTACACAACTGCTGTTGCTGCTGTTGTTGTTGTTGCTGCTGCTGTTGCTGCTGCTGCTGTTGCTGCTGCTGTTGCTGCTGTTGCTGCTGCTGTTGCTGCTGTTGCTGCTGCTGTTGCTGATGTTGCTGCTGCAGTTACTGCTGTTGCTGCTGCTGTTGCTGCTGTTGCTGCTGCAGTTACTGCTGTTGCTGCCTCGGCTGTGCGCCCCGCGTGGTCCCGTGGAGAGAGGCTGCGGTGGTGGCGGCGGCTCCATCAAAGTGGTAATTGGGGCGCTTAGCCTGTGAACAGGATTGCCAACCGCCAGGGTCACCCAGCCTGCCGAGTGAAAGTCCTGCAATTAAAGAAGAGGAATGTGTGTCAGCAGCATGTGGCTGTGTGTGTGTGTGCACGTTCGATTTTCATAGGTGCTACTCGCTAACAGCACTTGCCCCAACCGTCTGTTCAGGCTATACGGGGGATCTTTGTCTTTGTGTACACGCTGGAGTCGTGGCTGGTTAGCGTCGTGGTTAACGAGCTGCGCTACTACTGATTCCAGTTACACCGATACAATTGGTGACGAATATACGAACCAATCCTAGGCCTCCTGCGTTGGCTCAGCCTTAAAAGAGAACCTGGTGCAATGTGTAAGCATCGCCACTTGAGAGACAAAGGCGGCCGGGCGTGCTGCTGGCCACCCACACTCTCGTGTGCAGTTCGAGCCCCAACAGTCTGTTCAGGCTATGCGTGGTATCTTTGTCTTCTTGGTATGAGTGTGGCTGGTTGATTTCGCGTGTGTTTGCCGGGGCGTGTGTGTGAGAGAGGGATGCCTCGCGCTGCTGAGCTGCCTGCTTCAGAAAAAAATCCTTGGCCAATTCATGCGGACGGACTAAAATATTTGAATAAATATGTAGGTTACAGAATTGAGTCTTGCTTATATGTATATAATTTTACCCAGAATGCTCAACAACAACAACGCATAATGAGTTTGTATATAACATTGTTTTTTGTGCTGAACAGGGTCCTGTCAATCAGAGTAATGATACTAATAATAATGTTTGGTTTTACAGCGCATCGTTCGTGTCAATTGCATTTCACAATTGCCAAGGGACCACACACAAGGGACAGGCAGCCAGGCAACGAGCCGGCACCAACATTTGCCCCATGCTCTGCAGTCCTCTTTACATTAAGATGTTTTCAGCCAATTAATTAGTTCATAATCGAATCACGTGCTACTGCCAATACGATCTGGCAAGCCAGCAGCATTTGTTTAAGTCGAGAACAACAACATACATTGTGAAAACCTGGTAATTTAAATTTATTTGTCATTGAAATAAGAAAATTATCTACACGGGCAATATCAAGAAGGCCACTGTAACGAAAAACATTGTGAAATAGCCGATGTTAATCCCTTCATATTCAAATGTGAATCTGAACAGAGAGAGGGCGTGACGGATGTTTGGCGACGGGTGCCGGTGTGGCGATAGGCGAAATGAAAATAATTAGTTTGTAAACAGAAAGAAATGTCAGACGAAGCGCGGTTCTGTCGGTGATGGAGGAACTTAGCAGAAACTGTGCACACAACCTTTATGAGAATAATGGGCAAACGTTCCCTGCCTGCGATGAGCAATGAATCTATCCCGCGTGGGAGTAATATCGCCTCCACAGCGAAGCACCGCCCATTCATTCTCAGGCTGTTGACGAGACGAAATGATGCAGGCTCCTTCCCCGCTATGCGAGTAACGAATGCATACGAGAACCTCGTGGGGTTTTTTTAAAAACTTATGTATTGATTGGGTTTTCGTTTTCATCTGTTGTTTTATTCTACGTACACGTGTGTACACGTGCAGGCGTAGAGGTGGCTGGGTAGCTCAGGAAGTGGGAGAAGGAGCAGTATGAGCACAGCTGAGAAGCCTGGTTTTCTAATCCAGGTGTCGCCGACCCAACTGTGGTTAGATCAGTTTTTCACTCGTGTCAAGTTTATGGTACCCAGCCAAATGACTGCACAAAAACCGTGTTTGGGCTTTCATTTAAATTGGCAAATATTACAGGGAGTGAGAATTACAAAGGTTGACTATACTGCCCCGTGCGATGAACATCCCCGTAGCAGGGCGCATGGGGAAGTGGTCACTGGAAGGTATCTGGGAAGTCATTCCGGCATATCACCTTCTGCAGCCCGTTGTCAAATACATGGGGAGATCAACCCATTGATTGGCTATAATCCATCTTGAATATATCGAGGATCACAGAGCTTGGGCAGTCGTTATTGCCGACTCAGCGCGTGGTGGCTGCCGCTGCTGCCTTCCGTCTCGTGTCCGTGGTTCCTCCTCGTCGTGATCATGGCGCCCCTGAGTCGTCCCCCTCTCTACGAGAGCGAGGAGCGGACACTGCGTCGGCGGCGTCGGCGCATTACAACTTGACACTTTATACTTCTTCTGCTCTGCGAGGGATCTGAATGGACACGTCGTCCCGTGCTAGGATGCCACAATTTAAACGCAGTTGGGGGGGGGGGGGGACAAAAATCGAAATGCGATTTCCATCTCGGCAATGGAGGCGGGACACGTGGGCCACGTGGGCCACGAGCAGCACCGTCGCCGGCGGTGGTGGCACGGGGAGCGCGGCCACCCTGGGTCCAGGGCAAACGCTGCTGTGTGAAGTCACTCCTCGTGCGGGTCGTGGCGAACGTGTTCGGTTTGGGCGATCTTGCTTGTTATTTTATCGAATTGAAAAACAAATTTTATTATTATTGAAACAACAAAAAAATCCCAGCAGAAAAAGGCCTCGGATGATATTCCGAGACTTTCAGGAGGACGTTGCTTCGTGTGCTTGAACCATTTGCCTGCGTGTCGTGGCGCAAAGCAATGCCCAACGTTGATTGCCTCGCGGTGTTTGGGCGCGCGTCCATTCAGAATGAGACTCTTTGTGGAGAGCGCAGGAATCTATTAACGCGGCGTGTGCCGGGGAATTCATTGCATCGCTTTTACCTTGAGCCGTTCTCAGGCGCAAGACCGAGGCTGAGGACGAGGCCGGCGATAAAACAAGTTAAGCCAATAACGTGTGGACGCCTCCATTCCATCCCACAAACGATACCACAAGAGCGATTCAACATTCCGTGAATTTCTGCCAAAGCCGTAGAATGCTCAAATATTGCATGTCGACGGAAATGTGCCGCAAATTACGGTTAAAATGGCACGTTTCTTTTTATTATTACAATAATAAAAGAGAAATGATACCGTGTCATCGTAAGCTTCTTTAAGCCAGGAGCCTTTGTTTTCTTAATGCAAACACCGCAGAGAAGTGTCGCCTTGCAGAGACTGCGAGCGCGCTCCGAGCCCTCGCTGCTGCTGCTGCTGCTGCACCAGCGCCGGAGTGAGCGACGGCGTCACGCAAACCGCCACACAAACCGTCAAACAAACCGTCACACAAACCGTCACGTAAACCGTCACGTAAACCGTCACGTAAACCGTCACGCAAACCGTCACACAAACCGTCACGTAAACCGTCACGTAAACCGTCACACAAACCGTCACGCAAACCGTCACACAAACCGTCACGTAAACCGTCACACAAACCGTCACGTAAACCGTCACACAAACCGTCACATAAACCGTCACGTAAACCGTCACACAAACCGTCACATAAACCGTCACACAAACCGTCACATAAACCGTCACGCAAACCGTCACGCGAACCGCCCTTTAAGGGATTCTCGCGCAAGTATCCGCAGTGAGGATCCCTTAAAGGGCGGTTCGCGTGACGCCCTCGGGATGTACGGTCCGCACGCGGTGATTTGAACGTCGATTTGAAATGTTTGGGTGCTGATTTAGCGCGTTCCGTTTTTAAGTTAAGTCTAGCAAGCAGGCTGTCACGCGATATATGTACATCTTGATATTTATATTGATATATTGAAATCATAGTTTGATGTTTTCGATCGCTTAGAATGCGGTTCATCTCCCACCCCCTTCAGCAACCCCCCACTGACTAGCGTGGTGAAGTATGGCAAATAAACCTGTTACCGAATCAGGAGTCCCTCATCCAGCAGTGGATTGACATTAAGCCGTAAATTATCATAATTATTTTTATTGCATGCACTGTGTTTAAAAATTATGCAAACGAACGTAGGTACACATCTGTTTTGAAACTGCCTACATTACGGTTTAATATTTATATAAAATATATGCATGAAGCAAATTAGTAATATAATAACAGCCATCATGACATTGAAGAAACATATCATTTTAAACAATATAATTACCTTTTATTTCCCCTTCAGCACAGTAACGCAATGTTAGTATATCACTGGTTCATAATGAGCAATACGGGGATTAAAATTGTTCCGTCACGGTGTGCCCCATTAGATATTGCTCACGGACAGATGTGTGACCTGACGAACTACGGCAGGCTTCGTGCCGTCTGCTCCTTTCTCCGAGTTTTATTGCATCGGGATTCCGCGGTGGGTTTTTGTGTTTTGTCATTTTCTTCATCCATCAGGAATGGGATGGACATGTGGCAGGAATCTCTGCGCCATTTGACGGACGTGGACTTGAAATTTGAAGATCGTGGGGACAGGCGGCTCAGCGGTAGAGGCTCGCAATCAAATGGTTATGAGTTAGTATCCTGGCTTGGGGCTTTGGCTCAGCCCATCGTCCCTCCGTGGTCAATAAAAGAGGTACCGCTTTGTGGGTAAGCTAACGGTGGTCAATCCTGTAGAGCCATAGGCTCGGGGCTGTAAGCCGGAGATAATCGCCACCATGATATCGGTCGTGTAGCGAGCAGAGTAAGACCAAGAACAAGCTTGTATTGCCTTGTGTGGTGTTTTTTTCTAAGAGGGCGCATTGCCACAGAGATGGTTGTTTCTTTTTTCTGGTGTTCACTGCAACGATTCATCCCCACCGTAGGCTTATCTGGAACTTTCAGTGCATTGCTCTCTTGCAGCAACACGATCGCATGCCTGTCACACCAAATTAGGGCACAGTATATGGGTTCCAGCATTCTTTGTTATTGGCTCATAGGACTTTCGTCCTTATGGGACGTGACCTTAACCAGAGGTAACACGGGAGAGAAAAGAGGGGACAGAGCGAATGTGAGAGATGGAGAACAATTTTTTATTGGTCCGACGCTGACAAAATTGGTGCAGTATTATGTTGAATTTCAGGGTTGCAGCTAAGGTCTTGCGCATCGCGTTACGATTCAGGGCGCTGCCCTGGTGGAGGCGGCGTTCTCCTCTCCCCGGCGCAGGCGCGCTGTGTGTGTGTGTGCTTGTGTGTGTGCTTGTGTGTGTGCTTGTGTGTGTGTGTGTGCTTGTGTGTGTGTGCTTGTGTGTGTGTGCTTGTGTGTGTGTGCTTGTGTGTGTGTGTGCTTGTGTGTGTGTGCTTGTGTGTGCTTGTGTGTGTGTGCTTGTGTGTGTGTGCTTGTGTGTGTGTGCTTGTGTGTGTGTGCTTGTGTGTGTGTGTTTGTGTGTGTGTGCTTGTGTGTGTGCTTGTGTGTGTGTGCTTGTGTGTGTGTGCTTGTGTGTGTGTGCTTGTGTGTGTGTGCTTGTGTGTGTGTGCTTGTGTGTGTGTGTGCTTGTGTGTGTGCTTGTGTGTGTGTGCTTGTGTGTGTGTGCTTGTGTGTGTGTGCGTGTGTTTATTTGTGTGTGTCTGTGCATTTTTTGTTTGTGTGTGCGTGTGTGCGCGTTTGTGTGTATGTTTGTGTGCGTGTGTATGTGTGCATGTGTTTGTGTGTATGTGGTGAGCGGTAATGCAGTGATCAGCACGCTGCGCTATGAACCGGCGACCCCACTTAGATTCCCGCTCACGGCCAACACCAGTGATGATTATCTGAACCGGTCCTCGGCCTCCCCTAGGTCGACTCAGCCTCAAAATGAATCCTAGTGCGTTGTGTAAACATCGCCACTGGGGAGACAAAGGCGGTTAGGCATGGTGCTGGCAACCCATCCCTCGTGTGCTGTACCGTCCTTCATAGGTGCTCGCTAACAGCGCTTGCCCAAACAGTCTGTTAAGGCTATACGGGGGATCTTGTGTGTGTGTGTATATTTGCGTGCGTGTGTTGGTGCCTGTGTGTGTGTGTATATTTGCGTGCGTGTGTTGGTGCCTGTGTGTGTGTGTGTATTTGCGTGCGTGTGTTGGTGCCTGTGTGTGTGTGTGTGTATATTTGCGTGCGTGTGTTGGTGCCTGTGTGTGTGTGTGTATATTTGCGTGCGTGTGTTGGTGCCTGTGTGTGTGTGTGTGTTGGTGCCTGTGTGTGTGTGTGTGCGTGTGTTGGTGCCTGTGTGTGTGTGTGTGCGTGTGTTGGTGCCTGTGTGTGTGTGTGTGCGTGTGTTGGTCCGTGTGTGTGTGTGTATATTTGCGTGCGTGTGTTGGTGCCTGTGTGTGTGTGTGTGTGCCTGTGTGTGTGCGTGTGTTGGTGCCTGTGTGTGTGTGTTGGTGCCTGTGTGTGTGTGTTGGTGCCTGTGTGTGTGTGTGTGTTGGTGCCTGTGTGTGTGTGTGCGGGGTTTTCCGTGGGATCTGTGTTTTGGCCACGTGGAGACGGAGTTTGAATGGCTTGCCTCTGAAGTCGCATACCTTACAGAGATAATAATGGCAGTCATTAAAAACTGTTGCTTTCATTTACACACTGCCACATCGAGACACTCCTTAATTGGCAAAAAGATGCGAGTAGGAACGTGGAAATGTTTTAGTGAATTAAATCAACTGGCCAACCGGTGACTGGACATTGGACGTTCTTACAAACACGCTGATATCCTTTATGAATGCATTCATCATCTTTTTTTTGCCTTTGTAAGTTCAAATTGTGCAGGGTTAGCACTTGACACAACTCTGTAGCACGGCAGAAGACTTCAACAAAGATTCCCGTGCACTCGGCGGGTTTCAAAGGGAAGCGGAGCTCATATAAACATCTCGTTCTGGCGCGGCGCGCGATGCAAACACGCACTGCTCTTTCATTTGTCTTCACGTATTTCATCAGCAGAGATATCGGGATATTCAAAGCCAGTTGATGCTCTGCCGAGAGTCGATTAACACGCGGGTTGTTTTGTTGTTGTTTTGCATATATATTAAAACAAAATGATAATACAATGCAACCTTTCCTTTCTGAAACATCAAAATGCTGAGACTCGATGGAGAAGCGTGCCAAGTGTTGGGTTTTATTCCTGAAAATTCGCGCGCAATAATTGGGCAGTTTAATCGACGATATCGACTGCCCCCTTGGCTACGCGTACAACAATACAGTGTGTGGGTTTTAATTAACAGCCGTAGAGGATGGGTATCATTTTTAATGGACACTAAAATTCAAGGGAGATTACGTTTTTTTTTTCGGGCATGCAGACTGAATTAAGTAAAGGTCTGCCAGAAGAAGCTGTTCAATTGTCTAGGCTTATAATAATAATAATACAAACTCATTGGCCTGTGGCTACATCTACAGCACGAAATGTATGCTGCATCTATTTGATTATATGCGTGTCTATTACCTTCAATCAACGGCGAAGTTCATCATCTGTAGGCACTGCCACTTACTCTTTAGACCCCACCCCTTCCTGATTACCCCCCCCCCCCCCACATATTCCTATTGTGGCTCCACGCCTCTCACTTTTGGAGCCACCCCATCTTATTTAGACCGCGTCTCCCTCTGTTTGGGTAGTGGTGGGAAGAGGGGGAGGAACGTCAAATGTTCGAGATGAATTGCAACAGAGAAGGGAACGGGAAAGGGAAGAGAGAAGAAAAAAGAATGGGAAATGAGAGGAGACGGATGGAGAATGAATGGAGAAACGGGAGCAAGAGGTCAGGAGGGGAGGGGGAGAGGGAGGAGGAGGAGGCCACATCAGCACCTCGACGCTGCTGCCGCTGCTGCTCCACGGAGTAGCAGCGGCATCTGTCCTCACACTGGGCGGCGGGAAGGCGGGAGGGGCTCTCAGTGGGGGTGGCCACACACCAGCCACGTGATTTACGGGCGGCTCGAGCTGGTCTCGAGATACGGATGGATGTTGATGCATCGCGTCGTCATGCCGGCCACCGGTCGTCGGGGTTTTATTGGCCGCACTAATCTCCGGTGCGGGTCGCTCGCTCGCTGCTTCGGTGGCGTTTCTCGCCGTGCGCGTTTCTGAAAGGGCGTGAAAAACGGAGAGAAAACGACGCTGGAAATGTATCGACAGGCATTCTTTTCTTTCATTGCTTTATATTTCATTCTCTATTGCATTGTCTGCAGTATGATGGAGTGTAGCCTTTTTAATGTGAACATTTACAAATACTCCACCGTACTCTGTATGTAAATGTGCAACCCTCCATTTGTGTGCGTGACACTGCCCTGCTTTATTACTGTGTGAGTGGTGCAACGTTCAGGGTTTTCTAGGCTGCGTTCAATTATGCGATTCTTGAAATAACGTTGTATTATTATTACTGTTTCCAGCCCTTTGTCAACACTGGTGGATGAAGGCCTCCGCCCCTTGCTGTGTTGTTGGTCACGACCGTTGCTTAACCATACTTCACCACCCTAGTCGGTGTGGGCTGGTTCAGATATCAGTCGTCACTGATGTTAGCCATGCCTGGGAATGTGCTATTAAAAAGGACCATCGCCGAAACGTCGCCTATGACTTTAAAATTGTATTTTAAGGCCGCACGGTGTTATTGACAAATGCGTTGAGTTTTCCTTTTTGTTACCACAATATCAGTCGCGTGTTGCAGAAGACTGCTGTTGCTGATAGAATGGCCATGCTGGGGCACATCTCTTTGCAATTTGCTGTCTGCAAGCCTCCTCCCCTTCCGAAGAGGCCCATGAGTTCCGCTCGATGAAGCACGCTATCGAATGTTTTAGCTGCGCAGTTAGCTTGAATTAAGTCCGTGTTTGCCGTGTAAACGCGGGCGCTCGTGTTGACACGAGGCGCGTGCGTTTAACTCGTTCACTGGCGGCCTCCGTCTTGTGGACACGCGGATTTTACGAGGCGCTCTGTGTGTCGTGGATCTCTGTCCGCGTCTGGCAACAAAGTGTACAGTTTCTCATTCCGCGATTAAAACGTGCGGCTTGACCTAGTGACCTACGAGGGATCGCCGGGATCAGGCGCCGAGCCTGGCCAGCGCCCGGAAACGTACAAAATTCCTCTCCCATTTCCGAGTGGAGTGGAATCTTCCAGTCTCTAAATCGTGTATACAAAGGTGAAGCTGCAATTTCCTGCTCACGCCACTACAGGTGGAAGGTTCTTCACTGGAGGGAGCTCTATAGAGCCCCTCTAGAAGAGGGTATTTGGCCTACTCTTCCACGCTGTCCATACGTCCCAGACGAGGTGGAAGCACCCATACTTTACTCCACCACGTGCGACCTGCCGCTCGCCAACTACGGCACCCGCACCACGAACACCGATGGGTCCACACAGGCGCTAGATTGAATACACTTGCCCTGTGTGTCACCACCGTTCCGGGAGATGCAATCTACTGGGCATCTGTGAAAAAGAGCTTTCTGGCTCATCGGATTCCTCCAGTATAAATATTGGGAGTCTGGAATCGAACCAGCGACCTCTGGATCGCGAGGACTGATCACTGCCCCAAGGCAGCATTTCTGCCCACACTCCGCTGCCCACACTCCGCTGCCCACGCTACGCTGCCCACGTTACGCTGCCCACGCTACGCTGTCCACGCTACGCTGCCCACGCTACGCTGCCCACGCTACGCTGCCCACGCTACGCTGCCTACGCTCCGCTGCCCACGCTACGCTGCCCACGCTACGCTGCCCACGCTACGCTGCCTACGCTCCGCTGCCCACGCTACGCTGCCCACGCTACGCTGTCCACACTATTCTGCCCACACTATTTTGACCATGGGGAGGGAGTTTCGCGACATCTCTGCTAGATCGCCGGTTCGTGCGGCCACCCCCGACCGGCTGTGCGTACGTTCGTTGAACTTCTCTCGCACCGTGCATAGCCAGCCGTGTTAATCGGAGGTGCGGGGCTGAAAAGAAAAACGCTCAGTCATGGAAATCGCCCAACATCCCAACGCAGCTGGTCTCTCCTGAAAACGAGTCTTCAGAATCAAAGTATTTATTTATACTGGAGGAAGCCGATGGGGATGTCTAGTAGAGTCTCAGTAGTGTTGAGACTCGGCGAGTCGTTCCCGGGTACGTGGCGCTCTGCTCAGGGCGCGAGGAAGGCGGAGGAGTGGACTTGGGCACGCAGGAGCGAGGTGCCACGTGAATGCACGCGCGCGGTCTGCAAAAGAGCAGCCCTCCCTCCCCCCTTCCCTGCGAGGGAATCGCAGTAAACTCTGTCGAACATTGGCAGAGCGCCGGACGTGGGAGTGATTAAGGGAAACGCTTAACGCGCACCGATTGAGGCGCAGGGTAAAAACCTCGCCGCTCTCCTTAACGAGAAGTGGTGCCTCGTGTTCCCTCAACAATTAAGCGCAGCAAAGCAATTCCAGATGTTTATCCTCTGCGCGCGTGTATGTGTTTGTGTTTACATTATAGCCTTTAAATTGGCTTGTAAAACTTGAGTAGCGCTTTGCCTTTAAATGAATGCGCGCGCGCACTCCGAGAATCCTCGCTCGTGAGCCGCCGGGCAGGCAGCACGCGCCGCTGGCAAACGTCGCGGGCATTCAAATTGGCAGCGGTCTGCTGGAGTCTGCCGGCAAACAGCCACGGCGCTCGGTGCCAGCCTCATTGCGTTTCCTTCACCGGCAACGTCGATCTTGCGCGGGCGGGGTTATCGCGTTTAACCGGTGGCGAGAACTCGGGAAAGATTTCACCTCCGGTTAAATGCACGGATGCTCTCTCCACCCTCCTCCCCCTGTTCTGCGTGGGTTTCATCCGTGTTCATCCCACAGCGAACACAAACAACAACAACGCGGCGTGAACCGGCGTTGGCCAAACATCCCAATGACGAATAATTACCTGCGAAACACTCGATGAGGATCGCACAAAGCAACCTGCACAGCGATACAACTTGGCAGGAGCCTCCTGGAGAATAGAGTCCCGCTGATGAATACCTGGGTAAATAAGAAGAATCATAATAACAGCAACAACAGCAACAGGAATCGTCATCTTTCTCCTCTGCACGGCCACGAGTGTTCGCTGCTCGCCATTTGTCTGCCACTGCACAGGGAAGAGAGAAGCTCGGAGCTGCAGAGCGCGTGGCCACAACACCAGCCGCTCCTTAGCATGGCCTACTTATTATAGTTGTTGTTGTTCAAATCAACTCAGCAAAACCATTGTCATCCGAAGTAGTCTGTTCGGGGGGATATGAGAAGCTTGAACACAAAACAACGGCAAGCTGCTACGCGCCAGGCTGTTGGCTTCCCAAGTAACAACAGCGCCCAACAGAATGTAGCGCACCTGGAGAGCAACGATTTCCTGCGAGAAGCAGCGGCGCTCAAGCAATGCGCGCAACAGGCCACGAAAGGGAAACACGCGTCTCGCCTCAAAGCCAAGTCGCTTGTGCGCCAGTGTCCTGGGCAATGAGCTGCATGTGCCTCTGCACTTGCCATGATTGGCGGTGTTCCATTATACGCTACTATTGCTCGCTGCTGCACGCTGCTGCTGCACATTGCTGCACGCTGCAATCGCATGAGTCATGTTTGTCTGCAAGAACCGTGTTCGCTGTCGAGAGGGATGCGCGCGTGGGTCGACGCTCACTCGCTCGCTCAATTTCTCGCCCGCCCCGAGCAAGCAGAGCACGCGGGGGCATCCATGATGATGCTCGCGCGCAGAAACGAGCGCGAAAGAGCCCCAGAAGGCCCTCCCTTATCCCTGCCTGCGTAGGCATCGGTGGGTGGAAGATAAAACGCTGTGCGGACGACCTCCAGTGTGGCCGGGGCAGAGCGCTGTGTGCACCTGGTTCGTGTCGCCCGTCTCTCGGCGGTGGATTCGGCGGCGGTAAATGTCAAGGGGCAATTGTATTCTCCGTTTGTTTTTTTGTGTGTAAATAAAGTAGCGCATTGCCGTGCGCTACTTTCCCTTGCGCCGCGTGCGTTCACTTGGTGCGCCACATCATTAACAGCAATAATGAGCGCGTTGCAACAACAACACATTCCAGCGCGTCATATTGTTTAGCACAAAGTGCACTGTGAGAGGCGCGTCCGTGGGCCCGCCATGCCAAGCAAAGCTTCAAGCGTCGCGGTGCAATTTATTCTTGATTCCTGGATCTAGAAATGTTTTTTCAAGGGTGCTTTCGCGTCATTCTGCTCGTAATCGAGATGCAAACGTCACACGTGGCTGGGCGGTGAAAGAAACCCTCTGGAGGGCCGGAGCAACTTCGAGAAGATCCTTCCCGTTCGTAGGGAATGCCTAGGGAACCGCGAATAATTAATCAACGCATTATTAATACATTAAAATTACATTCACACGTCATTAACACCCAACAGATTAAATTAACACTAAATAACTTGAAAGCAACTGAATATTTACAAGGTAATATGTATATACACTCTGGGTGTTGCTACCTTGGAGTGGCACGGGGGGGTGGCACGGGGGGGGGGGGGTGGCACGGGGGGGTGGGACACGTGCCGGGTCGCCTGGAACGCCGCTCGGCGGTCGTCGACCCAGCCGGCGTCCTCGTGTGTCGGCGTGCGCGTGCAGATCAGCGGCACCATGTACAACACGGGCAAGTACATCTCGCTCCGCCTGGACAAGGAGCACCTGGTGAACGTGTCGGGCGGTCCCATGACCTACAACCACCGCCTGGAGGAGGTCCGCATCCACTTCGGCAGCGAGGACAGACAGGGCTCGGAGCACCTCCTCAACGGGCAGGCGTTCCCCGGAGAGGTGCGGCCATCGGGAACGGACACGCCTCGCGCGTCTCACTCTCGTCCGTGGCGTGTTGTGTTGTTGTAGGAGTGCACGCGCCGTACGTTGAACTTCTTTCGCGCCGTACGTAGCCAACCGTGCTAATCGGAGGTGCGGTGGTTAGCGAGTCGATGGCGTGACGGCGGCCATTCGTGACTGCACAGGTGTGAGGTTTGCGCTTAATCCACCTCCCGGAACCGACAACATCGGAGTTACTGTCAAGGGACGATCGTCGTTCTCTCTGGCAGTGCCAGCGAGAACGTGCTACCCCTTGGTGCGGATAGGAGGCCGCTTGAATGGATTCGAGAAGCCAGTTCCGTGTTATCTCCTTATCTCACGACGACGATGATGATGATGATGATGATGACGCCGATAGCACAATCAGCATAGCATGGGCGGGGGGGGGGGGCAGACAACAAAAAATCTTGCGATCATTAAAAGGCGCGTTAGCAACGTACATCATGCACTATAAATGCAAATGCATACGCGATGATGCTCTCGTGTGAATGTCAGCAATTAGGCTGCGTCGCACCTGCAATTTACCGCACAATCTGACGCCCCGTGTTGACAGCTGCTCGTGTCTCACATCGCCTCGCCGTTAAAGGACTGCACATCCTCGACAAACGCCTAAACGGATGAATCCATTTGCCGCCCGCCTGCCTTGCGTTTGACGGAACGTGTCTCATCCACGATTTCCCCACAGCCATTATCAGCAGTGGCCATTCCTCTGACCTTTAACTATTGCTGTTCATTCCATTTTACCCGCGTAGTTGTCTTTTTTAATTACTCTAAATGGTCTCCCAGGGGGTTATTTATGCATAATTTAGTCAGCTCGTAGCCATAAACCCGATGTTGTTTATGTAATAAAAGCGTTACGTCAAAAAAATTGCGGGAGGATCATGATATCGTTTTCAATCGTCCGTTCGTGTTCACGTGGAATGGCCAAATTGAGGAGCGGCGTCCCCGTAACGCGACCGAGGCATCGCCGCCGCCGCCGCCGTGGCCCGGCGATCGCTCCGCGCCGCTGTGCGCGCACGTCGAGGCCTCGGGAAATTACCGCCGCAATTAAGGAGGACGTGAATTCACCCCGCAATTGTGCGACAATCACAATTAGAGCCTTTGGCGACACCAATCGCAATATTCATGGCATGTTCGCAATAACACAAATTAACGCGTCTGCACGACCTTGACCCGCCGTTGCCCTCCGGACTTCCAGGTGCGACTTTCCGCATTTTACACCTCAACCGCCCCAACCTCCTCCTCCTCCTCCTCCGTATTTCAAGTCACCACTTTGTGGCCTATCAACCCAACTACATACATAATCATGAATCGGCTGAAACACTGAACTGCGTGTATAGATATCCCCCCGTCTCCCGCTACATCAAGCCCGTGCTAATGCTACTCTTATGATAACTTTACTGTATTTTAATTAAGTGTCAGTCATGCAAATTTCATGTCAAAATGCTGCGGTAGGATTTGTAACGAGCACGCTTGTCGCGCATGGATGCGTGCGAAACCACAGACGAGCGGCAAGGCAGACAGACAGACAGACAGAAGCGGCGCTCCCAACAATTGCCCAAGCTCTGTGGTTCTATATGTTGGGGTTATCTCGCCGTTCTCCCATGATGCACCACAGTACGTTGCGATGCATCGATCGTTGCCCATTCTTTCACTCGTTATGCGTGCGTCGATGGGCTTCCGAGCGGTGCACGTGGCGTGTAGCGGGCTCGAGTGAAAATCCCCTTGCGACTCAGATAAGCCGGGCGGCTTGTTTGGGTCGTTTGACTGCGCCGGTTGGTGTGGTTTGGTGCAGGTGGAGAGCCATAGACGCTGGAAGCGTAGTATAGTATAACTATGGATTCTGCTGCAACGCAGCACCGCCCGTACGCCACACGGCGGTCGCCCATCCAAACCCTCTCCAGGCTCAACCCCGGCTCGGCTTCTGTGACGTGACGAGATTTGGCGATTTCGGCACAGGACGCAATTCTCGCGAGGGTTGATCACGTGCAATTTGTGAAAATGAGATCCAAATGTGACCCTTTATAGACGAACGTGGCACGGAGGCCAGGAGTATACACATGAGATGGTGGGGGAAGGGGTGTGTGGGGGGGGGTGAAGACAATGCAAACGAGACCGGACAAAAGAGTGGGTTTCTTGATTGAAAATGACCCCCCCCCCTGCCCCACAAAATTCCCGTAACTGGCGTGGGGGGGGGGAGTTGGGTGCCAGCATGCGAGCCGCTCTCGTGAGTCTCGGCCATCGAAGAGGGACGGGGACGATTGCGGGCAACGAGACGAGACCACCGCTCGCGTCACTCACCCCCAGCGTCCCGCAGCCAAGCAAGGGCTGACATTTACCGAGGACCTTTTATAGATCCGTGGCGTTGTTGTTGTCGTCGTCGTTGTTGTTGTTGTTGTTGATGCCTCCCGCACGTCACGTCTCATTACTCGGCAGGTTCAGCTCATCCATTACAACCACGAGTTGTATCCCAACGCGTCGGAGGCTGCGCGGAACCCCAACGGACTGGTCGCCGTCTCCATATTCATCAAGGTTGGTTGGGTGCCCGTGGCCTTGCGGGGCTGCCCGCGTCACGTGGCCCACCGCGGGGTTGGATGTCGATGCCGCGCGTCCGCGGGTCGCCGGCTGCACTTCGATCGGCGTTGTTCGCCCCCGAAGGCCGGAGGTCGTTTTACAATCACCAGCACCACGCTTCTTAACCCAGCAAAGCCTCGCAAAGTCTCAAGACGCTTTCCGTTTTATCAGGAGGGTCCTGCCAAGTTTCCGCAGTCGGCGGGGGCGGGGGGGCGATGTCCCCCCGCGTGCGTAGTCCCAACCGAGTCATTTGCGGGTCGTGTTTATGCAACACTGGGGGGTGTTGGTGGCCAATGCCGGCAGTCACGCACCTGGCGCGGGAGGGGGGGGCTCACCACACAGCTGGGCGGCGTGGTGACGTCACCGACGCCCCCCTCCTTGAGTTGGGGTTGTATATAAATATATAATTAGGGAGAGAGGGGGGCTTACCGTCTGCGCATTTTTCTCTACAAGTAAATGGTCAACTTCGAGCCCCAGACAGAATAGATTTACTCCGGTTGAGACAGATGCAACAACGGTTTCTTTAGTTTAATGTCATTATATTACCCGTGCGTGTTACGCCTCTAGTGGGTGCGGGGGTCAAATACGACAGGCACAAGTCAACAAACATTAATTCTTACCCATGATATTCAATGATTGTATCGCGAGCTCAAGAATCAATATTAATTGTGACACCCAACTAGCCGTGTCAATAACCCCACTGACACTTGGAAGGTGCCGTGAACAATGATGACACGTGCTGTCTTTAGTCGCCGCTTATTGGCCGCGCCCGTGCGAGCGAGTGTGCTTGTGAGATGCAGTCGTATTGTCTGTTTCTGTTGCAGGTGTCAGAATCTCCAAATCAGTTTCTGGATAAACTCCTGAACCGAGACACTATCACGAGGATCACGTACAAGAGTAAGCCGATCGCACACGCACGACCCCGCGTCCACTCATCCCCCGCTTGACGACATAATTCGCCGGTGCGGTACAGCGTCCCAGCGTCGCGTGTCTGACCGTCACGGATCCGCCAATTCACCGCCCCGCCCGCCTAGCGCAGGCGGGCGGGGCGGCAGAGCGAGCGGCCCGCAATCAAGTAGGTTGCGAGTTCACATCCTGGTCGAGGGGGGGGTTGACTCATCCTATCGACCGGCTGGCGCCGATAGCATGCGTAGCGCTTTGTAGGAATGTGGATTTCCCACGGCTGGCTCTGGGCTGTCTTCGCCGCTCATGTGAGCAGCAGGAGATGGCTGTGACGATTGTGAGCGTGGGGGTGGCTGTTATAGGAGGATCACCAGCAGCTACCTTGAGCTACAGCTTTGCTGTAGCTCATCACGGTGGATGGGCCACCGAGGAGATGGAGGTGAATAATTCAGAGGGCTCGCGTTAAATATGGATTGAGAAACGCACGGGGAAGGTCGCAGACAGAAGCTTGCTTTTCTCTCGGTGTGATACAGTCATTGCAGCTGAAGGCTATGAAAAATTCTGTTGAGTTTAATGTATGTTGCAATTTGTTTTTTATGTTCCGGAAAATTACTAAATACACAAATTTACAATTAGTCTTTCTAAACAAGGTTGAGGCTCTCTCTGCACTTTGTGAATATTAGCAAAATTACGTCCAAGCATAAGCGTATGTGTATCTCATTTTGTGTAACGGTTGCATTCATCATGCATGATGAACTAAAGAGGCGCGTGAGAGCGGCTGGGTGCTTTTGTAAAACTGACGTTGATCAAGAAAAGCAACGGAGCATCTGCCTTGATCAGGACACGCAGCCCCGGACGAGGAATATGGTTCAGAACCACAGACGTCGGCGACGGATAAAAACTGAATAAAACGCTGGCGAGTCGACGACGTGAGTGTGGAGAGATGCACGCTGGGAATTCCACCCAGGAACGGAGGGGAGGGGCGCACGGATCGGGGAACAATGCGAGCAAGCGAGGGGTCGCCCGCTGAATGTTGGGAACGGCGAAGGGGTTGGCTCGGAAACGGCTCAACGGCGAACGCGGCGGATAGCCGAGATTGGCGACGGAGGTGGTGACAGGAACGGAACGACCGCCACAGAGACGGAGCGAGCGATGGGCTCGCGCGCACGAGCGACATTGACTGTGGCATCGGTGGCGGTCCGGGGCTGACGATGTTGTTGCTGCAGGGGAAGGGCACAGTGAGTGCCGCTTACAATCCACCGTACATGCGGCCCCGCTTGCAAGAGTTGTTCTCTCCCAGCCAGTTCCCAATCATCTCGCCTCTTTGCCTCGTGGTCCGCTAACTCCCGCCGCGCTGGTGATTCGTGAGGCACGCGTGCCGTCCGCAGTGAGTTGCTGCGCTCGTGGCCACAGGATCTGCAAGCCGCGAGGCGCAATCCAAGTCGGTGCCTCGAATTCTGTCAACGCCCACGGTCGAGAACAAAGCCAAATGTTTGCATGGCTTCTCAAGATGCCTTGTTGACAATTTGCAAAATGATTTGCCAGGTGGCGAGCGCAGATGGGCGACTCCACACACGCCGTCACCCTGTCTCTCTGCCGCCCCTCTCAGAAGAAAGTTCCAAAAATATGTACAGTAGATCATTTCCGTGAAAAGAATTGACTGTTAAAATATGGTTAAGCCTTGGGGGGTTTTGTGGCGTTATTTCATTATTATTTACTAACCCCTGAGAAGAGGAGCAGTTTTAATTAAAACGATGCTCGTGCAAGTGCGGGGAGGGCGAGCGGAGCCAGTGCGTGGCCGCTCGCAGCAACCCGCGCAGTTGCCGAGACGTTGTGAGGAGTTGTTTGCCTTCAGGGGCATTTCTGGCACTCTGGGTAATTTCTTAACTTAAAGCTTTCGTGACCGCAGGCATTCATATTCTTTGGGTCTTTCGGTAAAGTCACGTAGATAGGTTCAAAGAAAACAAATAAATAAATAAACTACGACGTTTTGATCGCAACACAAGCGGTTCGCTTCCAAAGGCAAACTTTATAAGGGTTTGAAATGGGCGTAACCCAAATGTCAGCAGCCAATGTTAATGCAATTCAGTTACTGGAGGATCATCGTGTGTGCTGCTGTGTGTACGTGCTGCCGAGGGTGCGTGTGTGCTGCTGTGTGTGCGTGTGTGCTACTGGGGGGGCGTGGGTGCTACTGGGGGTGCGTGTGTACTGCTGTGTGTGCGTGTGTACTGCTGGGTGGTTCGTGTGTGCTGCTGGGGTGCGTGTGTTCTGCTGGGTGTGCGTGTGTGCTGCTGTGTGTGCGTGTGTGCTACTGGGGGCGCGTGTGTGCTACTGGGGGTGCGTGTGTGCTACTGGAGGTGCGTGTGTGCTGCTGGGTGGTGCGTGTGTGCTACTGGGGGTGCGTATGTGCTGCTGGGGGGTGCGTGTGTGCTACTGGGGGTGCGTGTGTGCTACTGGAGGTGCGCGTGTGCTGCTGGGGGTGCGTGTGTGCTGCTGGGGGTGCGTGTGTGCTACTGGGGGTGCGTGTGTGCTGCTGGGGGTGCGTGTGTGCTGCTAGGGGTGCATGTGTGCTGCTGGGGGTGCGTGTGTGCTGCTGGGGGTGCGTGTGTGCTACTGGGGGTGCGTGTGTGCTACTGGGGGTGCGTATGTGCTGCTGGGGGTGCGTGTGTGTTACTGGGGGTGCATGTGTGCTGCTGGGGGTGCGTGTGTGCTGCTGGGGGTGCGTGTGTGCTACTGGGGGTGCGTGTGTGCTGCTGGGGGTGCGTGTGTGCTGCTGGGGGTGCGTGTGTGTTACTGGGGGTGCGTATGTGCTGCTGGGGGTGCGTGTGTGCTGCTGGGGGTGCGTGTGTGCTGCTGGGGGTGCATGTGTGCTGCTGGGGGTGCGTGTGTTGCAATGAACCGAGTCTCCTGCGGTGCCGCTTAACTCTTGACGGAGTTCTCGTTTCGCGCTGTCAAAGTGAACAATCGGTGACGCTGCACGCTCCGATCCACCACCTCGACGTTCATCCTCGCAGCAGTTTTGATGGACGTTGCAAACTTTCAGCGGAGAGTGTAATTGGAGCTTTAATCCGTTTTAAAAACGGAATTGTGTGGGCCATCACAAACAATTGCAACTGTGATCTAAAACGATTACGTATGTATGTGTATATGTTGAAGTTTGTCATGCCGTACGTTGTGAAAGGGAGCATTCCGTTTGTGGCAAAGTTCAGTCGGCGTGCGTGCCGGTGTTTGAGCGCAGAGGAGGACGCGCGAAGTCGCCTTGGGTCAACACCACTTTGCTCCACGCGCACTGTTTGCGTGTTGTACAAAGTTTGACGCAGTCTCGGTGGGCATTTATTTTATTTAAAAAAGAAAATGTACAAGCAGAAGGCTGCGCTAATTTGCATGCGGAGACGGGTGGCGTGATAATTGAACGCAAGAACACCGCTCGTGCTTTGCCACTTAATGTGAATGTTTTTGAAAACGCAACTTTTTGTTGACGCGTTGAGAGTTGATTGACCTGTGGGTGGTGCAGACGACGCGTACCTGCTGCGCGAGCTCTCGGTGGAGGACGTCTACCCCGAGACGCAGAGCTACATCACGTACGACGGCTCACTCACCACGCCGCCGTGCCACGAGACCGTCACCTGGATCATCATGAACAAGCCCACGTACATCACCCGCGTGCAGGTGCGTGCCGCTACGGCCCCTCCCATCGCGCGCCCGTACATCGTCGTTGCCTTGCCGATGAAGGTGCGTGGGGCCTGTGTAGGGGCGCGTTCCGTAGGGGCGAGTGCTGTAGGGGCGTGATGCTGCCAGTAATGCCAATTACGTCACTGAGCTCCGGCCATTACCGTCCATCCAGCGTCACGCATGGAAGCAGAGGTGGAACTTGATGTCCCCCCCCCCCCCCCAATTATTTTCTTACGTGTTGAGTTGAGTAATCGGACCGATCACCAGAAGAATAATCCGATTACTTTAATGAAACTGATCATTCGCGTTATTGTGGAGAATGACGCGAGCCACGTGGTGACAGCCACGGGAGGGCGTCACGTGGCACGAGGTGAGGGTCACGTGGCACGAGGTGAGGGTCACGTGGCACGAGGCGAGGGTCACGTGGCACGAGGCGAGGGTCACGTGGCACGAGGCGAGGGTCACGTGGCACGAGGCGAGGGTCACGTGGCACAAGGCGGGCGTCACGTGGCACGAGGCGAGGGCACTGCTGCGTGACAGCACCTGCCCAGGCGCAGGTTGCCACTTCCACTCCATGCCTCTGCTTATTCGTGCTGCATCCACATCAGAAAACATCGAATCATGACAATAATAATACATAAGTTGTATCCCTTTCTCAATCCACTGCTGCATGAATGCCTTCCAAAGCAGTGTTGGTCATGGGGGTACATTTATCAAACTACACCACCCTAGTCAGTGCAGGAAGTGCACGAACCACTGCACCACCGCTGCACACAATTCAATAAATATGCACCTCAAATACTTTACACTGCGTGATTATTATTTTGAAAGAAGGTTATACACACGCCTAATTGAATACATGGCAGTAATCCTTTGCTCATCATTTGCTAAACAGCAACAACAACTGCACTCTTCGCTGTGACGCGAGGGTGGCCACCAGGTCCCGTGGTGATGGGCAGCGCGGAGGCGTGCGGGCGGGCACACGCGGCAAGCACGCGGCCGCCTGGCCCTGGGGCCCACGAGACCCGGCCAAGCTGCAAGACGATCGTTAGAATTATTATTATTATTTATATTTGTTTTCTTTCCCCAATTCCCCCAAGCGGGTTACCGGACGCCTGCGTGACGACGCTCGCGCAGGCGCGACGAGGGCGGTGTGGCGGAGGAATTGTCCTGGAATATCAAAGCAGGAAAGCATGGAAAGGGAGGAGGAAGCAAGACAAACATGAGAGAGAGAGAGAGAGACCGCAGAGGTTCGTCGCTCGGCGAGACGCCACGGAGAAATGCAACGGGATACGCATCGACAAATGGACGTGCGAAAATGGAATTGTAAACAAAGCGAGTGAGGTTGCCAAGAAGACGTCGACTTTGATTGCAGTGACATCAATTTCAGCCTACGAGGGCTACCGGGCGGTTGGCGTGGTGGCTAGCGCCGCACTACGAACCCGGGGACCCGAGTTCGATTCCTGGCCAAGGCTAACATCGATGGTGTCTCAGTCGGTCCCGTGCCAGTGCTGCACAAACCCGCGCTGATGGGCGTGGTGAAGCATGGCCAAACAACACCCCCAACAAGCGACACAGCAGTGGGTTGACAAAAGGCTGTGAATTTATTTCATTATAATTCCAAATGTTGTCTCTGGGGCAGTTTTGCCAGGACAGATTTCTAGGCAGATGGCACGAGGTGCGTGCATCTCGGACGGGCGCCCATGCCGCTGCCTGCACGGCTCGGCATGGGCGGACCGCCTGCCGATCATATTCCCTCACCTTGCCTCACCCTTATTAGCTGAACAAGTTAAGCTCGCCAGAGAGGTCAGAGCAGCGTTGCTCACAGCTCCCCCAGCCCAGCTTTACGAGCTGCTCTGACACTTTGTGGTGAAGAGCTCCTGCAATGTGCAGCGTACGTAGCCAACCGTGTACCATCTGAATATATATAGACATACATAGTGCAATCAATTCACTAGTCTTAGCCTAACCCGTGCTCTAGCCATTGCTCTACGGTCCATAATGGCCACTCTTGTGCATTTGGGCAAAATGTTTACCACTCGAGTATGTAAGACGTGGCATGCAAGACTTGGATCGCTTTTTCATCCATTGGCTCCACAGGCATGGGAATGTGGACAGGTTGACAGCCATTGAGCAAGAATGACGAGCAGCAGCAGATGCATCGAGTGCCAGCAAGCGCCTGAGAAGGCGCGGGTGCGTGTGAGTTGTGCATCGCTTCGTGCTGTGCGACCGCGCATAGCGTGGGGAGCGGTAGCGTGGCGGTTAGCGCAGCGCACTGAGAACCCAGCCACTCGAGTTCGAATCCTGCCCGTGGCCAACATCGGTGACGGATATCGTCACCTGGTCCTTGGCCCTCCCCGAGATCCCGGCATGACAGCGCTGCTGTCATGCCGGGCATTTGTAGGCGCTCGCTGACAGAACTCGTCCAAACGGCCTGTCGAAAGATGATAAAGTCGGGCGGTGTGGGGGTCTTTGTGTGCACGAAGACTGAACTCTGGGGCAATAAACATCGCCACGGGCTTTTGCAAAAGATGTTCCGCACGCGCCACCGCCGTCGAGCGAGTGGCGTTCGAGGTGCATTTCTACTGAAGCAGCGGCTTCAGATTCCAGTGCACGCACAGTCGTCCCTCGTGCTCAGAAGCCTCAGACGCGGGGCCCCGCCCACACTGAACGTCGTCGAAAGGCCTCAACCTGCACTCTGCAAGGCCGAGTGCAGGTTGAGTGCCATTCACGCTCAGGCCTGGGCACGCTTCATTGGTAAGCCTGGATATTGCCCGCTATGTGTTCTACACACACACGTAAAACAATTCCTGAGCTTATGATGAAACACCCGAAGATTGGTTGCCACTCTAATTTACTTCCCAATTAGTTTTTTTTTTTATCAGCGGGAGTCTATTCTCAACAGATGTCTGATGCTCTGCAGTCGCTTTAACTGTGCTCTGCGTACGCGAATATTCTGTTGTAAAATGCGTCATGAATTATGTATGGGGTTTTTTCTGGCCGCGGAAGCCCCGTTTGTTTATCGTTAATTTGTTGACAGAGTTCGGTTGCATCTCATTAAATAGCATAATTTACAGATTTTATATTTTTTTCATGCCAGCGCTGATTTTTGAATTAACAATTCAAAATGTTTTTCATTAATATTATTATTTTTCTTCGCCGAATGCATACTCACCACAAACCAAAGCCTAAAACTCTTCAGTAGTTGGAAAGAGACTTCCAAGAACAAAACATGTATCGAAACCTTTTAAAACCGATCATATAAATATTCACTAAAATAGCCAACATATTGCTCACAAGAGCTCCGGAGTTGAGAGGAAACGCAGCTTCATACGTTTGTTAAAGCATTCTTGATTGCTGTGTGATCAATCGCCACTTTGAGTCACTCCCAGACGGGAAAGCTCCTCCATGGATCTGGCGTTGAGCGAGAACATTCAAGAGAAAAGTTGGTTTTCAATATCACTCCGCTGTCAAACAAACAAGCCCCTGGGCGCTCGACACGGCTTCAGCAGTTGCATCTTGGGTTATTAAGAATTTCTTTTGTCGTCCAAAAGACTCTTCCTCCAGTGCTAATCCTATAGCGGTGATAGCCCCATTGCATTTGTATCGCTATCGACCGTTTGCGTCCGCGGAGTCTCGGCAAATTGTTGGTGGTCACGGTCCGGCGGACGGAGTGAAAACGGCATGGAACTGGGTTTGCGTTCGTCTCGCCGCGCGTGCCGCAAGGAGGCAAGAGAGGCTCTGCAGACTTCGTCGACCAACACGCTCGCTCGCATTCTCTCGGGGAGGTGGGGGGGGGGGGAAACATTTTTCTCGAGTTAAAGAGTTTTTGACATTTATGTATCTTGCTTCATGTTCTATAAAAAGGCTTCATTAAAAATGTCACCAACAATATACGTCCATGCAATATATAATGCACGCGTCGTTTTAAAATTGTCATCTGGCAATGTAACAAAAAAACGAAACGCGCGTTCAAGCAATGTCTCTTCTCCAGAGCACACACGTGGGTATGTGCCATGAAGGGCCATTGCCTATAACGTCTCCCGTCATACATTCTTCCTGTAAAGGCCACGCAGCGTTATTTTACGAATGTGTTCATATTTGCGTGTGTGTGTGTGCGCGCCCTTTCGCACCATCTCCACGTCACCGTGTCTGAATCCGACACAAACGCGTTCATAAATGTGAAGATTTCTGCGAGCGACTCGAAGCTTCACAATTGACCCAACGATCCCCTGGGGGTGCCGTGATGGTGGTGTGCCAGGCGGGGCGTCTGCCCGCACACTCTGCATGACAAGCGCGACCTTGCAGGCAGCATCTGTGCCATACGGCTCCAGGAATTGCAGCACCATTCAGGGATGCACACAAGCAATGTATTAGCATAAATTTAGAAATAACCATCATGACTAATGAGCAACCACAATGTAAATTAAATCTAAACAGGCGGGGGGAGGGGGGGGTTAGCCGTTTGCAAGGCCGATACAAAATGTACAATTATTTCAGGTGCTTTTGATTCCATCCTTGAAATGTAGATTTATTAATAAAATAAATTGGGAGAAAAAAAAATTCCCCCAAAAATTAATAAATATAGATGAGATCCAATCCTTGAAGGTAATAAGGAATGATTGTGTTGGCACTGTAAAGCCAAACAGCACTTGTGTATGCAATTGCCAATCACTTAGTTGGTTCAGCACTGCAGCCAGGTGTTCCAAGCAAGCTGGCAGGAATCTGACAAGTGAGTTGGAATGTGCGATCGTTTATTGGTTGTGCCACTTTGTTAAATTATTGATTTTGAATGTATATAAACTTTCTATTTATATACCGTGAGATGCGCTGTTTAGTAGTTTTAACCACTGTGGATCACAATTTAGTTTTAGGTGTCTGGAAAAAAATAATCATGGATGCAGTTTACCATTTAAAACATGGATTAAAAAAATGTGAGACTCTTCATTCTGATTTTTAGACCGTGCGTTACATCGCTGTGTGTTTAAAGCGTTTGCACGCCAACGAAAGTGACCTCACCGTCTGCCGTCACGACACCAGTTTGGGTGGGGAGGCCGTGGAAGGGTCGTCGTATTATCGATGTCATTTCCGATTTCCGAAAAAAATCTTACACAGCCGCGTTTTGGTGTTTTTGCACCATCCAAAAAACATTTTGTATCTAGGTTTAATTTTCAGATTTGTCAGACTAATCCCAAATTCGGGAGCACATCATTTGAGTATGCCACTGACCTGAAGCCCTCTCGTGGCCAGCAAGACCTCGACATTGACATTTGGCTCGTGAACGTGGTACCGCCGCTGTCGTCACGTGCAAGGCTGGGGAAGCTGTTACTAACGAGACATCCGTTCGAAGATATTGACCGTCGAGGTTCAATATTTGGGGATGTGTGAATTATGAAGCGTTTGCCACTCGCCATCGTCCTCAACAGTTGACAAGAGAGGCAATCGCAACCCCCGCAGCCCAGACCTCGTGGTAGACTGCCGGCGCTCTCCGTCAGACCTCGATACGACGCCAGCACCACGGCCAACACCACGTGGGAGGGTTAGAGACATTAAACTCTTTGGCGATACAATTTCCAGACTAACAAGCACACTCGCGCGCGTGTCTATGGTGTTATCAACCTAGCTCAAGCTGCAGTCTAATTAGAATTGTTTTTTTTCTTCTTGGTTCTTTCGGTAAAGTCACGTAGAAGGGAAGTAATAAAATAATTAAAATAAAACATAATAAAACTATTCTCACGACGTTTCGGCCACAACGCAAGCAGCCGTCCTTAGATGAAAACCAGGTCTGTCGAGGCGACAGCGCTGTCGCCTCGACAGACCTGGTTTTCACCTGAGGACGGCTTTAAATCGAAATATAATTGTTTTCTAATTGGTGAATTCTTGACGAGCACCCTGGTTTGTGCTGCCGGGGTGTTTCGCCTGAATGTTGAATGTTCTCTTGAAGGGACTGCAGAAAGCGCCGCATTTATACAGATTCGTTAATTTCTTTATACAACTACTAAAATCTTGCATGTTTGCCCGTTCAATGACGGGTGTATATTGCAATAAATATGAAATACAGTGTGTGTAAAAAAGATGGACCCGATTTGAAATCGCTATATCTCTGCAACCACGAACCGCCCATGAATGAAACTCTTACCACTTGAGAGGGCGGAGCATAGAGAGGGCGGGGCATAGAGAGGGCGGGGCATAGCGTTTCTAATGATGACCGCTCGATGCCTCTCCCAGCGCACAAACAGCCCCTAGCCTCAGTCATTCGCAAGACGGCGACCCCGCAACACACAAGGGGCGTTTTGCGTTCTGTAGTTCAGAAAAACTAAATCCGTAATTGCGGTGCGGCGTGCGTTTCAACGGCGTTTTGGCGTTGATCCGCCAATGTCAAAGAGCATTCGTCGTTGGTACAGACAATTCGAGGAAACCGGCTGTTGATGTGCGGGGAAGAGCACAGGGCGACCACGCAGCTCAGAGGAAAACGTGAGAAGAGAGGCGTTTGGGACGAATTCAACTATCGTCTCGATATTGTCCGTACAGCAGGTGGAGGCCACATAGAGCATTTATAAAATGGTTAGTAAAACTTGATAACTCATGAAACCGTTTGTAACTTTTTGTGTAATTGTAACATGTTGCCATCGTGAAATATACTGCTTTGAAATTGGGTCCATCTTTTCAAACACCCTGTATTCAATAGAAACATTGTTCAGCTCATGATTGTTATATTAATATTTTTGGTTCTTTCGGTAAAGTCACGTTGATAGAAAATAAAAATAAAATTTTTTGATGAGGGAGGGGTTGCCCCATGTGGAGTGACGTCACCCGTTAATGGTTATTGGGGAGGGGTGTGGCATGTGGAGTGACGTCACCCCTCATTGTTATTGTGGAGGGGTGCGGCATGTGGAGTGACGTCACCCGCTCATAATTATTAATGAGGGGAGGAGTGTGGCATGTGGAGTGCGCGACCTTCTTGTGCGTTAGTGTAATGAAGGGGGGGGGGGCTCTTTTCAGTGACGTCACGCACGGATGTAGCACTGTGCTGCGTAATTTATTTTATTATATTCAGCTCGACCTTCCTCTGCGTTAGTGTAAAAATCCACCCACTCATGAATATTAATGAGGGGGGTGGGCCTCATGTGGAGTGACGTCACGCACGTGACGGACAGACATTTCTGGGTGATTATAGTAGGTAATAATAATAATAATTGTCACGCTGCACCGCCGTAACAGTGTCCGCTCGCCACTCTCAGAGAGAGAGAGATGACGACTCTTAGAGGCGCCAGGAGGAGCACCCACAGACACGTGCGGGAAGGCGGCAGCAGCAGCAGTGGCAACGCAGTGAACCGGCACCAAATCCCCCCCCCTCCCAAGCTCTGCGGTCCTCTATATATGAAGATGTTTTCGGCCAAGTAATGGGCGTTGACGTGTAGGGCGAAAACGAGAACACCTGAAGAAAACCCATACAAGCGAGGGGGCAACACTCGATGCCTTAACAGATGGAAAAGGTGGCGTCCACACTCTGCCGTGCCGCCTGGCAAGCCAGGGGGTGGCAACCTCCTTGACACCCACAGGACGGGTGTCACAACATCCGTGCGTGATCCACCAACCCTCGCTGCTGCCTCTGTCGTCCCTGTGACTCGCCCAGCAAAGTCGAGTCCATGCAGTCTCCCCGTGTTCAAGCGTGGCGCTGAGTGGCGTCTGTTCCCGTCTGGAGGCTCAATAATTGATCAGTGGACTGCACATTCACTTTTAAAGTTGTTACAGATGCAGACAATTTATTTTGGGAGCATCTTATTAAACCTATTATTATTGCAGGCTCACATGAATAAATAAATTGTTTAAACAGTTGTGCAACACAAAAAGGCAATATCGTAGCCATGCAATATTGTTTTCTAAATTAATAACTAGCCGTGTGTATGTGTGTGTGGAGAGTGGTAGCGTCGTGTTGAGCGCACTGCGTCGTGAACCCGGCAACCCCCGAGCTCAATTGCTGTTCACGGTCAACACCGGTGACGTTTATCCGAACGAGCCCTGGGCGTCCCCTAGGTCGACTCAGCCTCAAATGAGTACCTGGTGCTATGTGTAAACATCGTCACTAGAGAGACAAAGGGCGTGATTCTGGCCACTCACCCCCTCGTGTGCCCTGCCAGTCTTACTAGGTGCTAGCTAACAACACTTTCCCCAACAGTCTCTGAAGGCTGCACGGGGGATCTTTGTGTGTGGCCCACCCACAATAACATCGCAGCCTTATCTGGACAAACCGGGACCATCTTCTTGTCTTGCCCTAAATTTCTGAGAAATTAGTGAATAGCAGGAGTCTGGTATAAACTAATTAATGCGTTGACTCATTAACATAATATCGGTCCTTCGGCTCCAGATACAGGCACGGAAACACGCATCGTGGTGAGCCATGATGAATCCACTGCTAGATGAAGGCCGCCCCGAGCTGCTCGCCCGCCCGCCAGCCACTTCTCGCGATCCGGCAGCTTCCTCCCACGTGTAGCGAGTCCAACTGAGTTGCAGACGTTGTCTTGGGAGCAACACTATTTATTACACCAACTCAACATAACATAAAAAAACTTACACTTGGGTGTTGAATGCCCATCTAGCCACGCTACGGCAGAACTAGACACGGTTCACTATCCCGGCCCGGACCAGGGTCCCGGACCGCGTGGCTAGAGACTTGTTTAACCCGACGTGGATCTTCATCACCAGCAACAGGAAGAACCCCGAACGCCTCATGGGGCCCCGTTATATCGGCCTGGGCTGGGGCTGGCTCCACCCCTCGCCCCGCCCACCTTCTAGATCTCTCGAGCTCTTTCCCGAAGGCTCCCGAGAGCTCTTTTATACCACGTGACCGCCCAGCGGCCCCCGTCCACCGGTGGCCCCCCTCCAATATCATCCGGTCACGTGTCGGCAGGTCAACCAGCGTATCATGCCCCAATGTAACCCTGGCTGGCTGACACTCCCTCTCGCTCCCTCACCGGGAGCCCGCACCGCACACTGCACGCGATGCCTCCACGCTGACCAGCGCTCACCCAAGCCCCGCTAGGGCTGGTGGTACTACGTCCAGCACGCGGGCCTCACATAATGCCAACACATTATCCGCCGTGGCTTTGTAAGCCCGGCACCACACAGTGACAATCACAGTCACTACAAATGTAAACGCTCGGTCAATCCGGCCCGTCTGACGTTGGCCCTCCTGGCCCCTGCGAGGCGCCTCTCGCTCCCCGAGAGCGGCGAGCGCGGACCGTGCGGCAGCAGCGGCGGTGGTGAGTCACAAGTCGGCGTCTTCATGATTCTCAGTCTTTTCTAGCTCCCCTCCCCTCCCCAGACAGCTCCGGCAATGATACCTCGCTCTGTAACAAAATAAATAGGCAGACCATACGCCTCTCCGCATTAATAACCAAAGTTTCCATTTTACACAGCCCATCAGCCGCACGGCCTTCTGGGAGTACGTGATGTTAGCAGCGTTGGGTCAACGCAAGCAAAACTCGGGACCGGTTGTGACATTCGGTGTCTCGTCAGTCGAGGCAGGCTCGCTTCAACTAATGCTGGTGAACTGCCCGATGCTAATATGCCCTTTCCACCAGATGTGGGCCCAAAATAAGTATAGATACTTTATAGAACTTATAAAATACTGAACTAATGTGTATTGTACGAAATAATAACGCGAGTTAGTTACAGGTGACGTTTGCGTCGAGTGTCAAGCGATCGTGAGCTGGTGGTGCAATGTTTTGATAATGAGCGCTGGTGAAAGTGAAATTAGCATTTACAGCTATTTGGCTGAAATGAAAGTCCATCGTTAATAATACAGAAGTAAGTGTGTGTGTGTGTCAGTATTAAGCATATACTATATGTTGAAAAAATAATTAGCAGGAGCCTGAGCATACTTCTTAACATTCCTCCGTGAAAGCCGTCTGACCTCCTCTTGTACCGTGAATGTCTAAGTGTGCTCCGGCAATTACGCGCCGTGCGCTGCTCGAAATGTCGCTCCCCTCCACTACGGCGCAGGCTCATTTCATCCGCTCTTCCGCCTCGGCCCACCCAGCCGCGTGAACCGTTCACGCGGTCGATCGGCAAAGCTGCGTGTGGGTGGTGGGGTAAAACCGTGGGTACTCCCAGCTCTTCCAAAGCTGTCTGCCCTGCGCGGAAGAGTGGGCCCTCTGTGCAGGGGGGTGATCCTTGGGCTCTCCATGCCCCCGCCTCTCGCCCTCCACAGATGCACTCGCTGAGGCTCCTGAGCCAGAGTCAGCCGTCGCAGATTTTCCACAGCATGTCGGACAACGTGCGCCCGACGCAGGGCCTCAACAACCGATGCATCCGCACCAACATCAACTTCAGCCAGCCCGGGAAGGACTGCCCCAACAAGAAGCCGCAGAAGCTGCAGTACAGAGGTGCGCGCCACGGGGGCCACCGCCAAACGCCGCGACGTTGGTGGTGACCGGCACCGCGAGGCCGCGGCGGCGCGCGACCGGTCGAGCGGGTTGGAACGGCCGTGGCCGCCGTCCCTCGGGGCGGCGGTCTCCCTCTCTCTCGCCAGCGTTGCCCACCGCCGCTCTGGGGTTTGATCCGCAGCAAGGCAGCTTCCGCGGAGCGCGGCTTTCTCTCTCTCTCGCGCGCGCGCGCGTGGGGCACCTCTGGCCCGCCTCAACTGAAGCCGGTTGACCTCTCCAAGACGTGCGCCCGTAGAGCCTTGAAAGGTTGAGCCGAGCTCAGGCGCCACCTCTCCTCGTGCTGCGAATTAAAATGTTGCGCGCTTCAAACCGAAGCGGTGTAGTTTGGGTAGCGCACGCGCAACCTTTCTCCTCGAGTGAACAACGGCACGGGGCGTGGGGTGAACGTGAGTGTGGCGGGGGCCGCGCTGGCCGCCCATGGTGCTGGCCCCACCACCACCCCCCGGTGCGTGGCAATGCCGGAATAATTAGTAGACCTTCGCCCAAGAGCGAATTAAGTCGAAATGTAGGTTCATTGTCCGTGTGTTTGCGTGTGTGTGTGTGTTTGCGTGTGTGTGTGTGTTTGCGTGTGTGTGTGTGTGTTTGCGTGTGTGTGTGTGTGTTTGCGTGTGTGTGTGTGTGTTTGCGTGTGTGTGTGTGTGTTTGCGTGTGTGTGTGTGTGTTTGCGTGTGTGTGCACGCACAGGCGATCTGTCACGTTGTTGTCAAGCTGTTGATCTGAGTGGACTTAATTCCTATCTACTTTTAATCCTGGATTTGCCACCAGCGAGATCAGACTTTAATTAATCACGGGTTAAGATGTGAGAGAATTATCCTGTCATCGCTGGAGGTGAGCGCACGCTTTAATGAAGGCAGCTGTGGTGTGTCTTTACCCAAATCCAGGACATTGCTTGCAATAAAAGTTAAGGTAGAAAATAGAAAATGAAATGTATTGAGAATTGTGCTGATTGCCATGAATAATTGGCTACATGATTTAATTGGATACTGTTAGGGTAGTAAGGTGTCAATTATTGAACCATTAAACATCGTGAGCTTTGAAGCTCTAAAACATAATTAAAACTTTGCATCTATACTGCATGTCAAATTATTCAATTACTGAATTTAAGCTAAATTAAACACATCCGATGTTTCATAGAAAGTTAATTTAAAAAAGAGTGAAAATGCACTAATTGTCAATTTTCTCTTGCAGTTAATGAATTGATTCTGAAATAATGAAGATGTGAGCAACGGCCTTGACTGCAGCACTTTGAATGTTGTTGAGGCAGAACACCAATTTACAAATACTGGACAAAAAAGATTTTACAGAGCTAAAAGATAAAATATATACGACAGCTAATCCCGGCTGTAATTGTGTACATTTCGTAAACAATAAGAAAACTCGGTGCCAGGGCACTGTCCCTGACACTTGCTCGTAAAGCGACGCCACCGCGGCCGACGGGGACCCATCGCGCCCATGAAGACGCCACTCGAAGACACGGATCACCGGAGTCTCGTTGCGAGGAGGGGAGAGGAGGGGCGACGAGTCTCGTGACAGCTACGACGTCCACCACCACCACCGCCACCACGGCGCTGAAATACCCGGTGCCATTCCACGATGCCAGGAACGATTCACAAAACCCGGCGGTAATGAAGGCAGAAAGTTCCCGACTTCGAATACAAATGCTGCTTGACAAAAGGCGCATCAAAGGGGCGTTTTGAAGCAGACAATCCGAGGGAGGAGGAAGTGCGCTCTCCACTTCAAAGGACCTTTACCGGACTAATGACTGCATTCTGCCGTTGGGTACGGTGCGAGAGCCGGCACGATGCGTGCACTTGCAGCGCGGACAGACGCGGGGTTGCTGGGGGCCCACGGTCATCGCATGCACACGGACACGCACGCACGCGCACACACTCACTCACACACGCACACGCACGCACACTCACGCACGCACACTCACGCACACGCACACACACACGAACACACGTGCACGCACTCACACACACACTCGAGCTGATTCAGTCAAAGAGTTCTGTCACAGCCTTTGCTGCCTGGGGGGACTGGGCCTGCGTAAAGCACATCCCGTCACACACACTCTCGCCAGGGCCTCCACTCACACGTGTGGTGTGTAGATGTACACTTAGACCACAGTGCATATGCGACCAACTTCGGGAATGCAACGTTATATGTACGGTGGGGGACAGGGGTATGGGGTAGGGGTGCACAGGGGCATTGTTATTTTATTCCCAGCTGGCGAGCGGAGGGAGGAAGCGTCGCGACGGGGCCGCGCTGCGCTCCCACGCGCTCATGGTCCGCTCCCACGTGCTCATGGTCCGCTCCCACGTGCTCATGGTCCGCTCCCCGGCGGGCGGCGTGCGAGCCACCCGGGGGGGGGGGGTCTCCCGAGACGGCTCGGCTGCGCGCAAATTGTGAATGCCGCGGTTATTGTCGTGTGGATAATGACGGCGGTGGTAATTATTGATCAATATATTCTGGCAAACAAAAAATGTGCAGCTCAGCTTCTGTGGCCAGTGCATTCATTTTTGAGGCTGCGGTTCAGGCATAGGTAGCATTCGACACGCTCCGGTGGCTGCTTGAGGCCAACGGCTTCTGCCTTGTGTACAATCGCAGATGAGGTCGAGCGAAGAGGTTGTCGCGTTGGAACGGAGGTAACGGAAGTAAGTTACGGAGCTCGTCAAGTTCATCGCTTTTTGACAGTTGCCTAAAAGTGTGTTTGTTTTTTAGTCCACACTTGCCCATTCACTCAAACTCAACAGCCAAAGTAGAATCTTCTTCAAGAAAGGGCTCAGCCTACAAAGCAAAGCAATTTTCTTGACCAGATATGTTTGTGTGGTTTAAACTAAATAAAATAATTCTATTGCAATGGCTGACAAGCCTCTTGGACCTAATTTGAATTCATTCGGACCCTGTCAAGTACAAAGCAATGGGCAAAACTTTGTCATTTATAAATGTGTTTTTAAGTTGCACAAGTTGTTATTGTCGTCGTCGTCGTCGTCGTCTCTGTTGGCATGACATGAACAGTTTGCAGTTTGCAGCCTCATGGGGGTGTGCTCGGTGGCGCACATAAAGTGTCGGAACTAAAATAGTCTGGGCATGGGGGCGCACGGGCAGCGCAATGACTGGCCCAGCCAAGCGAGCTGGGGCCTTGGCAGAGACGCGTGGATCACCGCTCGTGCTGCTCCATTGCCTGCCAAGGAGATACACGTTTGGTCACTTGGCCCATTCTCCGCAAAGCCACTGACAATGAAAACAATCAGGCGGCACTTGTGTGTAAGGTTGTATCCGACCCCACGGACATCCATGGATTGGCTTTCATTTACTCCTGCAGAAAAATGTCGAAAGCAGGTGATTTTGCAGAATTCTATTACCATGCTCTGCACAATTTATTGGAAAGCAGCTTGTATGACTCGTCCTTGCTGTGTCCGCTTCTCAGCCCCAGCGATGATCTTGAAGATATTATTATCTGAATTGCTCGAGCGTTACTCCGTCGTCGTTTCATTGTTTTATTTTCGCCACGCGCGTCACCGGTGTGCGGCGATGCCGACGTCGGGGAGGTCGAGTGCCCGAGGGGAACAGGCGCGATGACGAGACGGTGGTCGTCGTGGCGTGCGGCATCGTTTAGCCCCAGCGCTGCCGCCTGCGCTCGTGAACGCTTGGAGGCTGCGTGAAGGCTTCGCGTGAGCCCAGCGAGCCCTTGAATAGGCAGGCCACCCGCAAGGATTGAAAGAGACAGGCAAATACTCTGTTATGTGTCGAAATGAATAAGCAGATATTGGGAACATTATTGCATGGACCAGTTTAATATATCAAAGTATTGCGTTGGGGTTTTTTTTTCCTTTCAATTGCAGCCTAGAAAAGCTTTCGGTCAGTTGGATAACTTTGATATGAAGTATATTTTGCGTTTGTTTATTTAGTTATGGTGGGCGTGGGCGGCGAGCGGTTGTTCCGTTAATTTTCAAAGTATGCCAATTGTTGACAGTTTCTTTGTTTTCCCGTCTAGTCCATTTAAGTATATTGACTTGAATTGCAGTGGTGTTCAGGACTATTAATCAGACATGAATTTATCTGGAAATAAAGTACATTTAATTTGATGTCTGTGCGTTTGCTGACATTTTGTGATTTAGATAGTTAATTTTCCGTCGCATTATTATTTTGCCGTAAAAGTCACCTCTTGATGTTGGTTATTTTAATCTATACATTGTATCAATTGCAGAGATGGGGGGGGGGGTGAAACATCTCAAAGCACGTTATCGCAACGATTGGGATTAAATGCAGAGTTACATAAGTGAAGGAACAATACAATAACACGTTGTTATGAGTGTTTCATTAAAAATGCTTTCCGAAAGATTCCATATGCACGGTCTATTAGAATTCAACATTGACGAACTGCACTGCTGCTTAGAACTCTGGTACAAAGCCAGCAGGCACACGGTCGAGAGGCGCGGTAGGCAGGGCACAATAACAGGCGAGCGCTTGGAAGCCACCCTGCTCAGGGTTCGGCAGCGTGCTGGAGGTTTCACATCTCTCACCGTAATCTCTCGTCCTGCAGATGAGCCAGTGCAGAGCGGCCCTGCGTGCTCTGTGGACATTAAAGGTCTCCGGGAGCATGTTTGGCAAAGGGCGGCAGCGTGAGCCCCACGTGACCTTGCTAGAGTTCCACGGCAACCCAATGAGGATGTCACACCCCCCCCCCCCTTTCAGCACCCCCCCCCCCCTCCCCGTTTGTTCACGCACAGCAGCACAAAACACAAATCTACGATTTCCCTCTTGTAGGTGGATATCATTAGAGACGAGACGTACGCATTCAGAAGCGTCGTCACATCTGAGTCAACGAAGCCCCCACCCGCCACTCCCAAGCGGCCTGTCGCTCAGCACGGCGGCAGTAGGTCGGCCACTGCTCTCGAAGACGTCGACCGTGATCGTTAACAGAATCGCCATATGTATCTAGACTGCAGGAGGAATCCGATGAGCTATGAAGCTCTTTGCCACAGATGTCCAGTAGAGGCACGGGGTCAGAAGGTTACAACATCAAACAATCCAAAAACACGATCGGAGTGCAAAGTATAAGAAAGGTAAACAAATCACATAAACAAATATAGAAACAAAATGTAGTTACCAGGTTACCAGGTAAGGCCAGCTGAGGAATTAACTTGTTTTTCGGAAGCGACCTGGCCACAAATGATACCGCGACAAAGTGGCTTATCGTGCGGAAATTCACAGCGGCCAAATTCTGTAAATAATCTAAATAAATAATCTATAAATAATCTAAATAAATAATCTATAAATAATCTAAATAAATAATCTAACGGCGCGGGACAAGAAGAGGACGAGGCCTCTCGTCGGCGTCGTCGCCCTACGGAGATTTTGCACCGACGGCACGCGCTCGAAACTCAAATCGAATCTCAAAATGCATCGTCACTTCGAGGCGAAATGTGATTTGTAACGAGGTGTTTGCTTATCTGGCCGGGAACGTGGCATGGGACGGCACACTCTTGGCATCCCTGATAATGCATCTCTTTTCATTTTCCCCATCTTAACGAATATCTGCGCGCGTTTACAGTTTGCATGAAATCAAACAACGAATACAGCGGCTTTAAGGGTCGAGGACTGAATTACCGTGGCCGTATACAAATTACCATGATAATTGCAGGAAAAAATTGGAATGGTTGCTTACATTAAAGTGCCTTTTTTACCTTTTTAACCATTTTTTAATTACCGATGGGTCAGATGTCTGCAGCAATGGCCTGTGAAGTTAAATTGCATTATATCATCACACCCTGGACACACACAAACCCACACACAGCATGTCCGCACTGTGGACCTATTAGTGTCGGGAAGCAGGTGGAGAAGACAATGTCACCTTAGGGTGAATAAAAAATTGGGGAGAATTTGTATTCTCTGTGAACCATTCTGATCCAGATTCCTGTTTAACTATTGAACTGAGAAACTGTCAGCTGCTCTTAGTCCACAGCTTACAGACCTTACGATATATTACCATTGACTGCCCTTGGTCAATCCACTGCTGGATGAAGGCTCTCCCCACTAGTGTGTGGGGGGGGGGGGGGGGGGTGACCATACTTCACTAGGCTGCAGTGACGGTTTCATGAAGAGAGAACCCGGGACCGGTTCAGAAGCCACTCGCCACCTTGTCAGCCGTGGCCCGGAATCAAAGTCAGGTGGTTGTTTACTCACACCCCGTATGTGAACATAATTAAATACAAATGTTTATACGGTAAAAAAGACACACTTGTCTGAATGCCAGCTATTGCATTGTGTGAATGAACAGCACTTCTACTTTAACGGGGTTTCTGTACCATGAGGTGAAGGGTCGATTCTGAACTCTCCGAGACCCCACGTTAGAGAACGGTCCATGGAAGGAAATGTCACAGAACTGCTTCTGAAAACCTCTCAAGTGACCTCTTCTCCACACCGGGGGGCAGCAATTTCCTCCCACTCGCTTTGCATGACAATACAACACCGAAATACTCAATTCTCACATCGCTCGAATGCAGCTAAATTTAACCAAAATCCGCATGTCATTTCGTCATCGGGTTGAGGTTCAATCGCAGACGGCTGCAGCCCCAATCTCCGCCCGGGATCTCAGCGGTGGCGCCAGCTCAGCGCTCTCCAAGCCTCATTGAGCCACAGAGCCACCTCGGCAGGCACGGAGTCTCTCGTCCACCCATCGTAAGTGATGCCGATCGGCTATCTAAGCCTCACTTCGCGGCACCATCAGTTGTTCTACAATAGAGCGGTTTAGGGCCGTCACTGCACTCTGACAATCGCAAGACGTATGCATAATGCCAATGATAGTCCATCCATGTGCATGTTTCTCGACTTATTGTGTCGCAAGAAACCTGTGGCCTTCGGCTCGTCGGTAGCTTCAGCTGGCCTGCACGGTTTATTGCGAAAGACGAAAAGTCCATCTGGAAATTGTAACGAGTCCGTGAGCTGCAGTGCCGTGCGACCATGGCACTCGGACTGAGTGGAGCAGTGAGCAGTGCGAAATGTCCCGCAGCCAATTTGCTGTTTCTCTATTATGCCGTCGCTTGCACAATCCTCGTTTTTTTACTGCCGCAATTAACACATTTCACATGAGAAGAAGTGGTGCATATTAGAAAGCTAGAATTATTTTCTTGAAGAAGTGTACTTTAAAAAAACTCACCAAAATTTCTGCCATATTCTCAGATATTGAGAGCAATTAAAATTAATTGTCCTCTGTACAGTGTCTGCTTGACGTCACATCCAGTCAACTCCCTGTCTCACACATTACTCATTTGCTCTTCTTGTGAATTTAATGCAAACCTGGGTCATTATTAAAACAAAATAATCACACCACAGTACTTGTTTTTTTTCCTTCTAAAGATCCCACGCCTCGAGTTTCCTGGGCCCCTCTTCACCCCGACAGTGGCCCCATCGTTCGTGGCTGCGCTGCGTTGCCACCGAAGAAGAAGACGACGACGTTCGGAAGACATTACAATTATAATAATGGCGACACCAAAGAGGTGGGAGTAACGAATACAGAAGACTAACCACGGGTGATTTACAATTCCTCAAACATTTCAATTTGTGCTCCTGTTGATGTCATTCTTTCGACCGAATATTATTTACATCCTAGAGAATGTGAAAAACCTCACAATAATATTCTTATTGCTGTTGTTGTTATTATTATTCTTTTTACGTAAAAGAGTAATTATTCCCAGTGCTCCGAGTACACGGGGTAGTGTGCATGGATTGAAAGTGTCACTCTGCATGTACACAGATTCATTTGTACAAAAACACTCCATCCAGCTCCCCCATTCCTTTTTTTCAATATTCTACCCCACTCCGTGTCCCTCCAACAGTTTGTTTTCCTTTCAGACAACATTTTGAATGGGATACATTTCCATCGATAGTACGTAATTTATATAGGATTTACGGTATATCAAATAAGGACCATGGTAGTGACCCCTAAACATCATTCGATTAGGCTAACATGTCACACGTACGCATAATTCAACAACAAGAAACAATCCCATTTATGAGATGCATTTTGAAGAGTAAGAACCACTCTAATTGTTACACGTTTATTAATCCACTGCTGGATGGAGGACTCCACCACACTGCGGGACCTGTTCAGCCGCCGTCCCCCACTATGACCAGCGCGGATTCACCAACGCAGATGTCCAGGACCAGTGGAGGCAAAACTCGCTCCTCTTATTCGTGACCGAAAATCAAACTCGATTCACCCAGTTCCCAGTGCCACTCACCCACAGTGCGTATGTGGCACGTGTGTGTGCCACATACGCACGTGTGTGGGTGGGTTCGTGAATTTAAACTCGCATTGCCGGCGAAGTCGTAGAAATGTGCGCCTTCAGGCAGGGCCAGAATAAAATAAACACATTGAATTTAAAATCGCATTGTATTCATGAACAGATTTTCCAGCTCTTGCCTCCAATACCGAATTCTTTGTGCGCACATCGGTCATCAGCGTGAAGCGTCAGGGTGATGTTCGTGCACAAGGCTTAGTTGTTGTTGTTATTGTTATCACCTCGCTCGTTTGCCTAAGAAATCTTCACGAATCAGGAGGCACCTGCCAAGTTTTCGAATTAGGAGTCCGATGTTGTTATTATTATGTCATATTTATATTGTTATTGTATGTCATTCCCATTAACATTGATATTGTTATTGTGTGTATCATTCACATTTATATTGTTATTGTGTCATGCACATTGATATTGTTATTGTGTCATGCACGTTGAGTAATTTGCAGGTACATTTTCATCATTTGGATGTTTGTAAAATACCAGTTACATTGTGTGGGCTTGTTTAATTTTTTTATCAGCGATGGAAGCAAACTGGAGAACCCAGAGAAAGCCCAAACAGAACGTCGAGACTCAAGACAGTGAGGAGGAGGAGGAACCCCGGCACCTCTCGCTGCGAGCCACGAATGTTACCACCGCGCCTACCACCACCACCACCACCACCGCCACCACTGCCACCACCGCCACTGCCACCACCACCACCGCCACCGCCACCACCGCCACCGCCACCACTGCCACCACTGCCACCACCACCGCCGCCGCCGCCGCCGCCGCCGCCGCCGCCGCCGCCGCCGCCGCCGCCGCCGCCAGCACCGCCGCCGCCGCCGCCGCCGCCGCCGCCGCCGCCGCCGCCGCCGCCGCCGCCGCCGCCGCCGCCGCCGCCGCCGCCGCCGCCGCCGCCGCCGCCGCCGCCGCCGCCGCCGCCGCCGCCGCCGCCGCCGCCGCCGCCGCCGCCGCCGCCGCCGCCGCCGCCGCCGCCGCCGCCGCCGCCGCCGCCGCCGCCGCCGCCGCCGCCGCCGCCGCCGCCGCCGCCGCCGCCGCCGCCGCCGCCGCCGCCGCCGCCGCCGCCGCCGCCGCCGCCGCCGCCGCCGCCGCCGCCGCCGCCGCCGCCGCCGCCGCCGCCGCCGCCGCCGCCGCCGCCGCCGCCGCCGCCGCCGCCGCCGCCGCCGCCGCCGCCGCCGCCGCCGCCGCCGCCGCCGCCGCCGCCGCCGCCGCCGCCGCCGCCGCCGCCGCCGCCGCCGCCGCCGCCGCCGCCGCCGCCGCCGCCGCCGCCGCCGCCGCCGCCGCCGCCACCACTGCCGTCCCAATTAGCGTTGCGCTCAGTCCACGATGCAGTCGCTGCATTGCCGTGCAGTCGGAGGCACATTCGGTCTAAACTCATTACTCACAGCGTGCAGCCACTAAAGGAGCCATCGTCTCATTAAATTAAAATATTAAGGCAGCCCTCTCACTCTCGCGGACCGGACCATTAAAGGCGTGCGTGCGATTGCGCTGATGGGATGGACTACACGCCAAGGGTAATGCATGTTTCCCCCTTCCGTGGAAATCAAGCCCGCGTAGCCGAGTCGCGCGTGGAGGAGGGGTTCGAGAGGGGGAGGGAGAGGGGGGAGCGAGAGAGAAAGGGAGGGGGAGAGAGAAGGGGTGAGAGGAAGAAAAAGAGAGAGAGAAAGAGAGGGAGGGAGAGAGATTTAATTAACGGTGTCCAATGCAGCTCCTCGTTTCTCGTTTTGAAAACCCCTTTGCCTTCAGCCCTATTAGGAATGGAGACCACAATCGCAGCTTCCATAAAATCGTCTCTTGCGCCTCCAATTCAGTGGAGGAGTCCTCCCAAGGCGTGTGCGGCGAAGTGGTTTCCGCTCGTGCAGCTGCGACCACAAGACCTTCTGGCGGTGGGCAGTTCTTCAGCAGCAGAGCTCCGGGTGTTCTACAAGTGATGTTCCTGTAGCGTTTCTGACAATAGTCGTGGCGATGTCCTGCTGCTCAAATGAGTGTCGATGCCGTTGCTTCTTATGGCCTGTTGACATCCCTGAGTCACTGGTGGAAATGCCACACTCCTAAGGCGAGGGTTGAGTCCCCACGAGGTGGTACTAATTTAACCGACCCTGGAAGGATAATGAGCTGAGTAAACCCAAAACCAGGAGTTGAACTCACAACCTTTTCAACACGAGCCACTCGTCTTCCCCAGAGCCACCTGCTTGTCATGGCTAATAATAAGCGGTTCAACGGGTAAGGGAGGTTTCATTTGGTCGCGAGAATGAAATGAGATTTGAGCCGCAGACAAACGGGGCCTTCCAACTCACAGCTGAACGTGCGCGGTGGCCGAGTGGCTCAGAGGGCGGAGCACCGAGATCCTGGGCCCTGCTCTGGTCACCGGGCGACTGCGCACACACAAACACAACCCGCCTCCTCCTGCACTGACGCCGCGAGCCGCTCCTGGAGCCGACAAGTCCGTAGAGCATCACGGGAAGGTGCAAAAAGGCCACGAATTCGTTCCTCCCCGCAACCCCCCCCCCCCCCCCCCCCACGTTAAATATTTCAGGTTTTTGTCGATCCACTGCTGAATGTTAAGCCTCCCCACACCGTATCAGCCATGGCAGTTTGACCGTACTTCACCATGCTGACTAGGGCAGATTGATGGAACGGAGGAACTAGGATCAAGGATGGAACTTCCTGGGAATCGAACTCTTCCAGGCTCGCGGTTCGGAGTGCGGTGCGCGGGCCGCCGTGCCACGGCGCGGGGTCCCTGCCCCCCCTGCCCCTCCTGCCCGCAACGACTCTCGCCCGCGTTCGTAAATGCGGCAAAGACGTGGACATTTAAAAATGCCCAAAACAACGCTCGGAGCGGAGCATCTATCTGCTTCATATCGCTCGTTCACTCGCTGTCGCCCACGCGTCGGCGAGCGCTTTGAAACTCTGCGGCCCTGGCATCGTTCGGGAGTGGGTCCGCTCCCGTAGAATACTGATTCAGCCGAGTCTTTGGATCAAAAACCAACAGAAAAAAACTGCAAGTCACGTGAAGAGGCTTTATATATTTTCTTCTGCTCCTACGTCCGCCTGAAACACCGAAACATTTGGGCGAACTGATCCATCAAAGTGGCAGGCCTCTCCTGTACTACAAGGGAACGCTCTTGAAACACTGTACGGCCGGGATTTAGCTTTGTCGCAATTCATCAATGTAAAATTCCGCCGTGGAAAACAAATTCAACGAAGTCAAACAACTCCGTGCCGGGCTTGCTTCCCCGAGGCGATATTAGCGCCGTGCACAGCGCCCCGCTGGTGTAATTGTCGTTCACTGACTACTTGCTGACGAATAAGGACTCGCTCTTCAACTTGACAACGGACGGTGAAGATGATGATGCTGCTGGTGTGTCTGTCTCTCTCTGCCGAGTGGAAACGCGCTCGCTTCGTTCGTTTCATCGGCACGATGCCCACCGTTCCCTTCCCAGCGCGTCACATTGAATACGCAGCCCCTGAAGAAGCTCCCAGCATGCGGAGCGAAACGTTGGACACGATGGTCAACACAACGAGCGGAACAACACGAGAACACACGGGAGGCACCTTCTTTGGGCATTTGGCCAATTCCACTGAATGAGAATTGGGGCTGATATGGGAGGAAACTGGAGGAGCTGGAGAAGACGCCACGCTCGCGTTCCATGCTGCATATCCTCTCGTTCAACTTGGGTGAGAGATTTATAATTGATTCCGCGACCGTATACTCACCATCGTGGCATCAACGGCGCGGTGTTGGCGTGCGCTATTAACCCGGTGGAACACAGCGCGATTCTTGGCCAGCATCAGCGGCGAGTGATACTTGAACCGTGTCTTGGTGCCCAACGCCACCACCGCGCACTGAGCAGCCCCCGTGACCGACACATGCAGTGGGAGGGTTTCATCCAGCAGTGAGTTGACAAAGTGCCGTGAGAGCTTCGTTGTGTTCTACTCACCAGCGTGCCCTTAGTCGAGCCTCACCATGTCTACCGCTATGTCCGCCCACGATTCATTTGACGCAGACAACAAACTTCGCTTATTCGTTACAGCTGCGGAAGTGGGCACAGCGATCGTTTACAGTGTGCCGTGCCTATTATAAGGGGTGGGCAAAGTAGTGTAATTTAAATCTGGCATGAATATATTATCAAGAATAGTATTGTGTCTGACAAGGCGAGTTGAAACTTCGACGTGTGAATGTCACACGTGTCGAGACTCTGGCAAGATTTTCCGTTTTACATTTGCAGGGTTTTTTTTTTAGTGTGATCCTGAAATCAGCTTTAGGCTAAAAATGATCGCCTTCACACATCGTGTCTTATGGCGCTTAATTACGTGACAAAATATTATTTTAAATAGATACAAGTTATTATACAATTTGGTGATGCGCATTTCATACTATTATTTTGCCAAGCGCTGTGCATGTCATTCATATTTATTGTAAAAACTAAATCAGGCACCCGGATTCTTTTGCGTTAGGCTCACTGAGCTAAAAAGCTCCGTTTTGTGGCTGATACGACGGTAGCCAGCACCTTGTACATGGGAAGGGAAGGTTTGCACAGAACAAAAGTCGGGATACTTTATAAACAAGACACGTAAATAAGGCGAAACAACCGGAACTATACTCTTGGGTTCTCTCGGAAAAGTCGCGTCGGCATAAAACAAACCAGAACGATGTACAATGGGAATGGATCGAGAAGTCCACTTTGGTCGCGCTGTGCAGAACACGAGGGAGAGGAATCAAATGCACGCTCTTTAAAATGGCATTTACCGCTGCAATGATTCAAGTCGCGTTACCCATTTTTAATTAACAGTCATTCCACAAATGGAATTCTCACAAGCGGCTTTACGAACGGAAATGGCAAAAAATGTGCGTAACTTTACAAATATCACAAGGCGTTAGGTTTGTTTTTTGTATTATTGCACAGACGACTGAGACGTATTGTCCCCACAGAGGCGAGGCACCAAACCGTGGCCTGGGGCACTGCTACCTTCACCGCTTCAAACCCGCCACCCAAACACGAACTTTGAACCTTCACCTTAACCCCACACCTAAAACACAAACCCCTAACACTAACCTTGCACCAAGCTAGAGCAGCAGCAGCAGCAGCGTCCTTTCGTGTTCCATCTAGGGGAGGATCAGCAATTGGGAATTTGAAAGGACCTTTCGGTGGGTAAGCATAGCCTATCAACTATAAAACTAATTACCAAGCAATGTCTTCGATAATTTAATGTCCTCATGGTGTCAATTCTCCCGTAACAAGACGCTCTGCTGTCTCGGTGGGGCGCCCTGACGTGTAATCGCATCAATGTATTCATGGTCAGGACAGCGAGTTTCATCCCGAGGCTTCAGACCTCTTTGCATCCGAATCATTTCCTTACCACTTTAGTTTCATGCCTGTGGGTATTTGGTCATCCTCGTACAACTACCATTGTTGTGACTTCCGAAAAACGCATGACACATCATGCCTGTCTCAAATTAGTATTTTCATTTGTGTGTGTGCGTGTGGTGTTTTTTTTGTCCAGATCTTTTGTCCTTGTCATTTTCTCTTTTCTACGGAAAATAAGCTCGTAAGGAACCCTGTGGCTGTGCGCGACTGCGCCCGGCCTCATGACCATTAAGAGGCCACGACTGTGCATGTACACCAAGCAGCACGAAACAGTGTAACAAACACAGAACAACATTATATTTCAGTTGCAAACAGGGGTTCTTCTATAGCTCGAGGAATTATATTTGTGTACGTTTGTGTGTTTCCAGAGAATAGCATTTTGGAAACATTTTAATGATGAAGCCAACTCGATGCAGCGTTGGGCGGTGTACGCATTCTGCTGGGCGGTGCATCTCTCTGTGTAGATTATTGTGCAAAAGATGAAGTTGGGATTGCTGGTGCCAGTCTATTGTATCATGGAGATAGCATGCTAGATAACTGCAAGATATCACAGTTCAGTGATATAATAATATTAACTCAACCAAGGAACTTAAGATGCTCCCAGTACGTGGAGCGAAATGTCGGACCACGTGACAAGCAGAACTCGGACCGGCCAGACCGACGCATCCGAGAGCAGCAGCAGCAGCAGCAGCAGCAGCAGCAGCAGCAGCAGCAGCAGCAGCAGCAGCAGCAGCAGCAGCAGCAGCAGCAGCAGCAGCAGCAGCAGCAGCAGCAGCAGCAGCAGCAGCAGCAGCAGCAGCAGCAGCAGCAGCAGCAGCAGCAGCAGCAGCAGCAGCAGCAGCAGCAGCAGCAGCAGCAGCAGCAGCAGCAGCAGCAGCAGCAGCAGCAGCAGCAGCAGCAGCAGCAGCGCGACCACCTTCACAGGAGGCCTGCAAGTCCCTGACGTGGCACGACTCGGCGTACGTGCGGAATAAACGTACCGCAGGTGGCGCGGAGAGCTGTGACATCAAACTCAAGTCTCCCCACGCTGACTTCATCTAAATAATTTACCGCCATTAATAAAATATTATTATTTCAATTTTGTTGACATATTTTAATTATTCATTAATATCCTCTCGTTTTAAGATTCTGCTGCCCTCTTGGTTGCTCTGCTTTTATCTGAGGCCTGTGAAGATGCACAGTGCCAGCCAGCTCTCAAGTGGGACCGACTGCACACCTATTACAGTTGAGCTGCAGCAAGATCGTTTGACACGACGTTGAGCGATGACACGCATTCTGTGGCGCCATTCTATTACACTGGAGTGTGTGCCACTGAACGACGCGGCGGCAACACACGTGCCCACGTAACATTGCATTGCATTCATTTTTCCGGCCCAAAGAATTAAACTGTCACCCCATGTGTTAAAGTGTAGAATTGTGCAACATCGTGGCATTCGGGCTGGGTTTCAACTCGAGAGCAATGTGCGCATATTGCCGTGATGCCAACATGTAGCCTGTTGTTGACCGCGTGTTTGCAACAAGTGGATAAGGCTTGTTATGCGAAACATCATCGGCGTCGCTCACTCATTGCTGTGATTTATTTCAGTGGGATGGAGGTTATGGGCCATCGATGACCCTGGAATTTAGCAGCTCATCTGCCGTTTAATGGACAGAGAGATGTGCTAGAATCTGAAAGTTAAGATTGCATGAAAGATTGTGAAAAATAAATAACAAAGGTTGACTTTTTGGCCACAGGCACAATGACGGTCAAAGGTCACACCAACAAACTCTAAATGATGCATCAACATCAACAACCATCGGCTGTTTGTTTGAATTGCATCAAAATGCAGCCCTGAAATATATTTCTCCACTCGTGCACACCGTGTCAACCCACACGCTTCACCCGTTTTCTTGTACAGGGACATTGAGTTTTCAGGTCCTTACGGCATACAGCCGTTGCAATACGGGCAACAACAAGAAATGTCTCTTTGTTTGTGTTTCTCCCTTGTGATGGGACTTTGTAGGATGAACGTTGAGATGTATAAGGGGCACGGGGTGACCAATAAGGTCTGAATTGGTCTGTAACGAGGTAGGGCACTGATAGGGGGTTGACAGCTGTGCTAGTGGCAGCTTTGGAGTGTCCCCCAGAGAGGACTTTGGCCGTCTCTTCCTGCTGTCGAGACCTCTTGGACAAGGTGCGAGTAACCCACGAGTTTACCCCACCAGAGCCCGAACTGTGGACCTACAGCAACCCACTGCAGTTGCGCTCCTTCAGTGGAGGAGGGACCGCAGACCGGCACGAACGCTCTCCCGAAGCCCTCTCGTTGCGGCCGGCAGTCCGCGCTCGACGTTGGCGGCATCCCCTGGCTCCTGGAGGCAGCGCTGCGTCCTCGCTGCGTCATCGCCGCGCTCGACACGAGGGTGGAACAGCCGGCTCCTCGTGGTGCCACCGCCCGATCCGACTGCTGAGCGGGCTGAGTCGGGGCCGTTGTGAACGGCGGCCCCAAGAGAGACACAACCGCGGTGTGAGGCGGGTGTCTTGTGGATTGTGCGTCCCGTGTGCTATCCCTTCAACTGAATGCCTCATTTGAATTAAACATTTGCCTCTCAGTCACTGTGGGGGGAGGGGGGGGTAATTTGAGAGGTGCTCCCGAATGCTCCTGTCAGTAATTGAAATTCATGTCTGCATAAAACGCAGCCTCAGAGATTCTTTATTTTATTTTTCTTCTCGTACTCCAGTGGTGTAAAAATAAAAATCTAATTTCAAGACAGCCAGGTTCTCAGGGAAAAAAAACCCCCCACAACAATTGATCGGTTCTCGCACTTACATTCTGGTTACAGAAATAAAAGGGATGTATGGTTACACTACTTTCAACCGCTTTTCTCTGCTATCCATGAAAGGAGTTACATTTTACTCGGCCTGCGTGGAATTGTAAAGCGTTGTAAATGACCATCTATCCACGTAAACTTCTCATATCGTCATCTCTTCGTCGAATATGAGGAGTTAGTTGGTGGCTGTGCTGGCGCGGTCGAGACGATACGTCCCGTACCGCGCCAGCACAGCCACCAACTAACCGGGTACGTGATGATACGTCCCGTACCGCGCCAGCACAGCCACCAACTAACCGGGTACGTGATGATACGTCCCGTACCGCGCCAGCACAGCCACCAACTAACCGGGTACGTGATGATACGTCCCGTACCGCGCCAGCACAGCCACCAACTAACCGGGTACGAGACGATACGTCCCGTACCCGGGGTACGAGCGAGCTGGACGGGGCTCTTCTCTCTCCTCTCGTGGCTCTGCCGCAGAGGGTGAGCCGCAGCTGTCGTGCTCGCGAGCCGTCTCCACAGACTTCTCTACTCGGAGCACTACGCATCATCTGCTTCTTTACGTAATAAAAAAACACGTGTGCGTTGAACTTCTTTCGCACCGTACGTAGCCAACCGTTCCAATCGGGTGTGCGGGAGGGAAGGACAACAAACTAAACACAAGAAGCAGCTCTAGAGAAATTTGTTTTTAATCGAGATTTAAAAGTGTAGTGGCTTCCTGATGAATGTCTGTGATAATGTGTACTGTGAGGCTTCGTAAGTTCATTTTCAGTATTGGGGTTGTTTGTTGTTTTAGCCACGAGTTGAAACCAGAGACACACAGGAAACCCAGGCAGAACTGGGAGAGAGCATACAAACTTACAAACTTACAAACATACACACAAACATACAAACACACAAACTTGGCACAGAAAGACGTACGAGTCGGAAATCGAACCCAGGCGGTTCTTGCTGCGAGGCACTCGTGTTAACACTTCGCCGCCAGCCGTTCACCCTCACGTGGACGACGAGTGTTTACACGTGTGGGTCACCCTCACGTGGACGACGAGTGTTTACACGTGTGGGTCACCCTCACGTGGACGACGAGTGTTTACACGTGTGGGTCACCCTCACGTGGACGACGAGTGTTTACACGTGTGGGTCACCCTCAGGTGGACGACGAGTGTTTACACGTGTGGGTCACCCTCAGGTGGACGACGAGTGTTTACACGTGTGGGTCACCCTCAGGTGGACGACGAGTGTTTACACGTGTGGGTCACCCTCACGTGGACGACGAGTGTTTACACGTGTGCTTCACCCTCACGTGGACGACGAGTGTTTACACGTGTGGGTAAATCTTCTCTTTGAATAATAATGATAAGAATTATCTTGAAAAATAATAATTTACAGGCCGTTGTCAACCCACTGCTCGATGAAAGCCTCAACACATTGTGTTGGGCATGGCACTTGTTTAACCATGCTCCACCAGGATGGTCGGTGCCGGGTTAGTGCACTTGGCGATATGGACCAGTTCGGGTATCACCCGCTACCGTTAGCTGCGGCCCGGGTCTACAGAGCAGTGCGCTAACCACTGCGCCACCGTTCACCCACAGTAACGAGCAAGGTCATTGGGGTTGTTCGCCATCCTTGACCTCGCTGATCGCTGGGGGTAGGGGAAGGGAGGGGGGTCGCTTCAGATATCACTCGCCACTGGTGTGAGCCTTGGCCGGGAATTAAACTCAGGTGGCCAGGCTCGTAGCGCTGGCAATCCAAGATGTCATGTTAACCGCTCGCTATTGCATCGTGTGAAATTGCTTCGCGTTCAGAAATCGGATGCAAGACATTGTCAAACCCCAAGCAAGAACACTTCCACAAGGCAGTCAAATGTGTCCAAGTAATTTAGAGTGTCGTTGCATGTCACCACAGCTGAAATTATCTTCGAACTTAAACAACAAATACAACCTCTTTGTACGCTAAATGTATATATTATATACATTATTTGCACTTATTTTTCCGGTAAGGACATAATATCTCAGCCGAAAATATCATATTAAAGTTGGAAAGTGCGTAACCATAACTTGCAAACAACGTGAAAGGTTTGGGAATAAACTTTATTTTCCTTCCGGAAATCTTTCTTCCTAATTGTGACAAATGCGCTGCTTGTCTGCGCTTCGTCTGGCCGCCTCGGTTTGGATTTCAATCCAATGTCTGTGGACAGCTCCAGCGAATGCTAAAGGGATTCTCGGGGTGTCCTCGTGAATACAAATCGTGGGTTGCTTTACGGCACTACAACTTGTGGACTTTCCTATCCCGATTCAAGAGCTGAATGGCTCACAGGGCTATACCTAATAAATGAACTTGAACTTGAACACGGGAATCCGTCTGCCCTTGCCAGAGGCGCGCGTCTGCCTGGCGCGTGACGGGGGGACCTGTTGGGGCCTCTGCAGCCAGCTCACTCACACGCACGAGACGCCGTGAATAGACCCCACGCCTTGACTACCAGGGGGGGGGGGGGCTCCCCATGAATAGACCATGAATACCAGAGGGTTGCCTCATCAATAAAATGATGTATTGATATTATTTATAGAGCAGGGGTAATCGACTCTTCTCCTTCTTTTTGCGTTTGGCTAGATGCCAATGTCGAGGTCTTGAGAGTATCTCCATGTTTAGTTGGTTCACTCGAGCACCTCATTGGGCCTTAGAATCGAGAGATCGCGGTAACGCTGAAGGCTGACACTGCAAGCCAGGGTATGAAGGAGGGCCATTGTACACAACGTCAGCTTCTGTGACAAGGTCGAGATTGTTTAGCTGCTTGCTGCTGCCGTTCTCTTACCTCTGCCACGAATCCCATTAATCGCGCGCGTTCCGGAAATGTGAGCTCAGGCAACGTTCAAAATCAATGTGCGTGTGCTCTCGCGTGGGAGACTTGCAGTCTCTGCGGGCGCCGTGCTCGTGAGGGCTTATGCGGTGTCTCTCGAATCAGTCGACAATCCCAACATCTAAACCAACTCCCCCCCCCCCAGCCCCACTGATGGATGCAATGTTCTCACTGGGAGCTTCGCCGTGACCAGCTGCCGGGGTTTTTAGGTTTGTTTAATATTTAATGTGGCTTACAACTTTGGGTTGCTTTTTATGCTATAAGTAGTTGCTGAGCGCAGGGCCCGAAACTCCACTTGGCTAGCAATAAGCAGCACAATGAAAGTTGTAATAACTGAAGATTTGAGTCGCGACTCCGTGTCTTGAATTGAGCACGGCTGTGATGAGAGCTCGGGGGCAGACACGATGGGTGGCGGCTCAGAGCGGAGCAGTGCGGAGGAAGAAGCAGAAAGAGGAGTGGGGTGACCTGCAGTGCGGTGGGTGACTGAGTGAGTGGCTGAGTGAGTGTGTTGTTGTGATTTGCATTGTGGTGAGTGAGTGGCTGAGTGAGTGTGTTGTTGTGATCTGCAGTGTGGTGGCTGACTGAGTGAGTGGCTGAGTGGCTGAGTGAGTGTGTTGTTGTGATCTGCAATGTGGTGGCTGAGTGAGTGTAGTGGCTGAGTGAGTGTGTTGTTGTGACCTGCAGTGTGGTGAGTGAGTGAGTGGCTGAGTGTGTTGTTGTGATCTGCAGTGTGGTAGGTGACTGAGTGGCTGAGTGAGTGGCTGAGTGAGAGCGTTGTTGTGACCTGCAGTGTGGTGGCTGAGTGAGTGAGTGTGTTGTTATGACCTGCAGTGTGGTGGGTGAGTGAGTGGCTGAGTGAGTGAGTGAGTGGCTGAGTGAGTGTGTGTTGTGATATGCAGTGTGGTAGGTGACTGAGTGGCTGAGTGAGTGGCTGAGTGAGTGTGTTGTTGTGACCTGCAGTGTGGTGGCTGAGTGAGTGAGTGGGTGATTGAGAGTGTTGTTGTGATCTGCAGTCTGGTGGCTGAGTGAGTGTGTTGTTGTGATCTGCAGTGTGGTGGCTGACTGAGTGAGTGGCTGAGTGGCTGAGTGAGTGTGTTGTTGTGATCTGCAATGTGGTGGCTGAGTGAGTGAGTGGGTGATTGAGTGTGTTGTTGTGATCTGCTGTGTGGTGGGTGACTGAGTGAGTGAGTGTGTTGTTGTGACCTGCAGTGTGGTGGTTGAACGCAGTGTGGGATGAGACCAAACAGCCAGCTTGGTAGACCAGAGTCCTCTAGATGGGCGACCCAAGGGACAAACCTTCGCGTGCACTTTGCGTTTTCCTTCGGTGGCGATTGAAGGTTCGCGCGTGACACCGTTCGTGGCCGCGTCTCGACGGCTGCTGACGATCGGCTGACGCAGCGAGGCCGAGCAGCGCGCCTGTGGCGCGTTGTGTCCCTCACGTTCACTCAACTCCGCTTGGCGAGCAGGGGCGTGGTGTGTGGGATGGACACTTCAACTGAATACCGATCAATTATGGATGAATTCAGCTTTGTTTCTCGCGTCTTGCAATGTGTGTGTTGGGCTACGTGTAAGGTGAGAGTTCAGTTACAATGAAGTGTCGAGGTTAGGTCACGACCTCATGTTGAATGCAGTTTACGTTGTTTAACTTAATTACATGTGAATCACCCGTAGGTTGCGATGTCATTATGCTCTATTACTCACGTTTCATTAATGTAATAACCAATAAAAACAATGAAATACAACACAACGCACGTTAATTAATGGTCACTGTTAATTAACGGATAATTAAGAGGTAATAGAGAGCGTAGTATAATTTATGTGGTCCGTGCGCACGTCTCTCTACCTTAAAGGGCACTCTCCAATCATCGACTCTTTTCTTCTGTCACAGGAATGTCGAATACGAACTCCAGGCACGAACACAACGCGGAGCGGACTCAACGCGCGTTGTTTGGGGAGCACTTGGGATGAACGCAGGCATCAGCCGATCTCCCTTGTAGAACTTCACGTTTTTATTTTAAAATAAAATTTGTATTTTAGTCCGTCGGCCCCAAATTGTTTCTCCGGAACACGGCAGCTCAGCGGCGCGAGGAGATTCGGGGCCGGTGGCCGTCGCTCTAAGCAGAGTCGGGACCGCCACTGTGGGAGATGGAGCGACGGGATCGTTCTCACGCGCAGGAGTTGGGCGGATTGCGGGAGGTGGCGATGCGCCGTGGGGAGCCTTGAACCGGACGGGTGGGCCACGTGGCTCGTCCCCACGTGGATGGTGCCCGACACGCGACATTAACAGCGTGGTGTGAGTGGGTCACCAGGCCGTGGGGTGAGTCGCCATGCCGTGGGGTGGGTCACCGTGGAGTGGTGTGGGTCACCGTGGTGTGGGTCACCGTGGTGTGGGTCACCGTGCCGTGGAGCTACGCTAGAATCTTCTTGGTTCTTTCGGTAAAGTCACGTAGAAGGGAAGTAATAAAATAATAAAAATAAAACATAATGAAACAATTCTCACGACGTTTCGGCCACAACGCAAGCAGCCGTCCTCAGGTGAAAACCAGGTCCGTCGAGGCGACAGAGTCTGAATGAAACAGCACACGGGCTTGGAGCATATATATAAGCTGGGCGCATTGACAAAGGAATTTGCATATCAACAGGAATTTAGCATATTTATGGGAAATGCAGGAATGTGATTAGTACTGCATATGCATGTGCATTATGCAGGATTAACAGCATCAAAGGGAGCTGCAGTTACTGCTGCTGCAGCAGTTGCTGCTGCTGCTGCAGTTTCTGCTGCTGCTGCAGTTGCTGCTGCTGCTGCACTTGCTGCTGCTGCTGCACTTGCTGCTGCTGCTGCACTTGCTGCTGCTGCTGCACTTGCTGCTGCTGCTGCACTTGCTGCTGCTGCTGCACTTGCTGCTGCTGCTGCAGTTGCTGCCTTATCCATTTTAATATAACACTATGTATTATTCTACCCACCCTAATGTGTATCATACTGCTATATGTTTACTGTACAATTACGACACCATACATTACTCTGCACACTGCACCATGCCAGTGAGTGGAACGCGGTCTGAAAGTCACCGTTAACGTGAACACAATCAGTTAAGATCCGAAATGGTTTATTACGTCCTTCCAATGATTGCTAAGCCAGAATCCATCTTCTCGGTTGAAATTGTCTCTGTGTTTGTATATGTGGATCGCCTCATGAACGAATCTCTCATGATAGCCAGATGGCTTGCAGAGAACCTCTGTCTTGGAGAAGTCAATGTCATGTGAGCCCACTGAATTGTAACAGTGATCTGCCACGGCTGAGGTGTTTGTCCTACCGTGTTTCAGGTCTGCCTTATGTTCACGGATGCGGTCCGAGACATGTCGTTTGGTTTCTCCAATGTAACTGCTACCACAGAGGCAACTTAGTTTGTAGACGCCAGGGTACTGTATGTCTGGAACCACATCTTTTACAGACGGGACCAGATCACGGATTTTATGTACTGTGTTGAATCGGACCTGGATCTTGTGTTTAATCAGGATTTTGGAGATCTTTTTTTTTTTTTTTTTTTTTTTTTTTTTTTTGTGACCCCAGCAATGTAGGGTAAGGTGATGGTCTTGAAAGGCTCCTCAACAGGATCCTTCTTGATGGTTGGAGTGATGGCTTTGCGGATTGTGTAGTCGGAGTAACCATTAGCCTTAAGAGCTTGGCGTACGTGTTTGAGTTCACTGGAAATGTGTTCATGGTCGGAGATGCTAAGATGCCAGCTAGCAACATTAGCAAAGATGAGCGTTTTGAATTAGCTCAATTAAAAAAGAGGGATGACATTGTCATCCTCTCAGCCGACAAAGGCAATGCCACTGTCATCATGGACAAAATAGAATACAACAACAAAATTCAAGAACTACTCAACGATGGCAGCTATACAAAAATAAAAAGAGACCCCACCAACAGCCTCGTCTCCAAAACCAACAACATCATTTCTGCTTCAACCGCATTAATTGATCAGACCAAACAGTTCTCGTTGAAACCTTCTGCAGCCAGGCCACCAAGATTGTACGGCTTGCCAAAGATACATAAAGAAGATACACCTCTTCGTCCCATTGTCTCTACTATCAACTCCCCCACTTACAAACTGGCTCGTTTTTTGTCCGAAATCCTACGGCCTTTCACTGGAAAAACCACCTCTGCAGTACTAAACTTTACTGACCTGGTATCGACAATCAAGGGGATTGCCCTGTCCCCAGACGACCTGCTTGTCAGTTTTGATGTGGTTTCCTTGTTCACCAAGGTGCCTGTGCCTGACACCATCGCAATCATTGAAGACTTGGTTCATCAAGGACTGAATGCTGGGGTACCCCCCCTGGTGAGACACTGCTTAACCAATACATACTTCACCTGGAATGGAACCTTCTACAAGCAAATTGAGGGCACCCCAATGGGCTCCCCCCTATCTCCGGTTGTAGCCAACATCTTCATGGAGAAATTTGAGACGGACGCCATCCAGACTGCCACTCTACGCCCGACCTTATGGAAGAGGTACGTAGACGACACTTTTGTCATCTGGCCACATGGCCGGCCTGCTCTAGACCAATTTCTCGACCACATCAATTCCATACACCCAGCCATCAGATTCACCATGGAAGTCGAAAATGATGGCAAGCTACCCTTTTTGGATGTCCTAATCAAAAGGAGACCTGATGGTTCAATGAGCCACTCTGTCTACAGGAAAGCCATCCACACGGATGCTTATCTAAAACCGGATTCCCACCACCATCCATCCCAGAAGAATTCCCTCATCAAGACTCTATATCATAGAGCCCAATGCATCTCCGACCATGAACACATTTCCAGTGAACTCAAACACGTACGCCAAGCTCTTAAGGCTAATGGTTACTCCGACTACACAATCCGCAAAGCCATCACTCCAACCATCAAGAAGGATCCTGTTGAGGAGCCTTTCAAGACCATCACCTTACCCTACATTGCTGGGGTCACAAAAAAGATCTCCAAAATCCTGATTAAACACAAGATCCAGGTCCGATTCAACACAGTACATAAAATCCGTGATCTGGTCCCGTCTGTAAAAGATGTGGTTCCAGACATACAGTACCCTGGCGTCTACAAACTAAGTTGCCTCTGTGGTAGCAGTTACATTGGAGAAACCAAACGACATGTCTCGGACCGCATCCGTGAACATAAGGCAGACCTGAAACACGGTAGGACAAACACCTCAGCCGTGGCAGATCACTGTTACAATTCAGTGGGCTCACATGACATTGACTTCTCCAAGACAGAGGTTCTCTGCAAGCCATCTGGCTATCATGAGAGATTCGTTCATGAGGCGATCCACATATACAAACACAGAGACAATTTCAACCGAGAAGATGGATTCTGGCTTAGCAATCATTGGAAGGACGTAATAAACCATTTCGGATCTTAACTGATTGTGTTCACGTTAACGGTGACTTTCAGACCGCGTTCCACTCACTGGCATGGTGCAGTGTGCAGAGTAATGTATGGTGTCGTAATTGTACAGTAAACATATAGCAGTATGATACACATTAGGGTGGGTAGAATAATACATAGTGTTATATTAAAATGGATAAGGCAGCAACTGCAGCAGCAGCAGCAAGTGCAGCAGCAGCAGCAAGTGCAGCAGCAGCAGCAAGTGCAGCAGCAGCAGCAAGTGCAGCAGCAGCAGCAGCAAGTGCAGCAGCAGCAGCAACTGCAGCAGCAGCAGAAACTGCAGCAGCAGCAACTGCTGCAGCAGCAGTAACTGCAGCTCCCTTTGATGCTGTTAATCCTGCATAATGCACATGCATATGCAGTACTAATCACATTCCTGCATTTCCCATAAATATGCTAAATTCCTGTTGATATGCAAATTCCTTTGTCAATGCGCCCAGCTTATATATATGCTCCAAGCCCGTGTGCTGTTTCATTCAGACTCTGTCGCCTCGACGGACCTGGTTTTCACCTGAGGACGGCTGCTTGCGTTGTGGCCGAAACGTCGTGAGAATTGTTTTATTATGTTTTATTTTTATTATTTTATTACTTCCCTTCTACGTGACTTTACCGAAAGAACCAAGAAGATGAATCCCTGCAGTCACGAAAGCTTTAAATCGAAATCTACGCTAGAATGTTGCCAGATCGAGCATTTGAAACACCAATGTGATGCAATTAAGATTGGGAGTAAAATGTAACTTTGTGAATCTCTGTAGCTTCTTCAGGAGTTGTTTTTTTTCCTTCATGACGCTTCCTATACGGCGGTAATATTTGTGTGCCGCACAGGAATAGAGCCAGTGGCACGGTGTTGCAGCTTCATTTTAATATAACGTGGACAAGGAGGAGGAAGGAGGGAGGAGGGCAGACATCGATATGAGAACATCGCATGCAGCTTGTTTACCAAAAGCAGAGCCCTAAATCCTGTGGATTCCTCCGTTCCTCCCCTGCACACACCACCAACACGTCCCTGCACACACCACCAGCACGTCCCTGCCCACACCACCAGCACGTCCCTGCACACACCACCAGCACGTCCCTGCACACACCACCAGCACGTCCCTGCACACACCACCAGCACGTCCCTGCACACGCCACCAGCACGTCCCTGCACACACCACCAGCACGTCCCTGCACACGCCACCAGCACGTCCCTGCACACACCACCAGCACGTCCCTGCACACACCACCAGCACGTCCCTGCACACACCACCAGCACGTCCCTGCACACGCCACCAGCACGTCCCTGCACACACCACCAGCACGTCCCTGCACACACCACCAGCACGTCCAGGATGCCACGGCCTGCTGCTGCTGCAGGCCACGACGTGAGGGCTTCAGCAGAGAGAGAGAGTTCGTGTCGTGTCGCTGCTCCTCCTCCTCCTCCGTTGACGGAGCGCAGGCTACCACGGTGGGTGGCACACACAGCCCCTAGTTTGTAGTGCATGGCCACAGTGGCACTGCCGTGGCTGCGTCGTTAATGCGACAGCGACTTGTCTAGCTTGGTGGAATGTCTTGTCAAGCGAGGAGTTAAGTCGCTAAATTAACCGGTGATGTCGGTATTGTACAATTGCACATTTAAAAGAGCAAATCTCTACTGAAATAAAACGCCACGATTTTTATTGTTACTGAGAGGAATGTAATAATTGAACGTCTCAGCCAATTGGGTTTTTTTCCAGGAAATATTGAAATTTACAGAGAGCCTTAAAATGGGAGTAAGGTTGAGTAACGGTTGTGATATAATCGCCTCGCTGGGGTGCAGAGTCGTCAGCATTTGCAACAAGAGATGAAGCATTTCAAAATTGAATCTTTGTATTCTCTCCGTAAAGTGTAATGAGATGTCTCACCGTATAGACGTCAACGCTTTGGCAGAGACCTAAAGACATCAACGGTGCTGTTCCGATCACAGTCGCACGCCACGTGCGCGGGCGGCGTGACGTCACGAGCCTGTCACACATTGCCGCGCAGAACGCTCGCAGCTAAGCAGTGCACCACGCTGTGTCAGGCAAGGGCGCTGGTACTGACCTACTTCTGGGGCAACACCAAGTCGTGGCATATGGCCCTGCAAGATGTGCTCATCACACGCCGACGGAACGCGTTCCGTTTTCAGAGCTAGAATATGTTAAAATTAGTGATATACTCTTAATGTTGCGGGGTTTTTTTGTGTGCAGACGTTAGCGACCGCTCTGAGACCATTAAGTCGCTTTGTTTTTCAAAGAATAAACTTCACGTGAGCACACATTGATTGCATGGGTATCATTGCAGTTGCGAACCCGGGTTAATCGCAGGTCTCCGCAACACGGGTTCGAACCCTGGCTAACTCAGCGTTCTGACCCCTGAAGCGCCGCACAACCTCGCCCGGGGCTGCCTTTAAGGCTCTCGGATGAAAGTGTTCCACTGGAGGACGAGGCCTGCGGCTACGCTGAATTGACGAGATGTTAACTATTTCGCCTAGATACAGGAAGTCGTGGGTGCGACCCGGACCCTGACACCTGCTGTATATTTGTAGTTTGCACATTCTCCCTGTGGCCGCGTGGGGTTTTCTCCCGGTCCTCCGGTTCCCCCCCCCCCCCCTCCACATTGAGTAATATGCGCTTAGAGTATTTGCCTGCTATGTGATCGGCAGGTCACTTCTGCAAACGAGCGACATAGCTGAGTGGGCCCCACCTGGTAAAAAAACAAACTCAAGAGAAGCAGCACGAGAGAAGAAGACGCATTTGTTTAGAAGACGTCAGACTTCACAACAGCGCGAGTGTTCCAGTGTGTGTCCCACGTGTTCCACCGTCTTGTTTGATCTCACGATGAGTCGTCGCATGTCGGGGTTACGATTGGATTGTTTAACATCGTGGCGGGCAGAGCAGCCTCGCCGCGGCTGCCTGGCAGGTTAAGTGGGTAGCTCAATGATCTGTATAATAAATCGTGTAACTTCATTACATTAGCAATTTGTAATTGGTATCCTTATTACACATCTCAAAGTAATTGGTGACATGTGACTAAATTACATTGCTTTTAGTATTTTGCAATTCATATTTAAATTATACGAATTAAAATACTTTGTCTATCTGGAGCTGAGCTCGGAGAGCCACGGATACCACATTCTCTGCATTACAAGACACCCCCCCCCCCCCGGTATTTGTAAGCAAATGTCAGTGGTGCGTCTTATAATCTGGTAGCTGTGTGCGCGCGCGTGCACGTGTGCGAGACCAGAGACCAGATCTGTGCAACTTCCTCGACCCCGAGTTCAAGTTTGGGGTGCATCTTACTTTGGGGTGCATCTTACTTTGGGGTGCATCTTACTTTGGGGTGCATCTTACTTTGGGGTGCATCTTACTTTCCGGAGCGTCTTATAACCCGGAGAATCCGGTACTCCGGTGGATCGATGGATCGTCGTTACCCCCCCCCCCCCCCCCCCCATTCGCTGGCCTCGGCCACTTTGGCTCCAGTGCCCATGCGTGTCCAGGTCCTCGCGGTCATTTTTTAAAAGGTTCCACAGACCGGCCGATGAGAGAACAAAACAACGTGGATTTGCAGGCGGGGGGGGGGGGTTCGCCATCCACGCCGCGATTGATTTGACACCTGACATAAAATATTTACCGCTAGATCTCACTTTGAAGCGAAACAGTCGTTGCAATGTAAAAGAATATCATGCACGCTCCGAATTGTTGTTTATATATACACACAGGCACACATTTAATCGACGTTATGAACACATTGGGCGCTAACGAAGTGTCGAGAAGACGACGGATGTTACGACCGAGAGCTCTCCGCAGGTCGGGAAGCCGCTGCGTACGATAGAGAAATAAAACTGAGATCGATATCAACAAAGAGGCGGCAAAAAATAAATAAACAAACAAATGGACAGATACTTAGATTTGAAAAGTTAAAAGGTCACAAAAAAATTCAAAGGGTTGTGTGCCATTCTCTTGTGAAAAATGTCACGGTATTGCCTTTTTGTGGAACACAAGGGCGTCATCAGATAAAAGGGAGGCCCGTGTCACCTGACGATGAGTGTCATCGCCACCAATTATTTCGTGGTGAAAGAAAAAAAAGGAACTCTTTGCGGGAAGTGCAGAGCTAAAGAAAAGAGGGTGGTGGAGAGACCGGCGATGGGTTTTGGGTCGAGATGTAAAGGGCCAATGGCAGCGCGAGGAATTATTCATTCTTCTGTGGAGGTGGATAACGTCCTCCTGATAAGGGCATCGCCTTTATCGTCGTGTTTCTAAGAGCAGGCCAGACCCTGGGCCTTGTTGCTACAGTAGACATTGCTCCCCACGGTCCGACACAGCTTCTCTTTGTGTGGCCAAGTCGCCGGCGTGAGTTGCACTTTCAAAACGGCTGCGTCGCCTTCTTCAGTACATCTCCTACGTGACGAGCGCGGCTTGCCGCAGTTTGCTGCGGCGCATCGCGTGGGCAAGGCAGCGTGACGAGGTCAACGTGCCTCTAACGAGAGAGGTGTGCATTTTAATTTGCCCTTCCCTTGTGATCAACCTTTGTGCACGCTTTGTGCTTATGTATAACAAAGAGAGAGAGAGAGAGAGAGGGCGCGATGTGCGCTAGTCTGAGCGCACGTCGGGCGCTTAGTCGGTGCCACCCTACCCGGAATGGGCCACGATCTGCGAACCCGATTATCACCAGCGGCAGGGAATGCAGCGTATGCCGGGATCTCTGTGTAGGTGCAATTGTGCGTTTGTTGGTGGTGAATGAGCGGAAGGAGTGCAGCGTTTGGTTGTTGCAAGTGGCTCACAGGAAGAAGAAAAAAAGGGAGTGATTTTGATGTCCGTAGAGAGAAGGTATTTTAAACGCCTTTTTATCCGAGAAATGTTGTACGCGCAACTGCACAGTTGTTTACATCTTCATGGAGGAAGTCTTTTCATAATGCAACTGTGAACGGCGCGCGCACTCTCATTCTTCACGCTGGCTACACTACAGAGGAAATGTTTCATTGCGATTTGATGTTAAAACTTAATATTTTATTTAATAAGAAAAAAATATGAATCAGCAGTAGTTCTCCGGGGACACACAACATCAAAGATGTAGGTCTCCCTAAAGCTTGAGAACAACAACAACAAACAACAATTGGGTGTTTAAGGGAAGGGGAAGTCCATCGTCCTTCGCTATGGGGCTGTCGAGAGACAGACCGAGGCGCAGACAGCGATCCAAGAGACTGCCCCTTGCTTCTGTTACATCGCTTTCATGGCTTTATTTTGGTGATTTCGAAAAGTTTTTTGGTTTAGCCATGTTTATTTGTTTTAGTACGGAGTTAGAATGATGCCTTTAATATAAGTTGTCTTGTGGTTGTTGTTGTTGTTGTTTGACTTGCATCCCACTGGGATTGTTGCACAGCGTTGGTGTACGGTGCTTTTTTTCTGGAAGACTTTGCAGTTTTTTCCTGGATTTTTCTGTTTGCGCATAGTCACTTTAAGATGTTTTCTTGTTCATGTTTTTGTTTTTTGTTTGTTGCGGTTGCACCCGATTCAAGAGCCGAATGGCTCACAAGGCTATACCAAATAAATGAACATGAAACTGAAAACTGAAGCTTCAGGGTCCACGATAACCTTCAGGGCAGACACAACCGGGACGCACACAGCTCGAATATTGCGCCTGCCACGATAACGATCAGGCACATCACTATATTCTTGGTTCTTTCGGGAAAATTCACGTGAATAGAAAGAAAAAAATACAATTAAAAGAATCAAAATAATATAAAAATAATAAATTGAAAATTATAAAAGCAAAAAACCCACGACGTTTCAATCGTAACACAAGCAGTCTTCATCAGGCGGAGAGCAAAGACCACTTGTGTTGCGATCGAAACGTCGTGGGTTTTTTGCTTTTATAATTTTCAATTCTTTTTTTTATTTATTATTTTATTTTTAATTGTATTTTTTTTCTACTTACGTGACTTTACCAAAATAACCAAGAATATGAATTCCTGCAGTCACGAAAATTTTAAGTCAAAATTTAGGTGCATCACTGTTTAGGCTCCTCGCGGATACTTACAAATGTATGGCTCCCTGCCTAGCAATGCCATGTGTGGTTCCATGGAGCAACTCCGCAAGCGCCGCGTCTCCCCCCTGGCCCCTACACTGAGCGCGCACACAGGCAGCACACACACACACACGCAGCGCACACACACACACGCAGCGCACCCACGTAGTGTCCTGGCGGGGGATTGCCTGGCACATCGGGTTTTAATCCGAAGGGCCCCTAGAGGGAAAGTCCCACGGTTTCCCGGTGCCAGGAGATTGGCCGACCCCCGCCGGACATGTAACATTGCGGTGCCCCTAAATTGGCTTAAGTTGTATGGGCGCAGAAAGAAATGGTTCACTGGGCCAACCACAATAAGTTATTCACGACATTGGGGGGGGGGGGACTGAGGGTGGAATATTAAGCAAGAAGAGCATGATGTCAGGAGAATCGCAGCACCACTGCCGCCCCCATCTTGGCCCTCATACGGAATACACACTCGCAGGCTGTATGTTCGCCAGCCGGGCGCCCTTCCAGTTACTGAGCAACGAGGTACAATGGGTGCCCGGAGCCGCCACCGCGGCAGTCGACGGAGGACACGGTAACAGGGGGGCGGTAACCACAGGTAGGTGCACGATTGGTCGCGCGGTACAAACGCCATCCCGGCCCTTTGGAGCGAGGGGATTAGGCCACGGAAGAGAAGGTCCAGAGGAGCGACGGCGCAAGTACGCGCACGATCGGCTGCGCGGTACGACGTCACCCTGGGCCTTTGAAGTTTAGGGAATAAAAGAGTAGACGATTTTGGGTCGCTTGTCTTCAACCTCTGGGCCGCCAGGACTCACTCCCTGCCGTCCTGCCTCCTCGAGCCACTCGCAGCATCCGTGTGATGCCAGCGAGTGCCGCTACGAGGCAGTGATAGGTGAAGTTTTCTCTCGTCCTTCTCCCTCCCGACTCTCACCGCGTCCGTGCGACGCCGCGAGTACAGCTTCGAGGTACGTGGTAGGAGGCGTGAGTGACTGGGCACTTGTTCAGCAGTAGGCGAGGCTCTTCTCGAAAAATATTCCCCCAGGTAGTGGGTATTTGCGCCGCGAATCAAAGTTAGCACAGAGCATCGGTGTGGTGTCGGTGATTTGTGTGTGGAGCGACTGCGTGTGGAGAGACGCGTTGCGAGAGGAGTGAGCGCGGAGCCGCAGCGTGTGTGCGCGTGTCAGGATGTAATCGCCCGCAGGTGTGGGCGCGGTCGTGCAGCTGTGCGCCGCGTTGGCGTGAGTGGCGGTGGTGGTGGTGGTGTACACGGGCGAGTGCGGGTTCACTCCGTGCGGCGGAGAGCCAGCAGTTTGGCCATGTCCCTCGGAGAGGTCGCTAGCGCGGAGGGGCCGATCATTCGGTCGGCGGAGGCCTGTCAGGAGCTGATCGACGCGGTGGAGGAGGGAGCGGAAGGGGCGGACGTTGCGCCCCACCTGCCCAGCGAGGGCGGTGGGGTGGACGTCGGCCTCCGCACTGCACGAATGCACCGCGAGGACTGCTGGGAATGTCCATTCAGATCGTGTAATATATGTAAGTTTGCTGTAAAATGTGATTTGTAAAGAATATTCATAGTATACATCTAGCATATATTATGCGCAGTGGGTGATCTCTAAATTTTTTACAATGTTTAATGAAGCGTAGCCCATTTAAATAAATGGTGATGAGCCGTGCCGCGACACCCATGTTAGGGAGGCATGGTGACGTGGGAGTAACGTCACCGTGACGTCACTGCAACGTGCCAAACTGATTTTAAAGTCGCGATTTGATCGAAGTTGGGTCCAACAGCCTTAGACAAAAAAACACGGTTTGAGTATCAACAGCAAGGACATGCACTTTTGGATTGCACCGCTATGTAATGTTTACCCATGCCGAGTCAAAGCAACAGCACAATTAGCATTTTTGAAATAAATAATACGTTTGTTGCTAAATACTCGACAACATAGTCTGGTTTTATATTGTCAATGTACATTTTAACCACCCAGTACTGAAAAAGTGCCTAACATATAGGCTTTACTTTGGTCGATGTTATCTTCAGGTAATGCACGTTGATTTTGTATGAACCAGCCGTGAGAGGTCAAGACACCAGGATGAGTCTCATATTCAAGAGGGAGCCAGCTCACCCAATTACAGAAGCAATAAAATACTAAAACAAACATTGTACTACAATTAAGCAATTACAATGCAGAGTAAAAATAGCTGCATACAAATAAACGACATGAATTAGCAGACAATATGCCTCCTTCGTATGTCTGTCTCTCCACGTATATAAAAAAAACTTTTATTATGCAACCCATCGGCCCCACGGCCTTCAGGGAGTGCATCATCTCAGCAGCATTTATTTAATACAGACAAACTCCGGGCCGATTTTAACACAACAGTCACTCATCAATAGTCAGGCTTCTGTCAATGCCGTTGAAATGCCAGATGTTACAGGCAAGGACCCTCTTTCCGATATGGGTTGTCGTTCGACAGTTGTAGAAAATATAAGCAATAAAACAGAGAAAATAAAATTTAAGCACAGCAGAGTTTTCCAGTCCAAAGTTTGCTTGTACTGAATCAATGCAGCTGCATTGATGGACTCCCACAAGGCCATGGGGCCAATGGCTTGTATAAAGAATACGACTGTACTTTCATGTGGAGAGGACACATCTTGTCTGCTTATCTCCTTTGTTTGACATGTATGTGCAGTCTCCACGACGACGCCATCATGAGTATCGTGTCAAATAGAAAAAAAAATAGAAAAACATTCATATACATGCCACAGCTGTCAGAGCGCACCTCATCTGGAACGTTTGTCTTGTGAATCGGTGCAAAATATCCCGTGCAGCAGAAGCCATCAAACAAACGGGGTCGTAATACGAACGTGGTTGCCGATGTCGCGTTGATTACCACCAATGCCCAAGGGCAACCCAGGGCAGGGCTTTACTGCTGGGGGTGGCGCAGTAGCAAGCGACAGGACCGCGCTGAGTGCCAAGCGGCGCTGTGGTCGCCTCTCTGTGCCCGGCCTGCAGGCCCAGGGGGGTGATTCGAGCTGAGCGAGGGGACTTACCCCCCGAGCAGCCGCCGTGCTGAGAAGCCTCTCGGCGCGGCCCAACATCAGAGCGGCATGCGACGCTTCTCGCGCTCGGCACATGTGTCGCTCGTGGTATGAAGAGGGAGCAAAGTACATTTTAGAGGCACCATCCGTGGCCCTCGCTTGAATATTTGGCAGTTTACTGAATATGACATGAGCGTCACAGTTGAGCAGTTTGTGGAAATTACCTAGAGTTTGTGTTTTTAAACGGGTTGATAGCTTTGTTCATTTGAGACTCCATCAAGAAAAAAACCTGCAAGTGTTTTAAGTGATTGCATAACGCATGCTTCTATTGACAGCTGAATTGTGACTAATCATCATGTTAAAGCAAAGATATGTCGACAAAGTGTTGCACTTGCAAAACCAAATGATCAGATAACCCATTACCTTCTTGGGAATGTGTCACGTCTCGAGGAAAATCATTGTTGTTGTTGTTGTTTGTGCTTGTGTTGTAGAATAAGCCTACCGAGGTAAAGACGTCACCGAGGGCGAGCGCTGCTGTACTGCGACGTCGCGAAATCACCCACGCGCGCGGCGGCACGAATTAACATTGTCATCTAATTATCTGAAATTGCGTTATAGATTTTATTCAATTTCTCACCCGCTGTGACAGTCACCTTGCAGCGATTTTTTTTTATTGTTTTTCACCTCTAATGTTCCTTCATATGTCAACTGAAAAAAACGGATTTCACTGCGAGCATTTTATAAGCACGTTCCCGTGTCGACGCTTCCAGGTGACGTGGGCGGTGATGTGGCCCAGGTGGTGGCGCTGCGTTTGCCTCTCGTTGCAAGAGGTTCACGGTTCGAATTCCAGCGGCCGCCCTGGTTAATACTGCGGGCGTACTGCGTTAACTTTACAAAAACACGCCTGCGTCCTCACAGTGGACGTTAAAGATCCCATGTTTACCAAACTTAAACAATTACCAGAAAATTACTAAATTTGGAAAGCAATCATTACGCCTTACTTGTAAAACCCTGGAAGGACCCTTTTTCTGTATTGTTTGTTGATGCAACTTGCTGACCCGCCCATACTGGGCATCTGTGAAAAAGAGCTTCATAGCTCATCGGATTCTTCCAGAATAAATAAAGATTCTGATCTGATTCTGAAAAAGTGTAGTGAGACTCTGTGTGACGTACCTGGGTGAACAAGCGGAATAATAGTACAATAATTATCATAAAGGACGTAATAAGCATAACCAAACTAATACCAGCCAGCCGTAGTGACATGGCGAGAGCTCTGTTCTTATCCACTGTTGAATCCCCCATCCCGTGCGGATCGTGGGCGTTGTATGGACATCCTTCACCACGCCACGTACCCATCACTGGTAATTGGGGCCAGCCATGCCAATACAAGATTATGCCTGTTGCTTCAAAGCTGTGAATGAATGAACCTCCTGATGAATGAATACACGAATAGACTGCTGAAACGAAGACACGACTCGAGTAATGAATGAACAACACGACAGAAAAGGGAGGAGTGGAATATCATTGAGTGGGATGCAACAATGGCAGTGGAGGAGGACTCGACTTCAAAGTTTGTGATGCAAACGGTTAAGAGAGGGATGACCACGGGGGGATCGTGAATTCCTCGTGCAGGATACGCGGCGCTGTGCCCAGTGTGAATTGGTCACATTATGCAATGCGACCGCGCATTTTTGCTCACGCACTTGACTCAATAATTGGTGTGGTGTCACGCTGCGTCGAATCACAAATTGTCACCCCCTTTTATATCATCTTTAATTACCTGAAACTAGCAGGCGATCGCGTGACATGTCGCGGACGGCGAGTGCCAGGTTAGTGGTAAGTGACGGAGTGCTTCCGGTGAGCGGAGCAAGGTGAGTGGTAAGTGCCGGTGAGTTGTGCGAGCTGAGCGTGACGTGATTGGTGAGAATTCGATGCGACGCATCATTATCCCCGTTACAAAATACCGAGGCACGCTTTTAATTATCATGCAACTACACACACACACATCTTGATCTAAGGGGTTTGTAACTCAACATTGCAACGTAGTCATTAAAACAAATAGCAGCGTCGTGTTTTAGATGTGGTGCCATTTGATGTTTGATTGTAATTTATATTGGAGTCTCTTTTGGTCTTTCCGTTTGTTTCAACGTTCGCCTTTGAATCGTTGAAACATCGACACGTGGTGGGTCGCGGTTCCGTGCGCGTCTCCCTGCACTTCGTTACTGCCGAGCGACGACAGCCTCCTCACGGCAACGAGAAGCCTCGGTTCGATTCCAGAGTCGGGCGCCTTTCGTTGCAGTTGGCATGCGCTTGCCGGTACTGCTGAGTGTGAGTGCACAGGTCCTGGGTCTGGGGATAAGGCGCTCTGTACACCTAAGATACGAGATGAAGAAGGGCACCCCCCCCCCCCAACTTCCACAGTGGCTGTGGCTCCTTTGCTTCCCGTCCCTGCGCTTGACAACACAGGCCGATCTCTGTGAGGCTCAGAGCCAATGGTCAACACGCTCGCCCCTGCCCTTGCTGCTGGTGGGTGAAACGGTTTTACATTTTTATTTTCTCACATTCCCGTGCTGCGCTTTGAATAAATTAGTCTTAGTTGGTTCTCTCTGGCCCTGAAGAAACGCGTGTCATGTGAAACCGAGATAATTACTAGTGGTTCCACCCATGTCATGTGAACCCTAGATGATTACTGGTGCGTGGTTCCACCCATGCCATGTGAAACATATATCATTACAGGTGTGTAGTTCCATCTGCGCCAGAGTAATACTTCAACCAATTTCACCATGATTACAGAATTAAGTAATCACATCCCCGTCGTTCATCAAGGGCTGAATGTGGATCGTTTGACCATACTTCACAAGGCTGGCCAGTTTGGTGGGGTGCAGTGGTTCACACAATACCACGTGATGTTAGCCGTGACCGGGAATCCAACTCAAGTTGCGAAATGTCTAAAGCAGTATTGATGCCTACGACGTTAATAGCAGATGGTTAAAGTGCACATCGATATTAGATCGCTCGTAGCATCACGACTGTAAGCTCCTATCTTCTTACGGCGAGTCGGCGACTCGATAGTTAAATTCGCAAGCATAATCAGCATATCATTTGAACAGTGCATGCAGAGAAAAATGAATTGCTGATTAAATATACGCCTTAAACAGATGCGTCGATATCAGAAATACATTTGCAATTACATCATGCGATCTACGAAATAAATTGGACCAACACCTTTGCCTCTGAGTGGCCTGGCAGCCACTCACGGCAACGTTAAATCTACCGCCGCGTGCGCAGTCACGCACGGGTGTGCGTCGCCCGGCGGCGGCATGTTTTGCAAATCACTGCGCCTAATTGGGGTTAATTACATGGCTAATCACAAATACCCCAACATTTGATTCGTGTCAATGAGCGTGTAGCCATGCAAGGAAGAGCAGCCCTACCGCGGCTTCAAGTGCGGATGCACGTTTAAGTAAAAGCGACGGCGTTCCTCAGTCCCTAAGAACCATCCCAATTTAAATGTATGCACGGAGCTTTACCTGAGGAATGAGAAGCGAGCCAACTTTGACAGCAACATCTCTCACCAGATCCCCGTAGAAGCACAACCCAAACACAACGAGGCACGCGTGAGATGTCCACGAGAAGAGAGACGGCGTCCAACCGGCGCCCTCTGGATTGCAAGTCCAGCGCAGTGGCCCTTACACCGCCGCAGCATGCACTGCATGCCATAATGTTGGCATTTATGAACATCAGATTGGTATGAACAACAGAGTTATGGAACTCTATCAGAATATATGAGTAGAGCAGTGAAGTTAAGCATCCCAAAAAACGATCACGTGGGGAATGAAAATATTGCTAACAAAATCAATGTTAAATAAAAGCTAACGATTCAATTCCCTGCAGTGCAAATTGGCGCAGACAGATGCACCCAGTGGGGTGGTGGTGGTGATCACGTGATGCTGTGAACTCAGGGAACCGAGTTCACTTCCTGGGCCACATGGTTAACATCAACGGTGAATCTCATCTCAATCAATGTCTGGGTCCTCACTTCACCAAAGCCTTACTGATCGTTGTCGAGATGTACAGTCAAACAACCCCTATGGCCAACACATGTGGAGAGGCATCCATCCAACAGTAGGCTGGCAAAGGGCTGTAAATTATATATTTATGATTCGAAATGTTTGTAATATACGAGAGGGGATAGAGTTGGTTTGGCTAAACGATGTAAAATAGCTCTGAGGCCATCCTCATGATATCACAGGGATCCACACCCAACCCTTACATCATTGAAAACTCATTTCTTTAGAACTGCTCTTTGTGTGTTAGTTTGTTATCCTTCCCCCGCACCTCTGATTAGCACGGTTGGCTATGTACGGTGAGAAAAAAGTTCAACATACATATGCAATGACATGATGACACCTACTGGCTGGGAAAGGGTAGCACGGGTACGGGCACGGTTAAGACAACATCCAATCGGAGAGGCAGAGGTATCTGGGGCAAAGGGAACAGGTGGGGTTGGTCGAAATGCTCCGGGAACCTGCTCGAAGGTTCCACGAGAGGGCGTTGCCGGAGGCGGGGCTAGCCATGCCTGGGGAGATATCAGGGCGGGTGGGCGGACCGTGGCTCGGGGTTCGCGTGTGGATTCTTGGGTCCGGACTGCGTCGCCGCTCGCCATCATCTCTCTCCGTCGTCCAGCCACGTGGAAGATCTCCTGCGGGGTTTCCATCGCCGTCCTTGTCACGCCGCCAGCCAGCGGCGTGGCCGAGTTAGGGCGGTGGGACCACGCCGAGTGATCGGCTGTGTAGCCAGTAGAGACGTTGATATCTACTGTTGTACTCAGAGTGAGAAGAATAAGGTTGGCCTGTGTTGTACCCAGTGTGAGAAATAAAAGAAGAAGTAGCCTCTACACGACGTGTCGCGGAAGTCGCTCTTTACACGTACACACTGCGGTCATTAACCCGGCAAATGATGTCGTCGCGTTCGTGTTGGTTTATTAACGAAAGCACGAATTCAGAATGCCTCGGTGTTGTACAGAACCCATCACAAGACACCAATTTGACGCGTGCGCGAGATCTTTGATGTTTACGTTGACGTGGTTTTTTTTCGCAGACGACGACTCTTCCTCTTAGCGTGGGGGAAAAGCCGTTGGATCTCGGCTGGTTTTGAAGTGTCTCATGTGTGGATCGAGCCCCTTCACTACCCCACAGCGGACACGTCGGGACCTTGCGTTGAAAGCAGACACTCGGTCCAAAGCCGAGTGACAAATGAAGCCACTTTTTTTCTAGCTGGATGAGATGCAGACCCATGAACTCACGTTTAATTGGATGGTAATTGAATTCAAGAGACAGTCAAAAAGTGATATATTGCTCAAAGCATCAGAGGCAAGGACTCATCTCGTTTTTGTAGCCACGATAAAGAGATGCCAGACTCGATTTAGTAGTTTACAGATAAACAAGAAAATTTGCCTAATGGCCAAATCACCCGCAATTCGTCGATCCCATTAGAGCTGAGAAGCTAAGTAGGTCTGAGCCTGGACGGCGCTTGGGATGGGTGACGGCCACCATGCGCACAGTAGACCAGTGCAGTAGACGTTGAGGGCAGCAGAGGGGAGCGCAGCGAGACCCATTGCTCTGTACCCCCCTCCCCACCTATGTACTACGGGGTAGAGATACAAATTAGTAATGTGTGCACCACCGCAACGGACGGCGCGATCGATCCGCGTTACCCTGCGGAGCGCAGAACGGTCTCTGCTGGGCGATGGTTGCCCTTTGCCTGTTAATCAGTTCGCCTTCTCAGTATCGATGATGCAGTCACAAGACCTCAGCTCTGGGACAGATTTGTTCTCTTGGACTAACGATGCCTGCATAGGGCTGGCCTGAAACTGTCAGGATCACCGTGCAGCTGATTTCTCAGCAGTTGGTGCAGCGCACGTGGGTTCCGGGTTATCCTCCCAAGGCCAGCAAACAATATTTGGAGGAACTTTTTGATCTGGTGCTTCAGGGCTATTTCTCCGAGCATAGAAAATTAGACATTTTAAAGTGGCAGGTATTGTAAAACTCGCTTTCGCAAATCTCATCATATTGATATAAAAAAAATACCATGGTTTATTATTTATTTTTCCACAAAACCTTTACGTCTCAATATCTGTTTTCCTGGAGGGTCATGCAAGAGGAGGATATTTGGCTACATCCCAAATATTAGTGTTCAACATCTTGAAGGAAACCAGAATAACCCACCACAGCCCCGTGCCTACAGCACCTGGCCAGCACTGGGGGTCACCCACATACAAGCGCAGTACAGCCCTTGCCAGGCTCAAACCTGCCGAGTTTCTGAGATCCATCGAGGTCGGGCGCTTGCGGGGAGATTTGACTGTGAGCGCGGTAATTTAAAGTGAATGTTAAGCCTAGCTACCGCAAGCAATCACGTGGATATTGCAAGGGCTAGCGACCCGCACAGAATTGTAATCATTGGCATACATTCTAAATCCCTAATTAGCATTATTTGCTTCATTGCATTGCAATGATAATCCCTAATTTACCCAAAAACAGCTCATTGTAAAACACATGATGATATTTATATCTGCATCATCTTCACTTGGTCGTGAAACCTTGATTAAAAACTGCAAAGCTCAACGCTTGAATCAAACCTCAATGCAGACAAATGAAGATACTGACTGTGGGTGCATATCCTGCCATCTATTTACGCGGAATGTACCAGATCACGTGGGATATCGGAGGCTAAGCAGGTGGGGGCCTGGCTCGTACTTGAATAGGTGATCGCCAGTCCATGTCAGGTGTTATAGGCATGGGGTGACAGCAGATGGCAGCACAGCTCGATGGATTGCAGGGACCATATTCATATACTGTGGAATTCTGTACGTATGTATACATGATTGCCATTCATCGACCAATGGCAGGGTCGATGAATGGCACTGGTGGGAGTGGAGGTGGTGACGAATGGCCTGTGTGTTTGTGCGTGTGCGAGGGCCCACCAACTGGGCCGGCGTCTCCTCGGGGCCGCCGCCTCCGCCTCCTCCTCCAGCCGCTCGCCACGGCGCGCAGCGGTCGGCCCGCCACGCATCGATCGGGCAGGCGTCGTGTGCTTGCGCTTTGCGTCTGCGAAGGGGTCAAGGGTTCCTCTGCGGTCGAGTGAGACCGTGTCCAGGATCCATCATGGGGAGGAGACACAGGGAGGGCAGCAGGTGAAAACCATTTGTGTTGGTACCACGGGGCTGGTCGCAGATGCGGCTCGGGTAACTTGTAGATGCTCGCGAGTTCGACCAATATTTGCATGCGCAACCGTGTGTGTGTTTCCCCCCCCCCCCCACCACTTGTATATTTGTCATTGGCATTCTTGTCACGAAGGGCACTGACGTCCTTCATGGGTCTCTAGAGCGTTGATCTCAACACCGGGTAGCACCTCGCCGCTGGGGCTACACGCTACGTCCAATTCGAGCACCGGAGCAAGGCAGAGGGAAAACAATCACGGCTCCCCCACCACCTCCCCTGGCAGAATACCTGTAGCTTTGTGTTTTTATATATACCGATAACGCTCGTCACGTAGACACAGCGTGGTGTTGCCAACACAGTGACATGCAGCACGCTGCTTCGTCCCCTCCAAGGCTCGCCAGGTCCCTTGTTTCTATCTCAGTCCTCCTTGGATCGATTGTCTGTTCACTAAAAAAAACTCTCCATTGTGTTACCATGCAACGTAACCAAAATGTCCTTTAATGTCCTTTTTTCAACTTTAAATATCTCAACGTTTACAATTTGTAACTTTCACTTTATGCTCCTCTGCACATGTAAAACAGTCACACGGGAATTTAATCGAGTTATACTGTTCTTTCCAGAAAATTGGATGGTTAATAAGAAATGTCAACATTCCAAATGTTTGATGTCAAATACATTTCACTCTTAAGCATTGGTTGCCCTCGAGGTTAGACATTCCTTTCAATCTGTTTGGGTCAAGAGTCAAAAATTACCATCAACATTCCTCCCACACTTTACATCATTGGGTTCCACTCTGTTTCTTCCCTTGGAACTTTGACGTAAAAAGTTGGACCATTAATTTTATCGTGACCAGCTTACTTCAATAAAATACAAAAAATAGGTTGTCTTTTGTAAGTACGGTGTTGTACATCTTTCAACGTTGGGTGCCGCAAAACTGTTCTGCATGTTGAAGTTGACTCACTCTTGAAACTCTGCCACCACAGCAGCAGCAGCAGCTGCTATCACCGTCATCTGCTGGCACAACCTCTAAAAGCCCCGGGCTTGGGTCTCTCTACCCAGCGAACTCCAGTGCCTGCAGGTTATTATATTCGCCTTGCCATGCCAATCCACCGATAGTTACTTTTCTTTTGCAAATATTCCCTTGCAACTGCTGGGTTTTTTGAGTGTGGTTTTATTCGTGAAGTCGCCTGTCACAAAGGCTTTGGCTGACCAACAGTTGTGGAGGCCTACAATCTCCCGGTACAACGGTGGAATGAAAGGCAGCAACCTTTAGATGGAAGTTGCCGCTGCATAAATTTGTCAGTCACCTGAAGGGAAAGAAGCATGCAGCGGCAAATGTGTTGAAATGTACATTTGTTGACAATGACAGCTAATGCTGGTTTTCTTTAACCAAACATTAGCGCACTCAAATTGAACCGTGCTACTCTGCAGGGGCAAAGTAACCATATTGCCTTTCTTGTTCTTGTAACGTTCACAACAATGAAACGGGAGAAGTATTTCTCTGGGGTGGGTGAATGTGATCACTGCGGCCCTGCACACACACACACACGGGAGATGAGAGCGGTTTTTAAGCGGATTCACGTGTGAGATTCCATTAGCCGGCACCAGGCACGCGCCAACACGCAGTCGCAAATTGGTTTAAAATTCACCGCGTGAGGCGGGGGTGAGGTCGAAGATGTGTTGGATTAATTTCGGGCCACGATGCCGCACTCTGCATTGTCCCGACGTTTCCTTCCTTTCTGATTTATCCGAAAATGTCATCTCACCGTAAATCTCGTCACTTCGCACGATGTCACGACCTCGCTCTCACAACAAAACAACTATTTGCCGTCACTTAGCATCGGGTGACATCGCTTTCGTTCATGCGAAGACAACTTCAATTACCATGTCATGTAAAATTACCCGAAAATCCAAAACATTGTCGTTAATGTCATTTTTTTTCTTACTCCAAAGTCTGAAATTTTAAAATTCGAAACTCATCCCTCGCGTGCGATCACACGGGAGCTGCTGCCCACCATGATGTCAGCTTGATCGTCGAGAGAGATGTGTTCCCACGGAGGTTGGATGGTTCTGAAAATTGTGACATCGCCATCGAGTTGTCGTTTGCAGGAAAGAGAATTGTCAAACGTGAAGCTGTTAGTACTCTGTTACCGAGATCGCGGATTTGTTGTTTGTTATTTTTGACAGGGCGTGTGAAGAACACATAAATTACCGCGAGGCGTCAGGATAATGGGGCTTGAAGGCGGAGCGGGGCACGGAGGCCGCGGCGGTTAATTTGGTCACCGTGGCCAGTGGCCGCACATCGTCAACAGACTCGAGATGTCTTAATGACGCACGCGTGTGCATGTGCACACGTCCACAATGCCCCCCCGTACAAATTGGAACTGAAGTGGCAACACGCGCGCACGCACGCGCCTGTACGCGCGCGCGCGTGTGTGCACGATTTGTCTTCGAAACTAGCGAGTAATTCATTTTATTCGTGAGGACCACTTCAAGTGCAGCTTTTGTGTCTCATCATTGTGGGAAGCGGGATGCTAGTGATCAGCGCGCTGCGCTTTGAATCCAGTGACCCGAGTTCGATTCCAGCTCATGTATTTGAACCGGTCCTGAAGACAAAGGCGGCCGGGCGTGGTGCTGGCCACCCACCCCTACGTGTGCCGTGCCAGCCTGCAGAGGCGCTCGCTAACAGCGCTTCCTCCAACATTCTGAAATAGTAGTGAGTCGATCTTAAATTTGGAGCTTTCGTGACTGCAGGAATTACTGTTTGGTTCTTTCGGTAAAGTCACGTATAAAGATAAAATAATAAATTAAATAATAGCATACGATGTTTCGATTGCAACACAAGCAATCATCATCAGGTATAAATGAAATAGCAACAAAAATCTAACCAGAAAACTATAGACAGACATATATGTCTGTCTATATACCTGATGATGATTGCTTGTGTTGCAATCGAAACATCGTATGCTATTATTTAATTTATTATTTTATCTTTATACGTGACTTTACCGAAAGAACCAAAGAGTAGTAGTGAGTCATTTATTGTTGAATTCCAGAACCACTTCAGCTGCAGATTGTGTCTGTCATGCACCGCAGGATTTCAAAGCTTGCAGTCGACTTTGTCGATGGGTTGGAACGACAAAAGGAAAATGTGGAAATGTCGTCACATCAACGAAAAGAAAAAGCCAACCGAAATCCTGTTACAATACGGTTGCTCTTTATGTACATTTGCAAAATGCGTAGCGGTGTACCAAACAACACGGTGAAGCTCGCCAATTGAAGAACCTGCTGTCACATAGCGAAGGTTTGCAGCATCAACTTTGTTCATCATCAGCCATGGTTTATCCACTTCTGGATGAAGGCCTATCTACGCTGACACCATCTCGTACAGTTTTGTGATGCCAGCAACCATATCTCTCCTGCACATGAGGTGGTCATCCTCTCAGCAGGTGCACACCCTTCTTTGGCTGCTATTCCATCACCAATCTTGCCCAAATGCCAAATCCATTCCAACCCAGCCCACTCACTTTCATGACAGGCAATGTGATGTCTCTAATGTGCATATGTTTCCTGATTAATGTGTTCCATTTTCTGTCTCTCAGTGCGACTCCCAGCATGCATCTGTCCAGGTGTGCCTTTTCAGGCTTTATTCCATTTTCTTTGTCATTGTTGTCAGTTTTTGACCCACGTGTCAAGACAGGCACACACTGGTTCAGTTGGACTATTGTGTGCGCACTCCATACAGACATTCTTTACAGGGTCAGAGACCATAATTCATCATGCACCGGCGAGGTGCAACGTATAGACAATTTTATTTATTTTCTTATTCACAAGCGAAAGGTAAAGGCACAGCCCAGCAAATGCTCACTTATGCCACTGCTGGCAGAAGAGCTTCCACTAGACAGAGCTCTGAAGAGCCCTTCTAGTCGAGAGGTTATTTGGCCTACTCTTCCACGCTGGCCAGATGTCTTTGAAGATGCGTGAGAATCCACACGTGTTACCCAACCACACGTGTGCCCCACCACACGTGTACCCCACCACACGTGTACCCCACCACACGTGTGCCCCACCACACGTGTACCCCACCACACGTGTACCCCACCACACGTGTGCCCCACCACACGTGTACCCCACCACACGTGTGCCCCACCACACGTGTACCCCACCACACGTGTACCCCACAGCACGTGTGCCCCACCACACGTGTGCCCCACCACACGTGTACCCCACCACACGTGTACCCCACCACACGTGTGCCCCACCACACGTGTACCCCACCACACGTGTACCCCACAGCACGTGTGCCCCACCACACGTGTGCCCCACCACACGTGTACCCCACCACACGTGTACCCCACCACACGTGGCCTGCCGATTCACCAGCTACGGTGCACTCCTTTACTGTTGGGTGGACAGATGCGGCGGGAGATGGCGGGGGGTAAAAACGTGCCCAATCGCTTCAAATGCAGCTTCGTGAGATGGAATCGAATCTTGGAAATCCACCGAGAAGGAGGTGAGGTCGGAGTTGGGAGCTTAGATTCTGTGGATCTCGGATTAGGAAGCATCGGTGGCGGCGTTGAGTAGATTAGCCCTTGAGAGTGATTGAGCAGCACTAAATTACAGCACTCGCCACTGTCCTCTTTTGCTTTTCGAGTCGGGTAATGATGCTACCACAGGACACAAAGGGCAGTGTCGGTCTCTCCTAACGGCCGCTCGGCTTGCAACACCGTTCCGAATAAGGTTTATGGAGCAATGATCCTTGGATGGGCAGAATTGCTCTCGCCGGCACGGTCCGCATCACGAGCAGAGACGTTTTGTTACCAAGTAGCTCCTCCCGAGTGACCACAATGCCCTCTCTCTCCTCCCAGACACCTGCTTTTCCGAAATCCGAAAACAGGAAAATTCCCGTGGGAAATTTTCCGACCAAGCCATAGCAAGAGGCATCTAGCAAAGCGGCACACTCGCAGACACAAAATCGATGCCCTTTAAATGAGCACGCTCTGCTAAATTCCTCTATCATGTTTTTTCTTTAATGTAACGATGTTGCCGCAGCGATTACAAAGGGCATTGTGGACTATAGCGGTCAAATTATTGGGGCGTTATACTCAATATTATTGTGATTTTTACGCGGCTTAAAAGGCAATCAATTGCATGAGACGCTCTGGGCGGTTGGACTCACCGACGCGTGCGCGTGGCAACGCAACTGCGCCTTAATCCTCTTCCCAGGCCCGATTGTGTGTTTTTTATCATAGTCTGGACATTGTGCTTTGAGTACGGTGCATAGGCAGGGTTGGTTACATTGGGAACAACGTGAATGTTGAATAATTGTTATGAAAATGCATACGCAGTGCCTCACAAAATAAAAGGGGGGGAAATGTCGTGCAATATATATTTTCGTGAGTGTACAATTCATTGAATAGTTTTTTTTCTTGCAGCAGAAGCTGGATATAAACTAAACCCTGATATAAGCAATACATTCTTACTTTACACTGGTGGGGGAAGGTAAAGGGCAACTTCTGATGCAAGCACACTCCTTTGGCTATCAGCACACGTGGCCTTTCTCCCAAGGGGTTAGCTATATCTAGCTTTGACTGAATGCACGGCGACATACAAACAGTTATATCATTATTTTACTGACAATGCTGCTTATTAAAGACCACAATGCCACAGATGCACACACATTCACATTCAATTGCTGGCTTTTTAACAGTATTGTTAACAAAAATCCAGTTAAATGAATCTCGAGGTCCAACTTTCACGTCGTAATTGTGTTTCTTTGGAGCATGCGTTTCGTAAATAAATGCTTGAGGGTGAAACAAAAGTGAACCGCACACACACAGAGAACGCGAACACATCACTGCTGATCACCAGGGCACAGCGAGTGGTGCCAGTGATAGGTCCTCACGCTGTTGAACGATGCCCCTCGTTGGTGGTCACGTGGCCCGGCGGTGGAGCGAGCAGCTCACGATGGGAAGGTTGCGAGTTCAACACCTGGTTGTGGGTGGTTGGGTTGTCTCAGCCCATCATCCCACCAGGCTTGGTAAAATGAGTACCACGTTGTCGGGAGGTCAGCAGTGGTTGTGTTACGTGGACTCGCCCCCACCAATGCGGATTGTCCTCCACTGGCTCAGGGCTGTCAACGAGAGATGAGCACCGCCTCCTCCAATGCTCATTTGAGCAACAAGTCACATTTGCACCCCACACCCTGAGAATCATTCCCTTAGCATAGTCAACATCTTAACTCCGGGAACGAACCAACATACATCCGACACCGTCAACCGCCAAACCTCAACCTGCCAACGCGATTCACACGACTCCTGCAAACCTCAAATATTTCCAAAAAAGAATGCCAATCGGTCGAAACTCCGACATCTTCCTCTCCTCTCAGAAGCGGATGCAATGAAGAGGAGCAAGGTCAGACAGGATGGAAAGAACTTGAAGCAAGAAGCTTGAAGCTTCATCGATGAGTTCCTGTCATCCCACATAGCAATCCCACGTCGGAGACTCAATGTAAAATATTATTAAATTACTGGAATTATTAATTGGACGGTGGCGACTGTGTTCATTACAGTTCAGTGACCTCAATGTTGTCATCGAATTTTCCGTTCACGACTGTCCAAAAGAAAGGTAATCAATGCCTCGTATTCACTCTGACAGTAATTGCAATTATTGTAAAATTATGATTGGCAACAAGCCATTAAAATTGATACATCAAGCAGTCCATTCCGAGTTGACCTCGGCGCTGGACAAATGCTCGTGTCTGCTCGAGGGCGGCGATTTTCGAAGGGTATTTAACCATCGCAAGCAGCTCTCCGAGACAACTCCCAGCTTGGCAATCGACTCAAACCTCACCTTGACACCCCGCTGACCGCGGGGTTGACCTACTTCCGAATTACGCACCCTTGGTGCATTTCTTGATTTACCGAGGCCGTGGCAGTAAATTGATTTATTTCTTGTATGAAAAATGTTAATTATTTGTGCCTTGCTAACGAAGGTGCCGGCAATCACGTGACCATCAGCAGTTGCACAACTCTGATTGGCTATAGTTTCATATGAGTGATATTGGTCTGAATTCGACTGCAGTGCTTTATGGAGGGCTGGTGCATCGTGCAAGACCAATAACACATCCATTCACCGCACGAGCATTGTTTACATGACCCGCACGTGACCAATGTACTCTGCGCAGGTTTTGTAAATAAAGCCATCTCGCACAACTAACGCGCACGAGCACAATCCCGTGGGGGTGTGTCATGAACTGGCCTCAAGGCACGGCGGTAAACAAACAATGTTTTGTTACAGAAGCACTCGGGTGTGAGTCGATGCTCTCCATCAGCCGCCAGTGTTCTGACAAAAAGCTCAAGAGGTTGCTCGTCACTCTAGCCGCCTAGAAATACCAAACCCTCTCAGCCTGGCATGCGCACAACCCCATTCGTGTCCGCTCACTGCTACCAATGTCACGGAAAAGTCAACGGATTTTATAATGTACGGTGTATACCTCCATATTCTACAATGGAGTGGTGTACGTTAGAGGGCGACCGAAATTCGGTTTCGGTTTCGGCGCCGAAAGTTGGCAAATGGCCTCTTTCGGCAAACTTTCGGTTTCGGCCGAAAGTCAATGTTTTACTTTCGGTCTGGTTTCGGTTTCGGTCGAAACTGATACTGACTTTCGGTCGTCATTCGTCAACCGAAGATCTATTTTTAGAATATAACGCCAGTGCTACGTCTATCACTCTGCCTATCGGCCGGTCAGTCGGCGCTAGGCAATCCTATGCGATAGGCTGCAAACACACACACACGTCAGCAGCAGCAGCAGCTTGGGAGCGAGGTTACAGCCGCAACCACGGTCTGCTATTGTAGATAGACCGGTCAACAGACGGCAGCCTGTCTGGCTGAATGCAGAAAAACTGTTTTTTCATAACTAGAACATTCGTTTGTTTGGATATAATTACTAAGTAACACCTAAAGATTTGATATTTAGCGACTCTTACTGCAGGCTCTGAATGATTAGTTCTAGATTTATGTTTAATTAAAGTAGCATTAAATTTCGATTTAAAGCTTTCGTGACTGCAGGGGATTCATCTTCTTGGTTCTTTCGGTAAAGTCACGTCGAAGGGAAGTAATAAAATAATAAAAATAAAACATAATAAAATAATTCTCACGAAATTTCGGCCACGTGGAGGGCCCCTCAGAAAAATCCACACAACCACGTGGAGAGGAACATGCAAACTCCAATATTCACCAGGCATCAGGGTCGGGAACCCCACGACCTCCTGCATACCAGGCAAGGTAGTTAGCATCTCCTAGCCGCCGTGGAGCCCCGAGAGAGGCCCCCATACCACACACACACCATGCAAGAGGCGGTTAGCCACTCAAAAATGTCCCCTTTAGGTTCTCTTCCCAGGCACCCTGGGCGTCAGCACTTCAGCCAAGGGTTAGGGGCCGTCCATAAATGACGTCACGCACCTAGGGGGGGAGGGGCAGACATTTGTGACGATGTGTGACGAGGGGGGGGGGGGTTGAGAAATGTGACGTCACATCAAAATGCGCAACTTTAAATAAATATAGACAACACGTTCTACTTAATTAAATAGACTTTTAAATAAATGTTTTCTCCTCCAACATCAGAGTGCAGCGCCACATTAAATACACACTACAATGACAATAATTTAAAGCGATTTGAAGCATGTTTAATTTTTTTGGGAGGGGGGGGCAGAGCTTTGTGACGTCATATTTAAGGGGGGGGGTCTGACTTTTTATGACGCCGCGTGACGAGCGCGGGGGGGTCAAAAATAATCCAAAATCGCGTGACGTCATTTATGGACGGCCCCTCATGTATATGTTGAGATGCGGAGGGGAGAACATTGGACCAATGCCTGATGAGTCCAAATTGATCGTAAATCGAGCCCCCCCCCCTCCTCGCCCCCTCCCCCCTCCTCGCCCCTCCCCCCTCCTCGCCCCTCCCCCCTCCTCGCCCCTCCCCCTCCTCGCCCCCTCCCCCTCCTCGCCCCTCCCCCTCCTCGCCCCTCCCCCCCCCCTCCTCGCCCCTCCCCCCCTCCTCGCCCCTCCCCCTCCTCGCCCCCCCCCCTCCTCGCCCCTCCCCCTCCTCGCCCCCTCCTCGCCCCTCCCCCCTCCTCGCCCCCCCCCCCTCCTCGCCCCCCCCCCTCCTCGCCCCTCCCCCCTCCTCGCCCCTCCCCCTCCTCGCGCCCTCCCCCCTCCTCGCCCTCCCCCTCCTCGCCCCCCCCTCCTCGCCCCCCCTCCTCGCCCCTCCCCCTCCTCGCCCCCCCCTCCTCGCCCCCCCCCTCCTCGCCCCTCCCCCCTCCCCCCTCCTCGGCCCCTCCTCGCCCATCCCCCTCCTCGCCCCACCCCTCCTCGCCCCTCCCCCCTCCTCGCCCCTCCCCCCTCCTCGCCCCTCCCCCCCTCCTCGCCCCCCCCCCTCCTCGCCCTCCCCTCCTCGCCCCCTCCTCGCCCCTCCCCGCCCCCTCCTCGCCCCTCCCCCCTCCTCGCCCCCCCCTCCTCGCCCCCCCCCTCCTCGCCCCTCCCCCCTCCTCGCCCCTCCCCCCTCCTCGCCCCCCCCCTCCTCGCCCCCCCCTCCTCGCCCCCCCCTCCTCGCCCCTCCCCCCTCCTCGGCCCCCACGCCCGAGAGGGCATCGCACAGCGGGGGGGATGGGGGGGTCGTCATGAGAGCAGGCGCGGTGCATTCTGGGCAAGGGTTCGCTGCATTGTGGGTAGAGGCGCGGTGCATTGTAGGTAAGTGGCAGTGCCCTGCGTGCTCCGGGAGGCCGGCCTCGTGGTGGCACTACGACATCGGCGACCGATTATGTAATTATTCTATAACGATTATATAACGATGTAAAGCTTTCGTGACTGCAGGGATTTATATTCTTCGTTCTTTTGGTAAAGTAACGTAGAAGGGAAATAAAATAAATAAAACAATACAATTCTCACGACGTTTCGATTGCAACACAAAACCGCCACTTTTTTCAAATGTTCTTGCTGTGGTTTTCACACCTGATGATGATTGCTTGTGTTGCAATCGAAACATCGTGGGAACGTTATTGTTTAATTGTATTATTACCCTTCTACGTGACTTTACCGAAAGAACCAAGAATATGGTTATATATCGATTATATAATGATTATATAACGATTATATCATAATTATGTAACGATTATGTAACGATTATGTAACGATTAAAGAATGATCTCGACCCGGACTAGGCAGATCGGACTCCAGTTACCCGCAACTCGCATCGACTGCCAGCCGAGCGACAGACGCACACAGCAGGAATCTTGCACTTTTTCGTCTGGTTAGGGATTAGAGCATGGACGAATATGAAAGCACTAGCAGTATTATACTGTTGGTACAAAAAATAACTTAATTGTTTACAGTATAATCCCCGAAATAAGTACAACATTAAAAATCTATGAATAAACACAAATATACGAGATGCTCGCTGAACGGCTTCGATTCAAAGTCTGAACGAAAAAGACGTCGCGTGCCGCGAACGCCGTGGAAGGTTTTGGATGAAATCGGACGAAATAGGGGAGAGAGCCGCGTGTACGAAATTTGAAATGTGGTGAGATAGTTGAGAACAGCCGGAAGGGCGAAGCGACGAAAGAGAGGTGGCGTCAGTCGTCGAGGTGTCGCCGCAGGTGCCGTGTCCAGCCTGCGCGCGGCCCTTGCTGGCTCGTCGCTGTGTTGCGGCGAGGCTTTAATCGCGGAAGATTGCTTTGTGTCAACAAAAACAAACACCTTTCTGCCCGGTTACAGTATTTGTCTCGTCAACGTCTCACAATTTGACGGTTGGAGCCCCAGGCAATTCAACAACAATGCTTAGCAACATGCATGTCAATGTTATCCCTAGTGGTCAACTCAAGTTACTCCACGATTTCTGTACATTATCAATTCTAACAGCATGTCATTATCCTCTCGTCACATTTTTATTGCACGGAGCCCGCCCGCCCCCCCCAGTGGTCGTCCATCACAGCCGCCGGGCCAGGTAACGTCAGCTAATGAATTATAGAACAAACACTCGTGTCCAGCAGCCCTGTGTCCATCTGTCATGTCCACTGGTGGACGAAGGCCTCCCTCCCCATAACTGTGTCAGTCACGGGGCTGTCTGCTACTTTGACCCCACGCGGTCAGTGCGGGCTGGTGATGAGGTGTGGTGTAGCACCGATTCAGATTTCACTCCACACTGATGACGATAGCCATGGCCGGGAATCTAACCCTGGCTACCGGATTCGTAGTGCAGATCACAAACCGCAGCTTTTCCACTGCCTTCAAATAAGTTTAAAATATTGACACGATTTTGCGTATTACACTGAATGAACAATTGATGGAATAATGTATCTTAGTGTACATAAGCACACTAAATTCGTTAATAGTCAATGTTACGTTTACTTTGCAACATAAGTTCACGTATCTATTCTCTTTGTAAGGAGACCTGACATACAGTTTTTGAGGAAAGTTACGATTGTTATTTTAAAATGTATTCTCTAATATTTCTAAATTTAACAGTGAAAATTGCTTTCACCAGAGGGCTCTAAATGTCTACTCTGGAGCAAATGGCACGCTTTGGTAATCCTCTGCAGAAATTATTGGGCCGCTGTGAAAATTGGACCATGTGCTTTGCACAAACTGACCCAGTGGTGAACATCCAGCCACTTTAAATGACTGCCTTATCTCCGATTTATGCACACACATCACAGCTCACAAGACACGTTCCACTTACGCCAATCATTCTTATCTACATTTTGATGCAGGGTAGAAGGCAACCATTGTGTAAAAAAAAATGTTTTTACTATAATTCGAAGAAAAAATACTGGAACAATTACATATTCTCACGCAGATGTTAATTCATTGTGTTTAATTAAATAGATGCCACAAGTAAAACTTCACCTCTAATTTACATTCCCCAAGCGTGTGTTTGAGCTAGTCATGTGCCGCTTACATCCATTTCAAGCCAGATGCTGTTCATAAACAAAAAACAAAAATGTTGGCGCACCCCACCGAGAAACACCGGTTTCAATAACTCTGTTGTCGGTTCGCAACAAGGGCTGCTCGCCCACCAATATGCTAAGAATTACGGCGATACTTTCTCACAGAATGCCCTCAATGGTTTTGCACGCCAATTTAAGTGGCACATTGCACGCAGAAGCACTCCTCTGCACTTGTGCCTCGATAAAATTACCGCGTTCACTGTAGGAATTACATGCATCCAGTGTTCACTGAAGGAATTACATGCATCCATTCTTCACTGAAGGAATTACATGCATCCATTCTTCACTGAAGGAATTACATGCATCCATTGTTCTCTGAAGGAATTACATGCATTCATTGTTCTCTGAAGGAATTACATGCATCCAGTGTTCTCTGAAGGAATTACATGCATCCATTCTTCACTGAAGGAATTACATGCATCCATTGTTCTCTGAAGGAATTACATGCATTCATTGTTCTCTGAAGGAATTACATGCATCCATTGTTCACTGAAGGAATTACATGCATCCATTGTTCTCTGAAGGAATTACATGCATCCAGTGTTCACTGAAGGAATTACATGCATCCAGTGTTCACTGAAGGAATTACATGCATCCATTGTTCACTGAATGAATTACATGCATCCAGTGTTCACTGAAGGAATTACATGCATCCATTCTTCACTGAAGGAATTACGTGCGTCCATTGTTCTCTGAAGGAATTACATGCATCCAGTGTTCACTGAAGGAATTACATGCATCCATTGTTCACTGAATGAATTACATGCATCCAGTGTTCACTGAAGGAATTACATGCATCCATTCTTCACTGAAGGAATTACGTGCGTCCATTGTTCTCTGAAGGAATTACATGCATCCATTGTTCACGCGCAGTTGTATTTGCACTGCTTTACCCAAACGCAGGAATTACAATCATCCCGTGTTCATGTACAACATCTCTCACTTTACTGATGACATTATTATTTTTTGCGGCAAAAACGATATATGTGTATATATTTGCTTGGATTGCTTATGTGCCAGGCGTAAGCAAACCACACCGATGCTGAGACAACCCCAGTGCTGACAAATGTACCTGCAGATGGCTACATTTGGGTTTACACACAGGGGCAGCATCCTCTCGAACATTTCACAGGACCCTCCTGAAAACAGTCATGAGACTCGGTGAGGCTCTCCTGGGTAAACCGTAATATATAAATAAACAGATCTCCGTGAGCCATAAACTAAAACTGGCAAATTGCACATTCTACAAGGATAAGAGGTATGGAATGGGCTAGACACACCGAATGGCTTGTTGTAGGCCACAGGCCGAGTGCAAATGAGGGGTCATCAACAGTGGGATGCACTTTTGTGATTCATTCTTTTTTGTAACCCTCAACAGCTGCAACCATTCCCACAGAATGCAGCGCCTTTGTACGTTTGTACTGCATGCATATGCCAGTTAAGGCCACTTCTTTCATGCACTGTATGATGCGTGCGCATTCATATTTCATGAATTTGTATAATTTAGACTCCAGCTCTGGTGCCATGTATAAATTCGAAGACAGCGCAAATCGTCGTTATGCTGCCACGCATGTCGTATGTAGGTTGAACTTCTTTTGCACCGTACGTAGCCAACCATGCTAGTTGGAGGTGCATCGCCAACCGTGCTACCACGCTGCATTCCTGATGACGGCTGAGCAGGATGGATTTATTCAGGTGGAACACACCTTGGCCACTCGGCCTCCTCAATGGATCAACCCTTGAAATGTAGGGGGGGGGGGGCGGTGATGGAGGTGACGGTGCGGCTCAGGAAGTCTGAGCACTGAGCCGGCACCCGCTGTGTAGGTCCTGGGTCGTCATCCAGGCAGCCATCTACAGTTACAGCAGGGTTGTCCAGTGCAGGAAGTTGATGGTCTCAGCCTGGTCACTAAGGACTGCACAATAAAAGCTGCTATGTTAATTGACTTTTGAACTTCCTTTTGTCCATAATAGAGGTTTTTTGGGTTGGATCGCGTAAATATAAATGTGTTGTTAAACCCGCCAACACCCGACACAGCCAATAGAGTAAGGTTTGTCACGTTAACAGAACGTGCCAATTCGTCATTAGTACAGCACACCGGTGTGTTGGAGAGCAAATCCACAACATTTACAATTTGAGTACGACGTTTCGCCAGTAATACCAACTAGCATCATCCAGGCGGACGGCGAGATTTGTGGAGAAATCCTCCTGTTTCGTTCCTTAAATAGAGGGGTAGATGTGATGGCGTCACTTGTAAGTCCTTCACGTGCGATGGGGGGGGGGGGGGGTTTAATGAACTTCTTTTTGGTTAGATGCCTGCAGACATCGGATGGTGATGATGACGACGGTGCACCGCTGAGCACCGCTTCATCTCGTGACGACGATAGCCCACAAGCAGGATTGAATGAGGGAGAGAGATACTTTGTAATGTCTTTATAAAAGCAAGGCCAGAAATATGAAATTAGATGAGAAGAACATTATATTTGCATGTATCCCTTGCATGTCAGTTTGACGAACTGCACCGAATTTTATGAACAAAATAGACAAGCAGATAATGTCTCCTTCACACGTCCACCTCGCCACTTAAAAAATACAATACTAGTGAGCTGCCAAATGTTACACGCAAGGAACCTCTTTTTTTAAGGATATGCACCCTAGTTCGCAAAATAGATCAATATCTGGAAAGGCAAAGAGAGAAAAATAAATAATTCATAATGACAAAGAATTTCTCAACCTATCATAAGCATTACGGATATGTAATCTTTGCTCTAGGGAAGCCTAAAGGAATATTCTGTGCCGATTTCGATAAACGCTGTGCGTACCGTGTAAATTTGTAATGAATTGAGATACCGCAGAGTACGCTTTCTGCATTTTGTAGGCACTGAAATGGTTAGGCATGGTCATTATGATCTGACAGACAATATTACATGAGCATATTGAACACCTGGACATTGTAGAGTGGATAGTCACATATTTGAGAGTCTCAGAGGCAGGATTTTGACCTGCACCATTATTACATTGACAGATTTTTATGATGAGTAGTGAAAGTTCACATTTTTGTTTTGGGATTTTTGCAATATCACTGTGAGAGTTGTCCTTGTAAGATGTGTCAGCTGTGTAAGGAGGGGAAGACCTAAAGCCAGAGATGGTAGTGGTGGTGATTATGGCACGGTATGAGGAGTGGCCCTTCAGGACCGGGTGTCCACTGCAACAACTGCTGGGCCTCGACGAAGAGAGGAAGCAGTGGTGAGATGATGGAGGGGGATTCAGAACGAGTGTCCATGATGAGCTCTTGATGCATGACTGGGTTTTTTCCCCAGTATAAATGTAAACTTGCAATGCAGGTGGCCAATTATATGTTTGTAAGTGTGAAAACATCCCAGTTCAACACAATGAGCAAACGATTCAAAAGAGTCGCATGCAGTTTAATGAAATTAAAATTATATATCGACAAGTGGCTTCTGTAAAGAAATATAGAATGCTACACCTAATGAGTAATGCCATTTTAGCGTAAAATGCCGGCACGAAAGAACACAGACTGTGGGCTCGCGATCGATACATCATCCTCGCCAAAATGATTTGTTTGAAATTTTAATTTGTTTTGCAAAAAAGAAAACTTTCCATGGTACATTTTAGTTGTGAATATCGCACGGTGCGTTTTATTTCGTTTGCGATCAAATCCCCTCGGTTTGCTCAATGTGTGCCGTGCAGCTATTACAGCTTGTATCAGATACACACACACAAATCACATTGCAGTAGGGAATGTTCCCGATATTTTGATTTATCAAACACATCTAAAAATTGGGTCTAGATACAACATTTTTGTGAGTCTGAAATTGTTTCGGATTGATCCGAAAACGTGACATTGAACTAGCGTCACTTCTGTGGGCATTGCTTCTGTGATTTTCCCACCAGAAGTGATGCCACCCTTGCTTCAATTATTAAAATCTAAACATATTTACATAAAAATTAAAACGTGATTTCATTGATGAACCACCTGTGCAATCTACTGTGCCAATTGCTGGTGTTTCAGCCGCCCGGCGTTCCGCTCATTGCGAGCTTCGCTCCTCCATCCTCCACTGTTGTTAGCGTGCGACTGCCTCCGACTGCCCAGTAGCATGCTTCACGAGCCTCATTCTCAGAGGTGTACCAGTCATCGGCAAGTCCTCTCAGCTTCACATCTTTCTGTACCGCATCATCAGTACCGCACCATCTCTCAAGCCCATCATTTCCCCGTTTAGCCTCCTCTGTCCAGCCAAACAAAAGCTTCTTGGGTGTTCGGTGGTTCTCTTCGGGACATGTACAGGTGATGTAAACGGGTGAATTGTAGAACAGTCACGCGGTGTGTCGCGGCGTGAAATATAATGAAGGGAGAAATCCAGGACCGTACAGCCTCTCATGCCTACAGCCCCTTGAGACTCTTCTGCACCTTGAGCCAAGACCCTGCACATTGAGCCGGAAGTCTGGAGCCGTCTCAAGCGTGAGTCGCCACCTCCCTCGGGCCGATGTCTTGGATCCACGTTGAGTACCGCTTTGGAGCCGGGATGTGAATGAATGGGAGAGTAAGGGAGGAGAGTTGTGAGGCTCTGAATTGGGTTTCATCTTGATCCAGGCAGATTTAACCCCGTACGAGCATCAATTAATACCCAATTGATGCACTCTCCGTGTTCAGTGGATGCTCCTTGTGACGCTGAATGTCCAAACTGGTTTGGAGTTTTGCTCGTGTTGAATCAATGCTGCTGAAATGTTGCATTTCCAGAAGGCCGGGGGCCGATAGGCTGTGTAAAAAAAAAAAAGGCGTGGAGGGACATATATGAAGGGGACGTATTAGCTGTTAATCAATTTTTTATAAGTATATATGACAATAACGTTGCCCGGTAAATCTGACTTCACAATCCATATTCGTATTGTGTCTGGCTTTGTCATTGCCGATGTTCCGGGGTCTTCAACGTCCACTCGACTGCCACGCAGCCCCACCGCCGCGCTTTGGAGACGGATGAGTTGGACTTGTCGCAAGCGACACGTCTCCAAAACCAGGTCAGAGCGGTGAGCGGACGTCGGGTGACTTTGGTGACCAGCCCCAAAGTTTTGCTTTAAAATTCATGACGAAAAAGTGTTCGTCTTCCAATCCTGAGACTTGGTTGTGTTTACTACGAAGCCGACGGACGGCCCAAGCACACACACGAGCCCCCATGCCGTGACTCGAGCATGTTTCCAGCAAATGGTGACATCTGCTGTCATGTTCTGGTTCCTGCATTCACTGTTCGTGGGTCACCGTCGCTCTGCAGCATATCGTGTGCACCCAGGGCCCTGTTAATGTGTTCAATTCACTGTTTTGTCTAAATGAGCCGCTTATTCCGCTGACAATTTTTATGGATATTAACGTGACAGAAGCATGTATATGAGCTCTTTATATTTTTAGATGCTTTGGCACCATATCAGAAAAAGCACTGCTCATGACAGCTTTTTTTTGCGGGCTTGATGTCACAAGGTTGTGCCATCTTGTAACCGTGAGGACAAAATCCAGCCACCAGATCGATCTCCCTGTACAGCAGATGCTCGAATCTGCCCTCCCGCTGCCCTCCCAGCTGTGTACATTGGTACGCTACACGTTCGTCGATCGGCAGGTTGCGTGTGGCGGTGGGGTAAAAAGTACAGGCTGCTTTAAACAAACAATTTTAACACTTATATAGGACTATCGTTTTTAATGGAAATAAACGGATAATACACTGTAACATGATAGAAAATGTATGTTAATAGCTTCAAAAAGTCAAAGAGTCTTCACTTGTTCGCCATCGTTGTCAACACGTACCTGGAATATTCTCCAGCTGGTCTCCAGAGCCCGGAGTCAGCACATTTCTCGTGGTGTTGTTGCAAATTCTCAGAAGTGTTCACATTTGTTTTGAAGAATCCTGTATGGGTAGCCGTACCCCTTCTGAGACGTCTCCGAGCCATCGTTGAATGTTTGTACAAATCTCCTGCGGAGGGGCCGGCCATCTTGAACCCCCTTTTACTGGAGGCCCTTCTGCCAGCAGTGACGTGAGCCGGTCCACTTGCGGGGCCGCACTCGTCGGGTGAAACGTGTCGCCGTGGCGATTGACCAATTCTCACGTCTGCCTTGTTGCCGATAGTTCATCAGCCCCTGGGTGGCAGAGTTCGGTTTAATATCATCGGCCTCCGGTGTCATCTGGCACACAGCAGGCGCACGCTATGACCCTCATTCCAGTTCGTGTTTTTGAGCTCATCTTTATCCAGGCTGAACTCTTAGACCCCTTTCTGCTCGAATATTACAATGACCTACATCAATATAGCACGGATAGCCAACAGCTTACAGTTCTTCGATTTCTTACGGGACGTTAACTCCGCGTGTGTGCAGTTTTTGATCGGCAGGTGCCGTTTGGGGGGGGGGGTAAGGTGTGGGTATTCCTCTTCCAAGACGTATGGAAGGGTAGGCCCAGACACGATCTAGAGTGGCTCCACAGCTCCCTTGAGTGGAGGCCCTTCCGCTAGCAGTGGCCTGAGCGAGATATTGCAGGGCTGCACCTTTACCGTTACGTATTTTAAATATCTATTCACAATTTTAGTTTTACGAGGTAAGGCTCCCTGAGCTATTTGTCAGAAGCGACCTGGCCACAAATGATAGCTCAACGAAGTGGCTTATCACGTGGAAATTTATAGCAGGGAAATACGCACGTCGATTCAACATTTGGAGGGAAAACGGAGGACCAGGGGAAAAAGCCATGTGACCACAGGGAGAGAGACACGAAGACTCCAAATATACAGCAGCAGCAGGCGTCAGGGTCCGATCTAACCCACGACCTCCTGTAGACCAGGCGAGGTAGTAAACGTGTCGCCACCGCGGCGCCCTATTTACTACCCGGAAGGGAGCAGTGGCGCAGTGGTCTTGCCACTGCGCTATAAACCCGGTGGCCAGATTTCAAAAACCAACACACAATCGGTGGTATTGGTCCCCCCTCCTTCCTTCACCACCCTGCCGCTGCAACGTGCTGATGTGAAATCAGCCCCCCCCCACACCATGTTCTCCAACGTGCTGTGGGGGGGGGGGGGGTCGAGTTTTGACAATGGGTTGAGAAAGGGTTCTGCCTTGTCGCTACTGTTAAATGTCCGATGTGTGTGTGTGTGAAAACTGTTAAATAGCTGTTCCTAGACTATTGAGTGAAAAGAAGAGAATACGCTGAGCTTAACAGGCATGATACGTACAAGCATATACACAAATCCACCAATTATACAACAACGCTTAATCTTGTAAATATTCGCTTACCTTGGCGTCTCTCCCTTTCTATTCTATCAAACCATCAAACGTGGAAGCTGCATTTTACCATTTGCGGTCCGTGGAAATAATGTGGACACGATGGCACGCAGCCAAAGTCAAGGGGCACCCTTCGTCTCTCTCGCTCAACGAAACCGGTGGAGCCATCCACCGCATCGTCAGAGCACCAACACACCGTTGCCCACATCTCCGTCATGAATGGATCATGAAAGACAAGCCACTCTCGTACAATTGTGGTCATGCAGCCAAAATTATGGACCATATAGTGAACCCACTAATCTGTGCTCTTTCAACCGAGGAGGAGGGAGAATGGACAAAACTCTCTCTCGAACTCTCTCTCTGCTGAAGCCCTCTCGTCGTGGCTAGCGGCAGCACTTGGCTCCTGAATGCGTTGCCACCGTACGCGGCTCCTGAATGCGTTGCCACCGTACGCGGCTCCTGAATGCGTTGCCACCGTACGCAAGACTGGGATCTCTCGCGCTGTGTTCGGCCGTGGAAGTTTTGTGCGTCTGCGTGTGCGGCACGATATAATTAGTCCATGAGACGGGGAGTAATTATGCATGCACAAGACACATCTAGCCGATGGGAAGCAATGCCGTACAACACGACACCCCTTTATTTTGGAATACATCTCTCAACATTTGGTCCATGCGACAGAGAAGACTCGATTTGCCCTGGTCATCGTGATGTCACTCCACGTGTCTCTGTCGTCGCACAGCTCCGCCTCTTGACAATTCGCCCCCCTTCGGTTGCCAAATTGATGGGATGCCTCTAATTACGGCAGCCTGCCGCTGTGACCAAGGCTCAGGTGCAGCTTGTCACTGACAATTTACCACCACTGCCACCCATGACGTTAGTTAAATTACGCTACAATTTACATTGTGATGTCATTGAAATTTGTCAAGCGGCGTTTATTGGGAGTTGCCCTCCTGCTGTTATATAGAGAGTTCATATATTGAGCTGTGCAGACTCGGGCAAGCAATCTGATTTACCAAGCCCAGTGTTACTTTAGTGCAAGCTAAAAACAAATGATCCTAATGGTACTGGCCAAAACATGGCCATGCTGAAAACAACCTTCAAATTACTCGATTGTAATTACGCAGAGCAGGAGCATCACTCCCAACTGCGACAGACGTGGCAGGACCCTCCTGACAGAAGCGTCTAGAGCCTGTGAGGCCTTCCTGGGTAAACATGCTTTTGGTGCCTGATAATCACAGATATCAATTAAAGAACTAAAGCTGCCAACATTTGGCCACTCAAAGGAATTCCCAAATAATGATGCTGGTCGCCTTACCAGCCAGTGTCAGCTCCGACAACACAAAGGAAGCCCTGCGGAGTGTAACTTTAGCGAAGCAGCAGCTTGCGTTCAAAGGCAGGAGGGGAGACCTTCATCTCCTGGGTAAACAAGTGTAATAACAACAACAACAACAACAAGAACAACGTTAAACGTGACTTTGTTATGTAAAGAAACATGTTGCCTCCGTTCAAATTCCCTGGCACTGGCTCAGCCCTGTGTTTGTAATATTATATACTTCTCATCTCAAGGCCTGCATGTTCACCCTCATTTAAATTATTTCCCCAAAGGCAAATACAAATCTTCTTTGAGTCGAGGATGACGGAGTCTGGCTCGGACTAAAAACGGACGCATGAACACAAACCAGCACGAGACCGCTTGCCGCTATCATACCTAAACTTTTTATTGTGCCGATAATGAAATCGAGTTGTTTCTAAAATTCCAACCTCCGTTTGGGCTTATTGATTCTTAGGGTTCCATGCTGTACCCCAAGGCTTGCAGAGTCAGATTATTTAGGTGCCTTTAGGATGAATGACTGTGAAAGTGAAAGCCATGGTGGGGAGGGAGGGCAAAGATATTCATAGGAAAACCACTGTTGACTTCTTCACAAAGTTGTACCTATGTATCGACCCTGCAGAAATGATGAGCCGAGTTAACTGCCAACCAGGATGTGAACTTGCAACCTCCTGATTGCGTTCCGCTCGCTCTACTGCCGAGTCATGAAGGCTGTCTGCCACAGTGAAACCCCCGAATATAAATTTGAGTATTAATAACTTACAACTTGCATCCCTTTTGTGTCCGTCTGCTGCTAGATGAAGGCCTCCTGCCTTTGAATACAAGCTGCTTGGCTAAAGTTACACTCCGTGGATGTTTCTTGTGCTTGTAGGTAACGCCAGCAGGGCTACCAGTGCTGGTATTTGGGAAATCCTTTTGAGCGGCCACATGTTGGCAGGTTTATTTATTTATTTAATGTCTGTAAAACAACAGGTCAAATCGCCTTTGGATCCAAACAGATTTCCCTTGGGGTCCCCCTGCATATTGGACACAAAGTCTCATAGGCTGCACAAACATGGACATAGCTCTTTGTCCTTGCATTTATTTTAATACTCTTCAGTGCCGCCTCCCTCGCTCCATCTCCCTCTCTCTCTCTCATTGCCACCGTGTAAGGTGCATCTGGGGTCTCACTCCACTCGCAAATTGCAAATTGCTCCCCACAACAAGAGTGGCTGAGTTTTTTGTTTTTTTAAAATTGGTCTGAAGATGGCAAAACCACAACCCTCGACCTTTACCCGACATTAAAACCAAACCTGAATATGCCTGCGTGAATGAAAGGCAGTAATTGACTGCACTTTGAGACGTTTTCCATGCTCTTTCCCTTCTAAGTAATTATGATCAAATTTACATGACTTAATTTTTAGAGTTGTAATAATTATAATAATGCAATTGTTTTGCCAGGAGAGCTTTTCCACCTGTGCTTGACTCGATTCAATGAAATCAAATTCCTGGACACACTTGCAAATGAGATGTTCCATGTCAAGGGATTATGCAGGTAAATATTGTTAACAAACTATAAAATACTCTACATATTCATAAGATTACCCTCCATGTAGTACCAACAATTCCAGTGTTGATGGGGGATTGGTAATACCAAATACATGCGGGTGAGTGATGATTGTTCTTGTGTCGTTTGGTGTAGATTTAATTTCTGGACCATAAAAATAATTGTTGGCATAAGAAAAGTTAAACTATCATTGCACAATCCATCCTCCCGTGTCTCTCCCTGGGAGGGAGACGGCTCATTAATTAGCCATCACCGCAACGGCAGTCATCATTGCAAATGACTGTCACTATCTGATGAACCTGGGCACCTGAGTTCAAATCCGGGTCACGTAACTGACCAGCGCAGTGAAGAATGGTCCAGCAAGCCCGAGAGTGGGCAGGCTTTCATTCAGGGAAACAATATGATTTTAAATACTATGTGTTAAACTTATTTTGAATACGGACCAATATGATTTTAAGAAAACAAATAATGTGGTGATGCTGCTACTACGACGTTGGCAGTGGTGCAAAAGCACAGATAACAAACTCCACACGTTCGCCATTAAAACCGCCTCGTGTATAATAGCCACTTGTATGTGAAGTATAAAATAGCTGATGTTTGGAGCAATTGCACTTTTTTACAGCACACAGATAGTCCAGTGTGATGCTTTTGATTGTACCGAGTTAAGGGCGAGCGTTGGCAGAGTGGTCAAGACCACCGTACTGCGCACCCCGGCAACTGGAGTGCCACAGGCCCCCAAACATCCATATTGGGTGGGCTGGAGGATTGTCCTGGGAAGCCCAGGACGGGTGGCAACCCGAGCCATGAACCCAGTTACCACAGCTGCCTCTTTCTCATCGCCATGAGAGCAGCGGCTAAGGTTTGACCGGTCCTGGCTTAGAGGCCAAGATGACCTCAATATGCGGGCTTGATATACTCTGTATTAGCAACGGGAAATGTAAAAGGTGTGCCGTATAATCGGTCGTGATGTGCAGCTCGTGCACTCGTCTGCGATACGGTTTTCGACATTTTCTGTGGAAGCAAGGAGGGCCGCCGTACAGGCAAAGTTTGTTCTCGTTCTTGAGGCCCGGGGCAATGGAATGCTTTTGAACTCCTGCAGAGGGAAGCTCCACGGATCAACGCCGAGGCCTATCACCGGTTTGTGCACCAGCCGTGGGATTGCACGCAACGGCGATCCCCCCCCCCCCCCCCCACACTACTTGGAGATGAATGCCCCCACCGGCAGGCCGGGTGCCGAGTCGGTTTGTGCCGCACAGGGACAGCTGCTACTGGGGGTGCCCTTGAGTTAACGCGTAAAGGAGAGCGCCTCTGTCAAACAACAATAATTTGTTGTTTTGAAGTGTATTTTGATTTCAGTAGTTGACTCGGCGTCAAAAAGGTACTTTTTTCTCGTGATTTTTGTGGTTATATCCCTCTCATGATCTCATTCCACCATGCCTGGGTTTTGAGGACGATGAAAATACTTTTTTATGCATCGGAAACCGATGCAGTAAAATAAGTGTTCACAAACCAAGGCCTTCTAAGACAATTGTAGAGAAATAATGAACCCATTACTAAAGCATGGCGACCGCAGGCATCGGAGTGATGAGATCGGCTCATGAACGGGACCAAAACCCCGGAACAACGTGGGGAGAACCTTTCAGACTCATGATGATGATGACTCAACAAGTGTTTTACCCAATTCAGCGGTCGTGCACGCAACTGTAACTCGGCGAGGATCGTGGTGATGAAGTGTGGCAGAATTGGCTGGGACAGCGTGCACTTCATTAGGAGCTCCCCCCCCCCCCTCCATGCTTCAATTTTATTGTTGTGTGGGCACCGGCGGTGCGCTGTAAGCGGCTCTGGGAGCTAACGCTGCCGTTTGTTGATCATCAGTTTGGGAACAAACCACGGCTCCTTACACAAGCAAAAATCGATGGCGTTGCACAATGGTGTGTTGGAGAGCCAAGCCACAACATTACAACCTGAGTGACGTTTTTCCAGTAATTACAACTAGCTTCATCAGGCGACAGCCAGATTTGTGGAGAAGTCTAACTGTTTCGTTCCTTACACACATTCTGTTGTCGTTTGTGAGTGTACGCATGCAGACGTGCACGCACGTACACACATACAAAAATGTCATGAATTAAAGATGCACCAGAGCGCGATTGTAATTTAGGTCTGCTTGGCATTTCAGCCCGGGGTTCGGGAGCCCTGCCCTGGGAACCTATAAAATATACATGAGAAGGAATTGGTAATTTCTCTCTCTCTTTCTGGATTATTCCAGCATCACAAATTTCAGGAAAGAGAGAACGGTTTTAAAATGCAACATCGTACCCAGAAACTTTGCTACACGTGGTGGGAAATATGATCCATCTGGGAGCACTTGCTTAGTAAGAGCATCCGTGTTGTACATGCACACGTGGGTGAGTGTGTGCGTGTGCGGGGAGCGGTGGCGCAATGGTAAGCGCACTGCGCTACGAACCCGGTGACCCAAGTTTGGTTACCGCTCGTGGCCAATAACAGTGATGATCATCTGAACCGGTCTTGGGCCTCCCCTCGGTCGACGCAGGCTTAAATGAGTACCTGATGTGTGTAGTAAACCTTCGCCACTAGAGAGACAAAGACGGCCGGGCGTGGTGCTGGCCACCCACCTCGTGTGCCGTCCAGAGCCGCTCTCTCTCTCTCTGCAGCACAACAACCGAGATGTTGCTTCGTACAAGCCTCTTGGCATCCGACTTAAGTGCCATCCCAACTTCAAAGCTCACATCGAAAATTGTAATACTAAATGAAGAATGACGAGAGGACGTTTTACGGAAACAAATCCTGTTTCTCATCTCATCTACACGGAAACATCGGGTAGCTGCTCCCTCTGTACCTCTGATAGACTTTGCTGACAGGTACAAATCAACTTTCAACACCACTTGGGATTTGCTAAATCCACGTCTCCACTCATCACTGTGATCTTTACACCAAGACCGCTTGTCACCTCCGCTTTCAACTTTGTGGGTGATTCATTGGGCCAAGTTCATCTCTAATGCACACTGACACACGTTACTACGTCCTTCACCTATCCAGTGTTTTTTCGGTCAGAACCAAAACTTTCAAACTCCTAGACGTGCCACACGGAGACCCACAGACTCGCACAGAGACCCACCGACTCGCACGGAGACCCACCGACTCGCACGGAGACCCACCGACTCGCACAGAGACCCGCAGTGCTGGAGTACACTGTACCGAGTGCACGCCTCGCGTGGGTCTCACGCCGTCTGTGTGTGGATCCCCAAACCCCATCGCTTCTCGCGTCCTTGTTTCCTCTCACATCTCAATCGCAGTTTGATGCGAAGCTGTGGATATATTTTTTATAGCTTCACGTGTCGTTGTATTTGACTCTCGTCGTATATCCTTGCCTGTGTACCCATCTTGGGCTACTCCTCACCAACCTGCTCTGGCCAGCTCGGTGAAGTATGATGCAGCAACACCCACGGCGGGCCTGCATCCAGCAGTGAATAGACACTGGGCTGAATATCAATTGCTGTATAAATCTGCACGTGTGAGATCTGCAGCAGCATGCCTGTATATTATGACATTGCAGATTGTAGCGCGCATAAAGTCCAACATTCATTGTCTCGCGTAATATTGCCATCAGTCTCGGCATTTACAAAGAGGCTTCAGTGCGATTAACTGTTATTCGGGAAGCATTTGTCTGCACTGCACACATGTTTAAAGCATTGCCACTCTGCGCTGTTTTGCATAATCGTATTTATTTTGGTCATGTCCAGCTTCTTCGTTGATCAGTTTCTTCTGGACGTCACGTGTAAACGTTTGATCTGCCAAGATAAAGGCCAGTTTGAAATATGTCTCGGTAAGAACTCTTAACAACAACAGAAAGCGCTCGAACTAACTCCACGGCGGACGTGTGATGGTGCCTTGGGGCAAAGCGAAGGGGACTTGACGCGGTTCCTCGAGCGAACCCCTTTTTTGAGGAACTCTCAGGCGGCACACGGCACGATGAGCCTCGCCGACGTCCAGCTTGGTGGGGCCGAGGTGTCGGCCGTGTCCTCGATTCGAAGCTGGATGTGAACGAAATTGCGATGGGTGCACAGTCTGGGTGGGCGTCGTCCGCGTATGAATTCTGCAAAGATAAAGCAAGTTGTACGTACGTGCGTTGAACTTCTTTCGCACCATACGTAGCCAACATGCCTCGATTGCCGACCGTGCAATTGAGGCATCTTGTTATTCCGAACCTTCAGCTCGCACCAGGCCTGGCTGCACGTCCTGGAGAGGGGTGGGGGTTAGATCTGTTGTGTGCGGGGCCACCGTAAACTGTGATTTTGTTTTATTTTACCAGGCAAGGCCCACTGAGCTTCTTCAGCAGTGACTTGGCCACAAATGATAGCTCAGTAGCAGTGGCGGCTTACCACGTGGACATTTATAGCAGCCAAATACTCTAAATGTTTATAAATGTGGAGGGAAAAACCGGAGGACCCGGAGGAAAATCCACACGACCGCAGGATAGAACCCACGTCCTCCTGCATACCAGGCGAGGGAGTCAACATCTCGCCCTACAGCGCTAACGAGCGTGAACCTGGGTGGGGGGCTAAAGTCACATGGTGGTGGTGCAGATGCGTAAGCTTCATTAAACCCATATGTTCTACGGTGGCTTTAATAAGATGCGGATCACCCTGCATGCAACCGGCCTCATTGCGCTATATGTGAGAAGCTAATCAGGGTTCATAAGAGGTTTTTGGGCTAGATTGCCAATTAGTAAGGTTTGTCACGTGAACAGAACATGCCAATTAGTTACTAGTTCAGCACACTCGTGTGTTGGAGAGGAAACCCACGAAGTTTACAATTCGTGTATGACGTTTTGCAAGTAATTACAACGAGCATCATCAGGCGTGAGCCAGAGTTGTGGAGAAATCCTCTTCCTGTGTCGGTCTCAAATAGACGGGGGGTACATGTGATGTCATCACTTGTGAACCAATCGGGTGCGAAGGCCACAGGGGGGTTAATGTCTGCATGTAAATCACAATGGATAGCCATTACCGGTTGGGTTATTTCTGCATAATTATCAGGGTTGGAGTTCGGATTGATGGACCAAAAGGAGTGGTCTGGTGTGAGAGGAGGCCTGAGGCTCCCAGATGTGTCCAGGAGAGGGCGGTGTTGAGTGTCGACCTGGGGATGAACTTTATCGGAGTCCCCTCCCCGTGTTCCTCCTGCTTGGAGCACAACGCTACCTTGGTATTGGTCAAACGTCACCTGAACAAGAGTTCATGCTCCGCGAAGCTTTCCTGGATAAATTATCAGCATTGTTAATAAGTTGACGATAGTAAAACTAAAAGTTAACGCGTACTCCAATGTATATGTATTTATATAGACTCTGTCCTATATAGATAGATAGGACAGATTTTTGGCTACAATGTCACTTGAAGACATTTCAGGAGCGGTTCTGTGATGTCTGCTTCCGGGTATTGTTCTGTGCTGCGTGATGACGATGCACCACCGTGAGAGTGGGGCTGCTGGAAGATTGTTGTCCCGTCACGTGACACCAACAGCACCATTTGCATTCTTCTGGGATTGTGCACCGTAGTGTAAATAAGTTGCACTAAAGTTCACACAAGCGAAAATTAATTGGCTTGAAAATTGCCAAAAATGTTTAGTTGTTTCGCACTCGCACTCATTTTATTTTCTTGACGTGCTTTTTGGCTGTGATTCTGGTGTATCCAACTGAAATGAAATTCTGTGCAGCCCCTGACGCTGAAGACAGAACCTTGACATTCGTAGCCGGCTGCTCAGTTTGTCGATTTCGTGAACCCAAGGGGTTTCTATATCTTGACAGTTCAGCTATTTTTGTAAATAGCCGGCCCGACTGAGTCATATTGGGTTAAAGCTGAGGCCAGAACCGCCTCTCTCCCCTTGCTTTGCCGACATGCACTCGCAATCTCCACCTCCTCGTTCCCAACTCACACCTTCAATTTGGTTACCATAATTTACAGCCCTCAATTCACTGCTGCGTAAAGGCAACATCATACCACGTTGGTTTCGTGGCTTGTTTGATCACATTTCACAACACAAAATAATAATGAGCGGTCATCGTGGAGAACACAAAACAAATAAGCGAGCGATGGTCTCCTTCGCGTCCTTTGTCTCTCCGCGTACAACATCCGGGCATTTCCTGCACGCACCTCCTCGCGCTGGCCAGGGCAGGTGGCAGAACGGTGGGGGTGCTTCAAAAAAATGTGAACACTTCCGAGAATTTGCAACAACACCACAATGAATGTGCCTCCGGGCTCTGGAGACCACCTGGAGAAGATTCCTGGCACGTGTTAACAATGACGGCGAACAAGTGGAGACTTAGACTTTTTGAAGCTATTAGCATTACATTTGTTATCATTCTACAGTGTATTATCCGTTATTTTTCCTTTTAAAACGATAGTCCCATATGAGTGGTAAAATAAATGGTGAAGCACCCTGTTCTCGTTCACCCGCTGAGAACTCGTTTGCAAGAGTCGCCTTGGCTAGAAATCGAACTCTGCTCGCCGGCCGGGTTCAATCCACTGTCTTATGCTGTGGTGTTGATCGTTTGAGCTAAATAAGCCATCGTAAGCTCAATTAAAAGTTTACACATGCCGACTTTATCCCCGGGTGGATGCTGGCACAAATATATTGAGCATTGTGCAATGACGTTTTTTAGCGAATTAATATTTCATGCGCATGAGTTCTGCAAGCGGAGCAGCTGGCAAAATGCAAACGATTCAAACGGAGTGAGACTCCGAGACTAGGCAACACAATGGGGTCGGTTTTCGTGGGGATTTTATTTTTTATGTGTAAGAAGGAGTCGAAGGTAAATCAGGTGAAGATACCCCAGCAGAGAAAAACAATCTTAATTGTTTAGACCGAATTGGATTTCACGCGGGTCGAATAGTTTGAGGAGATAGTTCTTGCTCGTTGTGCATATACTGCGTACGCGGAGGAGTCGTGGCAAATTGTCTGCGCAGCGCGTGTTGAACAGCCTCTCACCTCAGTGGCGAGCCATTTCTGATCCTCCCCCACCCCACATCACCAACCTGCACCATCCAGCAGAGGATTGATAAATATCTGTACATTACATTACTTGTATTTATGTGCGTGTACATAGAGCCAATGGACCACATGGCATTGCCCAAAAATTTGCCCGGTCTCGTATGAGCTCAGCAGCTTTGCGCCGATCTTGATTCGAACCTTTCGTGACTGCAGGACTCCACACACTCTTTGGTTCTTTCGGTAAAGTCACGGAGGTAGAAAATCAGAATAAACAAAAAATTAATGACGTGACTTTACCGAAAGAACCAGAGTATAGCTTTGAGCCTGATTCATGCTTGAGTTGAACGATCACCAGCAACAACAGGTGTTATAGGCTGCGGGTTTTGCGGTGCTTTAGCACAGAGCAATGCAGCAAACCCATTGCCGAGTTGTTTATCGATTCTCCCGCAGCCTATGCCCCCCCCCACCGTCACCGACGACAATGCCATTACTCACGCGATGTAGCCCCCCAACCACAACTTGCAGACACTGCAGGACGACCTGTCCACGTGTCGTCCTTATCGGGCTGCGTCGTAACAGATTATGCTGCTGCTGCTTGCGCTAATATCATTGCACTGCCCCACCCCCTCGTCTTTGTTGTGAACTTTTTGGCTGAACTGCCAGAGTAGTGGCGGGGGCGGACTTAGCATGCGGTCAGAGAACACTGTTCCAAAATGGATCGATAGTGTTTGTAGTGGTGAGTAGAGTTGCACTTTGGCTCATGCACGTGCAGCCCTTTGTCAATGCGGGCCTCCCCATGCCATGTCCGCTACAGGGGGTTGTTTGACCATACTTCACCATACTGGCCAGTGCGGGTGTTGAATGGAAGAGGGGGGGTGTCAGTGGTGAAGTGATTTGTGCCCCGCGCTAAGAATCCGGTGAAGCGAGTTGGTGCTCTTGTCACGGTTAACATGGGTGGCGAAGTGAAATCGAAAGTGGTCCGAGCTCCCTCACCATCCCGCACTGACCAGCGTGGTTCAGTCGAAGACAATCATTGCGACTTGTGACGCGCACAGCATTCGCTCGCTCTGGAAGAGAGCCGTCCCTGGTGTGGACCAGTTTCAAGGACAATGCATATATTATCAGTGTTTTTTTGTTTGCATTTTGACTGCAAGTATTGTGGTTAGTGCAGACATGAATCCTTGTAAAAAGGTTTCAGTTTTGTTGCCAGAAAATAAGGGGAAAACCCTATTATTACATTTTGGTACTGGCAAAGGAGGTCTAATGATGATAAAGAGGGAGACCGACTCTAGAGGCGCGAGGAACCACAGACAAGCGGGAAAGGCAGCCACAAGCAGTGAGCTGGCGCCAAATTCACCCTCCCAAGCTCTGCGATCCTCTATATATGGTGTTCTCGGCCTATTAATGAGTGTCCACTCGTATGAAAGACATGGGGTGGCCTTAATTATTGATTGGATTGACATTTTTTTTACACAGGAGGCAGAATAGAGATTTTAAAAGTCATGTACACCACCTCATTAGTTATTTGTTTGGAAAATATATCAGCTTTTGCTAATCTGGAGTGGTGCGGAGTTAAACCTCCCTTGCGTGTGATCCACAGCATTTCGGCATTCAGTGCTCCCATCCCTCGGCGAGCCAGCAACCCCTCGTGTCGATTGTCTCAATTCCATTTGCACGCGCGCTCTCCCCTGGCGGGAGAGGTCACGTTTAATAGCGTTGCTCACCATGCTCTAATTCTTCCCCGGTGAATTATTTATGTAGTCAACCTATGCTGCCGCGCTTATTAAATAAATATATGGCGCGTCCACATTTCATAGCACATTCATTTTTTAATCCAAAGGTCTTGGGGTACAACTGCAATATTTTTTGTTGCAAAAATTATACACGGATAATACGGGCCCACTATATATGTGTAGCCCGTCATCCTGACACGGTCGTAGCAATTGGGATGCGGAGCAGCGGAGTTGATACGGGGGGTGGCTTTGAGAGCCAGAGGTTGCCACGTGTTGTGTGCAGCTCTGCAATTGCCTCACAAAAAATAAGCGGAGGCAAAATTGCAAAGCGCCGTCTCCCGGCTGGCTGTGTGCGCGTTCACATCGTGCACCGGGCCCAGGGAACTGGCCTCGAGGCATCATTCCGAGAATGGACAAAATTCACGAAAAGAAAATTGTGCTGTCGGCAAATGTGGTGGTGGAAAACCTCGACGTGTATCCAGGAGAAGCCGAGCTCGGGTCCCAAGACCCCCCTTTCAGGAGGGCCCTGCTAGTCTCATGTGCAAGTGGTCTGGATTCACGAAAATGCATTGCTGGTGCGTGATGCTTAACTAAAGTACTCGCCCTGGACACGTAGTGTGACACACTGCCAGGTGTGATGGGAAGGATCTGACGTCGCAAGTGACGCTTCCTTTCAGAGGAGTGACGGTAACCCATCGCCAGCATGTAGTTCGGTTTCGATATAGTGCATTGATTACCTGCAATAAGTGGATCAGATTTAAAATGGCCATAGGGCGGTTACTAATCTTCGGCATAAACAAATCAACATACTGCTGGTGATACATAAAAAAATCCACGCATCAATCGGGCTTCGTATAAAGGACTCCATCGTAGGTCTCCATGCTTCATTCCCCGCACCTCCGATTAGCACGGTTGGCTCCGTACGGTGCGAAAGAAGGTCAACATACATACAGGCTGATCTTCGGCTTGATTATCAGCACCAATAACCCACCTTCAAATTAGCCGAGACAAAACATGCGCAAACCTCCTGTTCAAATGCGAATCCCCGTTCAGTTGCTCCTCCTTATCGCCTGCTGCTCAATGAAGCCGAATTAACGCGATCGTTCATGTGAACCCAATAGACCTAATTGAATAAGTGAAGCATGCCTTTGTAATCAGACCACGAGTCAATTCGAGGACATTGACTCATTAATAAACTGCTCGCGGTGGCCACGCTAGCAATAGATAAATTGCTTTATCCCAAATTCTCCAGTGTTCTAAAGAATGCTTACAAAAAACACATTTGAGATGTCTTCTTGGTTCTTTCGATAAAGTCACGTAGAAGGGAAGTAGTACTTCCCGTTCTTTCGGTAAAGTCACGTAGAAGGGAAGTACTACTTCCCTTCTACGTGACTTTACCGAAAGAACCAAGAAGATGAATCCCTGCAGTCACGAAAGCTTTAAATCGAAACATTTGAGATGTGTTATGTTAAAATAACAATAATAAAGTTGGTCTTGGTCAGTGGTGGAGCCGCACATGGTGAGCAACCGAAATAATCACGAGCTCCGCAGTCGAGCGGGCCGCAACACGCTCCGAGAACCACCGTCAACGCAGCCAAAGCGACAAACCAATGGGTTTGTTGCAACCCATGTAATCCAGCTTGAGCCGTCTCGTTATCTGCTTTTCGATTTCATAACAATTCCCTTGCAGAATAATAAATAAGTTAAAAATAAGTGAAAAATAATCCAACTTTTCTTTCTTAAGAATAAAGGCACTGTTTCAGTCTGCTAATTAAATTGGAATGCGTTGCCTGTTTAAAACACACGAGCGTGTTTTTTGATCTGTACTTTTATTTTAATTGCGAGGAGCATGCTTAAAAAAAGAACTTGCTTAAATGGCACACAGACATTTGGAAAACTCAAACTTAAGCTCATATTACAAAATATTCACAGATTCTATTGTTTTTAGTACCTTAGGTATTTCACAACATTAAGACGTGAGATGCAAAAATGTCCAGCACTCGAGGGACATTTCTACTCATTTTCAGACACAGCCTAGCAGTTGCAGCAACGAGCGTTTGCGGTCAATGCGATGGAGCGAGTGGTGAATATCCGAGCAAAAGAAATAGACGCTGCTGTGGAGCCTTGAGGCCAGGGGAATTATTCCCAACACCAACCACAAACGAAAACCCAAGAGTTAAAACGTGAATGTGAATGCAGGCTGCGTTACCATTTTGTCAGGGCCATATTTTACGCCCCCTCACCCTACGGTGACACCGTTATGCCGTGAAACTTACGCACGCGACTACCGAGCTATACATGCCGAGAACTCACTTTTATTTCTACCTTACATCGTAAGCTCTTTGAACAAAAGCACTAATTACAATGGCATATGAAGACGGCACTTTCATATCAGGATAACTTATTTTGTGAGCTTGTTCTCAGAAATGTTTGCCGCACGAATCCGCACGCGTTTCTTCACCCGTTGTGATTTGCAATGGTGTATCATCCTGCAACATGTCGGCAACCTTGACTCGTGTTCCACATTGTTCATAGTCTCAACAAGCAGTAAACTGGCTACACAACCTCGTAGATTCACGGGACACATCTGGTAGGGCACTGCGGGAATTTCCCACCAACCTCGGGGACGCTGTCATGTATTTCCCGACATATGCGAGCTCAACAGATGGCATAACTCTTAATTATATTTCTCGTTTTACTTCACCCGAAACCATGGAGCCCTTTGTGAAGACCCATTCAGCCAAATGCATGTTTGTGAAACGATCTGCAGTAGAATTTAGGATATGTTTAGTCATGTTGGCACATTCAATTGGTTTAGAAAAGCCACATCAACAGGCATGCTCGCACACAACTGCAAGAGTCTTCCGTATAGCCCCGTGATTTGCTCCGAAGTGAAATCAACCACTGATATTGCCGCGTGTGCACAAACACTGTGCGATGTGCCCAAGCAAATTATAATGCGACAATTGTCTCGGGGAATACTGGGGATTAAAATTAGCGGATTAAAAATGCTGAATTACATTTGGTCAAATGCATCTGCTAAGGAATTGGATAATGGAATCTGCTCAACCAACTAAATGAACAGACCAAATATAATTTAGTATTTTAATCCTGACATCGTCAAACATTTTATTGATTTGATTGGGGATATTTCCCCCCCCCCCCCCCCATTCATACTCCTTTTAAATACCAAGTGAAAGTCAGAGACCCTCCCTGCTCAGACCATTGGGGCGGCACTCATTTCCATTTGCATTCACAGGTGGAAAGTCCACATTTACGTGGCCAGTACATCCATAGAATGACCACAGCTGACTTGCCACAAAATGGTACACATTTCCTTGACCCCAGGATGAATAAGGTGGTTGACTTCCGATTGGGATGTGAACTAATAACCTTCCGATTGTGAGTCTAGCACTCGTGAAAAAAAACTAAATATCCGAAAGTGGTGAGTTTTATTAAACGAGCACTTGATTCATGTACAATTTTCATCCGATTGAACACTCGTATTTCCCGCACCTGATTGGCCTCTTGTCACTTAGATACAACGCAATCGAGATTCAAGTGGAACACACCGGGAGGCGTCTGCCAAGCAGAGCCGGCAAGCCGTTCCACAGCCCCCAACACAAGAGGGATCCATTTATAGATATCCCACTAAAATAGCGAGATATAGAACATTGATTTCACAGTATACACATAAGCAGTCCCCCTCTTTAACCTCCCTTATCCATTCCTCTCTCAAAACTTAACCTCTTCCCCATTCTCTTCCCTCCCCTTTCCCAACCCCCACGACTCCACCCCCTATTGTGGTCACCCATTCCTCATCCTTTGCACACCCCTATCGTCTCAATAATTTGTTTATACCATTTTTTTATTATAATCGAATCTATAAATGGATCACCTTGAATTACAAGAATTTCCCCACGGCAACTCATTACCTGACAGCACGCCAGGGGGGGGTGGGGGCAGCTTGATTGACCAAGACATTGAGCGTTCACGATGCGCCCTTCCGTGTTTCTGCACCGGTCTTATATTTCTCGTGGCATTTTGGCCTCACAATAACAACAATTTTATTATTACAGAACTTAATAATTTAAATTATTGCCCAGCTACGTATTACGCTGCAAAACGTTGCGATTGAGTCACAATAACATATGCAGAATGTACACGTTGTATACGTCAAGTGACATAGCAAGCGTAAGAAACTACTCTAAATATAATGTGGTTTACCTTGGAGACCGTGCTCTTGCTTTAAAGAAATAAAAATAGAATCCAAAAACACATTCAAACGGGTTCTCTTGGCTTTAAGTAAAGAAGTGATCATCGTCGAGGTGGTCTGGTATTACACGGACACACCAAGATGCTTTAGACTGGCTGCCTCTTGCTGTCAAATACAAGGAAAGTTGCATTCTCTTTAAGAATTCATTATTGGGAGAGTGAAACAAAAGTTCAACTGAAAAAGGGATTTCACGTTTAATCCGCGTTCTCATTTTGGCCTTCTGTGCACAGACACAAATGACAACGTTAAAACTAAAATGAGAGAAGCACAAACCCGAGCCTCGTGAAGCACGCCCCACTCTGCACCAACTCTCCTGGATTTCTGCAAGGAAGTGCAGTGGCCGTACAGTACTTCCCAACAGAAATCGGCACGAAGTTCTTATGGCTCCTCCCGGCTTTATAAATACCTGCGCACAATACGGTCACTTCTTACTTCGACGTGTGCGCGCAAAATAACCGATGGCCCCTGGCATGGCACACTGGGGGAACACAGTTGGGAATCTGAGCTCAAAGCAAAGCGCGTGTTTGCACAACACCAACAGCGTTTCCGTCAACAGCTGCATATCCTCCGTGCATCATTTCAGTGCCGTTTGGTGCCTTGTGTACAAGTGCTGAACAAAAGTGAACACGTATACAATTACTCTCAAACACAAATTGCATCACAATCAAGATAATGTTTGTTGGACCCAGTAGACGTAATAAAAAAAGAACAAATAAGCAAACAGCGCTAATTTTACAAAAAAATAAACAATGGCCCCAGTTTGCAATTTCAAATTGTCAGGTGAACTGCTTTTGTAAATTTTTCCACTCATCGCAGTAGAAAGTCCATACAATTATTTGCTAAACTGAATTATCGAAAAATGAGGCCATTTTCATGTCACACTGCTCACTCACATTTTGTTTTCACATTGTGAAGATTTCCCTCCAAATTATGTTTTTTTTACTTTTTTTTATCATTTTTCCTCAAGTTATGAAACGGGAGTTTATTTTTTTTCATACATCTCCAGCAACCCAACACTGTCAAACTCACTTACATATGCTATTACGTGATAGGCACACACGACCTGGAATGGGGTTTTAGTTTTACAAAACAAAGCGAGAATTAATCAAGTTTTGATACAGGTCTTCATAACACTGGTCTCCCACCATGGACGTAAGCGATCACAAGTTCTTGATTCAGCAAACCGTTTATAAACGCAGAAAATAAGGAATGATGATAGCAATTCACTGCCGTATTTTTCTGTAGAACTTCTTTTTATAACGTCGACATTAGAAGGCTGAATTCCAACGGTGGCGGCTCAGTTGGCATACGCGGTGTCTGCGGCTTGGTACGGCCCCCACAGCACACCGTGATGAGAAAGCGACACCTTCTCAGGGGTTTCGCGTGCAACCTCCTCTTCACTTGACGCCGAAGAGAGCCAGCTGTCGGCAGCCCTCGCCTCTCTTCCTCTAACACTGCCAGTTCTTCCTCCACGCTTGGCAGTTCAGACTTGGCAACTTTGCTGCTACCGATTATCAAAGACGGGCCCCCACTGTCCATCACAAAACGGCACGTTTCCCCATCACGAGAAAAATATCTGTCGCTCCAAATATCTCTCTGCCGCTTTCCGTTCTCATTGTTCTTACCATGTTTTCTTTTTTATTACATTTCAAAATACATTGACAAGTGTCTCACCTGCAGCCACATGCAGGGGAGGGGCATTGAAGAGCTGCACCCTCGTGGGTGCTGCTGGATGACGTTCAGTTAGTCGCAGGACTGCTGCTTGTGGCTTATTCTGCGCTTCAATTCAAACACATTGTTTGGACGATACTTCTAAGTTTTCATCCTTCCCCCTCCCCCCATCGGCATTAAAATTTGACGGTTCCAGCAGGCAGGCTACTGTTGCAGAGCCTGTAGTAGCGAAGGTCGTTGACAAACCTGTGTACGCATTGCGTGAATGATGGCAAATCCTGCAAACGTTAAACACAGGAAAGCGTTAACATTGATTTAAAGCACCTTCCGAACTCCTAATTTACAAACTCCTCCGTGATAATTGGCACTTCTCTGAAAGGTCAATAACAAGACAAACACAACTTGGCAAAAATAGCACAAAAGTGTGATGGAAAATAAACTTTAAAGCCACTTGCTTAAAACTCAAACAATATTTGAAAATTATAAATATATTGTTTTTATTAAAGCAACTAGTATAATTAACACTTAACTTAAAATTACAATTCTTCAACTTTATGACCAACAGAATATCCCTTAATATAAAAGTCTTTGAGGACCAATATGAAAAAAAATGTGTTAGATGTTGTTTGTGTGTGCAATGTTAATCTTCAGCTCCTACCCTCAAGCCAGCTGACAAAACCAATCAAATGCAGTCGTCATCACGTGGGGAAATATATTAATTGATGTGGTGTTTCAACAAACCCGAATGGTGAAAGGCAAGCTGCATTCTGACGTTTCACTCGAGATTACACCCAGCATCAGCAGGTGTGACCACAAGTTCAGCGCTAGCGAAAATGAGCTTCCTCACCAGGGAGCTTAAGAAAGTAGGTGATATCAGCACACTCATGCACGTGATGCAGTTTAATAATCACTTGTTGATTGGTTGTTTTGCAGGTTAGAATAGTTTAGTAAGCGTAATTGAATATACTCGTTTGTGAAAAGAGGCTATCAATTATATTAAGGGATATTGTTGGTCATGAAGCTGAAGAATTGTAATTCTCAGTTAAGTGTTAATTGTAAGTATGTATTTTCAACTTCTAATCAGAGGTGCAGGGGAAGACAAGGAATTAACACAAAAAGCAGTGCTAAAGAAAAGAGTTTTCAATTTACATTTTTCAAGTGCATCCTTCCAGTGGCTTCCTAATTTCAGAAGAGCATTCCAGTTCGATGGAGCTGTGCTCTGCCAGATAACTCACCCTGTCCATCTTGAAGTTCCCAGCGAGCGTGCCCTTCTGTGCCATGTCCACGCCGTCGCACGTCTCCAGGAAGTGTGGCAAGAAAGAGGCGTAGAAGCCGTCAAAGTCGACCGAGGCCATGTTGTAGAGCGCCACGGCGATCTCGTCCTGCAGCAGGTCGTGCGAGCGGTGCAGCAGCACCTGCAGCAGCACGTGCAGGAACTGGAAGAGCATCGACGTGCGGAATATCGTCTGTGCAGGCAGGCGGGAAGGGGAGGGGGTGGTGAGACAGAGACCAGAATTTGCAGGGATACAGACATTCATGTGATAAAACTGGTACCTCCATGATGAAATGGGCCTGTGCCAGACTGAGGAATCACACACAAGCAATAAATAAATAAATCATCATTACTGGTGAATAAACGTGGCTTACACCATTGAACACAGGTCAGAGTAAATGGACAGCGTGCGGCTGGCAAGGGTAGAGAGTGTGCACCTTATGGTATAGTTTATGTTTGGCGTTGAGGCTTTCCAAGGCGGCCAGGTTCTGCTTAAAGATGTGGATGTCAGGCTGTAAGAAGGATTGCCCAAAAGCCTGCAAAACACGACGCACGCAAACAAGTAAATCCAACGACTACACATTCGCTACCAGTGCATTACACATCAGTTTACTTCCAGTTTACTTCCAGTCTACTTTCGAAAGGAAATCCGTCTCTGTTAAACATGTCAATGTTTGTAAGAATTGCAAAAAATGTTATGCACTGCTACTTATAACATTTCGTCAATTGCTTTGCAAATGCCAATCGAACAGGGCTTAAAGTGCCGTAAAGATGGACCCAATCACGACACTGGGAATCTGGTTGTGCTCGAGGTAGTCGGTACCTGCATGATGGCAACAAATTGTCCCTGGTTTTCCATGGATTCCTCGTGGCCGCCCCTCTGAATGGTGGCGAGCACGGCCGTCTTGAAGAAGTGGCGCCAGTTGTGGTGCAGCAGCTCGAACAGCAGCTCAAACAGCTCAGCCTTGATGTCCGGTGATGAGCGCTGTCGAGGGGGAGAGGAGGAGGAACCACACGAGGCTGCGAGTTACACATGCACCCTGGATGGCGCACACGACACGTTCAACCGGTCGACTCTGCTACACCAATTTAACCCTTTCCCATTCCGAGACGTCTGCAAGTTGCAGGGTGGGTCCCGTTCACCGTTGAATCTCGGAACGTGAAAGAGGTTGAGCATAGCGCCATTTTTTTTTAAGACCGCAGAGAACTGGAGCGACACGACCGCACTATTATAACTGGCGCCCAACTGTGCCACATGCCCTCCCGCATAGCATTGTGGGAGCCTCGGTACCGATTAAGTTATTTTAGTTTTCTTCCCAATCGGAAGAAAACGTCATTCGAATAGGAAAAGGTAAAACAAGGCAAAAATAACAAAATACTTGCATTCGTCAATAACACTGTGGCATTAAGTATATAATGCGACGTTTTGGGCAGTGGCCCTTTTTTATAGCGCATAAACATATAAAAATGTTTAAATGTACATGGTGTGAAGGACCTGAGTTATTGATTTATGTGTTTTGAGTTTTACATTATTGTGCTTCTGCAACCACTGCCAATGCAGTGTCCATCATATGGTGGTGCAGCCGTGCAGAATGACAAGGGACGAACTCTGCAGGCAGTGTGTGAAGCCCTGCCGCGAATGGGCCACAACCATTTGGGCTGGGAAACCAATGCAGGAAATTAATCATTTAGCTGCGGAGGAGGAGGGTGACTCACCGCAGCCACAATGGGGTACAGCTGCTCCATGCAGAGTGAGATAATGCTGGGCAGGAAAGCCTTGAAGGCAGCGCCAGGCTCCTGGGCCACCAGCTGGAGGATCTTGAGGAACTTCTCCACCACACGGCAGCCCGCGCTCCCGTCGTGCAGGATGCTGTCGGCCAGCTGATCCCTGCAGACGACGGAATGGAAGACAACAATAGTCACCTATCAACTCCTCATTGGCCTCAGATTATTGGAGCAAAGCATGGGGGGGGGGGGGGAGCAGTGATTGCTTAAACTGGCAACCCTCCCGGCTTTTAAGCCATCAACAACTGTTCCCTCTAAACTAAGCAACAATAATCTGGATACTTGCTAACTTGCGTGCTATTGAAAAACAAACTTAATTGTTCATTGAGCACTCTTTTTATGTTTAGATGTCCTTCCCCCGCACCTCCGATTAGCACAGTGCGAAAGAAGTTCAACATACATACGTACTCATCTGGTTAGCTGGCTGATTCATCGACACATTGAGTGCTTTCCCAGCACAAGCGTGTCACCATCTAAGCTATACAGGATAGCAGCCTAATTATCTAATGCAGGTGGCACTCACCAGTTGGCAAAAGCAATTAGCATCCATGAGTAGGAATGAAATCTCCGTCCCCGTTGAATGCGCTAATCAGTGTGGCAGCTATACAGGCCGATACACACAAGTCACTCTGTACCTGCACGGATTGTGCAAGGGTAGGGTGGGGGATGTGGGATGCTGTACCGTGTAAACATGTTGAGAAAGGTCTGGATGGTTTGTTCTGTGAAGGGCACTCCAATTTGCACCTTGAGCCCTTGGAAGAGGCTCAGGAAAAATGTCAATATATCATCCGTCACATCTGGAGACGAGAGGAGGGTAAAAACACGAGTGAGGTTAATCCCATGGGGGTATAACATCTTTGCTGATATTTTCTTAGCACTGCGAAATGAATGCACAGTAAAAAATATATAAAAGTGAATGATGTCTTTGTGTAATGTTTAACACGCTGGATTTGCAATCCAGCGTTCACAGATACATTTCCCGGCATAGAAGTTGAAACAATGGGCATATTTATCTTAACCCCCCCCCACCTCCCGGGGGCTCTGTCCACCCAATAGCATCAATGGGTTTAGAGCACAACCAACTGGCAGGATGCGTGCGGTTATAGCGTGTGTAATCCCATGTCTTCCTAAGACATCTGCCCAGAATGTAAGAGTAGGCCAACTAGCCTCTAGATGAGGGGCTACATCTATTGGTGAACCTAGAGCTGTCTCGAGAGATGTGAACAATAAAATGCAGGGCTGCGCTTTCACCCATGAATAAATACCAGGACATCAAAATTAATTGTCTTAAATTCCCAAATGTGTGTACCCTACCACTGTTACAAAAAACCGCACCCTCGGCACTCCTCACAGCTGTACCTGGCTGGCTGATGAAGAGCGGGAAGAGCACAAGGGTGACCTGTACCGACTCCTGAATGGCTTGGTGACAAATCTGCCGAGACTTGGTCACCTCCTCCGATATGCTCTCCACCACGTCCCGCAGAATCGCTAGTGTCCGCCGCACAACCGGCTTGGCTGCACACCAGGCCACACCGACGAGACATTTCAACGGCCGATCTGCACTTGTAATTACACATTTAGGTTGTCTTACCCACAATTGTGTCCGTCTTGGGGACTTCCATCCCAGCATCCCTTCCGTTTTCCCATTCCTTTTTCTTGTTCCATACATAATCCTTGACTCCCTTTCCCATGGTGTGCCACGGGTCAAAGTTGTTATTATATATATGCAAACATCTAACCTGGCTCCAGCAAAAGTTTGTCCTGTTGCAGGCTGTTCTTGAGTGCGCGGTACTGCTGCGTGAGCGTCTGAATCAGGCCGCAGAAGTTGGAAGAGCGCACAACCCACTGCTGCTCCCCATCGCCAAGGCTGGGCCAAGGCAGCAGCAGTGCACTCACCAGCGCTCGGCACACCAGCACTTGCGCCTGAGACAAACACACGCACACAGAACAGATATTGGAGTCAAGCGCAGATGTTTTTGTCAGCTGGGTGACACGGCCCAGCGGGAGTGCGTTCATCTGCTTGTTGCAGAGGGTTTGCGATTCGAATCCAGCAGCCACTCAGGTTAACACTGCCGGTGTTTTAACGGTAAAATACGCGCCATCTGCTCCATAGTGGAAGTTAAAGATCCTGTGATGTCATTTGAAAAGAGTAGGCCATTGTGTCAGTGTGGTGGTTCAAATTTTGCAAAGTTGAAAATTCATCCCCAGCTGTGAGAAACTATTGCAGGCTGTGAAACACAGCGCCTTCCTTCATGGCACCCTTGCACTATATGACGCAAACATCCAATGCGCTAAATTATTAATATTCAAAATGCTTCACGACGGATTCATAACCACCACCATTAACTGCATCCAGTATTTCCAAACAAAACTGTTTCAAATAGGTATAAATTAAACAGGTGATTTCCTAAACTGCAGAATAATGTAAAGATAATTATTAAACATACAAACATTGATATAAAAAGAAAATGACCTTTTGCACAAAGAATTCGTACCTCAGCGTTCAGATGGTACACCGAGCCATCCGAAACTTTGGCAAACATTTTCTGAACGGTGGGCAAAGTGGCGAGGAACGGGGGTCGCACAGTCGACGCGATGGACACCAGCAGATGCGCAGACGACAGGAGGATTTTCTCAGGAACCTGTAGCGCACGACCCACGACGTCAGCTGTTACAACCACCAACTACAGCAGCACTCGCATTACCATAAAATAAAATGCACACAGTATTATACTCAGGTGTGCAACATGCTATTATTGTTTTCCAAGGAAAGGCTCACCAAGTGGAGACTCGTTTTAAGGACTGTGGCACCAGGTTTTTGGTGATGTTGCGTCATCGCAATTGATTACTTTGTAGGCATTTATTTTTAAACATGTAATCCCAATTGAGTAATTTGTCAGCAAAATATCAGCATTGCGATGTTTGGCCAATAGCGCTTACATTGATTTTAGCTATGGAGAAAACCTGAGAAGCCAGAGGGGAGCCAGGCAGAACAGGGGGAGAACTTCAACACAGAAAGGTGCCCGCCGTGTCGGGAATCGAACCCTGGGACTTCTTGCTGTGAGGAAAGAGTGTTGCCACTGCACCACCCTGCCGCCCCAAATATTCGATGTCCAGAGTGGTTGTGCATGTGTTGAATACAGATGACTATGCATTGGGGAATCCCAACTGTAAAATGTGTACTTGAATTGGGAAAATGTAGCTCTTACATGAAGCACTCAGGGGGAAAAGCTAATTATTTGGTGATACTGCGTTGGCAGTGGCACACAAGCAACACATAATAACTCTACACACTCGTCAGAGGGAAAAGTGGATTCCCACGACCGCCGACTAGTTTCCCGAGTGCCACAAGTGGGAACACCAAAAGGGGAAATTCTCGATTTGAAGCTTTCGTGACTGCAGGAATCCACTCTCTTTGGTTCTTTCGGTAAAGTCACGTAGGTAGAAAATAAAATAAATCATCTTATAAAAATAATTTTAAAAATCATTTTATTTTATACCTACGTGACTTTACCGAATGAACCAAAGAGTATGGGGAAATTCTCTCTGAGTGCGCTGGAACGTGACGCCGCCGCTGTGAGTGTTTCGCACTGCGCAGGTGATGGGCACCCACCTTGTTGTCCAGCAGCGGGGCGACGGCCAGCATGGCGGTGGAGACGAGAGACACAAACTGCTTCTGGTCCTGCCCTTGCCGCCGGAGCTCCGTGCCAAACTGGGCCAGCCAGTGGCTGTAAGCCTGCAGTGCAGCGAGCGACTGAGCATGCCTGCAGTCATCCGACAGTCATCGCAAACGCACACAAGCCAAAGGACGGGGGGGGGGGGGGGGGGGGGGGGGCAAACATCAGTGAGTTAAGACCATCTCACCGGAACTGGATTCTGACTTTGTAAAAAATCACAACATGCAGGAAATGTTTCGATTTAAAGCTTTCGTGACTGCAGGGATTCATCTTCTTGTTTCTTTCGGTAAAGTCACGTAGAAGGGAAGTAATAAAATAATAAAAATAAAACATAATAAAACAATTCTCACGACGTTTCGGCTACAACGCAAGCAGCCGTCTTCAGGTGAAGAATGAGACACTACCAAACTAGGAGCTTATATATAAGCTGCATTGGGGGTTGAAGAGCGCCTTAACAAAAAGAATGTGCATGTGAAGAGGGATTTAGCATATTCATGGAAAATGCGTAGGCGTTGGGCGGGGGGGTGTCAAAGTCATATTATGCCCATGAATTATGCAGGATCAGCAGCAACCAAGGGGGGTGCAGGGATTAGCAGTAACAAAGGAAAGGAATGTTAATGATATGTAGCTGCAGTTACTCAACAACCACGTAGAAAACTAAAGTATAAACTACATAAAAAACTAAAGTATAAACTGCATCGCACCATCAGTATACTTACTATACTCTATAATAAGCTGAGTTACTAACAGCAAGTAATACATTACAATTTTACCTCGTAAAAATTCTATAATATGCTTCCATCTAAACCTTATTCTCTTACATCACACGAGCATATACCGTACTATATACTGCCATAGATAAACCCAACATTAAATTATATACTGTATTGCTGTAAACCAACCTATATCTATAAGATATAGCATATTATAGAATTTTTACGAGGTAAAATTGTAATGTATTACTTGCTGTTAGTAACTCAGCTTATTATAGAGTATAGTAAGTATACTGATGGTGCGATGCAGTTTATACTTTAGTTTTTTATGTAGTTTATACTTTAGTTTTCTACGTGGTTGTTGAGTAACTGCAGCTACATATCATTAACATTCCTTTCCTTTGTTACTGCTAATCCCTGCACCCCCCTTGGTTGCTGCTGATCCTGCATAATGCATGGGCATAATATGACTTTGACACCCCCCCGCCCAACGCCTACGCATTTTCCATGAATATGCTAAATCCCTCTTCACATGCACATTCTTTTTGTTAAGGCGCTCTTCAACCCCCAATGCAGCTTATATATAAGCTCCTAGTTTGGTAGTGTCTCATTCTTCACCTGAAGACGGCTGCTTGCGTTGTAGCCGAAACGTCGTGAGAATTGTTTTATTATGTTTTATTTTTATTATTTTATTACTTCCCTTCTACGTGACTTTACCGAAAGAAACAAGAAGATGCAGGAAATGTATTACAAACTGTGGAAATTACTGTACTTTTGAAGACTGCAGGAAGGGATTTGTAGAGTCACCATTTAACAAGCTTTAGCAATGGTTCCTGCCTGCCAACTCGTATTGCACCGGAGCATGTTATGTGATAGCAGTCTAACGAAAATAGTTATTCAAAAGGTGCCAACGTATCGTGTGAACTGCCACGGCATATTAAGGGAGGTTCCAATACGCTGCGCCATTCACAGGATTCTAGGAGTACTCACACGTCAATGAGGTCTGGTTTCAGGACAGATGGTGCCGCAGTCTCTATGGCAAACAACTTGGTCTGCGTTCCGTACAAAGTCATTTCCACCAGCCTGTGGTACCGACAAGGAGAATAAAATGGCAAGACACAATCATATTCGAGTTGTTAATAATCAGTAAACCGGTAACTGTTTTGTGAATCAATCGATTCGGAATAGTTGGGAACCGTTAAGACTCCAGCGGAATTGTAATAACGCACGCACGGATTGGCACAAGGCACATGCGACTCTGCTTCGCCGCAGCCATCTTCAAGGCTCCAGTGAGAAGCCCAAGTCACTGGCGCGTGATACATTTCTCGGTGAAAAAACAACTGCACCCTTGCAATTGCTTGCGCATGCCCCTGCTGGTGGACGGACTTCCACTAGAGGGAGCTCGAGAGGACATTTGGTCTTCTCTTATATACTGACCAGGTGTGAAAGGAGAGGAGGGTGTACCCACACTTAACCCCACCACACAGCAGGACCTCGGTGGAAAGAGGCCAGGGGGGATTTTAGAAATGTTCCCAACTGCCGCACCGGGAAATTAAACCGGTAGCCAGTGCACTGCAAGTCCAGCGTGCTAACCATTACACCAATCGCTTCACGCGACTGGCACCACGGTCGCTCGCCAGCGAACGCTCGCCTCTGCGCTAAGAAATCACAAAACGCCTCAGGGGTCAAATGCATCACGGCACTGCATTCGGAGGGTGCCCTACGCCACGCAGCTGTTTCCACCAAACGCCGATCCCGAAAACTCCGTACCTTTCCACGATAGAAAGCGCGTCGCTGACCCTCTCGTTAAACACGTCCCCGATGAAATGCTCCGCCAGGCGGCCCACGGCCTGCAGTAGTGAGCTGAGGTCGCGCAGTGAGCAGTGCAGCCGCCGGCAGTCGTTCTCCGCCGTGATGTTTAGCCTGCCGCCTGCGGGCACAGTAGCGAAGTCAGGAGCCTGGCCGAGACTGCATCGCCATCATCATCAGCCGCCATCAATCCAGTGCTGGATGATGGCCTTGCCAAGCCACTGCTATCTCTCAATATTATTGTTGCTATGCTTGTTTACCAAGGAAAGTCTCAAATTAGTCTCAAGACTCGTTTAAAATAAAAGCCAAATGAGTCTCAACTCACTTCAGGAGGTAATTTTGCAGGTATTTATTTTTGCATTGGGACGTTTGGCCCATACAAATTACATTGTGTGTTATTTTAGCCATAGAAGGAAACCGTAGAGCCTGCAGGAAACCCATGGAGAACAAGTGGTGAAGATACAAATTCCACAGAGGCACCCTCGTCTGGAATCAGACCCAGGTCCTTCTCGCTGTGAGAAACGAGGAGTGTTACCACTGCGCCACCCTGCCTCCCAGCAAAACCTCAAGCACTTGAGAATCAAATTAATATAAACTGGAATTGTCTTTTGAAAACAGGTTATACAACCGCAGTGTGACATTGACATCTGATTATTGTAGCACGAAGTGTGATTGTTTACCGGCTCCGGAATGCACGATGAACTGCTGCAGTCCCAGGTATATCTCAAGATCCTCTTGAAGTATAGGTGACTGAAAAATAACAGAGTTGATGAGTTATTTGAAACCATCACCGTGTGATTGCGAAGTGGGATGAAATTTGTTTTATCATACATGACAAGAATCACGAGCATCGTTGTGGAGAAAAAAAGTAACGCATATCTGTCCCTCAACATTACAAATAAAAGTATTACATGTCCATCAGCCGCACAGCCCTCTAGGAGGGAATACTTTCAGCAGCACCAATGCAATACAAGCCAACTCGGAACCGGTTTTGACATGAGTGTCCGGTTTGCATGCTTGCACCAATGCTGGTGAACTGCTAAATGTTTATAAAACAGGGGCACTCCATTGAATTTCACTTACAAAGCAAATTCAAAAGGCTGATCTGCACATATGCCTACGGCACAAAGTTCCTTTCAACCAGTGTTAGGTGACAGTGATTAATTCCGTTGTAGCGGACTGAACTGCAAGTTTAACAGCCACTTATGAACGGTACACTCGCTTGCAACACACCTGACCCAGGATTCAAGAGGGGCAAGAATGTGTTTCAAGTAATACAACTTTGCCAGCCACCTTTAAACTACACAACATTGCTCAGCGATCTTATAAACACTACTACCAACCACTGGTATTTGTTCATTGTACTTCTGAAAAGAATCCAAAGACATTAACTTCATCTTGGATGAGGCCCATTTCCCCCCCCCACCCCCCCCGCTGCTGCTGCAGAATGCGTTGGAGCTGTGTTCATACCAAGGTACTGAAGGCGTGAGCTGGTAAGAGTTCTGCCACCTTGGCGACCACTTCCAGACTCTGGTGTAAGAAGTGCTGCCATTCGGTCTTATTCTGGAACACAACAGTGAAAACCAAGCGAGGAGTATGACAATAGATGTCATGATCTGACCAAATTTGTGTCATTAAGAACCCTCCAGCACCCATCAGAGCAAAACAAATCAAGTCCCACGTGTACAAGCATTCATCATTGTTATTATTTCGGCTCACCCTCCAGTGAGTTGAAGATCAATCCTCACAACTGAATTTTAGCAGCAATTAGGTATGCGACGCCTCGTTTGAGACCACATCAAATATCACCGGCACAAGACCTAGGAGGTCAGAACCCAACTGGCTTGTGAGAGAAAAGCAATGGGGAAAGTCGGTGCGCAGAGGCTGAGGTTATGTAGTACAGGACGATACGGTGTCAACGCGCCAAACAGCGACAACATGCTACCTACCGCAGCTCTAGAAGCTTCACCAAAGCTTTACTTAAAACGAAAATAACAAAACATTGCGTTGAACATCTAAACAATGTCTATAAATACAATCAATTAAACTTCAAACAAAAATGTCTATATTAATGACCAGATAGATAAATCATTTGTATTAAGTTTAGAAAAAAAGAATAAAATCACTGATAGTAAAATCTACAGCATAATTATACCATTTCGAAGCATAGATGCAGTAAAGCAAATGTGTTTAGGCATAGGAACCACATGAACAGAAAACAGCAACATGTAAATTATTATGTAAACACAGACTGCTAAAACCCTAAGCAGGACGTATTCACAGCTATTAACACCATGTTGCTTGACACCACTGAAGACAGAGGTCAAATTCAATTTAAGAAAATTCTTATTTGACACCGACGTGTACAATAAAGCCAAAGTCACTTACGTCGTCATCCAACGTTTCGTCATCGAGTTCCTCCAGCTGTGCCTGGTTGTAACGGAACTGCATTCGACGCAAGACTTCAGCGTTCAGCGCAACCAACGCATCCTTGTACCTGAACAGCAACAAGCCTCGTGAGACTCGTGTACATTTCACAACTCAACACCTCTCTCTCTTCACACACACACAGCAGCAGCCGCAGTACACTTACAGGGTTGATAAGTGTATCTGACGAGAGTAAGCTCCATTAGCGCGCAGTATTTTGGTCAGAATTTATTTGGTTCATTTCTTTTACATTCATTTCAGGTAGCCTTTCCAGCTTACTTTGTGAGGTTTTACTTGATGCTGCTACTCTGACACAGTGTTGCTTTGTCACTGAAAACAATGCCTACATTCAATTTTAATAACATTGGTAATTAAGGCAACTAACCAGCGGCAAAGAAAAGGCCCCGACACCGCTGCACGTCTCCATCACTGGAACATGCTACACACTGTGGATAACATATGCTTCGGGTGAGGTTGATTTGCAGTAATCGTCAACACGATTGCGACATAGGACCCCAGAGCTTGGGCCAGTGCTGGCGCCAGTTCAATCTCCCACTGCTCTGGAGTTTCCCGTTTGCGTGCGCAAGCCGTGCTCGCGCTACACATCCTACAACATTTTGAGATGCAATTTACATGACGCTGAAGAAGAATGATTATTACGCATTGAAATGCAACAAGACTTCCAATTGCTTTATGAGGGCTACATTTTATATGCACGAGACAAAACAACTTACCTTTCTAGAACACCTTTCTTATCGGCCATTCTACTCCGGATCTTTCCACTGAGGTAGTCCAGGAAGACTGACCAAATGTCCAAGCAAGCAAAGTAACCTTCATGCGTGGGCTAAGGAAATAAATTACATTTAAAATTACAAACACATACAACGAACAACTCCAAAATGTGCGTTTGTAAGGAAATCAAATCACTACGGTAACAATGGAGGCTCATCATGGACAAACTGACACTTTTTAAGCATCACAGTGAAACCATATTTAAAACTATCCTGTCTCCAAATGTACAGAAACTTTACATTACAAAATAGTCTTTTTATAATAATCTTGTATACAGTACTGGTAAATTGCTTTCTCTCCAGTCACTCGCTAAAATCCATGGCATGTAGACCGAGTGGCACGAAGGGTGAGTGGCACGAAGGGTGAGTGGCACGTAGGATGAGTGGCGTAAAGTTTGAGCGGCTTGTGGCCTTGTTGGCACAAATATTGAGTGGCACGTACACCGGGTGAAACACTGATTAGATGCTGACCACAATTGTAACCTGCATGTCCTGGTGCCAGGTTTCAGGCCACATGCCAGACTAATGAGACGTATCTCCAACTTTTTCTTTAAAAAAAACTTCAATAAAAGTGAGTCTTATAATGCGAAGAATATGTTTAGAGCTTTAATATCAATATCTTAACTACGAAATGAATACTCTAATCACACATGCATGCATGCATACATCTATCAAGCCAGAAACCAAATGACTTGCCCATACATCCATTTGCTCTTTTACAACGGCACACAGCCCACTCACCTGGTTGAATGTATATCTGAAAAGGAGAGACAAGAACTCTACAACTGGGAAGCGGTAGTTGGACTCAATTCTCCGGAGGTGCACACTCACAAAGAGCCTCAAAAAATCTGTAAACTTCTCCAGGTAGCTGCGCGGAGTAGAGAAGGGGAGAGGCAACACAAAAAGCAGACGCTTTACCAACAGGATGCAATCGTAGATCAATCTTGAAATAACAAATGTTGTCTTGCAGCGCACTATTTCCAAGGGGTATTGCACAACTAGAAACGGTTTGTGGTTTGTTTTCGATTGTCTTTGTTTGGACTGCCGAGCAATGCTGTGGGTAAAAAGGTTTTTAGCGGAGTTACCTACAGGGGCTGTATGGGTTCTCTTCAGACTCTGAAACAGCAAGAAACAAGCAGTCATCCAGACCTCACACGAGTGTCCCCTTGAAGCTGTGGTCAGGTTATTAAATTAAACCCCTAAGCATTGCCAATGCAGTGTGTGCCAAGACTTAGAGGGTGATGGAAAGGTTGAGCCACCACCTAAGTGCGATGTGCATTACAGAAATTATTTAAGTTATGCAAACACATCTACAAAATGGAAAGTGGCTTCTATCTACTTCTTTTCAACAAACATTGGATTACTACTAGAAAATGCAACCAATTCAGCTTCGCTTGGCCCCACAAAGGGCCTTGATGGAAATTTGCAATAAGAGATGAAAATAATTTTAATGAGGCTAAAACTGTCAGTAGAACAAAATCGCTGAGAATTCCTTGTTAATTTTATGAAAAACATAAAAATCATTGTGCACGATATACATTTATTGTATGGGCACGAGAATTAAACCAGATGATACGATGTCCCATCTCATTTAAGACGCTTCGCCTAGTGTAAGGCATTTGTGAGGTTCAATGAAAGCTGCAAAGCATCCTAATTTGAATTGAAAGCAGACTTAACATGTAAAATGTCAAGCACCAAAAACTTACCTGTTATTTACACCCCAAACAGATACGTAACGTTGCATTGCACAACAGCAATGCATAACAAACGACAACTTGCCATTCGAAGGAATGTATACCACCTTATGAATTTGTGACCAACGGAATTTGTCATTTCTGCAAGAAAATAAACCTACAGCTGTGTATTTTTGTGGGATTACTAACCCCATAGTACAGCCAAAAAGGTCGGGTGCTACTTCAGTGAGCAGATGCATAACAGAGAAACACAAACACAGCTGGGCTAACTGCCCGAAATGCGTCGCCCACTCTCCCCGGCGCCGCGAACGTCTGCAATCGCTACGGAAGATGAGCAAAGTTCTCCGTTGAAGAGGGCGCGCACACCTCTCGTCCAAGGCGTCGAGCCGAGCACGGACGCCGCATGCCTTGTTGTCCTTGGTGATCTTCTGCAGCAGGTAGAAGGTGTGCTGGAACATGCGGAAAAGGTACTCCTCGAACTCGGCCGGCACGCAGTTTTTGGACATAAGCTCGTTGATGCAGGACATGGCCAGGACACCCAGGGACTGCGAGGGGGAAAACATTCAATGCAACACAAACAGCACAATGCATGAATACATAGCATAGTAGATTTTCACACGGAGAAAGTTGGCACGACACAAGTTAGAATAACACATTACAACCTAACACAGCAACAACGTGCTAAAAATACAACGCAGGTGAACACATCAGTATGCAAGTGAATATTAGAAAAAAACAATAACTTAACAGGGTTATTCCAGTTGGTCTACTTGTGACCATTGAATGCCACATTGTGGCTTGAATGTGCAGCAGTTTGCCAGCGAAAATTTGGATTAACCATTACTATGCAATCGGCTCGCACAATACGGAGAATAAAGAACCTGCGAGCTTTGTTTTGGTAAGTTCTAAATTATTGCCAAACGTGGCCATAATCCACGAGCAACTCAAGGGAGCTACTCTACACAACACAGGAAACATGAAAACAAAACCAGGGCTTTCACCAGCGAGGCTTTTGGCTCGGGCTGGTCTCGGTTGCCCTGCCGGTGCGAGCCGCCGTTGGGCGCGTCTCCGCCCGTCACCGTGGGCACGATGGCGTCGCAGCCGAAGCGGGCAAAGTGGAAGATGGTGGCGAGGAGGTGCGGCGTAATGCTCGCCGACAGCGGGATCCAGCTGAAGAGATGCGCCAGGCACTCGAGCGCCAGCGAGCACACGTGCTCGCTCTCGCGGTCGAGCCGCGGAATGGGCTGGCTGAAGAAGCGCGCGCCGTCCGCCATGCTGAACAGGCTGCCCAGCAGCTCGCCTGCGGCAAGGTCAGAAAAGTAATGATGGCCTCGTTGCAAAAATGCCATCGTTAGAATTATGAATTGTCACATCAGGGTTATAAAATAAATTCTTGTCCTTAATGAACTTCTTTACTAAGCAGTGCATCAAATTACATCTCAGAATTGGCCCCGAGAAGACAAAACTACAAATAGTTCCAGTTTATTCAATAGGCCTGACAGTAATGATGTGTACGACCAATGGCTTTGGTACACTCGCTAGAAGCAATGTATGTTTTTATATGGGTCATAAATGAAAACTAATGGAAACCAAAATAATGCAATCCATTTATCGATGATACAACAGCACCCAATATGGAGTTGGTGGAACTGTAATTTAATTCAAATTACCAATGCTACCAATCTGTGGATTATAGGACCGGAAGTTCGTCGCAAAAAAAATATTTAACTGTAGCTACAAGAGCAGGTTTGTGGTTTTCGGGCTAACGAATTCAGGAAGCTGATAGGTGCAAAAATGTATTATCAGTAACGCATACCCAAATGCGCACATGCAAAGGGTGTTATATATGCGCAAGATGTTAAATGTGCACATTATACTTCAGTGCGGCCTTATAGACATACACCATGAGTGTGGGTGTAACGGTTGCGCAGCGTTTAGCGCACTGGCCACAGCTAAATGTGGTGGCGAGTGATATCTGGAACAGTCCTGCAGGCGTTCCCCCCTCACCAGCCTGCTCTGACCAGCGTGGTTAAGTCTGGTCAAACAACCCCTCCGCATGGCTGACATGGTAAGGAGAGGCCTTCATCCATCAGTGGATTGACAAAGAGCTGTAAATTATTTTGTACACAAGGATACAAGGTTTCTAAACATGGGCTATAAGATACAGTATATGTGAATATGTACAGTAGGCTCCAAACAGGAAGTACCTGGGGCAGTCACATCGGAGCCAAATGACTCCCCACTCCACCCTCAAACGCCTACAATTAATTTTTATGTTATACTTTCATTTATCTATCCAGAAAAGCCTCAGTGAGTGTCAAGACCCCTTATCAGGATGGTCCTGCCAATTATCAGCAGGTAAGTTTGCAGCATTGGGATGGTTTACCAACAACCCGTTAAATTGTATTGGCTTTTTTTAGCGATCGGAGGAGACTGGAGAACCCAGAGGAAATTCGTGCAGAACAGTGGGAGAACATACAAACCTCCACACAGAAAAGCACATGGGGGTTGGGAATCGAACCCAGGATATTCTTGCCGCGAGTCACAAGTGTTAACTGCTGCAATGCCACTCCTGGCATCCCTAAATATAATTCCTCAATGCAAACGTCCACAGAAGCACAACCCTCAATGCACAGGCACTTACCCATGCTCACAGTGAATGGTGATGGGGGAGGGGCAGCATCGTCTGCTGTGTTCTTATCCCAGATGATCTCCAGAATGCCTGTCGTATAACACGCACACATAAACATCATGTATGCTTAAGGGGGAGAGGCAGGTAGGGGCAAATCCATGGACAATATTGAAGACGGGTTTAGGACTTACAGCACCATTTGAAATAAGGACAGGATAAAACACTTTATTTTTAACTAAATTATGAAACTAAACAAATTTTTTTTATTTAGGACTGAATTGGGCCTTGCTACGGCTCACAGATAAGACTTGATTTAATATTTCAAATATGATAGCAGATATCAAGAGTACTTCTATTGTTTCTTGAGTCAATGGCCAACGGTTTGTTTGATCACGGAGGGCAGCAGCTGTGTATCAGCGAGACAAGGTGGTTCTACAAGAGATATCAACGCAACGCCATTGAACCTTTCAAGTTTGGTTGTGCGTGCTCTTTTGTAGTCTCTCCAACAATACAAAAACAAGTTTAAACAAAGCATCGTAGTACAAAAACAAACAAACAAATCAACATCGTTGCAAACTAATATTTCAACACTTGTTTTGATTTAATCAGGACACGGAGAATGATAACACTGGCTGACTATTGCTTCCTAGCTCTCTACCATACACCACAATATAAAAAGGACAGCATGTTAAACTGTTCCTCTCTTGAAAATAAACTCGACAGAGACCCCGTGTGTTTTGCAGCAAGAGTTGTTAAATAGACTGTGACAGATTTAAAATTGCTAGCCCTTTAAAACTGTCATGTGACCTTGAGATCACGTCGCACAATCCGTCCACAGTGCACACAAACTGGAAAGCAACTTGGCTTGTGTTTTGCATAAAAGCAAAGCACGTAGTGCTTCAGTTAAAATAAAGCAGGACTTTGACAGGTGGGGCAGCGGTCACCAAAATCTAGAGCTCACCACTCCACTCGCCAGCTTTCCCCTATTCTCCAACATTACCCAAATAACAAATTAAAGATACATTGTAGTCTCGTGCTGTTTTGAGAGACATTTAATTGAAAACCACATGAAAAGTGCCACTAATTTAAATAATTCACTCCAATCACTTGTCCGTCGGTGGTCAGTCACCTCCTGATCCATTCTACCATCGGTACGACCACAGATGCTGCTCCCATGAACTTCACTCATCGATTCCTCCACCCACGTTGAGGACTCGGGTCCACCGGCAGTTTCGTCTCATCCACACTGCATTCAGCCACCACACTACGGGCCACAACACCACACTCACTCACCCAGTGACTCAGCTGACCACTCACACACCACACTACGGGGCCACACCACCACACTCACCCAGTGACTCAGTTGACCACTCACCACACTACGGGCCACAACACCACACTCACTCACCCAGTGACTCAATTGACCACTCACACACCACACTACGGGGCCACAACACCACACTCACCCAGTGACTCAGCTGACCACTCACACACCACACTACGGGGCTACAACGCCACACTCACTCACCCAGTGACTCCGCTGACCACTCACACACCACACTACGGGGCCACAACGCCACACTCACTCACCCAGTGACTCCGCTGACCACTCACACACCACACTAAGGGGCCACAACGCCACACTCACTCACCCAGTGACTCCGCTGACCACTCACACACCACACTACGGGGCCACAACACCACACTCACCCAGTGACTCGGTTGACCACTCACACACCACACTAAGGGGCCACAACACCACACTCACTCACCCAGTGACTCCGCTGACCACTCACACACCACACTAAGGGGCCACAACGCCACACTCACTCACCCAGTGACTCAGCTGAACACTCGCACACCACACTACGAGGCCACAACGCCACACTCACTCACCCAGTGACTCAGCTGAACACTCACACACCACACTAAGGGGCCACAATGCCACACTCACTCACCCAGTGCCTCAATTGACCACTCACCACACTACGGGGCCACAACACCACACTCACTCACCACACTGCAGGTCAAAACACTTCTCTCTCTGCTTTTTCCCTCGCATCGATCCACTCTGGAACTGCCCCCTGCCACCGTCTCTTTCCAACTCTCTTATGACCCCGCTCAATTCGATAAATTAATTCACTATCTAATATAAATCTTGACTTAAAGCTTTCGTGACTGCAGGAATTCATATTCTTTGGGTCTTTCGGTAAAGTCACGTAGATAGGTTCAAAGAAAATAACAAAATAACAAAAAACTACGACGTTTCGATCGCAAAACAAGCGGCCGTCATCAGGAAAAGGCCATTGTTATTTTCTTTGAACCTATCTACATGACTTTACCGAAAGACCCAAAGAATATCTAACATAACTTTAATTGTGCTGTTTGTTGCCGTCTGCTTGACATTTGGGCCTTTGAGCGTGTGCGCAAGCTACCGTGTGTATTTGTATATACAGTTTAATAATAACGGTCCACTCACCAGACAGCAGATTAAGCACGGTGGGAACTTGGTCGAGCAACATCCTCCTCAGCTCTTCCTTCCGCGCCACGCTGAGGTCTTCCCGCGGACATGCCAGCTCTTCTGACGTGGTTTTCAGCATCATGAGGCCGAGCGACACCATTTCTGGCTGCTGGATCAACTACGAAAACAAAAAGAGGGGCGAGTGAAACTTCATCGCCACCACTGCCATCACCAAGACACTGCTCACGGCAATTTCAGAACACGGGACGGTTTTCTGACACCGACTGCAAGGTCATCGTCGGTAAATGGAACAATAACCAAAAACCCAAGCGTGCACGGCACCTGCAAGATGTTGGAAAAGAAGTCGTGGTAGAACATTGGCCAGTCCTGCCGCCCGATATCCACGATCACCTTGGCCAGCTTGTTGCGGATGAAGGTGGGCATGCCTTTGTGCTGCGCAAGCAGCAACTTTGGCAGGGAGCTGCGTATTTCTATCTTTTCTTGCGACGGGATGCCCAACCAGAGCTTGTTAATGAGATTCTGGGGACAGGAGAGAATAACAGAGCGGCATGACCCGTGGTGCATTGCTAACTGCAGCTGCATTCCTGTGGCGTGCTCCAACTCGTCAACTCGGGCAGCCGTGGCAAGGTGCGTCACGGTTATGACAAGCAAATTTAAGTGCCTATGTGAAGATTTTTGTCATCAATGTATAATAATATACAGTGGCATTACAATTGCTTATTGTTACATCTACTCAAACCTTTGTATGGCAAACCACAGCTTAGGTGCAGATTTCTCAGTGCTGTTTTCCGGCTATTTATTTCTTTAAGCCCACAAAAATGTTTGGAAAGTGACTTTGTGTATTTATTTTACCCCATTACTAATCGCTGATGCTGCACAGGCCACTTTGCTTCACCATAATAAAATATTAAATAAAGGCGAGGAGTGATGTCATTGCTCGTGTAAACAAAAACGCAATCAGGGATAATGGAACCATCATCGCTTTAACGAACACACCTGTCAGAGGATTAACAACGTGTGTGTGTGAAATGCAGCAGTGGATGCACGCAGTTATGTACAGTACCATGACGCTTTCATATTTTAATAGCCTGTTTTGCTGTAAGCGTGGCACTGTGATATGGAATAACAAATACATTCAGATAAACGAATAACAGAACAAAATGTACAACTACCAATCAGGAGAAACTCAACTTTGTTCAAACTACAAATATGACGAAGCCATGTCCCTTCCTCCTGCTACTGTAATGATATGTATCAGTATACACGTGACCCGATTACAGAGATAAAATATTACTACCTAACCACGGAAATATTACAAAAATGTTTAGCCCCTCGTCTATCTACAGCTGGATGAAGTCCTCCTCGTGCCCTCTGATCATGGCGAGTGTTTGAACACGAGTTAGGGTGGGAGTAGGTGAAGTGGGGTGCCAAGGCCCGATTAAGATATCGCCCGCTCACCACCGATCTTAGCCATGGCTAGGAATCAAACTCAAGTCGCGGCCCCCCCCTCCCCCTCCCTCCGTTAAAAAGCTCACTGTACTGGATTCTAGGCACACGTAACCTCATACCCGCAACGCTACATTTGAAAGCTATCCATCGATGTTTTTGTATTTTGTTTACCGACATGGGAATGCATTCAAAATCAGTTGGCTATTAAAACAACCCAACACAACAGGGCATCCAGGGCATGTTTGCCATGCGTGTACAAGTGCAACGCCCCGAGGTGTCGGGAATAGATGTGGCACAAGGCTTGCGGTTTTGACCGAGTGGCACAGCTGTTGTGCCCCCCCCCCCCCCCCCCAACTGTAAATGAGCAGCGTGGCCCCATGGACCCATGGCTCACCTCAAACACGGTGAGACTGTACATCATGACGTACTCGTTCCGAGTGTTGGACAGGAAGTAGAAGCAGTGCCGCCATGCTCCGGTCTGTTGTGCAAAGTTATTGAGCAGCTCCTCTGGAGGAAAGAACGAGACCAGGGGGGTTGGTTTGGGCTTGCAGAAATATGCAGGAACAGACATTCTGTACACAGCGAGTGTGAACATACACGCGAATAGCAGTACTCCATACGGCGCTTGGGTGACCGTCAAATTTCCACACGATGTTTCATAGTTTTTTTTTATACCCTAAAATATTATATGCTTATTTACTCAGGAAAGCCTCGACGAGTCTCAAGATTAATTATCAGGAGAGTCCTGTCAAGTTTTCGTAGAATGGGCCGATGTTACAACAGTGTGCGTAATCCAAATTGGGTAATCAGCAAGTCATTTTCTGGCCAACACTGTGTACACTGTATAGGGTTTTTTTTGCTATTGGAGGAAACCGAAGAACCCGGAAGAAACCCATGCAGAACAGGGGGGGAACCATACAAATTATCACACAGAGGTGCCCGAGTCGATAATCGTACCCATGTCCTTTTTGCTACGAGGCACGACAAGCGTTACCGCTGTGCCACCTTGTCACCCGAAATAATTTTGAACCAGAAGTATGACTCCAAGCACACAACAAGGATATGCAACAAACAGGCGCATTACAGTCGTGCACTGTTGACTCTGAACGGACACGAATGCCGAGCTGCAGTCAGTGCCGCTTCACGACCCCCAAGCCTCGCCATGCGCCGGTTGAGGCAAACGGGACCCCCGCAGTCGCACACCTCACAGTACACAGATACAAACCAATTTCAATATTACACACTCTGCAAAAAACCCTGTAAATATTTAATTGTATATTCCACACCGTCACTTTACCACGTTCACATTGTTCATTTCGAATACAATTTTTTTATCACTTGATTAAGTCCATTGAGAAATATAACTTATTAAAAATAATCTCAGCAATAGGAACCTTTGATTCTCAATTAGTTTTTAGTTTCACTCGCCCACGTACACTCAGCCAAGTACAGTGTATAAAAAAGAAAAGTTGTTTGGAACTGGGTTGGTAATTTCCCGTAGCAAAAAGCTACTTTTTGTTTATTCAATAAAAAAACACATTCCACAAAATGTAGGCACAGTCCACGAAACAAGCAGCATGACAAAGTATATTTTTATTGACATCTACGTTTAGCGTTCCACTGTTGCCGAGTTGCACTCTCTGGGTCACAATGGTGCCTCGGTGTCTGCCACAAGGCAGGCCGGACACCTGAGCACCATGCAAAATAACTTCCCTGAAGCGACATTCCGGTCATACTTGAAACTAACCCTCCCTCCCGCCCCCCGTGTTTATCGGAGTACAACTTTGACTTTTTCAGTTTGCAATGGTCACATGCACAGTTCAGAAAAAAACATTTAACATTACAGCAAAAGCAGACGTGACTAATGACCTTAAGTGGGTTAGTATCATGATGTAGCAGTGTTCTGGCCAAAATAATAAGTTCCATAACGTTTATTTCCTAAGTGTGTCCTTGACACGATGGGGAGCAGGGGTGTAGTGGTTTAACCACCAAGATGGAAGGAGTGAGTGAGAGGTCCTTGTATATCGGGACAAACCAGGTATGAGAACTCAACAACCATGCAAGTGGAAGTCAACCAGTGAGGTCTCAAGTACCTAGCTCTGTCAGCCACGGTAGTTGCGGCAAATGCTAAATGTATACCACAAATGGAAATGGGTAATGCAGAACAAGCTGCCAATTTTGATGGTTCTGATTGTGGAGCAATGTTCTGCGATTGACAAGTCTAAAATTTGCATTTGACCATGCATATTTCTCAAAATAAAGATTTAAATCTGACATTATACAGATGGGCATCTCCCAGTGCCAGTACAAAATGTGAGTTTAATACAAAAACGAGGCTGGCTGCAATGCTGGCAACGTCTCGTATTATTTACACCGAGACACCGAAATACCTATTTCCCATTCCCACATACACACAACAACTCAACAAAAACAATTCAGAAGCAGATTGTGTTCAATTAGGAAGTTCAACTTACAATATTACATTTCAGAACATGTGGAAAAAGGATATAACCCCTAAAAATGCTACTTCAGCACTTAAAGGTCAAAACTCGTGAAAATGCATTATATACTAAAAATGATACGGTCATGGGGAAAATTTTAGATTTTTTTTATTCTAGCTTAGCATGGCCCTATACTGCACCAACGACTGTGTGGACAAAAGCATTTTAGCAGAAAGTTGCTCTGTTAAGGTCAACACCATGTTGTATGGGTCAGACTCTTCTGTGGGCCACTAAAACATGTGGGGAAAAAACATCCCTCCAAAACATAATGAACTCATGTTCATTGGCTCCTCTGAGTCTGCGATATGGTCTGCTTAGACTTAATTTCACTTTAAAAAGTAACGAAACGCAGACGTTTCCATAACACGCCAACAGCACTTTACTCTGCTGTAAACGTTTATCCCCCAGAAGCAAGTACTGTACTGCATTAAGTCATTAAAAACATACACGGTTTCAAAAGAATTGAATACACACTCTTAAAACATAAGTCCTGACCAGTTGCCTCCGTTTAAAGCCACAAACACACAAAAAATGTTTAAAAGTCGTCGTCTGTGCAATGGCCGATTCTGGTTGGCTTATCGATGAAGCCCATCTGACCCACAAGTTGGGTTTCTCAGCAGCTGCTACATCCTGATATTGGCAGTAACACTCCACCCCAAACCAAGTTGGCACCACCACAATCTTATTACGCGCGTTTACATTTAAAAATGAAGTTCAGCATAGCGTACGTGTATATTAGTGCAGCTGATTTTTCCAATACTATGTGATAAACGACACAACATAGGAGGGACATAGAGTAACTTTTATTTAAACCATAAGACAGCGCATAAAAATGTATGATTCTAATCACAGGGTAATCTTCATCATTATCAACATTTGAGTTCGTGAAGCCTTGACAGTATTGGTTAATATAGTTACTGGCAGACATTAGTGTTCTACATAATTGGATTCAACAACAAAACATTTGGAACACACGTATGTTCACGACATGACAGGCCAAGCACATGTAACCTTCAAAATGTTCGTAGGAAAAAAAATCCTTGCTATTGTTTACAGAATAATTCACAAAACAGTGTTCAGGAATTCATCTTCTTGGTTCTTTCGGTAAAGTCACGTAGAATGGAAATAATAAAATAATAAAAATAACACATCATAAAATAATATAATAAAATAACATAATATAATAATATAATAATGTTCAGGAAGTGAGTAGTTTTGTAGATTGCCATCAGCTGACCCCACACAGAACTGGAGGTGGACATTGTAATTATTGCAATTGAGTTTGCATCAAGCAAGATAACAGGAGGTGAGCTCTCACAGCCGTACTAATACATTGCATGAACTCTGATTTGGGAACAAAAATTACACTGTTAGTTCACATGCCCAGAGATGTCAATCAATTCACAGCCTTGACTGATGAAGTTGTATCATGTGACGTGTTTTAATTTTCCTACAATTGCATCCTGATTGTGTAATTTGGCATCACGTCATGCGGTGAAGTATCCATTTAAATCTCTGGCAGTGCTGCGCAACTTCCGTGTTCGAGAATGGCCCACGGAGGAAGCTGTCATCACAGGGCTACCTTCAAGCAATCTCCGTTCAACACTCGAAGGGGCAGCACTTTTTCACCCAATTACACCACTCAGTAAAATGGCCATCACACGACAGTCAAACCAGTTGAAACTTAGCCGAATTAGGCACAGAAACGAATTTAATGTTGACGGTTTTATTATGCAATCATTGGCGACCAGGCCGAGACCATCAACTTTCTGGCTTCGAACCCAGAATCTCGAGCGGAGCATTCTGACCTCTCAGCCGCGAAGTCACCTCAAGGGAGGGGATTTTTGATTGTACAGTAGGTAAGAACCGCCGATCAATATTGACCCACGTGAATGTGTTTTTTAAGCAGACTATTAAAAAAATGTGTGTGAAAGCAACACAATGCACTGAATATGCCACTTGAAATAACACATACAGTTTGGTGGCATTTAAAAAAAAACTAGTCGGCAGCAACTCAGCCATGTGCATCTCTTTTATCATAAACGTTTAATTATAAAAATGTTCTACCTTCTTAAATATCCCAGCGAACTGCTTTATAAACCTAGCATGCATCAATGCACGTAACTTACTTTCAGTCAAATCCAACGCGTTACTCAATAAGAGGGGTGGGAAGCGGGAAACGTTACACGCACAATAACAAACATTTAACAGCTTTATTTAGATGCCACAATCCATGCAGAGTTGGGGTTTCGGGTGTTATATGCGCTCATATTGGAACCGCTGTGTTCTGCAAGCACCACCCTGGGACGCATGCACTTTAAGTTGAGACAAACAAAAACGTGCAACAATGACTCACCTATCTCTCTTTTCCTTTCATTCGTGGTAGAATTGTGAAAAAATTCAGTCATGATGTTTTCCAGAGCCCGTAAGGACGACTCGTCGGACGCCTGAAAGAGAGACACGGTAATACACACGATGTCATGTATGCTTGCACTGACATTTGCAACACACGTGCGCAAGCACCAACACCAGCGAACATGAGAACAAGCAAAGGCCATTCAGCCTATAATACATACTCGTGTGACTGGATGATGCTGCTGGACCCACGCACAGCGTTTACTCACAGTCAGCAACCTGCCATTCACCGTGCACAAAGACACGAACGCATGCCTGCAATTCGGTCAGATTCAGTTAATGCCTAATATAAGCACAATGTTATTGCCTTAATCTGCGCTATAGCACAATATCTAGTGAGTCGAATAAGGTGTTATACTGCCTTGCAATCTGTATGTTGAGCTACATAGCCATTTTTAGGTAATGTTTTCTGGCAACAGGTCGAGGGATCAGCACGGGTAATCTACCCGTAAATAATTTCCTTCATTCAAAGCAGTTACGTAAATTATCCTTAGCCAAGCAGAATACGTAAAAGCTTGCAATCACTCGGACAAACAATTCGGTATAACTGAACGTTTCTACATGCGTACATGTGCGTGTACAGACCTTTTGTGAGTTATTTGACAATACATGACCACGCTGCTTAAAGCGGGCTGGTCTCGTTAGTGGGCATAGACGTATGGAGCACAGTACAGGACAACAATGTGTTCGCTGCATTTCCCTTTGCTGTATGTTCAACTTCTTTCGCACTGTACGTAGCCAACCGTGCTAATCGGATGTGCGGACAACATAGCCCCTACAGCTGCCTACAACAATGAACATACTGTATATGCAAAGCCGTCGTCACCCACCAAGGAACTATCTGGGCTTAAACCTGCTTCACTTCCGAGATTGACAATATCAGGCAAATTCTGGATAATTTGGTCATATGAAATAACACGTTTACAAAAAAAATATTTAGCACATGAGTTTCATTACTGGAGCTAATACTTGTTTAAAACACTCATTCTAACGTAAAAGAGACAAACTGCTATACGTTGGATGAGAGGCTAACTGGTATGAACACGTAGGTTCATACACTTAGTCACAGCTCGGATGAGGCTTGGCTCGTGTGAGCCGCCTCGAAGCGTGGTTCCCATGATTTCCGTGAGCCGAGCCTGGGCCAAGCCGTGACCGAGCCGCTCAGGGGTCTTGAGAAGGAGGCGAGCAGCGTTAGAGGCCGAGCCGTGACTAAGAATACGGCCCTGAAGGGATATCAGTAAAATTAGAGGTCCTGAAATAAGGGCCCTCATTAACACATTCCTGGCAAATGCGTGCTGTGATTTTTCAACGTTAAATGCAACAGCCTGTTACACACACTTCACTGTGAATGTGCAATATGTTTCATTGGATGTACATTATTAGTTTAGTTTAAATGACGTTTCTAGTGATGCTACGGCCCCATTAAATTTTCAACGTCGTCCAAAAAACTGTATCAGCAAAAAAACCCAACCCCCATCCAACAGACAGCACCAAGTCTTTACACAAGCCAATCAAGGGGGGATGGCGCTGTCAGTGTTGCCACAGGAGTACGCATTAACAAACACCTCCGATCAGCACGCATCGTTACGTACGGTGCGAAAGAAGTTCAACATACAAAACAATACACGGTGAAGGGCGCTCGCTGTGCTCTCGACTTCATTAATGAAGTATCCGCGACTACTCTGCCACTGCCTCAAACACGAACCTGCTTCATGTTGCCGTTACTACGCGTATTATGTACTTACGACGTCGTTTTAAACGACGATTAACCACGATTACGGTAAATATATTTAGAGGAAATCACCGCTGGATTGCGATTCTTTTACAGGAGGGGGGTGAAGTGGAATGGTTGGCAAATTCCTTTCAAAGGAGTGTTTTCTCAGCTCCTCGTACTGTGTAGCATGTTCGTGCACTCCAGTATCTGTATACCGCTGCACGGAATGCGACGTAGTGTATGCATATAAAACACGGCCGTTTATAGTTTGTGTGCACTATGTGTATGCAATTTAGCATGTCATATAATGAGTCGATGGGTGTGTGTATACGTCGATGTATGTGTGTGTGTGAGTCCATGTGTGTAAGTCGATGTGTGTGTAAGTTGATGTGTGTGTAAGTCGATGTGTTAGTCCATATGTGTGTAAGTCGATGTGTGTAAGTCCATGTGTGTGTGTGTAAGTCCATGTGTGTGTGTGCGAGTCCATGTGTGTGTGTAAGTCCATGTGTGTGTGTAAGTCCATGTGTGTAAGTCGATGTGTGTGTAAGTTGATGTGTGTGTAAGTCGATGTGTTAGTCCATGTGTGTAAGTCGATGTGTGTAAGTCCATGTGTGTGTGTAAGTCCATGTGTGTGTGTGTAAGTCCATGTGTGTGTGTGTAAGTCCATGTCTGTGTGTGTGTGAGTCCATGTGTGTAAGTCGATGTGTGTGTAAAGTCGATGTGTTAGTCCATATGTGTGTAAGTCGATGTGTGTAAGTCCATGTGTGTGTGTGAGTCCATATGTGTGTAAGTCGATGTGTGTAAGTCGATGTGTGTAAGTCCATGTGTGTGTGTGAGTCCATGTGTGTGTAAGTCCATGTGTGTGTGTGAGTCCATGTGTGTGTGAGTCGATGTGTTTGTGTGTGTGGGTCCATGTCTGTAAGTCGATGTGTGTGTTTTCGCCCGGGCAACTGGCAAAATACACTTCCCGCTAGTGTCATATAATGTAACGTGTATACGTAAAATGTAACATTAAAATGAGTGCTAACGTACACGATATAACGGTAGTGAGCCGTGGCTCGCAATCGTAAGGGTTGGGAGCTCAAATCCTGGTCGACTCAACCCATCATTCCTTCGGGGTCGATAAAATTCCAATCTGTGGCCAAGTCAACAGTCCATGGACCTGTCCATAGACTCGCCCCCACCGCAATGCTCATTTGAGCAGGAAATCACTTAGACCTTGACCTGGCACAGTATAACGCACGACAGTCCAAAGTAAATCAACACCACCACCACCACAGCATCAGCAGCACACGAATTGGAGACACAGGAGAGGGGCGGACACAACTCGAGGCTGCCGAGGGGCTTGTAGGCCTCGCGGGCGAGCGGCACTCACCATTCTCAAGCGCCTTCCTCGCTCCCTCTACCGCCGCCTCCAGACCCCGCTGCTCATCCCTGCGCGACAAACACCTCGCGGGAAACCTTTTATTTCGCTTTAAGGGGGAATTAAAAGCGAGAGCTCAATCGGGGCGCCGTGAGGGGCTCAAGGGGGAAGGCGACGGGAGAAGGCAGCCTTAATGGAGGCGGCGGCCGCGCCTGCCGAGAGCACACGCAGCTCGGGGCACCGCGATCACAGCGAAACCTTCAGCTTCGCGAGAGACTAAACTTGGCCGGATGTCGCCCCGAATCTCCCCCCCCTGCCCCGCAGTGCCGAGGCCGCTACAGAGGCGAGGCCGTTAGCCGCTGCTGCTGCTGCTGCCGCTGCACCCGCGCCGTACGCTCCGAGGGGCGAGCGGGGAGCACTCCCACAGCCAGGCTCCTCTCGCGCTCGCACTGATGGGAGCGGCCAGGCCCCGGCGTGCGCCGTGGCGTCACACAATACGCGCTGACGTCACACAATACGCGCTGACGTCACACAATACGCGGTGGCGTCACGCCCGTGCGTGGCGACGCCAGCGAGTTAACGGAAGCGTGCGCGTTCTGACGTCACGCCCTTGCCGTCGGTGTCGGATAGCGGGGTGCGCGATGACGTCAGAGACAATGCCCTAAAGCGGAGTTGCGGGGTGGATGACGCAATTAAAGAGAGGGGGGGGGTGACCTCAGGTGTTGACGTCATCATGTCGCGACTTCTGGGACTGCGAGGGGGATGCCCCATTGGCTGTGGGGGTTTCCTCCTCCTCCCTGTTGACTGCGTCCACCGTGAAGCCGCGTGACTCGTGTGCCATCCCATGCTCGCTCGTGAGTCGCACAGCCTTGTGAGGAGTTAAGCATCGGGCGATGGCCCTAGACAGTAGTTCATGACAAATGTGTTGAGTGTTTTTGTATATTCGTGCTCATGCACTCCTGCCAACTCGCTATAGCCAAACAATGCTGTTACAAAAACACACGCGCGCGCGAACTTGTCACAGCTGTCCCTATCTGTGTGGGAGGTGCCGTAATTTCACATTAACATAATTTCAGTCGCGGATTCGTCTATCCAGTTAGGCAGTTACAGCGCACTCCCGCCAGCAGGTCATTGCAGGGCTGCGCCTTCACTATCCCCACGTAAGATGGCCGCCGTAGCTTCACGTGGGCGACGCGCGGGAGCTCATGGGGCCCACTTAGCGGGGGGGGGGGGGAGGCCGCGCTTCCACTTGAAGATGGCGGCAGTGCACAAGGCGGCGAGCGTCGCGGTCAAGGCGGTGAAGCCCATCCTGTCCCGGGACGTGGACGAGGCCAAGCGCAGGGCCCGGGACCTTTACAGGGCGTGGTACAGGCAGGCGCCCGTCGCCGGTGAGTAACGGAGTGCGCTGCTGGGGCCGGCGATGGGAACGACCGGGCTCAGGTCTAAGGTCACCCTGGTCCATAATAAGCATCTCTCTCTCTCACTCACCTTGTGTCCCCGCGTCCCCCGTCTCGTTCATGAAGCAGCTTCTATACCTCGCCTCCCCGCGCCCCTGTCCCTTACTTTCAGTTCTCATGTCTCCTGCGCCTTTAAGCAAAACCCCCATCTTGTGTGTGTCCCGTGCCTCTCCTAAAGTAGTTTTTTCATACCTTATGACTGGAATCCCATATCTCATGTCTCTGTTATGGCAAGTGCCTCAATCCGTTTGGCGCATGCTTTTGAGGTTTTGCTTATAGCCACTCATGCCTGGTCCGTGATGCATGATACAGGAGCAGCAGTGGATGGGGTAAGTTGTCCGAGTGGACGGAGGCGCCTAAATAGCCCATGGGCCAGAGCTGACTTTGGTACAGTACCACTCACTACTAGAGGCTGGCCAATGTTTAATGGTACCGGGTTTTATTTATAGACTAAATGTGATATCTCCACATTTTAAAGAGTTGCCATTTTAATTGAGAACGTACAAAATTGTTACCGTTAACATTGTGCCACATCAAGTGTTACCAATAGGTGAGATGTGGCGTGGTTCCATGAATCATACGTTGTAGGTGTCATGGCTTGCAGGTGTCATATCTGGAGGTATTAGGATGGCCACGGTGAATCTGGTGTCGAATTCTATTAATTTCTGGTTCCCGGCGGAATTTTTCGTGCGGTTGGGACTACGCGTAATTCCGCGTCCTCACATGTCCCCCGTGTAGTCCTCAGACTTGGGGCAAGTGTCGCGTTAGCAAGCAACACCGATGGAGGCCAGCACGGCACACGAGGGGGTGGGTGGCCAGCTCCACGCCCGGTACTCATTTAAGGCGGAGTCAACCTCGGGGAGGTTTTGCGAACTTTTTCTGTACTCAGGCCCCTGGTGCGATGGGTCAATGTGGGTCTGACAATGCACTCAAATTGTATGCCACTGAGCGTATAGGATAATTTGTGGACATTAGCGGATAACTCTCAGTATTAATGTTTGCTGCTCTAAACCTGCACATCTCAATTATTTCTTTGCAAATACTGTATGTTCATCCACAAATACACCCCAATTTTTTTGTCGGATCATCAACAATGCAGACATCTTATTTGGTAAATTTTTAAAGCTGGAGCTTGGGCTACATATATATCTGGAGTTGAGAAATTCTGTGTTTAAATTAAATGTTACGTACTAAATCTTACATTCATATTCCCCACAGTGCATTGTTTCCAGCTGGACATCACCACAAAGCAAGCAAGAGATAAAGTGCGCGAGATGTTCAACAAAAATGCACTCGTGTCCGACCCACGAGTCATTGACATGCTGGTCATCAAGGTATATGTTCATACCCCTCATTGTACTGTTGAACTTATTTCGCACCGTACAAATCCAATCGTTCGAATAGGTGTAATTAGCGATGGGACAATCACTCTCCTTCATCTTGCCTAAAATAAAACCCTTGGTTAACCATTTTTTTTGCAACGTGTGCAGTTGTATGAATGCCGAGGATGTTACTCGGCTTTTAATATTCAAACAAGGTTGGTTGCACAGGTTAAAACCGGGACATGTTATCATTCTTTGTTTTTTCCCCAACCATTTGTTTCTGCAGGTAACACTTCGTTTGTCTGCTCTCCTTAAAAACACACATTGAACTTTAACTATTGAAATCGTTTTGCATGTTTCATGGATGTGCAGACCCGACCGGCAGCTCTCTGAATGCGGTGTTTGCGTTCCCCCCCCCCCCCCACCTTAGGGAAAGATGGAGTTGGATGAGACCATCAATGTGTGGAAGCAGAGGACACACATTATGCGATACTTCAAAGAGTCTGAGAAACCTCGACCCACTGACTTTTTGTCCAAGTTCCTTGCGGGACACAACCCTTGACAGCAAGATGCCACCTTTAACACAAGAGTTAAAAGAGACCCGTGCACAATACGGGCCGTGGATATGATTTGAGAAGCAACATTAAACGTTATGTGATTAGCAAGGATGAGCCATCACGAATGTTACAAAGTGCTAATGATTCTGATATGGCCCATACATTCACAAGTTAATTTGTTCATGCAAGACATTCAGTATATGTTATAAGTCTGCCTGTAAGATATAAACACTGTACTTGTTATTTTTGAACTTAAGGTAAAAACACCCTCGGTTTTTTTCCTGAAATAAGGAATACATTATAAATTGAAATTGGTGTTTCTAGGCTGGTAATAAAAAAATACTACACCAACATGCAACATTTTTACTATTTACTCATTCTAAACTTCAGTTTGAATATCTTGAGCACTTTGTGATAACTGTGATGACTAACACTTGTTACCTGTTAATAGCATGCCATACACTGGGTTAATGTGTTGCAAAACCTTCCTGCATTGTGTCGTTGTGGATATAATGCTAAGCATCAATAAAACTCTGAAAATGATGATTTTTTTATTGCAGTGTGTACCTTAGCCAAGGTGCTATAGTCCTTATTACCGACCATGGTGCCAATGACACCATTAACCATCATTATGACTGGGCATTTGCCATCAAAGGCTTGTGAAAAATGTCTAATACCCAAGTCCTAAGCAATTAAAATACAGAAAGGCAATGAAACTTAAAATTTGATTTATTGCTTTTCCTTTATGTACATCCATTAGGCTTGGTCACATAATAAATATACTTGGGATGCAGTACATTTCTGTAAGTGTAATTGGACACTGAAATGATTCAATTTATTTTCCATTGCCCATTACAATGATTGTCTGGTTGACAGTAACAATGTTAACATTCCAGAGTGGTAATGCAAAACTATGGCATTTTTAGTTGCAGCCTAAAAACAAGTCAGACGAATGTAGATTGACAGTGTATGATGCTCCCAATCCCCAGGTTTTAGATTAAGTGGACATCGCAAACATTGGGCTACAGCAAGATGTAAAGTAGATAACAAGATACAACCAGCGGCTCCTATCCAGAGGGGAAGAAAACAACACTTCTGTGATATACACTTACCAAATATTCTATACGATGAATTAGGCATGTATTTCCACCCCGAAGCTTACCAATTTGTGTAATAAAGTTTGGTACATGTTAACCAATCGCCTTCATAGCAAGCAGTACTCGTCATGCACAATGTGGAACGGGAATTTAACTGAGCTGTACATCCTATTGGAATGAAAATCTGTTTGCAATGTATACATGGACATTTTTCTAATTATGTAATTGGTTTGAGCCACAGCTTCTTCAGTCCTCTGAAGATTGTTGCCATATAGAATATCTCACTAAGTGTTTCACACCATTTGTGTACGGAGCAAGACCGCAATGTATTTGAGCTCAAGGTGGCAGCATTGCACAAGAGCTTCCCATAGACCAGCCACTGGTGGAGAACATGCAGAAAACAACACGTCGTGAAACCATCCTGTCATTCATGCAGGTACGAGTAAGGCCATCAGGAGGTTCCACTTGTGAAGACATTCGATGCCAACTTTGCACTGCCCTAAAAGAAAAAAACAAGGATTGAGATGTCAGTTGCCAGCTTTGTAATTAGTATTAACAAAAATAAAACCAGAATGTTGATACAAATTAAATAAGCATGTACACACGGTGTCTAAACAATACTACATATCAGTGAAACTGCTAAAAGGTGTTGATAATGGGCTCGTGGTTTAAGAGTGTAGTTATTGTGCATACGTTAATCATCGTCGTCGTCATCGTCTGGCACAAATATGTCGTGTTCTTCCAGCAGCTCGGCTCCTTTCTTGCTCGCGATGGCTCCGAGGATAAGAAATGGGATAACCACCGTGAACACCTTTGTCAGTCCCAGTGAGACCTGGCAGCCAACCACAGGAGAGAATGCACACACACAAACGTCACCTTGTGCGAATCGATAAAGTTTGATTATTATCGTTAATACAGTAATTATGATTGTGATCCTGCTGATGTAAGAATATTTGTTGCTGCTGAAGATGCCGATGATGTGGCCGAATCGACCGTGGTAGCATTTGTAGCATTCACAAAGTCGCATTTGTAGGAATCTCCTGTACTACACACTTAGCTATTTAGCAATAGGTTTTACCCTTTCTGGCATAAAACAGGTGTTGAGATGTTAAAACACCAAACAGAATCATTTTTCAAGGAATCCTGTCTGCAACAACCACACGTACTTGTGCTGAAGATGCAAACAGACAGTTTTCAAAGAATGCATATATTTATCAGAGCATGTTTTTTGTTTGCATGTTCACCACAAGTTGGTGTAGTTAATGCAGACATGATTCCTTAAAAAGGGGTTCTGTTTGGTGTTTTAACATCTTAACACCCGTTTTATTGCCAGCAAGGGTAACACATTGTAGTTTGTCACTGCCAGGAAAGGTGTCCCACATTGTAGCTGCACCGAGCCATCACCGCAGCTGTGAATACAGAATTCTGGTGCAGTGCTGCGACCCACCGGAGGCGGCCCCCACTGCGCTCAAAGCGGAGCTAATTGCGTCTCATTCTCCCGACCAGTCCTGCACAGCGTTGAATGCAATAAATGCAAATGTGAATGCACTGCCGTTTGCTCGTGTTGTGTACATATATCCTAAACAACGATTAGATTACAACAATGTGATAATCATGTCACCCCTACCTCTTTACTTCGCATTGATTAATAATAAACAAAACACGACCAATGCCCTGGATAATGTATTCTATAGAATGGACACCACACACCCTTCTGGTTAATCACCGTAAGTACACCAACACGACACCCTCGTCACCGTGAAACTGTATTGATGTCACATCTCTTTGACCGCATCTCGGCGAAAACATTGTTCTTGAGAATCTGACTCCGCACTTTGATGTGAATTGCCCTTAATCAAACATTAATAGTGGGGTTAGGCAACATAATAAAAATGTGAATTATTAATCGCGACCTTACGCGTCGAGTTTGACAGCCATGTTATACCGAACCCCATCGCGTCGCTATCCGGTGTCACTTTCACGCCTCGTAAACAAACCACGTCGATTGCAATGCTTTCGGAAATCCTCCACTCCGTTTACTCGCCGTAAGCAAAGCAACCGGAGAGCGCAAAACAAAAGCAACAGTAGGAAGAGGACCCCACGGCTACCAACTCCCCTCCCTCCCACACCGCCGCCACCTTCTCTGGCTTGGGCAGAATGGCTCCCGTGGTCGTCTCGGCGAGGCCCCTGGCCGTGATCGCCGCGCCGCCGGCGCAGCGTGGCGAGGCGGAAACCACCCGCTTGAGGAAGCCGGAGCGACTGGTGGCGAAGGCGCCCGCTGTCGCCCCGGCCCGGGCCGCCACACGGAGCCCGAGCGCCGCGCTCAGAGACGCTGCTGCCGCCGCCGCCGCCATCGCTTCCTCCTGCTGCTGCTGCTCCTCCACACGGAACCTAAGAATCGCGCACCCTGCACTTTACATTTCCCAGCGCGCATTGGCGCGCGGCCGCCCCCGATTGGTCTTCGCGGCGACTCGCCGCCAGTGACCGGCGACCAATCGGAGCCCGCGACACGGACGCCGGGCGGCTTATGCGGTGTGGGAAATCCAATGCGGGGAATCCCGGAAGTTGAGATGTGTCGCCGTTCGCGGCGTGCGAAGCGCCGATTGTAAGACGCACTCCGCAGCTCTCGCGCGTCACACCACGAGGGCGAGCAGCCACGTGTTCCCCAAACAGTGTCAGCTATCCGAATGATACGACGCACTCCCCCCCCCCCGTCTAATTTCAAGTGAAAGTAGGGGGTGCGTCTTATAATCCGATCTGTGTTCTTGTATTAGTCCGGATTATAAGACGCACCGCCCCCACCCCCTGCTATTTAAATGAAAGGCTGCGAGGGGCTGCGTCTTATAATCCGGTGGGTACGCAGCCAGATTTGTCGAACCAGCAGCGTTGACACCGGCACACGTCGGTGGGGGGGGGGGGGCGCGTCACCCGAGGGTTGCGGCTCCCCGGGGTGAGCTGAGTCGCCCCCGTCCGCCCGTGGCGCGGCAGCTGCATTGGCAGCAGCGTGCACCCACTAATACACGAACAGCAGCAAACTTACATATAGATAACAGGTGACGTTTCGGGCAATGGCCCTTCACAGCACAGGCGCGCTTTCAGACGCGCTTCTGCGGCCGTCTGGAACGCTCTTCCGATATTAGGAAGCCGCTGGAGCTATGCACTTTTAAATCTAGAATGAAAACGCATTTCTTTAGAACTACTTGTCGTGTTTAGGTTGCTATCATTTTCCCTTCACCTCCTATTAGCGCGGTTGGCTACGTACGGTGCTAAAGAAATTAACGTTTTAACAAGTGCCAGGCCAGAATGGTAGAGACTACCTCTGGCTTCTTTGCGCCATTATTGACGATTATGGCGAGTTAGTAACACGAAGTGTTGCACTGCTCTGGACAAGATCCCGATGCATTCCTCATCTCGTGTCATGCGTGACGCCAATCGCGCAATCGCGCTGAGACATCTTGGCAAGCCAAAGGTGAAATCTTAAAAAAACATACAAAGATCCCCCATATAGCCTAATAGACTATTGGGGCAAGTGCTGTTAACGAGCACCTATGAAGGCGTGGGTGCAGAATATCAACACTTTCACTCAATTCCACCAACAGGGATTTGAGCAGTGAAGTGTGTAACGTGGGGTCGATTGGTGTGCATCTGGTCATTAGTACAAATGCACGAATGTTGCTCAGAGCACTTTGAAATAAAGAGTTGCGGCTTCACACCTCTCTGTGGAGTCACTCGACCCTCAAGAGGAGGGCAGAACACCACGCAGAGAGTATCCCCCGCGTCGCCTCCAAACTCGACTATTATTAACCCGTCTGTCCCCTCGTTACGATCACGGGAGGAGAGGGGTAGGGCGAGCCGGTTACACGTGCATCTTACAGTATATATATTTTTAAGATTTCACCTTTGCAGGCCTATTAAAATCCAAAATGCGTCACATCCCAAATTTATCTGGGTGGTCAACCAAGTTGAAATGCGTACAAGCTACAATGTCACCATGGCTCAATGTACACACTTGTCCAGACCAATAAAGTGAGTGGTGTGTTCAAAGTTACACCAGAGCCTTCCCGTACCTGAGCGATACTACAGAGGTCACGTCCAGGGGAGTATTTGCACAGATGCTACTTGGCCATGTGGCACGTGTTGTTTTTTCCAGCACTTTTGCAAATAAGCTGCATTACACCCCCCAAACTCGGAACCGTATCCTTAACCCCAAACTTCAGCTTTGCCCTTATCCGGGTACACACAACACATTTAACATACTACTTATGGCATGACCATGGTCAAGCAGTTAAACATAATAGTTTATATCCTAAGCTATTGACAGTGCACCAGTGTTGGTATATCCAAGATTGACTGCCATCAAATGTACTTTTCCACACAACGCTTTCGAATATACAAATAGAACATTTTTATTTGCTTGAATACATTTGCACTGAATGGAAAGGTGGATGCTCACATCCTCTGATGTTGCCGCTGTAGTGTGGAACTCGCTTCTCCCCCACTCACCGCAATTAGTGACGTTAATTCCCTGCTGCTGAACAAGCCCAGGCACCAAGACGTCTTTTTCCCACACCAAAAAAAACTCAAAACTGTTGTATGAGCTTAGGTGCTGTCACTTCTATAATAATCGTCATCGCTTGTGTTGTAATCGAAGCGTCGTAGTTTGTATTTTATTTACTTTTATTTTTTTCTATCTACGTGACTTTACCGAAAGAGCCAAAGAATACTGCTGTCCTGTTACTGTTAACATTTGTATGGGTAACTTTTACCATCTTGGTAATCCCTTCGCCCCTTTCCTCCCCTGGGAGTGTTTTGTATTCTTCTTCAACCCCTCTTCCTCCCGTGCACGACGACACTGTGCCGCTCTCATGGGCAATGCACGGCACACAACACGCCTCGTGGCGGATCGCCTCACTTTATAGCTGTCACCGGAGGACATAGAGATCCCCCCCAACTCCCTGAGTCAGGACTCGCTACGCAGTCCGCCATCGAAACTGCAGGTCAAGCACGAAAGCCATTGCACTCGACGGGGAGAAGGCTTTCGATTTGGTACAGTGGGGGTTTTACTGTTAGAACCTCCTGGTTACACCAGCCCACAGGGGATTATTGTATCCGTCCGCCCGTCGTGCATCCAAAAATGGGAAGGGAGGGTGGGGAGGGGCTGGGTGGGGTGGGGAGGGTGGGGCTGGGGGGGGGCTGGTCACCCCGTGGAGCCCTTATAAAACTCAACGTTTAACCTAATCACGCCGACTTGTGCCCGCCCTCACAGTCGGGCATATTTGCGGAATACACCACGCCGCCGTTGACCCTGGCCATTGACCGAGCAACCCAACGTTCCTACCAGCTTCCTCCGCAGCAATGTGTATTTTTGGCACCATGCAGAGTCTAGCCTCCCCCCCTCCCCGGTTCATCTACATGTGCAGACTCCTTTATGATCATCTGACTGCGATAGGTACTACTAATGGGTTTGTCTCAGAGGTTCCCCCTCACTAGAGGCACGAGACAGAGATGCCCCCTATCCTGCCCCCCCCCCCCCCTCTTTGCAATTGAGCCTCTGGCAGCCAGGATACGAAGTAGCCAGGAGGTATTAGGTATTCATATTAGGTATATGCTACGGGCAAGTCGAAAAATAAAGTCAATTTATACACCGATCTGCTTACTATCACAAAATGGACACCTCAATACCTGCCCTCCCGAAGCTTATTGTGGAGTACGGTGCAGTCTCAGGCTATAAACTCAACATTCCTAAGTCAGAAATCACGCCTCTGTACCCGATTTCGGGAACACCTCTGCCCAACGTCTCCCACTTCAGGTTGTGCCCCTCCCAAATCAGGTATCTCGGGGTGAATATTACTTCCAACCTAGCGGACCTCTTCAAACAGAACTCCCCCCCCCCCCCTTCTTCTGGAGATTGAGGCCTCCCTAGCCGTTTGGGACAATATCCCACTATCACTCCCCAATCAGGTCCACTTGGTCAAAATGATGACCCTTCCGAAGGCCCTCTACCATCTCAGGATGATTCCGACAGATACCTCAGACATTCTTAAGTAAGCTCCACTCCCTCGTATCCTGCTTTGTCTGGGGACACAAGGTGGCCAAGATCGACAACCATACATTAACTCAGGGGAATAAATGCGGCGGGCTGGCGCTACCTGATTTTGCGAAGTACTACTTATCGGGAGGCCTCCTTATGGTCAAGCATTGCCTCAACAAGAAGAGACGGCTCCTGAAAGAAGTGGGAAGAGGCATCATTATCCCCCTGGAGCCTTGAGGCAATAGTCCACTTGCACCCTAGAGATAAGCCCTCGGATTTCAAACCACTACCCTCAGTCAACACAACCCGTTGGACCCTGAGAAATAAACTGATCCATATCACCTTTGGCCTCCAGCGACTCTCCCCTATGTAGGATTATTGGGGGCAAGGGTGTCAGCTGGCCGGCTTGGAAAAGAGTGGGAATCAGGAGGGTGGGTGATCTCTCGTCTGACTAAAGGGGGATGGACACTCTCCAAAAACATTAGAAAGCGATGACATCCCTAACAGCGATTTTTTTTTCAAATTTCTCCAGATCAGGGATTCTATTAACAAGGCAAGGGGTGTTGACCTCCAAAAGATCCCCTCCCCGATATGGGTATGGCTGACGGAGGAGAGGACATACCAACTCCTACTCCTGGGCCATACCGAGGTGAGACCAAAGACTAGGGCACTTTGGGAGGGGACGCTGGGCCACCCAATCCCATCATAGTCTTGGAAACTAATTTGGCACAACCCCCGGCAAGGTCTAAGATCCCTCCCTCTCAGGACGATTCAATTTCAGTTCCTTCATGGCACATATCTCACTAACCAACGGAAGGCTAAATTCTTCCAGACCATATCCCCAAACTGGTCGAGGTGCCCCCCTGGGCACCATCCAAACATACATTCACGCCTTCTGGGACCGTCCCGCCATCAGGACATTCTTTGATATAAAATAACTGATCTGTACAACGTGATGTCTGGCACTGAGATTACGATCTAGCATTGAATCATCCCTCCTGGTCCTTCAACCCCAAAGTATCACCAGGCACCACCACACCCTTCTCCAAGAATGTTACATTTCGGTTAGAAAGACCACCCTGAGCTCCTGGAAGAATCATGGGGCCACCTCATTCACCCTCTTGCATAACGCCCTATTGGCTCTAGCAGCTTTAGAACACCCGAGTCTGAAACCGAGGAATAGGGGAAGGGGAGTTCACCCAGATTTGGGGCCCCCTAGTGAATGCCACTCCAGAGACCAGGAGTTTACTTAATTGAACTTGAAATGAGCCTGACTCCACCCCCCTTTCCCCCTTCCCCGAAGAAAAGAGATTTGACGCATGTACCACATACCGCTATGGTCCTACACGTCTGCGTTGGTTGTCTGTCCGAGCTGCTTATCCCGCTATGCACCGCTCACCTGTCGAGGAAGATATACCCCCCCCCCCCCCCCCCCCGTGGTTGGATCAATGAAAATAATGTACAAAAAAAATAACCAAGTTGCCCATCAATATAGCTAGTGTGCATCTGTTTCGTGGACCCTACTGACATTACACGAATGGGAGTGCAAATGTAAAAGGTAAGAAACAGCTGAACATCGTCATGTTGTATCTGAGGGAAATATGGACACCAGCTGCCAAGGAGCACAATTTACAAGCTGCCTGTCAACGCTTACATTTTACTCATAGTTCTGAAGTATAATTTACTTTCTTGTGGCTGCCACTGCCCTGAGGCGCCAGTGGGTAACGCGTCGAGCCCCTCCGAGGCCACGGCCCATACACACAGTGCGAAGGAGCGGCTCCACCCCTATTGTTCAGGCCACCAACCACCAAACTATGTCAATGACAAAAGAAAACACTCCCTAAGCCGACTCAAATGTCATCCGGAAAAACGAGGTTTGCGCAATCCACTCGGACACCGTGGTGGCTGTGAATAGTCAGCTGGCGAGCGCAGCCACCCCAGCTACAGAATCAGTGTTGGGTGACAGCACGGCTACTGCAGCATAATATGGAAAAACAAGAGGAAAGTAAATCCGGGAGCTCAGTGGCAAAAAAAAGACTGATGGGATACTGCAATACACTGTATTAGAACATTACACCAATAATGGAAGCCAGAAATGTATGTATGTATAACTTTCGCACCGTTACGTAGCCAACCGTGCTAATCGGAGGTGCGGGGAAGGGCAAATTAAACACAAAAGGCTGTTCTAAAGAAATTCGTTTTCAATTAGAGAAGCTGCTACATTAGAGTCAAGCCAAAGTGAGTTCCTGTCGGCCCTGATGTGCGATGACACGGTCAGGAGGAGGCGGTAGCCTTCTCGCAGTGGCCCACCTGCTACGGTGTTTTCGTGTTACCTTTAAAACACACAATAGCGTCATCTTAAAAAAAATGGACGTCGTTAATCCGGATCGAGGGATGCATTGCTAGGACAGCAGCCGGAGGATATCGAGCAGCAGCCGTGGTGTCGGGAGGAGGTAAATCGTTGCCAAGGTGTGGGAGTGGCGTCCAACCGCCTTGGTCACCGGTGACATCTGGACCCTGACGCTTCCCAATGATGGACGTGGAGAAAATTCAAGCCTCGACAATTCTTTATATACAAGTAAAATAAACTTTATTTTTTTGTTAAATTTAACCCATTAATAATTGTACAATATTTACACATGATAACTACTTAAATCATTTTATCTAAAATGTTTACGTACGATTCAGTTTAAGACGACACATTTTCTATTCGTGGGATTCTCCGGAAACTGTCAACATTTGCGACAGACTTGACTGTCCACGTGAAAAACCCACACCGGACATTTTCCCACAGGAAGTAAATTTTTCCAGGTGTAAAATGCGCAGCATCACCACCGCCGCCGCCAAATCACCATGGCCTTCATCAAACACCACCATCGTGTGATACAAACACGACCTCGGATTTGCTCCATCTACTCAGCGTATACATCAGTTTGCATACAAATGAGCGCCATGACTTGGTGAAGTGCTATCAGAATCAGGGTTGGTGTCGCACCGTCCTTCATTCCTCATTAGTGTACCACACAATTAGGCAACTGCGTTTCACAAGCCCAGGCAAGTGGGGAAGATGAAGGCTGAAAAATAGTCCAGAGGCGGCTCACACTCCACACTACTGCAACGAGTGCTGGTGCATAAAGAGGTGAACGACTCGTCAATCCACTACTAGATGAAGCCCCCCCCCCCCCCCTCCACATCGTATTTGTTTGAGCTGCATGGAAAGCAGAAGCAATTGCACAACGCGCCGTTTGTTGGAATGCCTGTGGCAATGAAAGTTAAGTGGGGGGGCTTAGAACATCACTGGTTCAGTATTTACAAACCTGTCCTTATCGCTTGCCAGTTTCCAACTGTTATCTACTACAGTACACCATCAAAGAGAACATGTACAGAACCACTTTCACAATGTGGATACGCCGTCGATAAGCAATTCAAACGTACAGTACTTAAAAATACAAAACAATGACCGGCACTGAAAGCTCGTGAACCACGATGCAACGGCAATCCAGAAATCTTTCAGTGTCATGCCATTTTCAATTCGTATTTTATTTATATTCTGGGGTCTTTCGGTAAAGTCACGTAGATAGGTTCAAAGAAAAGAACAAAATGACGAAAACAGATTTTATTTGTACTGTATTTTTCTAACCACAATTCATGTACACCTTAATGAGCATGTAACAATTCACCACTTCCCTCAAGTTCATGATTCAATCCAAAGTTTCTCATTTACAAAACTCATCGTATGCGTCACCATGCTACCCACAACTCCGATTGTCCGTGGAAACTCTGGGACGTGCAATCTTCTAAATCGGCAGCGCTATTCTTCCACGTATCCACGATTTACACCCCAAGGCTCACTGTGGAACCCCTTCCCATTATGCGCGCATTTTATGTTTGTGCACTTGAGTCGTGTGGAAAATTCCGCAAATATCCACAAATCATTTTCCTCCGGGGATTTTTTTTTGTAAATTCGTGGATAACAGGATCTGCAATATTACTCCCCAATTACTGTGAGATTTGCTCATAATGTACACACACAACACTACTGTGCAGGAGAATTGATACGTTTACACTTGTACGTGTGATAAACTTGTTTCACCAAACGTAGCCAACCGTGCTAATCGGAGGTGCGTGGATGAATCATTACACGTCGAGTAATTACCCAAGACAGCGGCAGAGTAAATCGATTGTTTGCTTCTCCGAAAGTCATAACGGGTTGTACGAGAACGGTGTAAACCCATGAGACACAGTGGGTTTAGTGCACCCTTGCTTATGCAATTTACAGCACTGACATATTAAAATATTTGAAATTCCAGGACCATCAACAGAAAACGGTCTTTTGGTTTTCTGGAAAGGCTCATGAACGCATGCATTAAAATACAGCATTCTGTAAACATTCCTTTTGGAATAACATCAGTTAACAAAGCAAAAACATCTGACATTAAGATTGTCTACAGCTGTGGTTCATTTGAACGACTCTACTCTGTTGGACAATGTTAATATCAATTCACCAATCGCCTTCTATCCTTAACAAAACGGTCGATTCTGACGTTAAAAAAAGCACCGAAAAAACTCGACATCAGTCTCGATACACACGGTGTTGTACCCCGCTGCGAGCCGTTTTAACGATCAGGACAAACACCTCGTGAATGTTTCATTGTCATGCATTATTTCACCCTCCTTTGCACTAATGCCATTCATTTATCATTTAAACTCACTCGGAGGCTTCTATAACAATGCACTATGGGTGTGCCCTACCCCACCCAGTCATTCAATTGCCTCGTCACAGTGCAGGGGGCCGAAGCAAGAATCAACGCTTCGTCCAAGTTGACTGGTTTGTGCAATTCTGTTTGCTCCATTACCCGAAATGTAACATTCGCTTGGATGCAATTTCCACAAATGTTACACGTGTAATAACTCTTATAATCGATTAATGCACAGTGAACTTAACAAACGACTTTCATTGGTTAATCGACGCTTCCATCGGCATTCCAGCCAATCGCAGCTCGCCAACAAACGAGCCAACATTGTTGAAGGACCTCAATTTGGCATGCGCCGCGCAACAACGCCCAGTCCCTCTAAATACATTCAGATCACAACAACACAGAACCTTGCTTCTAAATTCAACATTTTAAAGGAGCACGAAGAGACCAACATTTTTATAAAAAAAAAACACGTTTGAATTCAGCAGGTACACACACACATCAAGTCACTGCTTTGACCAGCCAAGAACCCGACACATTACTGGAATTTCACCCCATGTCTTAACAGTACACGATGTCACATTTATACAGCCACTCGCACACATCTTATACCCTGTAAAACCAATACAAGCACGCGCAACATAACGTGAATAACACAACTCCTTATCCGTTAACCTATTACCCATTATCCGCTGCCATCCCGCAAATATTCCCAACGTTATTAGATGCTTCCAATTACCCGCGATGTTCTAAAACGCGCGGAGTCACGTGCGAATGTACTCTCATTCTCCACGACATTTTCTCCGCAGACAAGTGGCGGTACCGCTGTCTGTGGAGAGCGCCACAGGGGGATGAGGAGAGCACCCGCGACACTGGACCGCTGCGTTGCCATGCACACCGGTTTAATAATCATGTCAACATTACAAAAGTGTAATTATACAGTCCTTTGAACGAGCATAGGCTGTACTAGATTTTCCACTCAGGTGGTGGTGGAGGTGTTCAGTGGTTGGTGTGACACATATATGGCTCTCAGTGCTCCAAAGGGCCGCAAAGCTGGCAGCGATTTCAATGTATACAAAATTAAATATTTGATTTATAGAACAGTGATTTTATAGTACAGTAGTATCAAAAACCGAACCCTTGTCCGGCCATGTCTCTCCTAATCAGAAAATTATACAAATTCTGCGAAGTATGGTACAGTGCCTTGGCGATTGGTGCGACAAACACTTCGATCCACTCAACTTACTCCAAATTTTAAACGGCAAATGTCATTTTCACTGCATACAAAATCTGCTCGCCATAATGACTACAGCCGGATATAAGGCCACTTAAGATAATTATTTCCTCAAACGGGAACTGGTAAATAATGAATGGGTAAAACATTATTCAGCATCAATGCCACTCGGTATCAGATGGGTCACCAATGCTAGACTTTCACAGTGACTAGTTACTGGGGGTATACACTCGACAATTTATCCATTACATTTTTACTTGCTTTACTACATCATAACCAGAAGCTCGCAAGAGCGCATTAGAGGCTTACGTTACGGTATGACCTCTATCATAAAACCGTATTGTTACAAGTCGTCTGGAAGGCCGATATATACACAAATAAAAAATATGTTGTGTGTTCAGATAGGGAACAGAAGCTGACCTATTTAATGTACCGTTTACCCACAATGCTCCACTACAGCACTGCATGAGGTTTCACACAACATTGTGATGGATCGTGTCAAGTGGATACTGTGGGACACCGCCGTTTTGCAACTCACCACGTGTCTGTGTGATGGGTGGGTGCTATGTACTTTTTTTATTTTCTCCACAGTAAATAAAAAACAATATATGAAGTGAGGTATTCCACAGGAACAAGTGTGACCATTGCTTTGGATAGAGAATGGGGATCTACAGTTCATGGCACAGCGGCAGCATGCCAAACCAACACCAATCCATCGCTGAACCTAGACCATTTTCCGCCGGTAAAGCTTCATGATGTCCAGGTCATTTAGCTTTTTCCATAATTTCTTCTCGAGGGATAGATCGTGGTTGACATAAAAGACAAGCTTCTGTTTTTTGTCAAAATAATGGTCTGGAAATTTCCTGAAGTTGCTGGTAATGAAGCCATATGCAGAGACCTGCAACAAACAGAAAGTAATCAGTTAATGCCCTCTGTCAATGCCCTGCTTGGATGAAGGCCTCCCCATGCCGTGTCACTCTTGGGAATTGTATCACCATACTTCACCAATACTGGTCAGTTCGGATTGCTCCTTTGGGGTGCTACGCAGGACTAGTTCAGATAGCACTCATCACTGATGTTAGCCGTGTTCCAGAATCAAACACAGGTTGTTGGGTTTACACAAGAGTGCCCCTAACCACCATCACTCACCCCAGTAATTAATACTGTTAATTCCTATTGTTTAATTAATGTTGGTGGAGGGTCTAAAAAAAACATTTGGCCAGATCTTTTTGTGGCCGAGGCCAATAAACATTTGTGCATCTCCATACAGTTTAACAGAAAATACGGACATTTAAAAAATCATATTTACAAATTTGCAAGTGCTCCTGTTGTGATGGGATCCATGCCCGTGGCCTTGTCAGGGTATAACGCACAGCCCACATCACAATCCTCCCTCACATCAGCGCTCCTCTAGTTGCTTAACAAGGCACAGCATTCTGCACCTGGAACTAATGCCATCTTTTGGCTTATTAACGGTCAAAAAAGTCTCACACAGGTTCAACGAATCCCGGGATAACCAGTTGCCAAGGGTGAAGTCTCGGACACACACAGCTCGGTAGCTCACCACTAGCACCCCTGCGGGACAACCTTATCTGTAAGTGGCTTTGGGCAGGACACAGTACGAACAGGGATGATGAACGGTAGTCAACTCATCGCATCACCCACAGGCTATCCACAGGTTATGGGCATCATACCTGGACTCCCCTCATTTGAAACTTTCTCTCGAGCAATGGTCATCCTATTATCTGCCGTTATCACGATTTTACCCCCGTGGATAAGTGGAGTGAAAATGGTGGATAATAGGATCCATCATACGGGTCCACCATATGGGTCCACCATATGAGTCCTCCATGTCGCTGTGCATAAGAAAAGTGCTGCTGAAGTTCTGTGACATCACTTTTCCGGCTGTTCCCCGACACATGGTGATGTACTGCGTGATGCAGGGTTCTCCAAGGACATTCGGATATGATTACGATTGCGCACTTAGAACATAGTTGGGATAAAGCAACGAGATTTAAAAAAAATACCACAAAGACTCAACATGCTATCTCATCTGGTACAACTGGCATTCCCTCTGGAATCCTCAACTCCCTCTTGTTCATAAATAAAGCCGCTGTCATCCATCCATGGCTCCGCCTCCCAAGTCTCTTTTGAACATGTATCCAGGATTACCTCGTCACACGTGTGCAGAGCGGTTAGCAGAGCTATGGCGCCTGTGCTGGGCCTGTAGAGGTTTCTGAAGTCCGTTTGAAGGATCCCCGAAGGCAGGAAACTGAAATAAATAAAACAAGGAGATGAATTCGTGTTGAACAAACTATTCTTGTGCCTCGTGCTAGATGAGACAAATTAAATGCACAACCAATTGAATTACGTGATGGTGTTTTTGAGCAGACATTGTTGACCAGGCTGAAGCCAGCATCTGACTGCACTTGAGACTTTTTTTTTAAATCAAAGGCAACCATCTGTATTCGAATCCAGGCCCCTCAGCGTTGCCAGCTCAGCACACAGACCTCCGCGATCTCCGGCCACCTCTCGGTGCTCGAGTGGCCTGGCTCCTTTTGTTTTTGTTACCGATCTGTTCTTTTTGTCAGCTCAGCTGTACACAGCGAAGGCTCACACCCTTGACATGGAGAACGTGGAGAGATCCACTTCAATGGCCAACAAGGGCACTCTGCGGCCCCAACGCCGGAGTTGAGAGCCAATTATCCATCTGGATTACGCACGGGTGACGTACGCTGGGCACTAGACAGAGACCATGTTTTCACTCCGTACCACGCTTGGAATTCCTGGCTCACAGTTTCTAGAGATAGTTTTAACCTCTCATTCTTCCAAATATGTCCCTTTGTGTGTGATGCTTTACATATGACCATTTTTTACTCGAATTTTTTTTCCCCATTTCAAACATTGGAAGGGAATAAAGTTGTGTTTGTGCGCGCACATGGAACAATAATGCAGTGCAGTGGTTAGCAGCGCACTCCTCTTTGAACCCAGCAACCCAAGTTCCCCCACAGCTAACATCAGGGGAGGAATATTATTACGCAAATCTCCACAGTGAAGAAATCCAATTCCACGAGTAAACGATGATTTCTCAGGAGGAGGATGACGACGTTCAGGACATGACACCTAAGGAAGGAACCATTGCCCCCTTCACAGTAGGAGAAACAGGAAAGCTCCTGGATCAGGCGAAATAACTATGGGCATCATCAATGTAGAGGGATCAGAAATAAAATGTGCGGACCTATTTACTAAGCAGTTAGACAGAAGTGAATGACCTCAATCACATGGAAAATCACGCCTAAAATTGCAATTAATTTCAAAAACAGAGAAAAAACTGATTTGAGGAGTCAGACTCCTCAGACTAGAATCACACGTGGGTGAATCACTGACAAAAGGTCTTGGGGAACAACATTACGGACGTTTGAGAACCCAAACAACCGCATGAGTAAGTGCGAGCTCGGGGGAAGCCTCTTCCATCATTGGCCACACAGCCCTGAACCAACACCTATAAGAGGCTAATGGACATCATTTGGCCTGACTGTCTTGCCACGTATCAAACTAAGAAGAGCTATCTCGTTCTGATGCTCGTGTCGGCTGCTCGACTGCTCTGCCTGCAGGTTGCTCTTTTGAGGTCTCCAGGCTGCTGCCTCGACCTCGTTCCGTGTGCCAGCAGAGTGAACTTACTTGTTTTTCAAATACCGTAGAAAATCCGGATGAAGCATTTTAATCTTCTTTGCAACATTCTCTTTTCCAAAGTATTTCCAAGGCCTGAAAGCAAAAAAAAAAGATGCATTTGCTGACAAAATTCACATTTTTCCAAATGTTGTTTAGGATATACAGCACTCGATACACACACAAGGTATGCAGTTCTGTTAATGTTATCATCGGTAATGGACTGCAGCAGCGCATATATATACATACTTGAGATGAGTTTGAGATTTTCATATTTAGGATTTTTGGGGACAAATACAAATAAATCATGGGACCTCCTTTGCCAGGACCAAAATATGAGAATCGGTAAAAAAAAAAAACTCTTCTCAAATACAGATAAGTTATTAGATGTTCAGGTCGTTTATTTTAGAGTAATTTGACGTGTCTTTGTGCTAACAAAGGTGGTGTCACCCAGCACCACGCGACTCCACTGTTGGCAATGTGCAGTCAGCCCCCACTCTAAACCTCCCTCGGTCACGCGTGTGCATTTGGGCATATAGACATGGACACACAAACACATGCGGAGACACACACAGAGATGCAGAGATAGAGAGCCGCACACACAGAGACACAGGCACTAAAACACAAAGACACGAACACACACAAGAACATTGAGACAGACACAGAATATTTATTCTGGAGGAATCCGATGAGCTATGAAGGTAGTTTTCCCAGATGTCCATAAGGGATGAGTCAGAACGTTAAAACAACAAACAATACAAAAACACAGGAGCACAAAGTATAGTAAAGGAAAACAAATCACTTTAAAAAATATATACAAATAAAAACACTATTTTTTTATCTTACCATATAAAGCCCACGGAGCTATTAACTTATGTTTCAGAAGTGACCTGGCCACAAATGAAAGCTCAACAAAGTGACTTACCATGTGGAAATCTATACCAGCACACACAAGCACAAAAACACACACGCAGAGCGACACGGAGACACGGACAAAGACACGTAAACACCCACAAACACGCTCAGGTTGTTGCGTAAATCCTTGTCACAGATTTTGGCACCACTCGATATCCTTGCACTCAGTAAGTACCTTGATTTTTCCCGCACTGTACGTACGTTAAGAAAGAAGTTCAACATACGTACATACAGCCGTGCTAATCGAAGGTACGATTATCACGGCGAGGTTAGTATAAACAGGTTTGTAAATGCATTCTCAGCTACAATGCATTCCCACTCAACCCACCCACTGTGATTAGTCATGCGCAGAAATCGAACTCGGGTCACCGGGTTCAGAGCAGTGCAGCACTGCGCCACCACTCCCCACCACACACACACATCCCAGCCATCGCTTACCGGTCATTCTTGTCTTCCCCTTTGTGGACGAGGATTCCCCTCGCTGCAGCAGTCACCATGTAGTAGTCCTGGTAGCCGCAAGGGATGAAGATGTAGCGCGTCTCCTGCGAGGCACAGCGTAAGGAAGGACATGAACACTCGTGCCACACAGCGACAAACCGCCTGGGTTCGATCCCCGACCCGGGAACCTTTCTACATGGACTTTGTACGGTCAACCCCTGTTCTGTATGGGTTTCCCCCCATAGCTTGAAACACAGACGGTGCGCAACTGCTGTTGGCCCAATCATCCCAATGCTGAAAATGTTACCTGCAAATTATTAAACTGGAATCGCACACACCAGAAACATCGCAACCTATTGCGGAAATTTGACAGGACCCTCCTGCAATAATCTTGAGGCTTTCCTGGGTAAAATTTTACTTTTTTTTTGTTTAATATCGTTCACTTTCTTTTGGACCCCCCCCCCCCCCATGCCCCACTCCGCTCGCATTTCTCCTTGTACACCCACAAGCCACATTTTGAAAAAATATTTTTGTTTAAATATTTTTACTACAACTTAAAAGTTCTTACTTTATCTAAGCCACGTAAAGGTAAAGGTGCAGCCCTGCAATAACTCGTTCACTCAACTGCTGGCGGAAGGGTCTCGATGAAGGAGAGCAACAAGAGAACCCTTCTCCAGGGTATTTGGCCTACTCTTCCATGCTGGCCAGACGTTATGGAAGAGGCGGGAATACCCCCACTGTACATCACCACACACGACCTGTCCCACGGACTAACTGTGGTGAACCCATTCGAACTGCTGGGTGGACAGGGTGGGAGGTTGTTCCAACTACGCTGCCAGGAGACCGAACTGGCGACCTCTGGATTATAATGTTCCGAGTTACGCATGCAAACCTGTCCATGACATCCATAAATGAAACCAGACGATACAACCAAAGCGACGAAAACATTCACTCCGTAGCGGGGAAGTGACAATAAGCAAGGCACGCTGCTTATCGTTTCAGGCTTTAAGCAACTTAATTTGTCCACTGGATCCAAGTGGAGCATGTTATCGTGGATGATTGTGTGGCTACTTTTCCATTAACAAAATGCCGGTTTGCGCACAGAAGAAGATAAAACAGCCACGTAAGATTCACAATGCTGCAGGTGTGTTTGTTTTTTCTCCACAGATTTGACAAACGCACAGGTATCACAGGTATGTGATATCTGGGAGCAGTCACAATCATACCTGCGTATGTTTCCAAGTTGCGACGCTGACGGTCGTCACTCGGCACATTGTTTATGTTATCAGTGTATAAATGGTTTTCATTTATTGATCTTGATCATAATAAGTTATCTTGAGCACCACTTTGCAGCCTTCATTACCAAGACCTCTCATTTCCATTTGTTATTAATCCTACATCATCAATCGATGTTCGATGGTCAATCTATCCCTTTGTTTCACAAATCCCATTTTGGGAAAACACCTGCTAACGCCGCGGAGAAAAGCTCTGGCGAAAGCGCGTCTCTTCGTCCGATCCGCTAATGCCTTGACGGACTCCCAGCAGCCTTTTCTCATGATGCACCACTGGAAGCTGAGCAGAGTCACAGATGGAATGCATGGGAAAAGAGGAATGTGAGAGGGAAGGGAGAAGATAAAGAATTGAGAAGAAGAGAAAAAGGTTGTTAAAGGGAGGGATAATCGGGAACAAGGGGTCAGGAGAGGTGAGGGAGGAGGAGGCTACATCAGGCCCGTGAGGTTGCTGCTGCTGCTGCTGCATGGAGAGGCAGCGTCTGTCCTCACAGGGGGCGGTGGGGAGGGGCTCAGAGTGGCGGTGGCCACACCAGTCACGATTCAGAGATAGAGATGTGAAGGCATTTTGACGGTGAAAACGGATACAGTCGTCCAAATGCTCATAACCGAGGACCAAAATAAAACATTGACAATTAAAAAAAGTTAGATAAATAAAATAGCTACATTGATGGGGGAAAATATATATGGCTGTCGATGAAATACTTTATATTTGGCGTTGGTTGCGATTCACGCCAGAATTGGGCGGGTCACATGTTGCTTCTATAGATTACAGAATGCACCAACCACATGATGTGTGCACTGCAAGTCAACCACAAACATGCACAGGCCGTGGGACAAAGAGAGAAGAGCAGCGTAGCGCTTCTAAGGCCTGGACACTGGTGGGAGAGAAAGCGGCTCACAATCGAAAGGTCGCAAGGTCAAGAGCTGGTTGGAAGCTAACTCAGCCCATCATCCCTCGGGGGTCAATAACATAAGTGCCACTTTGTGGGGAAGAATAGACTCGTCCCTGCCATAGGAATTAGTAGTTTCCACCACTGGCTCACGGCGGTAAACAGGACATGCACACCCCCTTAGCGTTAATCTGAGCAGGAAGTGACCTTGACTTGAACAGTAAATACGAGTAGCCGCTGAAAAGTGCAGTAGCAAATTAAATGTTCTCTAAGAATATTAGAAAAATCCTATTATCTGTATGCAGTTATCTATAGAATCATCTGTACTTTACACAATTATGTATATAAATGAACATACAAATATACAAATTCTGAAGCCCCAATGTTATAATTAGCATAAGGCCTAGGTTTTTACAGAGCCAACATGAAACACACATACAATACGTGACACGTATAAATGAAATAGTAATAATAATTCTAAAAATGCAATTGTTTCTTCATGCTGGAACGGCACTTCAGAGTGCTTTCCACACAATCAGCGACTTACACGACATCTCATCTTAACACATTTAAAAGGGCACTCCGAGTGACAGCCGCCCCTGTGTGGCACAAGGAAACTCGGAACCTGGCCTGCAAGGAGCGAGCGACAATTGCCGCTACGTGCGATCGCAAATCGAGTAGTTTAGACGCATAGAATGCATAGGCGCTGTGGTGCATACGCTGTTACAATTCAACGTCACCGATCGCGACCATGACAATGGGTTTGTTACCGGGGACCACGAAGGATGCTCAAAGCCAAACTCCTGGTAGGCGAGCCGCGAGTTCTTCATCGTGTTTGTGGAGAAAAAGTAGAACGAAGTTCTCGTGCCAACGTCACTCTCAAATCCGTCGGTGATGGCTCCGTTCATCCTGCAACGAGGAAGGAAGATAATCATGCACACGCATGGATTGCGTAACACTGCCATCAAGCAGGGTGGCAGCAAAGTGGTCTTAACAGCCATGTGCCTCACGGCAAGAAGAGCCTGGGTTCAATTCCTGACTCGGGCACCTTTCTGTGCGGGGTTTGTACGATTCTCCCCCTGTTCTGCACGGGATTCCTCTGTATGCTCTGGTTTCCTCCCAAAGCTAAACACACACGAGGAATGAGGACTCAAATAAAGGGTCCAAAATGACACATGCATCCTCCTCAACAAGAGGGTCTGAAATGACAACATGTACACTACCGAAATGCAGCGGTAAAGATTATTGTGAACGGGCACTTAGTTTTAAAGTTCATGAAAAGAGGCACTTTGTCATAAATTGTTAAGAATCTGAAAGCCTTTTGGCGCACACTTCCAAACAAGAGCCCAGAGCAATGCCCATACCAGGGTGACAACGCCACGTGTTGCACAAGATTTATAATGCCAACTATTTTCAGCAATAAAGTCATATCAATACTTCTGACAAATACTGATGAGAAGCTATAGGTCATCTTTTCAACCCAAGTAGCTGAAACAAGTCTGTAGTTTTAGACATTCCTGAACATAAATGACCACGAATTTCATTGTGCCTGGCCTGTGTAGATGATTCAAAAGCATTCAAATCGGTAGAAATCGATTAAGTTTACAGAGCTCTCGCAAAACCCTCTTTGGTTTTCTTTTCGATGAAAACCATTCAGAGATATGGAACGGCCAGACTGAGATTGCAAGAAAAGAGTTCAAAAAGACACCGTTAGACAAGGTGCTGGCATCAGAGCTACGGCGAAGGAGGAGCACGTTCACTTGGCGCGTGTTGCTGGCTTTGAGATGGGTACAGAAAGATGGACACTGCTGTATGCAAGTGCATATGTAGAACTTCTTTCGCACCATACATAGCCATTTGTGCTATTTGGAGGTGCGGGGGAAGGACAAGAAACTAAACACAAAAAGCAGCTCTAAAGAAATGAGCTTTCAATATACATTTTAAAGTGCATAGCTCCAATGCCTTCCTAATATAGGAAGGAAGAGCATTCCAGATGGCCGCAGAAGCACATCTGAAAGCGCGCGATGCGGCGACCGTCGATGGTTGCCGAAAAGCCGCTGTGATGATGAGCAGAGTCCGCGCGATGATTTATGTTTCTTGACGAGATCAGTGAGGTATTGCGGTTCATTCGTAGCAAGCACTTTGTGTGTGTAATGAGAGCGGCCCGATAACGCATTTGTTCGGCAACCAGAAGCCAATGCAGCCCGGCGAGCACCGGACGAACACGGTCCGCGGCCCTTACCTGAACACGTAGTCGTGAGCATCGATTTCCTTCCCCATGCCGGCCCCGCGGAGGATTCCTCCGTTCCCCACGACAGCGCAGCGCACGCACCTCCCGCTCGCCTTCCCCATGCGGTCGTCGAAGAGCTCTCGGTTTTCCGGTGCGCCGAGGGATTCCATAGCATCCACCATGTCTGCACACACCAGGAAATGAGTCCAGTTTGAGTTTTATTTGGTCACACGGATGACCCCATTTAGGCAGTACCCCGGCTCTTTAACAAAGGGAAGGGCGTGGAGCGTGAGCAAGGCGGTGACAACAAAACGAAGACAAAAACTCTCGATAATGGAGATATTAGGTTCGGGGAACGAAGTTGTGCGTGGCATCTGTGTGCATTTAATTATAATCTTGATAAACAAAGATAAACAAAGAACGAAACTGTTTTTGCAGCAGACATTTGCATTGCAAATTCTGTGTTACGATGTCAGAAATTGCACAAGCCTAGGGTGGAACCACGAAAACACAACATCGTACATCACGACTCACTGGCCACAGAGACATCGAAAGATATGGGGAAAGGTCACATTTGTGACCATCTGTAGAAAATTATACAAATTATTCGGTGAAATAATGTTTAATAGACGACGTTTCAAGCAACGGCCATTCTAATGAGCGTATACATAGAGAGGCCGCAGAGAGTTGGTGGATAATAAGAGTTGCAGGCGTGTCTCGTCGCCTATTCGATAATATTCGTTTAAGGCCACAGCGTTTATTGACGAGCGAGTGCCGTGCCAGGTGGGTGGGCACATGGCAGAGCCGCGGGGGTTGGTCGGGGGCGGCCTTCATCCAGCAGTGGATTGATCCCAGCTCACGACAGTGAGTAACAATGTCAAAAAGCAGTTCGTGGTGATGATGCAGCTGAAAGTAAAATGTGAACAGGGTAAGCTACACCCTAGCTGCAGGGTAGAGTGCCTGTCCCAGCCATGCGAGTGTAATTGCGACTTGTATGTACACGTAATGACAACACTAAACACACAGCCACACACACTGGTGACCCCCCCCCCCCCCCCCCATTGCTGAAATGTCTCCACAAGGGTCAGAATAATGATGCAGTGAATCTCGATTCCAAACCCAGAAAATTTCAAATTGCTGCTCGCCTACTTTGGCCAAGGATACATTGTTTTTAGTTCAAGCAAATGATATGCAAATATTTCTTTCTTTTTTAAACAAAGCTTTTGAAGACAAGCTGAAAACATCGAGTGACCAGAAGTAAACAGCACTGTCAACGTTGTAGCAAACTGCAGCCAATTCCCATATTGACTTTATAGTAGTTTGTATGAATAATTGTTGCGATTAATAAGATCACAAAATCGTTACTAACAAATGTAACTCCCCATTTTACAGTGAGAAAAAAACACCACTTCTATAAAAAATAAAATGTCAATTCATTGCCGTGCTCTCCGTGCGTCTCGCATGAGTGAGCGTCGGGGATTTTCTCGGCGTGTCTCCAAACCACCTTCAACTCCCGTGGGCGGAGATCGGACGGTGCTTTCGCCACCGCAAACATAATGTTCCAGACCCACACTCCCAGGCCCAAATGTGCAAGCACTTGCCATAAACGGCGGCCACAGCTCTTAAATAATCTACTGCAGGCTGCTACAAGGAAAAACACCCCCCTCCCCCCTCCTCCCTCTTCCCCCTCTCCCACCGCCCCACCCCTCAGAGATGGCCGTAGCTTGACCGTCGCGCCGGATCGGCAGGCAACGCAGGTTGGCATCTCCTGGTTTGTCATCAATTCTTGGCCTCGCGAGTTCTTGCTCCCTCCTTTTGGGGCCAAAGGGTCTCTACTGGCAAGAACTCCCGAGAGCCCCTCTGCTCTTCAACACTGGCCACAGGTCTTGGGAGAGGTGGGAGCACCGACACTACACCCCACCGCACGCGGACCTGCAATTTGGTTGTCCTTCACAAGGTGCAAGTTTATTCCAAACCGTGCGCGGCCCTCGACAAATCCTACGCGTAAGCCGGACGGGCGGACGTACCGGTCCAGTTCATGCCTCTCCAGCCGTAGGGGAGGCGGTACTTGGTGAGTCTCTGCCACTCGTTGAAGTTGAGGTGGCTCTTCCACAGCAGCACAGGCAGGTCAAACTGGAACAGTCCACGCAACTCCGCGGTCGCCATCACCCTTTTGCGCAGGCTTTGTGGGCAGCTCTAAATCGCATCACCAGAGCATCGAATCGTTAGTCAAGTCGGCATCGGTTCCTTCCCCAACAGTTTGCCAGGCACAGGGACCCAAAAATCCCAAAACGTAATGTATCCAGCAACAAACAGCACCATCAAAGTTGTAATGGACAGGGTCAAACAATGTTTGTGGAGTTGAACAAAGTCGTAGGAGCCTGCGAAATGAGACGATGCGAGGAGAGAATTCCCAAGTGGAGCGGGGTGCGAGGGAAGAAGCATCAAGAGAAGCGAGGCACCCTGCGGTGTGAGTGGGTGGGTGAGCAAGTGTGTTGTGTCCTGCGGTGTGAGTGAGTGGGTGGGCAAGTGTGTTGTGTCCTGCGGTGTGAGTGAGTGGGTGAGCGAGTGTGTTGTGTCCTGCGGTATGAGTGAGTGGGTGGGCAAGTGTGTTGTGTCCTGCGGTGTGAGTGAGTGGGTGAGCGAGTGTGTTGTGTCCTGCGGTATGAGTGAGTGGGTGGGCAAGTGTGTTGTGTCCTGCGGTGTGAGTGAGTGGGTGAGCGAGTGTGTTGTGTCCTGCGGTATGAGTGAGTGGGTGGGCAAGTGTGTTGTGTCCTGCGGTGTGAGTGAGTGGGTGAGCGAGTGTGTTGTGTCCTGCGGTGTGAGTGGGTGGGTGGGCAAGTGTGTTGTGTCCTGCGGTGTGAGTGAGTGGGTGGGCAAGTGTGTTGTGTCCTGCGGTGTGAGTGAGTGGGTGGGCAAGTGTGTTGTGTCCTGCGGTGTGAGTGAGTGGGTGGGCAAGTGTGTTGTGTCCTGCGGTGTGAGTGAGTGGGTGAGCGAGTGTGTTGTGTCCTGCGGTATGAGTGAGTGGGTGGGCAAGTGTGTTGTGTCCTGCGGTGTGAGTGAGTGGGTGAGCAAGTGTGTTGTGTCCTGCGGTGTGAGTGAGTGGGTGGGCAAGTGTGTTGTGTCCTGCGGTGTGAGTGGGTGGGTGGGCAAGTGTGTTGTGTCCTGCGGTGTGAGTGAGTGGGTGAGCGAGTGTGTTGTGTCCTGCGGTGTGAGTGGGTGGGTGGGCAAGTGTGTTGTGTCCTGCGGTGTGAGTGGGTGGGTGGGCAAGTGTGTTGTGTCCTGCGGTGTGAGTGAGTGGGTGGGCAAGTGTGTTGTGTCCTGCGGTGTGAGTGAGTGGGTGAGCGAGTGTGTTGTGTCCTGCGGTGTGAGTGGGTGGGTGGGCAAGTGTGTTGTGTCCTGCGGTATGAGTGGGTGGGTGGGCAAGTGTGTTGTGTCCTGCGGTGTGAGTGGGTGGGTGGGCAAGTGTGTTGTGTCCTGCGGTGTGAGTGAGTGGGTGAGCGAGTGTGTTGTGTCCTGCGGTGTGAGTGAGTGGGTGGGCAAGTGTGTTGTGTCCTGCGGTGTGAGTGGGTGGGTGGGCAAGTGTGTTTGTGTCCTGCGGTATGAGTGAGTGGGTGAGCGAGTGTGTTGTGTCCTGCGGTATGAGTGAGTGGGTGGGCAAGTGTGTTGTGTCCTGCGGTGTGAGTGAGTGGGTGGGCAAGTGTGTTGTGTCCTGCGGTGTGAGTGGGTGGGTGAGCGAGTGTGTTGTGTCCTGCGGTATGAGTGAGTGGGTGGGCAAGTGTGTTGTGTCCTGCGGTGTGAGTGAGTGGGTGGGCAAGTGTGTTGTGTCCTGCGGTGTGAGTGAGTGGGTGAGCGAGTGTGTTGTGTCCTGCGGTATGAGCGAGTGGGTGAGCGAGTGTGTTGTGTCCTGCGGTGTGAGTGAGTGGGTGGGCGAGTGTGTTGTGTCCTGCGGTATGAGTGAGTGGGTGGGCAAGTGTGTTGTGTCCTGCGTTATGAGCGAGTGGGTGAGCGAGTGTGTTGTGTCCTGCGTTGTGAGTGAGTGAGTGGGCGAGTGTGTTGTGTCCTGCGGTGTGAGTGAGTGGGTGGGCAAGTGTGTTGTGTCCTGCGGTGTGAGTGAGTGGGTGAGCGAGTGTGTTGTGTCCTGCGGTGTGAGTGAGTGGGTGGGCAAGTGTGTTGTGTCCTGCGGTGTGAGTGAGTGGGTGAGCGAGTGTGTTGTGTCCTGCGGTGTGAGTGAGTGGGTGGGCAAGTGTGTTGTGTCCTGCGGTGTGAGTGGGTGGGTGAGCGACTGTGTTGTGTCCTGCGGTGTGAGTGAGTGGGTGAGCGAGTGTGTTGTGTCCTGCGGTATGAGTGAGTGGGTGGGCAAGTGTGTTGTGTCCTGCGGTGTGAGTGAGTGGGTGGGCAAGTGTGTTGTGTCCTGCGGTGCGAGTGGGTGGGTGGGCAAGTGTGTTGTGTCCTGCGGTATGAGTGAGTGGGTAGGCAAGTGTGTTGTGTCCTGCGGTGTGAGTGAGTGGGTGGGCAAGTGTGTTGTGTCCTGCGGTGTGAGTGGGTGGGTGAGCGACTGTGTTGTGTCCTGCGGTGTGAGTGAGTGGGTAGGCAAGTGTGTTGTGTCCTGCGGTGTGAGTGAGTGGGTGGGCAAGTGTGTTGTGTCCTGCGGTGTGAGTGGGTGGGTGAGCGACTGTGTTGTGTCCTGCGGTGTGAGTGAGTGGGTAGGCAAGTGTGTTGTGTCCTGCGGTGTGAGTGGGTGGGTGGGCAAGTGTGTTGTGTCCTGCGGTGTGAGTGAGTGGGTGGGCAAGTGTGTTGTGTCCTGCGGTGTGAGTGAGTGGGTGGGCAAGTGTGTTGTGTCCTGCGGTGTGAGTGAGTGGGTGGGCAAGTGTGTTGTGTCCTGCGGTGTGAGTGGGTGGGTGGGCAAGTGTGTTGTGTCCTGCGGTGTGAGTGAGTGGGTGGGCAAGTGTGTTGTGTCCTGCGGTGTGAGTGGGTGGGTGGGCAAGTGTGTGGTGTCCTGCGGTGTGAGTGAGTGGGTGGGCAAGTGTGTTGTGTCCTGCGGTGTGAGTGGGTGGGTGGGCAAGTGTGTTGTGTCCTGCGGTGTGAGTGAGTGGGTGGGCAAGTGTGTTGTGTCCTGCGGTGTGAGTGAGTGGGTGGGCAAGTGTGTTGTGTCCTGCGGTGTGAGTGAGTGGGTGGGCAGTGTGTTGTGTCCTGCGGTGTGAGTGGGTGGGTGGGCAAGTGTGTTGTGTCCTGCGGTGTGAGTGAGTGGGTGGGCGAGTGTGTTGTGTCCTGCGGTGTGAGTGGGTGGGTGGGCAAGTGTGTTGTGTCCTGCGGTGTGAGTGAGTGGGTGGGCGAGTGTGTTGTGTCCTGCGGTGTGAGTGGGTGGGTGGGCAAGTGTGTTGTGTCCTGCGGTGTGAGTGAGTGGGTGGGCAAGTGTGTTGTGTCCTGCGGTGTGAGTGGGTGGGTGGGCAAGTGTGTTGTGTCCTGCGGTGTGAGTGAGTGGGTGGGCGAGTGTGTTGTGTCCTGCGGTATGAGTGGGTGGGTGGGCAAGTGTGTTGTGTCCTGCGGTGTGAGTGAGTGGGTGGGCAAGTGTGTTGTGTCCTGCGGTGTGAGTGAGTGGGTGAGCGAGTGTGTTGTGTCCTGCGGTGTGAGTGGGTGGGTGAGCGAGTGTGTTGTGTCCTGCGGTATGAGTGAGTGGGTGGGCAAGTGTGTTGTGTCCTGCGGTGTGAGTGGGTGGGTGGGCAAGTGTGTTGTGTCCTGCGGTGTGAGTGAGTGGGTGGGCGAGTGTGTTGTGTCCTGCGGTGTGAGTGAGTGGGTGAGCGAGTGTGTTGTGTCCTGCGGTGTGAGTGGGTGGGTGAGCGAGTGTGTTGTGTCCTGCGGTATGAGTGAGTGGGTGGGCAAGTGTGTTGTGTCCTGCGGTGTGAGTGAGTGGGTGGGCAAGTGTGTTGTGTCCTGCGGTGTGAGTGGGTGGGTGAGCGAGTGTGTTGTGTCCTGCGGTGTGAGTGAGTGGGTGGGCAAGTGTGTTGTGTCCTGCGGTGTGAGTGGGTGGGTGGGCAAGTGTGTTGTGTCCTGCGGTGTGAGTGAGTGGGTGAGCGAGTGTGTTGTGTCCTGCGGTGTGAGTGGGTGGGTGGGCAAGTGTGTTGTGTCCTGCGGTGTGAGTGAGTGGGTGGGCAAGTGTGTTGTGTCCTGCGGTGTGAGTGGGTGGGTGGGCAAGTGTGTTGTGTCCTGCGGTGTGAGTGAGTGGGTGGGCAAGTGTGTTTGTGTCCTGCGGTGTGAGTGAGTGGGTGAGCGAGTGTGTTGTGTCCTGCGGTGTGAGTGGGTGGGTGGGCAAGTGTGTTGTGTCCTGCGGTGTGAGTGAGTGGGTGAGCGAGTGTGTTGTGTCCTGCGGTGTGAGTGGGTGGGTGGGCAAGTGTGTTGTGTCCTGTGCTATTAGGGAATGAGTGAGTGGGTAGGTGAGCGAGTGTGTTGTGTCCTGCGGTGTGGCGAGTGAGTGAGTGGGTGAGTGAGTGTGTTGTGCTCTGCGGTGTGGGGAGTTGAACACAGCATGGATAAGAGACAAAACGCAGTCTGGTCCTATCTTTGACTCTTCGTTTTCACGTTTGAACGTAATGCAAATGTGGTCAGGAGAAAAAAATGTAACCTTGGCTTTCTCTACCAAAATAAGCATCGTCTCCCAAACCGTAAACAGATCGTTTATGCTCCCATATTGGCTGTTCAATTACTGTGATATGGCTAAAAAACGATTATGCGACCGTGCTTTCTAAGACAACTCCAGTGTCTAACTGTGGATTGATGATGGTCTTAGATGGACCATTTACAAAACCCATCCCTGGTAGACTGCATCACCCGGCCACACTTGAATATCCCCAGCGACAATCATTGAGCCATGTTCAAATAGATATCAATCACAAACAGGTATGGTTGTCATCTACCCGAGTCATTAATTTTGCTGCCAAACCCATAAGACCTACGTGCCCCAACCCATTTACTGCCTCGAGGCAAAACTCAACGTCGGCGCAACAATTTATCGAATATTTTCACGACGAATGCAACTGTTCAAACTCGTGCCACAACCATTAATCGCCATCTGAGTACTCATTCGTGGATTTGCATCGCTCCGCATCGATTTGTTTCGCAGGGCTACGTGGCTACGCCCTCACCTGCACAGTGAACAAAAATGGATTCTCCACGCGTGCGGACGTGGCAAGGATGCGCGTGCGTGCACCGTAGCTCGGTTGCTCAACCGTACATAGTGCGTGGCGACGTCTCAATACAGAGACTGCAATCTCAATTCGACTTTAAAATCCTACAAAAACAAACGCAATGCGTCACTGTAAAATGACGGTGAAGGATTTCACTGTGGAAGCGACCATGTGCGACTGGATTTACATTAACAATCGCAAAATAAAACACCATTAAGTAATGCAGTGCCAGGAGACCTTTCTTCACAGCCTATTGTCCGTGACTTCCATCATCCAAAACGGCTGTCGGGTCCACGAACACTCCTATTATCCAGGACCCTATTTCTTGCGATTATCAGTGAAGCATGGATTTTCACGGATAAGGAGGTGCTGCATGGCAAATTCACCCCATTAACCACGGGGTTATTCGCGAATTTTTATCCCGCAATTAAGAGGAGTAAATCGTTGATAACCACGTGAATAACAGGATCCGTGGCACTGATCCCCCATATCACTGTGGACTTACACAGTACAGCAATCCTTCGCAACCGTGGACTTGCCAACCGTGAAATTCACCTACACATGGTTTATTATTACCTGTATACCAATTTACCAAACGCAACTTGCACATTTTGGATATCTGTGGACAAGCACGGGTCCGCAACACGCAATTATAAATTTCGCAGGGCCACGTTTCTCCACCGCATCGCCACATTATGACATTGAACATTTAAACTCGTAGGTTTTTTACAGCCGCTTGTAATGCTTGTGTGGTTTCCCGGGTTGGGCTATGTGTTCAGAACGTTTGCCCAACGTTGAAATGCACGAGTTAAAAATTCCTGCAATAGTGTGTAGCCAAAGCTTGACAAAATTTTGCTCAACAAGCAGCCCACCCAGAAAACCGGTTGAATGAATTGTGAACATTCTTGTATGCTGAACGTCTTTTGTAGCCAACTGTGCGAAGCAGAGGTACGGGGGAAGGACAACACACGAAACACATGAAGCAGTTCTAAAGCTCCAGTGACTTCCTAACAATCGGAAGGAAGAGCGATCCAGACAGCCGCAAAAGCGCATCTGATAGCGCGCGATGCGGTGACCATCTTTGTTCGATGGCTAGCCAAAAGCCGCTGCTGCGAGGGTGAGCGGTGATGGCGTGACGGCAACTTGTACACCACTCAAGAGAAACAACCCGACGAGCTGGAAGGGGGTCAGTTTAACGTCACCGCCACGCAATTTAATTAGCCGTCAGCATCCGAGGTGTTACGTTTCGCACCGACTCAAATGAGGGCAAGCGCCATGGAAACTAGAGGAGGCGTCAAAAGGTTGTCAAACGACACCCATTCTGGAAAATGAGATGCTTGCAAATAGCTATTATTGTTTTACATTGCCAAAGAGCGAGAACGATGACGAAGCTGTAACGCGTGTAACCATACGGTACGTACGACATATGTATGTTGCCTTCCTCCTACCATGCTGCGGCAACGGCATTGAGCGGAGCTCATTTCCTTTGGCAGCCAAAGCGACGCTGCGCTGATGCTGCCGACGACGACAACGCAAATAAAACGGTCCTCGCCGGACGGTGCGTGGCTGGCCGACCCCGTGAGCTGGCGAGCCGGGTTGCCTCCGGGTGCTCTGTGGGCAGCCAAGGTCAGAGGTCGCCCACTCGCTATTTGACCGAGAGGCGGGCGACGTTGACCGGGATCGTTTACAACGACATTGACGTCGCCTCGCGAGCTTTCGATGTTCAAACGACGCCGACCTCGACCGCCCCATCGGCCGATGCCAGGCCCGCTCTTTTTTTAGCTAAGGTCATCGTAGCCGGAAATCTAATTTCAAAACTAATTTCTTGAGAACTGCTTTTTGTTGTCCTTCCTCCACGCCTCCGATTAGCACGGTTGGCTATGTACGGTGCGAAAGAAGTTCCACGTACGTACATGCGCCCTCCTACGAATGGGAGTCCTGCTTCTGTGCCGGTTAACAGTGTTGAACGTGAATATCGCAGAGGGCCAAGTCAGACAGCCTCGTTAACAATGAACACGCAGGGCGAGCGCGTCCCGGTCCCGTCGGAGAGCCGCCGTTTCCGGATGCTTCACGCTCCCCATGGTGCGCTATCGACCCCGTGTTGGAGTGCCACTGTGGCCTTGAGTAACGCCACTTTACATTCATCGCACTCACGGCATGTCACCATGGGCTCGACTCGAACGTCAGGGCTCAAGCGAATCATTCTCGTTCGCACGTTGATCATAGATGGGCGGCCGCGGCTGTCGCAAGTCAACCAAACATTTTACTTCACGTGGACACTGCTTCATTTGCTTAAACTGATATTAGACTTGTTATTTTTAGGTGCGAAATATGCAGATATTTCATAACAATGTTCTTCTCAACATGAGGGTAATACCACGCAACTAGGAGTAAGTTGTTTATCGTACTGCAGTACCGGAGGTACCACACTAGCGTGTTAATAAACAAAGTACTCCGTTGTAAGTTGTTGGGGGTTTTTTTTTTTAAACAGTCGCTGAGCACAGATCTAAAGGCCCAAAACGTCAAGCGCCAGCAATATAGATCTATGAAAGTTGCAATGTATAATTGTTAAACATGTTAATTGAACCGAGAATTAAAAAGCTAAAATTATCAAATTATTATTTTATAAAACAATAATTAAAAAAATGTTCTATGTCTTTGCAAGGAGGTCACAATGTGCGTAGCAACCGACACGGGGCCCACCGCTGTAGCCCCCCCGGCAGCGAATTGGCGAGTCGCCGCTTGCACACAGCCCAAATGTGGGAACGAGCCCCTTAAACCAACAACACCGCAGTAAACAGCAGCAAATGAACATTTGCTTGAGGGGACAGAGCCCGGGTTACGTTTACATTTTGAGGCAAGTGGTTTATCGCCATCGTAAAATGTTGGGCGTTGCTTGTTTCCCGAAATATCCACCCCCGCACCATCTACGTTGAAGTCAATGCGCGTGCAATGATCAGTGCGATGTATGCCAAGTCAAACATAGCGTACGAGCCTACGGATCTCTGTGCGAGTTGCGTGCACTGCACCGAGGACTCACCAGCGCTGTGGGGCATCTCAGAGTTTTGTCAATTTTGGTCTTGAACAAAGACTGTGGGTAGGCAAGAATGTGTGTGCGTGTGCATTGAAGGTAAACTTGGCTCAATAAACCTCGCTGCGACTTGAAGGGGAAGGTGAAACTGGTCTTGCAACAAAGGTCACCAATGAGTGGAGCAGTTTTCAAGATAGAGCCCAAAGGTGGAATGACAAATATGCCCGACCACTCACTCGGAGCGAGTATTCTCCCCCCCTCCTCTGTCTCTGATCCATACCAGTTCCATCAACTCATGCAGAGTGGCAGCCGAAAATAATGTTTTGCTTATCCAATAAAACACGCAACGTTGACCCAACGTTCCAACTTCGTTGGCAACGTTGACCCAACGTTCCAACGTTGGGTCAACGTTGCCAAGGAAGTTGGAACCGTTGGCCCCAGGGCGCAACGTTCCACGTTTGCTGGTCAGGGCCCCCAGTGGGCCCGGCACCGCGTCCACTGGGCCCACTCACCGAGGGCGCCGCCTTGGCCTCGCGGTAGTAGTCGTTGTCGTTTCCGATTTTGATGCTTTCGTTGACGTTCTGCTGCAGCCATTCGTGCAGGCCTTCCTCCTCGTCGTCTCTGTAGTCGGTCTCCGTCGTCGTGACGATGTCCCCCGCTGCCGGGGCTGCGGTGCTGCCCACCTTGAGTTTTTGAAAGAGCATCTGAGCCCTTTTCCACAAAATGTCCTGGCAGCGGTGGGGGGGGGGGGGTGTCACAGTGACAGGGGGCAGGGTTATATGACGGCCGCACGTCCATCGACATTATTTGTCCGAGGCATACGACGCTAAGAATCATTATACTAATTTACAGCCCTTGCAGTCAATCCACTGCTGATTGAGGGTTCTTGAGCAAATCTAATTGGCGTAAAAACTAACATTCATCAATAGCACTGCCTATATAATAAGTGACATTTCATGCAATGGCCGTTCTTTACAGCCTGGGTCTCCTTCTCTGGCCTCTAGCTCTGTCACTCTCCCTCTCTGGCCTACGTGTTGTGAAGAGGAGTCATTGTATTAAATGTTGCTTCTTGTAAGAAAATATATATTTTAATGTAGTGCTTTTTTGTGAATTGTGCACCACTGACTGCCAACAAAGCAGCATTGCCAAATCATTTGTATAATTAATCATCAGATTACATTCAGTGTGAATTACATAAAGTCCTTGACTGTATATCACAAACGGACAGTTGGAGCTTTGCTTTATGTGACCAAAATTACTCATTTTGTAGATGGAAATCCCAATTCTGTGTCTGTGCATGTCCAAGCATTTGTGAATGTACACGCGAGAAGTATGGACAGACAAAGCACATCCATGCAAATGTAGTATCATAGCGCTGGCAAGCGGGCAGCAGCGGCAACTGTGATGGACAGATAGCAGCACACGCGCCGGTGACGGCGTGAGCACGGGGTGTGGGCAGAGGGGAGGAACTGGGCCAAGGGTCACGGAGGACCCCGTCTGGAGGCCCCTGGAACCTGCTGGCGGGTTCGAGAAGGGAGGCGCGGTCAGGGCGGAGCCAGGCCACGCTGGGAAAGGAGCCGAGAGCAGCGGGGGGGGGGCTCGAGGCTGCCGGTTCTGGGAGTGGACTCGTCTCGTCGTCGCTGTCGTCCAGTCGTCGCCAAACGTCTCCGCTAGATATTGCGCTACGAAGGAGAGGAGTTGGCTATCTCAGTCAGCGCCCCGTCAGTGTTAGACGGCTAGTGTTGTGTACAGGCTAGGCTGAGCTACTGTGGAGTGTGCGGACGAGACCGTGAAAGTTGTTAATAAAGAAAGTGCCTTCTGGAAACTCTGTCTCCGAATCATTGACACTACACATGGATGGCCCAAACTCCTCTCACAGCTAGTGGCGGATCCCAGGGGGGCGATGGGGTGGATGGAAAAGACAGGGTGGATTAGATGGCCCTGCCCCTTGGGGCCCAAAGTAACCGCTTAACATTTCGGGAGCAGCCCCCACCCCACACACCTTGGGAAGTTTCTCAACCCGCCTATGCACACACACACCTGTTCTTTCTAATGTTATCAAAGTGACATTTCAACGGCTCTCAGACCATTTAATTAAGTTCACTCAATTCTCTCAGATTCCTCCGACCAGTATGGTGAAGCGTGGCCAAACAACCCCCCGCGTCTCCACGCGGCGAGGGTAGGCCCTCATCCACCGGTGGGTTGACAAATAGTGCTGGTACAGTACAAGTACCATAGTGGTACAGTGCAAGCACACCAATGCCTGCCCCTTGACCATGGGAAGAGGTTTGTTCATCGACATGTTGTTAATTTCAACTATTTTGCCCTTACGCAGTACCATACTGCATACACATCAGAGCAGGCAGCCCCAATAAAACACGGAACGTTGACCCAACGTTGGCATGGACAGTTGACCCAACGATGGCATGTTTACTGGGAAGAGCACAATGAGATCAGAAATCCAGGTTTAAAAAAGAAACCTAAATTAAAAAAATACAATCGGAGGAGCAGAGGTGTGATGACTATTACACGGAATTAAATATCACAAATAGCAAACAATGTCTACCCAGTTTTGATACCAACAGTTTTATGAAACGTCAAGTCTGTAAATGACAGGAAAACCCCCACCATAACAGAGCAAGTGCAGGCTGAAAAACGACCAGTTTCAAACAACGGCCCACCAAGACGTGTATGAAGCACTCTACCTCTGAGCATTATGCAAACACCATCAGTATTTCTTGCAGTGCTCTTTCACAATTTGAGCAAATGTGACCGACTGACAGGAAGCAGTGATGCAGTGATAGACAACCGAGGACCGCTTTCATCACAATTAGGTGTCATCAGCAGTGAGCATTGGTGACCATCCTGTGCCGATGAGTCCTAAGTATGACAAAACCAATCCAGCTGTGTCTTGTTTGAGACATTGTGTAATTTCTTACACGCAAGGGTATTGTGTAATGTCTTACACGCAAGAGTATACTGCCCTGTGTGTCCAATGGAAGTTGTTGGATTTTGTTCTGCCAAAGATGCTCAGATAGATTGTGACAATTGCCATCAAGTGATGTTGCAGATCTGGACGAGTCCTGTGACCCTATAAACCCTCCCCTTCAACAATTTGCACTGAGCAACATGGTGAAGTATGACCAAACAACATAAATGATCGATGGGATGGGAGGGAAAAGGATTCTTAAATTACTACTGAATTCCCAATATTTTTGGCAATATTGAAGATGTAGGTACAGGAAATAAGTATGCTCTTTGTACAGTATCCTGTATATAAGGCCGTGACGATTCAGTGGCCAAGTAAATACATTAAATTGTTATTATCAATTACATTTTGTAGTAGATTACTCAGGCCTCTTAAACATGGTGACCACCCTGTAGTGTCGCTGCCCGAAGGCAGGAAACCCCCACGAGCCACGCCCAGCGTGTCGCATCCGACGATGGAGAAGGCGTCACACGATGAGCAGCTGTCATCCCCGCGTCAAACTGCTTGGTTACGCTGCGAGAAGTTCAATGTTGATGCCTTAGTTTGCTTGCTCTCCGCGGTTGTAATCATTCTCAATAGCAAAAGGTTTGGCCTGGAATAACGAAGCTTGGTGTGGGGGGGGGGGTCACTGCTGGAGAGCCAAGCCTGAGTCTCGTCACAACTGCACTCAACTTGCCTCGCGTCATTTACATATTTGGATTTTATTGAACCATAACGAGAACTCGTTTGTTTAGTTTTTTCTTGAGGAAGTTTCTTATTCCAGAACGTTCGTTTGAAAGAAAGAAACAGCACTGTCCAAAACGTGAGGTCAGCTGCGAGTACTGTAGGTGTGTTTGGTTTTTGTTGCAAAGAAGAACATCAGGCACAGTAAAGACAGGAAGGTCGAGGATCTGGATGGTGGAGGAGTTTCGATTTAAAGCTTTCGTGACTGCAGGGATTCATCTTCTTGGTTCTTTCGGTAAAGTCACGTAGAAAGGAAACGCCGTGAGAATTGTATTTTATTATGTTTTCTTTCTATTACTTTATTATTCCCTTCTACGTGACTTTACCGAAATAACCAAGAAGATGGTGGAGGAGCTGAAGGAAGGGGCATTTGTGGGAATGAAGAGGGCAGAGAACAGATACGGATGGAGATTGCAGCCAACCCAGTAAACATGGAACGTTGAGCCAACGGTTCTCGCCATATGCCAACATTGGTGCAACGTTGGGAGGTTTACTTGGCCAGGAGGTAATGGTGCACTGTGAGTGTTCACAATACACCAGACTAAAGCAGCTTCTACCGTGCTTTAATGCTACAGTGCAGGGCAATTGTTCACCTCTCGTGCACGAGGAATACCACAAAGCTGGTTTGAGCAAGGCGCCACGCATGGAGGATTTTAAGATGGCTACATCCGCTCGGCCAGATTTCCGGATTTTATTTACACAAAATCTAAAGGGTGCTCATGGCACAGTCATGGTAATACATAGCTATTGCTCAACCAAAGTCAATTTCACAACGATACATTATCACACGCTATGAAGGAGAGTTATTTCAGGCCTGAATAGAGGTGACGTCATGGATTTCTCAAGACAATGTGAAGGAAAGGAAGATTAAATCGAAATAATCTCTACAAGAAACATTTCAAAATATTGCGCAAAGTGCAACATGGATCAAGACAGATAACCCAAATGTTCGGTGTCGCAATGTGCATAGTCGTGGCTTTTGAACTACCACTGCACACGAAGGCCTCTTAGCATGGAAGAGTCATCAGCAGTGCTGGACAACAAGTAGGTTACTGACAACAGTCAACGCGACATGTTGTATATGTTGGGTATGAAAATTTGTTATGTTGTATGCGTGGGTGAAATTATTATGTTGTATATGTGGGTTATGAATATTCAGTGGAAATAATAATAATTAAATGAAATTTGGCCAAATGTGTAATTATCCGGAAATATGTTAATTTATGTAATTACGCACATTTTAATTATGCCAATTCGAGAGGTAATCGTATTAATTATGCGAGTGGGTGTAATTATGATAATGCAAGTCGTTATGATAACCAGACCCCGCCTCGGTGACGAGGGTGGGTTATCGATCGGAATAAGGCAATTAATCGTATGCGGTTATGCAGGTGTGGTGTAAGTATGCAAGATTAACTTAGATTAACTCGGCATCGTTGTCTAGGTTCGTCTCATTCTCGCTTTAACATTCCCAGAGTGGGTATTCGTGGTTATATTTAGGTCCCCGGTTCACCCCGTTATCGCTTTAACATTTACTGAGTATGTATTAGTGTGTTTATTAAGGTCACCAAGTTCAAATCTCAACGCAGAAGCAGATCTTATGCATAGATTTCAGGAAAGAATCACACAACCACTTCTGTATTGATCAATTTATTACTAATTCAACCTTAACTATGATATAGTATGCGAACTCTCAATCCCGGAACGTCAATACGGCATCAATACAGTATCATCAACGATTGTCTGATTTCACTTTGACAACGGCACATGGATCCCGCATAACGCGATGGTTGTTAGTGAGAGAGAGTCGTTAAAACACGCAAATACTATGCTAAGAAAACCTTAATGTTAATGAATGATTATACTCAATATTGTTCATAACGCGATGGTTGTTAGTGAGAGAGAGAGTCGTTGAAATATGCAAATACTATGCTAAGAAAACCTTAATGTTAATGAATGATTATACTCAATATTGTTCATAACGCGATGGTTGTTAGTGAGAGAGAGAGTCGTTGAAATATGCAAATACTATGCTAAGAAAACCTTAACGCTAATGAATGATTATACTCAATATTGTTCACGCAGTACCACACTCCTTATTGACCATACGCAACCCTTATCACGTTGTTAACACCTTGGGTCACGGGACAGTTGAATATTCTGTAGAGGATGCGAGTACGTGCGGCGATTATGACTGAAAGATACTTGAAAGATTATACGGCGATAAAAAAAAACACAATCAAAAACAGTTATTATTCTTAAAGGCACCAATCTCAACAGATACATCGGCAGGTTATCTCAGAACGGCTCGGAGTAAGGGCCTGCGACGGTGCTCCTTTTCCGAAGATCGTTATCTTATACCAAGTTTACTAATTGGGGGACCAGATCACCTGATAAGGATCCGGTGGGCCACCACTCCCACGTGAGCGTGGCTCGGCGGAAGGAGGTGCCAAGAATCAGTTCGTATTGATGGATCTGTTGGGAATTTATGTGATTAAGAGTACAGCCCACTAAATATTAAAGATAAAATTAAGAATACTCTTATAAACGACGGAGGGCCATCCCTCGGTCTCGTTGTGATGCTTTCCAGCCACGGATGGCTTATGGGTTCGAGTGTTTTTGAGTGGTAAGAGTTGTCTTGAATAGTCAGTGTTCGGAGTCGATTCTTTAGGTCAAACAGACGCCTGGTGGTCGTGTGGTGAGGGGGCGGTGCGCGTCATACGTATCAGTCGATCCCCTGTCACCGTGGCGAACTGGTTCGGATGCCCGTTGATACGCTGTCGCAGTTCGGAACCCGGTCGGTAGGTGGCGCCCACAACTCGCTCGTAGCGTGCAGCTCTGGGTTGTCGCCGATCCGCGATGCTCACCACTCCGGTGGCAGCAGAGACCCCCGATTCGGCAGAGGTTGACGAGCTGAAGATGAGTCGAGCCGACCCGCTGGTCGCAGCTCGCTCCTGAGTCGACCCTCCCGGTCGAGCTCGCTCCTGGGTCGACCCGCTGGTCGCCCTCGCTCCTGAGTCGACCCTCTGGTCGCACTCCTGAGTGGACCCGCTGGTCGCACTCCTGAGTGGACCCACTCTGGTCGCACTCGTTCCTGAGTCGACCCTCCCGTCGCACTGGTTTCCAATGCTCAGGATCCTTTACTTTATGCCGAAAAATCCCCCTGGATCCCGCCCACAAGGCGGGACTTCTTTCGAATTTTTTTTTGTGTCAGGATCTGTCCGTAGGCAGGTGTGTCCATGTGTGTGTCCGTACGTCCGTGTGTCCTTGTGTGCATCACTGACGGTATATTCGTTGTCACACTCCCTCCATAAAACCCACGAGCAAACAATCAGATGTTACAATTGCCTCGAGGTCGTCTCTCTGTCTGGGCGCAACATTATCTCCTGTCTGGCCTTCCCCATGAACCCAAAACACAGACGTCACAAATGTCTCATAGGCGTCTTTGTTCGCACCACCTGGAGGGAGGGGCAACGCTCTCTCCGACCCGGCGCACAAAGAAATGGCCAAAAGTTTTAAGTTAACATTTGTCCCTTACTATTCACAGCCATGATTCCGCATGTAACCCAAGGTCTGTCGTTTCCCATCGTGGTGCCCGACCCAAGTGGAGGCGTCTCCCCGAGCGTACACACACTCCCCTCCCGCGCTGCGGGGATACAAAGACGGCCGGGATCTCCCTTTCTCTCCGACCCTGGGTTTAACATCGTTTTTTTACTATGTATTATATTCGACCTGGTGGTGATTCATCCCGTTATCCTGGCTTTCCATAAGTTTTACTTTTGTCTTTTCATGCATATGCTTCGGGTCGAGTTGTACAGAAAGCATTAAAGTATGGAAATAACATTTCATATTGACTTAATGATGGTGATGGTTCAGTAGGCGTACTTGTGACCTGGTTTAATTGGAGTGGGTGTGAATATCAATAACTTTAGGCCTACCCTGTTGTTAAATTCCGACTTTAACGTTACTTTAATAGCAATACAGAATAATTGAGCTTTTTGTCTTAACTAGGCGAACGCGAACTTCTGGTGACCCCCGCAGCCGTGTTATTTAGCTGGGTCTGCCCGCCTTGAGAGATATACAACACTTTTTTAAATCAGCTCTCCCCTGTCCCTCCAACCTTCTGCTCTGGAATGTTATTCTAATTTCAGGTCCAAGGCCTCTTTGGGTTTATCTTTGTTTCCTCAGCTGCAGGAGAACAAGGCGTGCTTCTACCTCCCTTTCTGTGTGCACGTGTTCTAATTAGCTCGGAATCCCCTAACACACAATCAGTGATGATTCCTGGCTTTCTGTGGTTATGACTTAGACAAAGGCCCTCTGCTTCCTTTCACTGCCTTTGCCTTGAAGCAAGGTTGCAATTCTGTCATCCTAGCCCTCCTCTCGTTCATTACTTAACAACACCTGATGTTTTGCAGTTTGGTGCGCTTTGGTGTGTTTCACTCATTAAAAAAACAAGTAAAAAGATAATATATAAAAATCATCAAATATTATTAATCTCAATTATGGAAGAAGGGTTAGGATACAACAGACATCAGCAACCTGCAATGCCCCAAAAAGCGTTGCCTCTGTGCTCGTTCTCACCCTCGATGGAACCTGCCCACTGCTGACACGTGGCTTATGGCTCAAGTTCACACCCAGAAGGGATTGTATTCCTTGTAGGACTCACGCCACAGTGGCATTCGCAAAACAGGTGATCACCAACTTGTCCGAGAGCGATCACCTTCCCTCTTACAGCAGGTGAGTTCTCAAGCGTCTCGGTATGGTGCCCCCCCCCCCCCCCCCCCCCCCCAAATCAAGGACACCTGGTCATCGTGGCCCCCCACCCCCACATCTCAGATCCACTCATGGTAACCTAAAATGGGTACAGAGCCCTTCATTAGTAATATCTCCTGCACAGTATCCATGCTACAGCCCTGCAACCCATATCCTCATTCATGGCCCTTGGACTCTCCGATTATAGAAGTAATAATCTACTCTACCGATTAACGATTTCATTACTTAATTGCTCAAGAAATAAAATAAAATGGTTACCACCATCGCCGCCCCACGGCAGTCGATGAGCGGGGCTGCTTAGCCCCATCGCATCATTAGACGCGTCGAGGTTCAATCTCCGCAACGCTGACGATCGTGCGTACATTGTCCACGCAAGCACCAAATCTACCGACGCATCTTATTGTTAATACGATGACGACGGTGGAAAGCAACACACGCCTCTCGCATACTAGCCGAGTTATTAAAATGCTGACGAGAATCCACCCACGTCCAAAACTCGAAGCGACGGAATTTCCTTTTGGCAAGGGGGTTTTACGACGAATTGACAAATTCAACAAATCACGCTTCTACAATAGTATATATCCTCTCGTGTTAGTTGTCCCGCAAACATTTGTAGTGTTTACTAATTAAGTGCTCCAAGTACAATTACATTGTGATTTATAATTTATTCTTGTCTTTCCAGTAGCATGGTAACTTTGATTGAATGATATTGTTGCTAAACTGCAAACGTGATCATAAGAATGTAAGTCTTTTTCCCATGTGTAATCGGTGGCCAAAGCGAAACGAGCGAAATTCAGGTTGCTTGAAAGCAGTACCAACCGTCTGTGTTTTCAATACGCAAAGGAACCCTGATACCAGGCATTACGTATATGGACATGCGTATGTGGTTTGCAAAATGCGTACATGCAAATATCAAAGTATCAACAAAGAATATGTTGAATGATTTAAAAAAAAAACTGGTCTAACCTTCTTCTGGTATAAATATAGATGTATGATGTTCAAACACCCAATAGACCACCTATACCTTACTATACAAGGTATAAGTCTGCATTAACCACACGCACCTGTGGTAATATAATGTTTAACCACGTAGGCTTTCACGACCAATATTATCCACAAGAGGTTTGTTGGGCAGGCTACTTCTTTCTTCAAACCAAAAATTTGGAGAAGCTCAAATCATAGCGATTTTTAAGCGGACACTCTTCGTCGCATTCGCAAGTGACTGACGTCACATTTATCCCTCCATTTAAGACCAAAACAGGGTTTTTTTCACAACTCTGGCGTCGCCTGATGATGCAAGTTGTAATTACTGTTGAAAAGTCCTACTTGAATTATAAATGTTGTGGGTTTACTCTTTCAACACCACAGGGTGTGCTATACTAGTAACGAATTGGCACGGTTTTGTTTATGTGACAAACCTTACTAATGGCTGTGCAGATAGTGGCGGATTTAACAAACAAATATGCTTTAATAATTATATATTCACTCTTCGAAAATGATTGGCATACACAGAGGAAAGCCTCACCATTGACAAATTTGTCTCACCAGTGCTGGACCAAAGGCAGCCAAAAGGTGACCAGTACAGGGACAATGCAATGGCAGCCTTTTGGTTCTCGCAATTGGTGGACACAAAAGCCATGGCGACAGAGGATGCCTCCATGTTTCAGGCGGTGGGCGCTGCCCTGGCACACTCAAACACAGAGCACTGCACCCCCAGGCGAGGCAAAACTCCGTCACCATTGACTCGTCAATACTGAACGTACATCGCAATTCGAACTATGAAGGAACTTTAAACTCTACACCCTCGGATTGCTGAGCTTGTTCAATATCGCACCACTGGATATTCGTCGCAGTGCTGCCACACGCCATGAACTGAACCGATTGGAAACCGACACAAACCTCCTGCCCATCGACGTCCATCTGACTACTATCCCAGTCACGCCCCAGAACCGTCCCGAGGGTTTATGGCGAATCGGGGCGACAGCCCCTGGCCCCGCGCTATGGGGGGGGGGGGGGGCGGCGCGTTTCGACGTCACGGTGTCAGGTGTAGTTGAAGGCGTCAGTTGTGACTTGTCCCGGGCCCCGCACCCCCCGAGGGACGGCCCTGTGATCACGGCGGAGATACAGAACACGGAAACACGCGGCGCATACTCCTGTGACTGGAATTTTAAACATCGAAGTTGTGTTCGTGGCCAGCCACCACCACCACACTGCCCCGGTTTCCACTTGAACGGAAAACAGCCGGCAGCACGGGAATAGAATCCGCCACCAACCACGGAAGATGCAGACGAGGAAAGTTAAACTCCCAGTGCAGGAGCAGATGTGACAGGAGTATGACAAATGGCAGCAGTTTATTATTTTCTGTTGCAGATAAACTGGCTCGCTACTGGCAGCCAAATGAAATTCTGTTTACAAAAAAAACTGGAAATAGCAATGACCCAATCTCTCAAATCCAAGGTCTTAATCGTATTAATACTCAATAGCATCGATATATCAAGACCGACAAAAATAGGAACAGCCACATTGAGACAGCGTGCAGGTCGTGGCAACTTCCCCAAATAGATATTCTTTGGGTCTTTCGGTAAAGTCACGTAGATAGGTTCAAAGAAAAAACAAAAAACGAAGACGTTTCGATCGCAACACAAACGTCTTCGTTTTTTTGTTATTTTCTTTGAACCTATCTACGTGACTTTACCGAAAGACCCAAATAATATGAATTCCTGCAGTCACGAAAGCTTTAAGTCAACATTTCCCCATATAGAACCTGGCAATCAGATTCGCTGTCGCCAATATTATTCGCGTAAAATGCAGCCACATTTTTCAAGCCACTGCTTGATGAAGGTCACCCCCCCGCCGTATCGGGTTGAAGGTTGTATGACCATACTTCACCACGCTGGTCAGTGCGGGTTGGTAAAGGGGGTGCGCGGGGGCGAGCCCCGTCAGTCGTGACCGGTAATCGACCCCATATCGCCGGGCTCCGGAGTCGAGGACACTGGGGCACACGAGTAGAGGGGGGGGGGCTGCTGCACTCCAGCCCGGTGCTCGCACCTCGTTGTTCGCCGAGCCACGACGAGGCGGGGATCGTGGCACCGGGCGCCACGACGCGCGCCCACCACGGCCCCCCACGGCCCCCCACCACGGCCCCCCACCACGGCCCCCCACCACGGCCCCCCACCACGGCCCCCCACCACGGCCCCCCACCACGGCCCCCCACCACGGCCCCCCACCACGGCCCCCACCACGGTCCCCCACCACGGCCCCCCACCACGGCCCCCCACCACGGCCCCCCCACCCGGCCCCCACCACGGCCCCCCACCACGGTCCCCCACCACGGCCCCCCCCACGGCCCCCCACCACGGTCCCCGCGGAACTCGAGGAGCGCACTCGAGTCGCACGCGCCACGCGCAGCGCCAGGAACAGCGCCAGGAGCAGCAGCAGGAGCAGCAGCAGCAGGAGCAGCAGCAGCAGGAGCAGGAGCAGCAGCAGCAGGAGCAGCAGCAGCAGCAGCAGGAGCAGCAGCAGCGCCAGCAGCAGCAGCAGGAGCAGCAGCAAGCAGCAGCAGCGCCAGCAGCAGCAGCAGGAGCAGGAGCAGCAGCAGCGCCAGCAGCAGCAGGAGCAGCAGCAGCGCCAGCAGCAGCAGGAGCAGCAGCGCCAGCAGCAGCAGGAGCAGCAGCAGCGCCAGCAGCAGCAGCGCCAGCAGCAGCAGCGCCAGCAGCAGCAGCGCCAGCACAGCAGCAGCAGGAGCAGCAGAGCAGCAGCAGCAGGAGCAGCAGCGCCAGGAGCAGCAGCAGCAGCAGGAGCAGCAGCAGCGCCAGGAGCAGCAGCAGCAGCAGGAGCAGCAGCAGCAGCAGGAGCAGCAGCAGCAGGAGCAGCAGCAGCAGCAGGAGCAGCAGCAGCAGCAGGAGCAGCAGCAGCAGCAAGCAGCAGCAGCAGCAGGGCAGCAGCAGCAGCAGGGCAGCAGCAGCAGCAGCAGCAGCAGCAGGAGCAGCAGCAGCAGCAGAGCAGCAGCAGCAGGAGCAGCAGCAGCAGCAGAGCAGCAGCAGCAGCAGGAGCAGCAGCAGCAGCAGGAGCAGCAGCAGCAGCAGGAGCAGCAGCAGCAGCAGGAGCAGCAGCAGCAGCAGGAGCAGCAGCAGCAGCAGGAGCAGCAGCAGCAGCAGGAGCAGCAGCAGCAGCAGAGCACAGCAGCAGCAGGAGCAGCAGCAGCAGCAGGAGCAGCAGCAGCAGCAGGAGCAGCAGCAGCAGCAGGAGCAGCAGCAGCAGCAGGAGCAGCAGCAGCAGCAGGAGCAGCAGCAGCAGGAGCAGCAGCAGCAGCAGAGCAGCATCAGCAGCAGGAGCAGCAGCAGCAGCAGGAGCAGCAGCAGCAGCAGGAGCAGCAGCAGCAGCAGCAGGCAGCAGCAGCAGCAGCAGCAGCAGCAGCGCCAGGAGCAGCAGCAGCGCCAGGAGCAGCACGCGCCAGGAGCAGCAGCAGCGCCAGGAGCAGCAGCAGCGCCAGGAGCAGCAGCAGCGCCAGGAGCAGCAGCAGCGCCAGGAGCAGCA